>NC_143132.1:60902500-61527500 GCF_059928025.1 Delphinapterus leucas | reverse complement strand
CTAACATTCTAATTGAAGAGTTATCAGGGAGAGCAGTATAGCTGGAGCAGCGTGTGCAAGGAAGAAACTGGAACCAGATGAAGTAAGAGATTTAGTAAAGGGTCAGATAACATAAGACCTTGCAGATCATGGTAAGGAGTTTAGATTTTATTCTTCAGTGGTACGGGAAGCTACTGACCAGTTTTGAGCATGAAAGTAACATGCCTTAGTTTACATTTTAAAAGTGTCACTCTAGCTGCGACGTGGAAAAGTTAGAGTGGAAGCAAAAAGAAAGATTAGGAAGCTATTGCAATTGTCCAAGGTAGAGATGGTGATGGTTTAGAATAGACTGAGGCAATTGAGATGGAAATGGTTGACTTCTGGCTAAATTTTTAGGGCAGAACCGACAGAACTTGCTAATAAATAGAATGTGAGAAGGGAAAAAAAAAAGGGGACAATTCCTAGGTTTTTACTTGAGCAACTGCATGAAAAGATGTGCCATTTGCTACAGAAACATCAAGTTTGGGAGATTCAATTTTGGATTTTGAATACAGTAAGTTTGAGATGCCTAATGTCTCAGAAGTCTAATAAGACATTTAGATGCAGATATCAAATAGGAAGTTGGATAAAGTCTGGAAGAGGAGGGGAGAATCATGATGGAGAGAGGCATCTGGGAGTCACTAGTGGACTTGTGTAAATATTTAAGAAAATATATTTATTACTATGTTCCAGGGAAGAAGAATCTATTTCCTTGTGATGTAAGTATGGTCTATTTACTTGCAGTGCAAGTCCCAACCCAGAGCCTGTATTAGTTATAGTCTTTTGATTGCAGGCATCAGAAACTGTCTCTGGATAGTTCAAGCAAAAAGAAAATTCATTGAAAGGAATATTTCAGTTCTCTCACAGAATGAAAGGAAAAGTTGAAAGCCTCCACTCAGGAAGGGCAGCAACCAAGGCCTCACCAGAGACCATAGTGATAAGAGTTTGAGGAACTGCCATTAATACCATTCAGCTCCAATGACTTTATGTCTACCAGAGCCACAGTCACATCCTGCAAAACTATGCCCTTCCCATGCCCAATTCCCTCTATTAAACAAAAGGGTTGACATAAATACTTGCAATTCAAAGTATGGTCCCTGGAACAACAGCTTGTTTGGAATGTGAATCTGAGGTCCCACACCCTAGACTATCATCAGAATTTTCATTTTAACAAGATACCCAAGTGATTCTTATGCATATTAAAGTTTGAGAAACACTGAACTGAATGGTTTTTCAGCCATAAAACTCTCTGGTTGTCTGAACTGGTCAGGTGTTTTCATATATCAGCTTCATTGTGGAAGGCTTTTTTTTGGATTTCTACCCATACAAACTTTATTTAAAATAGAATTATAAATAGTTTTGTATTAAATGATCACAAAATAGTTAAATTGTATGTTTAGCGTACACCTTGGTCATATACAGGTAGGTTACAATATGTTGTAAAAACATTATAAACTTCTTGTAGTACATCTCATGACCCTTCTTTTCAGGAAGTTCAGAGTTACTCTTGAGGCAAACTGTTCTGGTGATCGATATACTCATTGTATGTAATTCAGTCTTTTAAGACTTATAGATTTGATATTCTGACTGTGTATAAGTGCTCTAAAGTAGTCTTTTATGTATACTACATAGCTGCTTTCATTGATCAGAATTCTACATTTGTAGTGGTCTAGTATTTATACTTTGTCATTTTTTATGACAATATTCTTGGGAACACTATCTACCTATTATAAAATAATAAGAATGAAAGGAAACCTATAAATACTAATGCCATTGTTTGAGGAAAAGCCATGACAGTTTTTATGTGACGGAAGTAAACATTGGCAGCTCATTAAAATTTTGGCTCAAAGTTGCGGTCCAGAAAGCCAATAAGGTCTTGAATGGAATGTAACCTGCCTATGAACTCAGAATCCCCCTAAATAACTTCCATGATCCCTCAAATAACCTTGTTCAAAGAATTCTTCTAGAAATGTACCTAAAAGATATGACTTAACAAAAATCTGTCATTTTAAAAGTAGATCAGCTATTGAAACTTACTCATTAGCATTGTTTCTTGAAGCATAGACCTTAAACCTCTTATATTAGATATAAGAATCACCTGGGAAGCTTATTAAAATACAGAATCTGTGACCCACTCAGACCTAACAAATCAGACTCTCTGGGGATGGGGTCCAGGAATCTGCATTTAAAAATAGTTCCTTAGGTGAGTCTGATCACAGGAAGGCTTGAGGATTACTGTACTAAACATTAAATTTTCATGTTTGGTTTTCCACTGACATTAGTGTCAATTTCCAATGACTGAGTAAAGCATTCTCCTTTATAGTTTCACATCACACTTACTCTAACTCTCCCTGCTTCACATTGGAATGACATTTTGACACATACATGGCTTAATTTTTTTCTTTCTTTCCAAAGGCTTTAAACAAATATTTCTTCTTGACAACTCATTAATACAATATATGCTAAGGCACAGCATTTCCAGAACACCTAAGAATATTGCCTTGGCTACGATTATGAATCACTTTTTACAGAGGGTCACTGATCCACAGTGTGGGGGAAGGAGGAAAAAAAAAAAAGGAAAGAGAAACCACAAAAGGAGAGATCAATTTAATTTAATATTTTAAAATAGAAAAATATTCATGTTTTAAAATTTAAGATAATTCTTGATGCTTTTTGTTATTTTTTGTAATATATGATTGTTAAATCCACAATAAAGAGAAGGTAGAAGTTCTCTCATTATCTAACACTTCATATGAAACAATATGGATATCTCTATAGTGCTTCTATAGGGCTTAGCACTTAGAAGGGACACAAAATATACAGATTGTTTGAATGAATAAATGGCATATACAATATGTACATTTTTACATACCTTCTTGAATTTGATTATTTTCTGGTTATCAATATATAACAGAATTTTTCTATAACAATAGAAATCTAATATTCTGTTATATTTGCTGTATCATAATTCATTTAACCAATTCTCTACTAATGGACATTACTTTCAATTTTATACTACTAAAGGCAATTCTGAAACAAACAGCTGTACAAATATCTGGTTATTTTTGACAGACAAATACCTGAAGTGGAATTGCAGAATCAAAGCTTACGTATATTTAAAACTTTAATATATGTTGTCCTCTTAAAATGTTGATTCAATACTATTATAAGTTATTATTATTTTCCCCCAATGGATATCTTTGTCAATCTGATAGTCAATAAATATAATCTCATTATTTTAATTATTTTAATTATTACTAGTACTTAATTACTAGTGAGAATATATCTATTTTATAAATTGATTAGCCCACTTGTATTGCTTTTATGAATTGCTTGTTCATAATCTTTAACACATTTTTCTAAGAGAATGGATCAGGAAATTTTAAATTCTAATTGATAAATATAGCACCACAGCAAAACACCAGTGTTTATAATCACAGAAGAAGGAAGACACACATAGAAAACTGAAATCAGATAAAAATTGAGAAAGCCATACATAACATGAAACACAGAAAGACAATGAGAAAGAGGACAAAGTCATATAGTAGAGGAATACATCGAACTGGACATAGAAACAGAGAACACAGACCTGATATACATCTAGACAGACAGACATGCAGATACAAAGACACATGGAGACACACACTAATAAAGGCAGAGACAAAGATCACAATAGAGACACCCAAAGAAAAAATAGACTGGGCATACATATATAGGCATAGAAAATGACACATAATCAGATGAGTACACATAGTGGTATATAGAGAGAAAGTCACATGAAAAAATGCTGCACAAACACATGCAGAAAAAACACCTACACACAAAAATACAGAAAGGAGAGATGCAAAAAACGACATGCAGAAAGCCAACTTAGCAATATGGGGAAGGCAAAATTAGAGAGGAGGACTTCATGAACTAAAACTCTTTAATATGGTCTTTAAAGATGTGCCTACTAAAGCCTTTTTAATTTATGTGGCCTTATCATCTCTGATAAGCCAGAGTTAAGGTACTATTTTTTACTCTTTCTTCTGTAGATCACATCATCTAAAATCAAGGACCACATATAATCACAGGCTTAGGTTTCCCTCTTTATTTTGGAAAAATAAAAAAATGAACCCTACTAATAAAACATACACAAAATAAAACAAATTATTTTATCTATTCCACATAAATGTACAAATAATTTATCCATTTTCTTTCTTCATTTAGACACAGTCATGGAATATGAAAAATAACTTTTAAAAATGATGAAATCCTATATAAGAACCACAGGTCTCACTAAAGCTGCTTCTTTTACTAAATACTAATGCTAAAATGATCCTAACAAATTTAACATTTTCTGAATTACTGTTGGGAAGGAGATGAAGGAAAAAGCTAAAATAGCAACTGAGAATCAAGCATTCTGAAGAGATTATGGTAAAGTCAATCTAATTTGTTTATTAAGTTCCATTCTCTGAGAAGAAAGAAAGTTCAAAACTCACTGGTTTTTATAGCCACCTTACTATCAAGGTAATCAAATCAACTGCGTGGAAATTCTATCAAACACTCATCAATCAACCATTATCAATGATCAAAAACAAACAAACAAAAAGACTTAACTAGAAAACCATCAATTCAGCCTTGATATACAGACACTGCCAAAGTATTGCAGGGATGCATAAATATTTTGAAATATGTTTAAATAATGTGTCTTGACTGCCAGTAAAATTTTTCCAAGCAAATGTTATTGAAAATGTTTGGGCTATCCACAAATGTTTTTATAAGCATTCCTACTAGGCAACTACTGAAGCCTCAGAAAAAATTCTGGCCAGCAGGAGAATTCATAAGAAGTGTTGAATAGAAGGTGATCTAAGGAAATGTAGACAGAAATATCTGAACTGTTGGGATGGTTCAAAAACAAATGTATGTTTCATGAAAGCTTTTGAAACAAATAGTTCTGGCTAAAAACAAACATTTGGACAGTGTGGACGCACCCAACAAAAATGTTTGTTTGCTGATACTAACATTTTAGTTGGCATGTATTTGCCAGAGCAGAAGTGGGCAAAAATAAGATAAATGCACGCATCTCACAGAAGGCAAAATTGCGGTAAATTTATAAGTGCAAGAAAGATGAGAACATTTATTTACTGAACATAGAGCAAAAAATAGATATTTGTGGCTTATTTAAAGTAATGATAATTTTACCAGCATAAGATCAAAAACATCCCTAAATATTAATTATGTTGCACATTACTGTAGCTTTTACATTCATACAATGCTGCATAGTTCTTTTCAATTAACTCATATGACAATTCTCTGAGAGCAGCTAATGACAAGTCTTATTATCCCCATTTTACAGATGAGATATGTTAGCTAGATAAGGATGTTCTTAATCACATTCGCCTCCTGGCATTATAAAATATACTTTAAAAATATACCATACTCTCATTCTTTTAGGAAAAAGATTTATAGTATATATTATTGGCTAATCTTAAGAAAGTAACTTGTATGATAAAGGAGAAAAACTGGGAATTGTAGGAAAATATAAAAGTTTATTTGTTGGTGCAATTCTTTAATAACAATTTTTAGAACACCTGCTGTCCACTCTGTTTCTATCTTATAGTCACTGTTTTATTGTCTTAAAATACATAAAACCCTATTTGTTTTTCCATTTTTCTTTCTTAATTCTTTGATCTAACTAGGCCCAGATTTTAAATGTTCTATACAGAGGTTCACACTCAGACACAATTTCCCCTACTTGACTTGCCTAAGTGTCATGATCTCCTTTCATTTCTGCTCCTCTTTCCCTACTAGACCTTAAGTGTGGTTAATGTCATAGTGTCTGGTATCAGCTTGTTCTTCCATGCTGGCTTCTTTGCTAACTCCAACCACTTGCAGGATTTCTACTGATTCTACTAAGTGGTCATGGTTGGTTGAGAAGAGTGACTACCTTTATTTCTGGACCCACTTGTCTCACAGCTCATACCCTAAATTGCCAACTGCATGATGGAGATGTCCACTTGGTGTTCCCCCATTAGTCCATCAAACTCAAAACGTCTAAAATAATATTCATCCACTTCCCTCACAACAAGCCTAATTTCCCTATTTCCAAAGATGGCAATATCATCGGCCTTAGATTGAACGTTTGTGTCTCCCCCAAATCTGTATGTTGAAACCTAATCCCCAATGTGATGGTATTTGGAAGTGGGCATCTCAGAGGTGATTAAGTCATAAGGGCAGAGCTCTCAAGAATGGGACTAGCGCCTTTAAAAAAGAGACCTCAGAGAGCTCCCTTGCCCCCTTCCTTCATGTTAGGTTACAGTAAGAAGATGGCGGTGTATGAAACAGGAATAAGACTCAACAGACACTGAATCTGCTGCCTCCTTGATCCTGAACTTCCCAGCCTTCAGATGTGAGAGATAAATTTCTGTTTCTTTATAAGCTACACAATGTATGTTATTTTGTTATAGCAACTCTAATGGACTAAGACATCACCCTTCTAATGACCTTTTAAGAATCCTTCCAGCTCCCATATCTATAGGTCCAATTACAAAATCTTACTGATTTTACCTCCTCAATATCTGTAACACACAACACTTCCTTTTTATTCTCACCAACAGTTTTCCAGTTCAACCACCAATCATCATCAACTTAGTATTGGCTTCCTTACCATTTTTTCAGTTTTCTATCTCTCATTTTGCTGCTGTTGTCAGATTAATCATCTGAAAGCAATGCCACACATTCGTGAAGTAAACTGAAGCCCCTTGGACTGATAATCACTCAGTTTTATGGCAGCCAGGAGAAGGAGTTAGAACTCGGCTTCAAGTACTTCTTATGTTTCCTTTAACTCCTCCAAAGAAGGACTGAGCAATCCAGCCAGAGGTGTGTTCTCATGGGGTGGTCTTCACTATCACAAAAGCTAACCTATCATTTTATAATCTCCCACAAGTCATCTTCATACTCTAGCAAACTGAACTGCTCTCAACATTCAGTGCACTCTACACATTCCAGCTTCTATGTTTTTGCTCAAGGTGTTCACTTGAACACAGGAGTGTTTAATCTCTCACTTCCACTTGTCCAATTTCTTGCATTCTTTAGGATATAAACTAGTTCTTAAGGCTTTTCCTGATTTAGCCCCAAGCAGGAAGCAGTCTCTAATGCCCAAAGTATGTTCTCTGAATCTCTTTTGTAATTGTTAACAATTTCTAACAAGTAATATGTGCACATATCACCCTTACAAAACAGTAAGTTCTAAAAACAGATTTTAATCTTCCCTAGCCTTATAACAATAGTTATGGCATATGGCTACTTGATCATTGTCAGATGAATGGATAAAAGAATGAAAGAACTACAATGGGATTAGAGAACTACTATAGGCAAGAAAGCATTAAAAAATGACTTCTCAAAGCCTGTTTCAAGGGCTGTAGTTTTATAGCCTTCACAGAAATTAACTGCAGTAGTTGTTGAATCTAAAAATACTACAAATATTGTCACTTTGAGGAACCCTGGTGTATGTCGGGCAAGGAACTAGGCACATTATCTTTGTAGTGGATCTCTATTGTTTTTGTAAACCCACTATGCATTCCTCCTTATTCTGATTACAGTGCTAATTTTGATTTCGTATACCTTCCTTTTCAACTCTCAGTTGCTGTGATTCAGCTGGAGCTGACCCCCTTGTATCTCAACAAAGTATATCCCCTCGGGCTACAAAATTGATTCAGGCATGGGGTATGGGAACTTGCTACATCAATTAGACTTCATCTCTGAACTTCTGTTATAACTATTGGGAAAGAGGCACCAGGCTTATAAACTGTAAACCTGGAACCCCTAGGTCCAACTTGGCGAGAGGTGCATGAGAATGAAATCTGCACTGTGGAAAACAAAGTAAAGAAAATTGCTGAAAATGTATCCCAATTTGGATCTAGCGGTGTCTAAAGTTAGACTCTATTATTCCGTTTTGTTTTTCTAGTTACATGAGTCAATAACTATTTTGCTTCATCGAGTTTGTAGTAGGTTTCTGTCACTTGCAACCAAGAGTTTTAAATATTACAATCATTAATTCTCACATCAAATCTGTAAGGTAAGCCTATTTTACTGATGGAAAACAAACAAACAAAAACTGAGTCTTGGAACTTCATATACCCAGAAAATTTAAGAAGAAAATTCAAAATTGTCACCCAAAACATCAATAGTATTTACTCATGGGTGCTGAAAATATAAATGACCTAATTTTTGTTTGTTTTTAGAATTTTCTGCATTTTCAAAATTTCTATAATGAATATGTATTAATTTTGTGTGAAATAATTGTTTAAAAATATATCATTATTTATTTGGGATATTACCATATAAATATTGTGTTAAAATTTTATTCTTTCAAAATTAGGTCATAAGAGTTTTTCAATGTCATTAAATTTTTCCAAAAATATCATTTTCAATGACTCCAAGTAATTTCTCACTTGCCATTATTTAAAGTTTCCTAATGTTGGGCATTTATCTTGCTAAAAATTGTTTTCACCATTATAAGTAGTGTTATAGTGAAAATATTGTATTACATAAATACTTCTTCACATCACAGATTAATTCCTTAGGTTAAATTCTGGAATTATTTTATGTTAAAAATTCTTTATACATATATATGGCTAAAATGTCCTGTATAAAAAGAATTCTGATTTAAACTTTCATTAGAATTGTGAGATAACTTTTTTTCCCACATCCTCACCAATACTGGATATTATCACTGATTTTCATCTACCTCTTCCAGAAATTAAAATTAGCACTCTATTATTTTAAAATCTGCAGTTATTATTGACTATTATAGAAATTATTATTGCTGAGTTGTAATATTTTTCTCAACCACTTGTAAATCTCATTTTACAAAATGTCTATTAATGTTCTTTGCCTATTCTTCATTAGAATATTCATCTTTTTCTTATTTTATTACAAATATTAACTCCTTTCTCTTGACTGTTTATCACATGCCTGAAATTTTTTAGGTACAAATAATTTTTAACACAATCAAGTCAATTATTTGGTGTTTTTATTACTACTATGTTTAGAAAGTCTTTTTCCTACTGAAAAGCTGGCCAATAAATTTCCTAAATAACAATAATAAATTTCTTATTTGTACATTTCAACCTCACTGTTACTGCCATAACTCAAGCCTTCATCATCTTTCTATTCTTCCTTTTACTGTTAAATCTTCATAATGTCATCTGTTGCAACAGCTTCTTATCTCTTAGCATACCTCCTGGCTCAATTCATTTTTCTCAGGGAAATCAAAGTAATATTTTACATGTGTTAATCTGACTGGATCTTTCTTCAGTTTAAAAATCCCCAATGATTTCCCACGTCCTTAGGGTAAACTAAAACTCTCAACAAGACTCTGCAATGTGGCACTTGCCTAACTCTCTAGCCACTGATCTCATGACTCTTCGCTTTGGTTTCCATGTCTAGTCATACTGGACATCTTTCTGAAGTTGTGAAGTCCAGCCTTTACATGGACTGTTTACCTTGCCTATTGTGATCTTTTAACTGTTTTCCCTCCTACACCAAGCTAACTAAAATTCTTTCAGTCTTTACTAAAGTACAGTTTCCTCTAGTATATACTCTCTGATTCACTAAGTACATTTGTATTGTAATTGTAAACAATAGCTAACTTCTCTAACACTGTGTATGATCAGGCCACACAACATGGCTGTTCTCTTGCTCTCTGTACATCCCCTACTCTACCAGTCCCTGCCTCACCTACACCCTACTTACCTGACTGACCTTCCCTCTTAATCATCGTGCCTAATCAGTAAATGTCTACATACTTGCCCCCAGCCCTAGCTAGTGATTGTTCTAATCTTTACATCAGAACCATCTCCACTATGACAGTTTATCACAGGGATGTGCCCCTCTGCTGGTTTCCCTGACATCAATTTCCTCTATAACTGGTAACCTCCCTCTCCATCCCCACCTTCCTATTCCTATCTATACATCTGCCCCACATGGTGGAGTGTTGCTCCAGGAACTTGCTTCAGATGTGTAAGATTCCCCCGTACATTAAATCATTGATGTCTCTGGGTTCTTTCTTCACTCTTGAGGCTGAGCAACTACAGGGCTTGCAGGCCTGTGGGGTGCAACCCAACAGACTGTAAGCTCCATGAGGGCAGCGATAATATGACTTCCTCAGCACTATACTCTCAGTTCTATATGAAATTGATAAATACTATATATTAATTGATAAATACAATATATGATAAATACTATATATACTATATATACAAAATACTGTATTATTTTGCCAGTGCTACAGTATTTTAATGAGTATAACTTTATGTTTTAATATGTGATTGGATACATCGTCACATTTATTTTGTTTTTAAAATGTAGTTTTGTTACCCCCAAACTGGGTTTGCCTCCTGGTGGATATCAAGCCAAAAGACACAACCAAGCCAAAGATTGGGAGAAGGAAGGATTTATTACCTGCATCAAGTAAGACGAACATCAGGGATCTTTCCCAAAGCAGTGTCTCCCCAACAGCAAAACTGGGGAATTTTTTTTTTTTTTTTTTGCGGTACGCGGGCCTCTCACTGTTGTGGTCTCTCCCGTTGCGGAGCACAGGCTCTGGACGCACAGGCTCAGCGGCCATGGCTCACGGGCCCAGCCGCTCCGCGGCATGTGGGATCTTCCCGGACCAGGGCACGAACCTGTGTCTCCTGCATTGGCAGGCGGACTCTCAACCACTGCGCCACCAGGGAAGCCCTCAAGTCTACTTTTGATCACTTTGCTTATTTAGAAAAATTGTTTTCTTCATATAGATCCTGCATATTTTTCTTAATATCTAGAAATTTCATAATTTTGTTGCTATTAAGAGATATTTCTCCCCTTGTATCTTATAATAAACTATTTTAGAGAAATTTTATATTTAAAGAATTTTATTGCAAAGATAATAGAGTTCCCCTTTATCCCACAACCAGTTTCCTTTATTATTAACATCTTCCATTAGTGAGGTACATTTGTCACAATTAATGAACTGATACTAATACATTATCATTAACTAAAGCCCATACTTTATTCAGATTTCCTTCATTTTTACTTTTTTTTTTTTCTATTTCAGGATACCACATTGTATTCAGTATTGGTTATGATGGTTTCTCAAACTTTCCTTGGTTTTGATGACTTTGAAAATTTTGAGAATTTTTGGTCAGGTATTTTGTAGAATGTCCCTCCACTAAGCTTTGTTTAATGTTTTTCTCATCATTGGATTGGGGTAATGTGTTTTGGGGAGGAATACCACAGAGCAAAAGTGGCATTCTCATGACATCTTATCAAGGATATACACTATCAATATGACTCATTCCTATCGATGTTAACCTTGCTCACCGGGCTAGAGGTCACGTTAGTCAGGTTTCTCCACTATCAAGTTACTTTTTTTGGTCTCCTTTTCCATACTCTACTCTTGGGAAGAATCTCCCCTTATATTACTGAGAATTTTTTATATAAGTGAGGGCTGATTTTAGCATTTCTATACTATTTTAAATTATAAAGAGTAGACAGCCACCAAAACATTTACCAGTTACTAAATAATCAATGAGAAATTAGAGCGCTCCATAAACAATGCCCAAGGAAATCTTATGTTCTCAAACTCATTTTACAAAAATATACCTACTTTGTTGTGGCTTAGTAGTATTTCTATAATTAGTTTCTGGAGCTACTGAAATTGTGACCCCAATATTTTATGATTTTATAAAATAAGAACAGAAACTCAGGGCAAATGTCAGGTTATAAGTCCCATGGAAAACCACTCTGAATAAAATTTGATTTGTTTAGAAGTACTGATCTTGTATATGGCAAAGAGCAGCCTGTCCACTTCCATATCTATTGTGTTTATTGTGGTAGATTACTTGACTCTTCACCATATATTTTAGTTACTATCTGTATTAGTTATCTATTGCTGCATAAGAAATTACCCACACAACTTAGTGGCTGGTGAGCATTTATTATCTCACAGTTTTTGTGGATTAGGAATGTGGACATGGCTTAACTGGGTCCTCTGCTTCAGTCTCAAACAAGGCTGCAAACAAGGCGTCAGCCAGGGCTGCAGTCATCTCAAGATTCAGCTGAGGGAGAATTGGCTTCCAAGCTCACTCCTTGGTTGCTGGCAGCATTCAGTTCCTTGTAGGCTATTGGACTTACCCAGAAGACTTCAGTTTTGTTCTGACTGTTGACCAGAGGTCACCTTCAGTTCCTAGCCATATGAACTTCTCCAAAACGACAGCTTGCTTTCAGTGAGAGCAACCCAAGAAGGCAAGAGAAAGAATGAGGAAAAGCCAGCAAGAGCTAAAAAGATGGACATAACAGTCTTGTATAACTTAATTATGGAAGTGATACTCCATCACTTTTGTTGAATTCTATTTATTAGGTGACAGTCACTAAGTCTAGGCCACACGCACTGAGAAGGGATGATACAACAGTGTGAATATCAGAAGGCAGAGACCGTTGGGAACTATATCAGAAGTTGCCTACTATATCATCTCAGTGATGTTCCTCTATGGGAAGATTATCTCCATCTTGTTGAACAAAGAAATGACATGTGACTTGCTTTGGCTCATGAAATCGAGATAGAAATAACATACTTTATTATGTTTTAAAGCTTTTAAAATCCTGCTGTGAAAACTGTTTCAGAGAGCTTGGGACTTCTGGAATGGTGGAGTGAGGAGCCTGGCAAATCCTCTCCCCAAAAAAGAAAACAACAACAACAACAACAACAAAAAAGAAACCCTGAAAAAAAAATCCCAACTATGAGAATCAACCAAAGGCATATAGTTAATCAAGAAACATCTACTCAAGAAAAACTACTGAACCTTGGGTAAGAACAGTAGGTATTTATGGCATTTTAGCCTGGGGCTACTCCTACACCTTCCTCAGGGCAGGCAGACCATGAAAATCATCAACTTTACTAGGAAGTAGACTACTTGAGTCTACTTGATTTGGACAGAGTGGAAAATTCCCACATCCAGGGCATTGTCAAAAACAATAGTGAACTTTGTGACAATCAGGAGGGACAATATCACAGGTATCCTTAAGTTGTGAATTAAGTTTAGGGCAACAATAGACTGGCAAACTAGTCAGAAATTTAATGGGGAGAAATTAAGAATGACGCAGATTTCCTCATACTAAACACAAAAGCTGACTCAAAATGAATTATAGACCTAAATACAAGAACCACAAACCATAAAATTTCTAGAAGGAAACATAATAGAGAATCTTCATGACCTTAGGTTAGGCAAAGAGTTCTTGGATGTGACACCAAAGCATAATTCATAAAAGAAAAAAAATTTGATAAATTGTATTTTGTAAAAATTAAAAATTTTTTGTGCTTCGAAAGACACTTTAAGAAAATGAAAAGACAAGCCAGAGACTAGGAGAAAATATCTTCCAATTATATATTTGAGAAAGATTTTATCCAGAATATACAAAGAGCTCTTGAAATTCAAAAAGAAGACAACTAAAAAAACTGGTGAAGGATTTGGATAGATACTTCACCAAAGATATGGTTAATAAGCACATGAAAAGATGCTTAACCATATTAGTCATTTGAACTAGAATATTTAAATTAAAACTGCAATGAACTACCACTCCATACCCACTGAAATGGCTATAATAAAAAAGACAAATAATAATAAGTTTTGGCAAAGAAATGGAGAAAGTGGAACTCTCATATCTTGCTGGTAGGAATGTAAAATGGCTAGTCACGCTGTAAAAGTTTGGCAGTTTCTTAATAAGTTACACATGGATTTATCATACAACCCAGCAAACCTACTCCCAGGTATCTAACCAAGACAAATAAAAACATATGTCCACACAAATACTGTGTGTTGATGTACACAGCAGTTTTACATGTAATAGTAAAAAACCTGAAACAACACAAATTTCCATCAACTGGTGAATGGATTAAAAAAATGCAATCTAGCCACACAATGGAAAATCATTTAGTAATAAAAGGAAATAAACTGATACATGCTGCAACATAGATGAACCCCAAAAACATGCCAAGTGAAATAAGTCAGACACAAAAGATTACATATTATATCTTTCCATTTATATGGAATGTCCATAAAGGGAAAATTTTTAGGCAGAAAGCAGATTAATTTTTGTCTAGGGCCAGGAGTAGGAATGGGAATTCGCTGCACATGGGGATGGGAGATATTCTGGGGGTGATGAAAATGAAATGTTCTAAAGCTGGATTGCAGTGATCAGTTACACAGCTCCATAAATTTGCTGAAAGTCATTGAATTGTACACTTAGAATTGGTAGACTTATGGCATGGAAATTATACCTCAATACAGACGTTTTAAAAAAGGAAAACATCTGTGTACGGGTCGAGTCTCTTTCTCTGTGTCAAGATGTCTAGTTATGTTCCAGATAAAGCTGTTTCAACAACCTGGGTCCCAAAATGAAGACACATGTGGAAAAGACCTGCAGGCAAGCCAAAACAGATGTGAACTAGAAAACAACCTTTGTTGTTGTGAGCCACTGAGATTTAGGCATCATCCTTTATCACAGCATAGCAGAGTCTGTCCTGACCGATACATTTACCTTTCTAAGAAATAAAATGTATTATGACATATTTATGCTAAATTCTTTAATGAAGAATTTCCATTTAAGTAGTAAAATTATTACTAAATATGTTTCTGTAGTTTCATAACTTTATGGTTTTTAAAATTAAAAATACAAAACTTTGTTACAATTGAGTGCTTTAGGCAACTCTAAATCATATGACAAAATTATTTATACATATTTGCATAATAGCACTTTAGTGATGGGAATATACCACAAAGCTTATAGTCAGAAAAAAACTTGCTACCTGTATGTTTGTGTAATCTATTAAAATGGATTATAATTTTATTTTTATATTCAATGTCAGTTTGTTTAAATAAACTAGATGATAGTCCTTTCCATCTAAACTTCAGTAACTATCACTTTTGACTTACCAGATAATTTTTTAAATGCATTTTAATTTGTAGTCATTTTTAATTTCTACCAGCAGGTGGAACCCTTTAGGTTTATTTTCTCACTTTAACACAGCAATATATGCCTTTCTGATTTCATTTTTAAGAATTTTTTTGATTTAATATTTATTTATAGAACAGAAGTTAATGATAGTAGGCAAGAATGATCATTCCACATTCCCCAAAAAGTCTCTACATTAATAGAATCCACATCAGCATATTCTACATTAATAGAATCCACATCAGCATAAAGTTATAAGTTCACAGATATTTTGTCATAAAACACATGTCATGGGGTAAATGCTTAACATAGACTTTGTACTTCCAAGGGAGAAAAAATATGTATGAGCTAAAATTCAAGAGGTTTTTATCCTTCTAGATCAGGGGCTGGCAAACTTTCTGTAAAGGATAAATATTTTAGGCTTTGTGGGCCTTAAGGTCTCTGTCGAAACTAATCAAGCTTGCTATTGTAGCCCTCAAGCAGCCGTAGACAGTGAGCAAGGTTGTGTTCCAATAACATTTTATATACAATAAGTGGGCAGATTTGGTCTTCAGGCCAGCTGCTCTTACAGTCAAGCATCAGAATCACCTACAAGGCTCGTTAAAGCACAGTTAGGCCTCATCTCTAGAGTTCCTGATTAGGCAGGTCTCTAGAGGAGCTCAGGAATCTGTATTTCTAACAAGTTTCCTGGTAACACTGGTGTTGCTAGTCTCAGAAACACAATTTACTCAGAAACCCCTACTAAAGGCTATATTTCATCATTTCTGCTCCCTTGTTTTTGTAACATTTAAAGAGAGCTAAAATAGACTTTTTCTTAACATGGGCACTGTAAGATTTCCTAGAGAGATCATTTGGCAAAGATCCCATCAGTTGGATGGTGGGAAGTAAGAATGACTTATCTGGATCAGTTATCACCATCTGTTATAATGATGTGGTATTTTGTATTTGAGGATGTTTCTATAGAAAATACATCCTGCAGAGGATCACAGGCTGAAAATTTGCTGATATTAGTATGAACAGGTGGGAAAAGAAGCACCCACTACTTAGAGGCAAACACTGCTTTAATCTTGACATATTCCTGTATTTTTAATGCACATTTTTACATGAAGTCATATTACACATTTAATTTTGTAATATGCTTTTTTAAGCTCAGTGATCAGAATAATTTCCCCTTTGTTAATAAAAACTATAAACATTTTTAATGGATGTATAATATTCCACTATATATATATATATAACCATATTTTAGAACCATTCCCACTACCTCCATAACCATTCCCTCTACCCCCGCTCACAATGACTTGGCGTTTTACAAGTTCCATGGATCTTGAACTCAACAGTGGGAGAACAGGGGTATAATCCCAAAGTGATTGTGTTTCCAACACTCAGGAGAATGAGGTCTCAAAGTTGAAATAAAATTCAGTTGAGAAATAAGAGATGAAAGTTATATTTACTGCAAGCTGGCTGTGTGGACTAAGACTCAAACCCAAACTCCTGTCATTTTCTGATACTCCACTACCAGATATGGCAGCAATCAGTACAGCCTCTTCTCTGTATGAAAAGAATATTCAGAATTGATGACAGACAAAATTGAGGTTAAAAACATGTCTACACTGTATGAATGTTTTCCAATAACTGGCTTATTGGTGAAAATAATATTGCACCATGTGTTCAGTTGAGTTGATGGTTAAAGAAAGCCCAAATAGTTCATCCACAAGCTCTCTGTAATCATATCCTTGACAGCTTGACCAAATTTATATAGAAAAACAGCAGCAGACCCAAGTTTCTGTATTTATATTTCTTGCTTGAACTTCATGATGAAAAACATGAAACTGCTCTGAGTTATTTTAAAATTAAACACATTCATCCTTGGAATTGGAAAATGCTAATGATTTCCTATGCCCATATGCTGAATAAAATTAAAAGTAAACAGAGCTAGCATATTTTGGGAATTGCTACTATAGTCATCAAACCAATTAAAAACTCATTTCAAGGTGGATATTATAGCAGTATTTGTTGTTATTTATATGTCTGGAGACACTTATGTAGTGGTATATTATCCTACATGTATTAACAATATAAAAAGAACCAAGAAATCTTATCCATTTCATAAATGCCAAAATTGGTTCTTAAAGCCTAAAATTTTCAGAATTAACACCATAAGGAAGAAGTCCTTTCTGCGTTATCATAAGTTTAACATTTTCAAATAAAATTCGATGTATGGTCATAAAAGTATAATACATTAAGAATAATAATGTTTTACTGTCTGACTCATACCTATATTAGTCTTCGTTTACTTGACCACATTGCCATAGCATAGTCATAAATTAAAAGGCTTTTAAAGAATTAATAGTAGTTTGTCCTAGACTATAGCACAGTTTACTATTTCTAACATATTTACCAATTTAGAAAGAGAAAAAATTAAATGCTGTTGTTACAACCTTATCTTTATTATGCTGAATATTATCCTAAAAGATTTTATAGAATAAGACTTTTTCCAGAAAGCTCCTTGGCCAGTTAAGATTTTCCCATAGTCAATAATTGTTCTTATATATATAAGAATTTTGTTTTTTCAACCACAGGAGAAACATATAGAGACAGAGAAAATGGTGTACACTGTTCTTTATACCTTTAAGCGTTACATACTTCTTTAGTTTTGAGCCATACCTTATGCCTGGGAAAATCTCATTCTACATTTTACAAATCTTTACACGTATTCCCCCTTTTCCTTGAAAACATGTTATACAGAGTACCAAAAGAAAGTATTATTTAAATAAAATCAAGGTAAAATTATTAAGTAGCATGTGGGAGGCAAATTGCAATATTGGCTGTCATGCTTACAAATGCCCCACGCATACTAATGGTGGTCACTCTTGCCCTGAGCCATAAGGAGTAAAGGCTATGAAAAGCTTCTTTGTAGTCTCAACCATCTCTAGGATACTCTAACAGCTACACTGACATTCCCACCTCATAAAGCCAAGATCCTTCCCCAGAGGAAGTCTAGCTCTTGGATACTGGGTTTTGGCCCAAGTCATACCTGAAACTCCATGTGCACTCCTGATCCTGTCAAATATCTATGTTGTCCTGCATTTTCTACAGCTCCCCATGAGTGTTGCTTACATTAAGGAAAGGTATGAGAAAGTCTCAGCTGCTAATAGATTTGCCCTTCCAATAGATGGCTGGGACTCCTTTCCCTGCCAGGTTTAAAACAATTACATTGAATTTACCAGCCATACTCAGAGCCTAGAGCACCAAGGATTAAGATTTTTGTATACGTGGTTACACAGGGAGATACATTTTTCCTTATTGGAGTTTGTTTGATCAATCTTTTGACTTGTTTGCGGTCTCTATGTCTTGGGCTTTAAAGGAAACACCTCTTTGCTGGAGGGAAGTCTGTGGCACTTTGCCGGTCATGCTCACAACCCCATTCTGGTTAAAGCTACCACATCTACAGACATATTTTGAAGAAATCTGCCTGTGTCCGCTCTCACTATGTGAAAAAAAACTTCTAAATCTCAGTGGCATTTACTTAGCTCATTCATCAGTGATTTGACTAGAGGCTGGCTGATCTAGAATGGGCTGATGGGAGTAACCCAGCTGGGGCACTTATGATCTGCATGTCTCTCATTCTTTTCCTGGGTCCAGCAAGCCAGCGAGGCCTAGTCTTCCTGTGGTAATGGCAGAAGTGCACAAAGATTTAAAAAAAAAAAAAAAAAAAAAAAAGCAAGTCCTCTTGACCTAGGCTGACCACTGACATACTTCCACTTCTGCCTCAATCTACTGGCTAAAATAATTCACATGGAGTTGTAAGAAACTGTACTTCCTAACTCTTTCTCTTTGCTAGGGATTTTCCCTTTTATTCCCCTCTTAGTTCATGTTAGGATGGCAATATAGTCAGCATATGCTTATCTCTACTTTGAGATCACATCTCTGCATAAAGACCCACTCAGTTAGTAGGGAGATTAAAAAAAAAAAAAAAAAAAGCTCCTGGCTTCACCTCCACAGCTAGAAAATTAGTCCTTAATCTGACTAATTAAATGCTATAAGTGTTTTTGGGCTCACAGTCAAATTTTTTAAAGTTATTTTAAAAATTTGTCCCAGTTACTATGAGTTTTGTAGCTATTATTCAGGTAGTACAACACTTTTATATTAGAATCCCTCCCTCCCTAGTCTCTACAACTAGATTCTTGCTCACCAATCAGAACACAGTTCAAATCCCCCTTTGCCATGAAGTTTCACTAGGCTAACAATTCCATATTAAGTACTCCCTTCTTTGATTTCCCAGAGCATTTATTACCAATATGCTTACTGCTGTTTTCATGTTGGTTATGGTACCCCCTGCCACACACTTACAAAGCCTGGTGGAAGAGGTACCTCAAGGGAGCAGTGTCCTTCATCACAGACCACTCTTCCTCTCCCCAACCCCAACAAACAGTCTGTCTACCCACTGGCCATTGCTGGGCAAGAAAAGCTCAGCAAAATTAGTTAAGTCGAACAGATTCTCTCTCAGGAATTTGAACTTGAACTCTAGAAGAGAGGACAGCAGAGAGGAAGACAGAGAAAAAATATATACCTAGCAAGTAGTCATATCACACTAATGGAAGAGCATTTGTGCAGGGGTCCTACTAGCTGCCTCGAATCCAGAAAGTTTCTAGCATTTCACCTTCCTATATTGCCATGGCATGGATTTTTATCCTGGAGCTCCATGAGATGTCACCTCTCTTTTTATCACATAAATTCTAATGAAAACCCCCAGGGAGTCTTTTTTGACTGGATATGAAAATAACTGACTAAAACACTATCCATTTATTATATGCTGTCTTGCGTCTTTCATTGCAAGCTGCATGTGTGCCTTTCTAGTTACTGAGACCATCAGGCTCTTTGAAGGTAGAGGTATTATGTATCTTCCCCAAGGACCTGGCACAGTGTTCACACACTGAGATCCTCAGGGAGACCATATTAAATTGGAGTGACATCTAATCCCGATATTCTTTCTAAAACTAATTTTTAAATTATCCCAAATATATTCGTTATATGCTATTTTCAATAATGACAGCTGAATTCTTTCTTTCAGATATGGGGTGTCCTATACGACTTCTTCCAGATAGCAGAAAGAACAGTTTATCTAATCTATTGTTTTCTCCTGCATTTAATTTACCTCCACTAGAAATGAAGAATCAACCAGCAACTTTCTTAAACCACTACTGTGTATTCACAGCACTGAATGTCTGCTGGAAAAACTTTTCATTTCTCAGTTCTCTGCACAAATAAAAATCATACCTGAAGGTGAAAAAATAACTATGGAGAGGCAGAGTGACAAATGAAGGTGGGCCAGAAAATATCAGCTATGTATATTGTCAGCTGTTTGAATGCCCCACCACTAACCACACCCACCTTGGGGCATAGAAGCAGGGGAGGTGGGATATTATCTCTCAGGCTTCAGCTCCACACTGCATTCTGACAGCACGCTAGAGGCTCATTATATATAAGTATACAGAGTAACTCTACAAGGCTGAAGTTTTTCTCAAGTCTGTGATGTTTTGACATTTCAAAGTATTAACCTTTAATAGAAAAGATAAATCAAAGACAGGGTACCTTGGAAGTATTTTACTTAGCAATATTCTTAAATTACATCTCATAACTTTGGTCCTTCCTTGGAAGTCTATACTTGAATCTGAAACTTTTACAAAATTTTAAAGCTTCAACTTTAACTTTAAAGGTACCAATAAAGATGCAAGAAAGGCAATAATCTATTTTTTAAAATGTATGCAGGATCAAATTAGTTGTACTATATTTTTCTAATTAAGAAAAAACTGCATAAATATTCTTCCTAATACCAAAGACTATTGTGTGTCCTTTCATTAGAATTAAGTCCCTGTATCAGCCACCACTGCATTTCTTTGAAAGCCATGCTAATTCTCACGTTTTATGAAAGGATACGGAGAAACTGTCTTTTTCTACCAATTTCTCCTAAAACATGATTTACTTTCTTGCAGCTTTCATTTCCAGAAAAACAAATATTGCTTCCTTCTATGCAAGAAGTACTGTAAATCTCAATTTTTTCCACTCATTGGAAAATATTATCTAATCTTTTCATACTCTAAATAAAAATTCAGCTGTTAGTGTTCAAGAATTCTAAAGTATAATTTTTCTAGTCTGTGTGTCCATGGTAGTAGACAAGATTAATCTCCATGCAGAATATAAAATAGAGCAATTGGAGATGTGATCTAAAAAGTATAGTACATATAGTACAAAAGTATATTTTAGTATAGTACCTAGAGCTTCCCAAACTCCTCTCTGCCATATGGAGACCCACTCATTCTCTACTTTTAATCCAGTGGGGCCTACATAAGCCTGAGGCTTGTGTCAGTCAATGGAACGCTCCCCCAGGACTTTACAGAAATATGCATTCCGTGGTTTTGGTTATTAACCTTTTTCAGTATCCATCTTACCTGCCACCCATTATGTAACAGGAGTTTGGGTTAGACTGATACAACTCCAGAAGTGGGTCCTGATTAATATAAGCCAATCAATAGAGTTTCTAAATCTCTTGCTCTAGATACTGGTTCCAGAATGGGCGATGACTTTAGTTGGTCCTCACAGAATGAAATTCAGAACTTCTGTCCAATAATTTAGGGAAAAACTCTGATGATGTGGCATCTGTTAGGCCTAGGACCACTATAACTACAGCTAATACACAAAGATGGGCTAAGAGAATCCCAGAGAGTTTGATCAAACCACATCCAAAACTGTACTACATCTGGACTTCTATTATGTGGGCCAGTACATTTATTATTTAAACCAGTTTGTGCTGAAGATCATGTATGCCTGAAGTTCTCATTACCATCTTTGCCATTACATAGAGATAGCCCACCTGAGAATAAAGCCAAAGTGAAGAAAAAAATCCAGGAAAGAACAGGAGAGACTGTTTTCTGGTAATAGCAATGAGGTACTATCTTCACATGGAAGCTAATATAGTATAATTTATCATTTAAAATAATTTGAGTTGGGTTTCTTCTACTTGCAAATGTAGAGTCCTGACTAATTCAGTAGTGTTTGTTTTGCACAATTTAGTGGCTCCAAGACTGGATTATTCCTCCATTGAAAAGGCCATTATAAGAACCAGATTTGGAAACAAAACAGAAATAATGCAAATATCATGATGTTTAAGAACTAAGTTGAATATAATATGACCATTGGTCAGAAAATCTTAATTTATTATTCAGGCAAAAGAACCAATTTGCTACTTTAAAGGACAGTACTGACTAAAATTTACCAAAAAAGTTCAAAAATGGTTTAGATAATTTCATCACCCTCTCAATAGCTGGTTAGATGTCCATTCTACATGCCCGCATTGGAGGATTATTAACTATTTTATACTCCAGTTTCCAAAGGAGGTTTAAGGCTTCCTCTCCTTCCAACACCATCATGAATAAAGAAAGATTATGTGGATCAAGGCCAAGAGCACTGGTGGGCTCCAGTGCTAAGGGCTAAAACTTCCAATATGACACAAGAGGTTTGACATCCCTATGGTTTCATTCTTTTCTCTGCAGTTACTGTTTTGGAAATATCTCTTTGGGTGTTGTTTTTTATCCTTTTCTGCATCTGTTATTGTTAGAGGGGTTTTGGCCCCTTCTTTCCAAGACTTTCTCCACCCCCATCACCCTTAGGCTCTGACAACTGGGCAGAGCACTGGGGGGAATCAGACAAGCAGGCCATAAGTTTGATGGTTAACATAGAGATTGAAAAATAGGATAGCTGTATTAGATGATATTTCAACCAGTCTACCAAAAAAAGAAAAATCTCAAGAGTCAATTCTATCCCACAATAAAGGATACCTCAACTGTAACATAGATGTCAATCATAGTAAACTATTTGACACTCCTTGAATTCACTATGCTTTTAACCTTGCTAAGCCTAAATTCTTCATCTGTATTACTGGAGATAATAACTGTACTTAACTCATAAAACTATTAGAAAAATCAACTGAACATACAGTTCCTAGGTTTATAGTATTTAATAAATGTTAGGTATTAAAATGTACCTCCACCATGGCCCTTATTAGATTGTAACAGAATTAACATGTTTCTTTTAGTAGACTGTGTGATTAGTTATGAGTAGGGACCATGACTAATTTGTATTTATGTGTTCAATATTTAGCAAAATTAGGAAGTTCACAATAAACATATGTTCAGTACATAAAGAACTGAATGTTTAGAGTTCAAACTTCTATTAGCCTTCGGGGAGAATGAGAAAAAGACTTTTCCTACAATATTTAAGCCATATATAAATCATATTTAAATCATCATATATAAATGCAAATAACAATGCATAATGCAATAATTTTCAAGGTTTATGCTTTGCATTCCTACCAAATTCAAATTTTATATTATCTCTAAATTTGAAGTGTAGGTAATATTGACAACAAGGAAAGCAAGCACTGATCCAGTATGTATAGATTAAAGTAAATCAAGGTGTTCAAAATGAGAATCAGGCAATAGGTCTAAATGGCTTTCCTTCCCTCTCCCTTGGTCTTCTGCTCCTCTAGGAAGGTACTCAAATTTACTTCAGACATATGTACCACTTCTCTTACACTGCTGATAATGGGAAGCACTAAAATGCCTGAGGAGTGACAGGAAATAAAAGAGCTAGCAAGGGCTGTGATTATATGCTCCTAGACCTTTTGTTTATAAGGAACCACTCCTTTGCTTGTCCCACAAATCTAAATCGTCCCAATTTCCGGAAAATATAACCACCTATTCCAAGTGTTTAGTTCTTATATGCTTTCAACAGTACTAGCCTTTCAGTCAAACCCTTGAACATTTTTAAATCTCTTGTTCCAAAGCCAACCTTCTGCCCCATAGTGAGCTTATCAGTACTGGCCATAATGACAGATGTGTATGGATACAAAGAAAAATTTTCATTCAAAATGACAGCACTGCAGTCTCACAATTTTGAACATTATTTGCAAAGTGTATAGCCTATGAAGGCTTGTGAAGGAAATGATAAGATTAGAAGGCAAGGAAAACATTTTTCATGATGACTTGTTAAAAAACTGGGGAAAAAAAGCCTTACATTTTTTTGGCGTTTATGATCTCTAAATAGGCCAAGAAAATCAAGTTAACATAATATACTTGTGTATTCTTGAACAACCAAATTTATTGTATATCTTTAAAAGGCGCTGAAAATAGGCATTTTTTTTTCAAAATACCAGTTCCGTCTTCAAACTTAAAAGTTTATTGTCATTTCCCCCTGTGGCTTCTGTCCTTTCCAATGATTTTTATGAGGACAGTTGTTTAAATTTTAATCTCAGAAAGGCATCCTGTTTTGAAACTTAAAATGTCCTTGGCATTTAGAGTATCATTTAGGTGCATTTCATAAACCTGGAAACATTAAAATTCTAAGACGCTGAAGAAACACTGGAGTTACTAAAAGAGGTTTTAAACAAATCTTCTCTGGAGATTTAATACATGGCATATTAATTTTCTGCACAAATAGTTTAGGGATGCATGATTTGTAAAAAATAAACCAATCTCTCAAATTTCTCTTATATTTTCTCTAGCAGGTGATGAGGGTTAGTATTTCTGTACCTAGAGGCATAATCCACTTTTGGAAGGGTTCACAAAGCTGGAGACCTCTGTCATAATGTAAAAATCATATTCTTCAAGAAAAAAACAGGTCACCAAAGGTCTTTTTGTTTCTTTCTGCCAATTACAAATAGACAAAAAGTAAAATAACTCTCTATTAGAGAATAGGCTTACTGGATTTGTGGAGGGAGATGAAGAAGAAACTTTGGTGCAGTTTGGTCTTTCTTCTGACTCTAGCTTCCTGGCTGTGATTCTTGATTAGATGCCATTGTATTTTCCATTGCCCTGTGAGAGATATGTAATTGATCTCTGATAAAGTGAGCTATTTCCAAACTGACGCCTGTTGCATAATTTCAAAATATTTTAAAAGAACAGATTTTAAACCTGTTCTCTAAAAAACAATTAGCAATGTAGAAACCCTACTTGCCATCTCTACCTAATCCACCCTAACCCTCTGAAGGTCTACACATTAGGAAACAGTCCTGAAATTCTTGAGCTATAGAAATTCAGCAGTTTAATCCTCGGGTTATGGAATTCTATAAAAGAAAGATCTGCTTAAGGACTATTGTTAAGACCTAGGGAATTATGTTTAGAATATTAAATTCAATTTTAAAAATTAGAGCCCTATATTCCTTGGGCTTATTTGAGAGTACAGTGATGAAAGTGGCAAGAAGCTTTCTGTGGTAGGATGAATAATCGTCCCCTCTGCCCCCAGAGGTGTCCATATTTTAAACCTCAGAACCTGTGAATGTGTTACATAGCAAAAGAGACTTTGTAGATGTGATTAAGGGCTCTTGAGATGCGGAGATTATTCTGGATTATCCAGGTAGCTCAATGTAATCACAAGGATGCTCATAAGAGGGAGGCAAGGGATGACAGTTAGAAAAAGAAGGTGTTAGACAGAATTAGGGAGAGAGCAATCAGAAAATGCTATGCTACTGACTTTGAAGATGGAGGATGGGGCCACAAGCTAAGGAATGCAGTGGCTTCCAGAAACTGGAAAAGGTCCTGCAACACCTTGATTTTAACCCACTGAGATTGATTTTGATCTTTTGATGTCCAAGCCTGTAAGATAACAAATTTGTGTTGTTTTAAGCCACTAAGTTTGTGATAATTTGTTACAACACACCAGGAAATTAATATATCTCTAGTAGCTTTCCAATATAAACCACATCTGTGGACATTCTTTAACACTAAAAGTGGTCCTCATGTCAAAATTGAGGCATTCACTGAACCACAGAGCCCCAGAAAGGGAGAACTTTGTTGGGTAAATTTCATTTAAATGATTGCTCTTTGGTATCATAATAAATTTTTCCTTAGCCAAAATGTGATTTAACCAGTGACAGAATCTGGAGCAGACCTTAGGACAATGAGTGAAATAATTCCATTCTTACTTGAGAATTAGGACACAAAGTTTGTAGGAAAGGGCTTGTTATGGCTCAGCATATGGCTGAAGCAAGAAATCCTTCTGATGCCACCACCTTTCCAAGAGAAAACTCCCTTTCTCTCTCTCTGAAAGAGCCCTACAATAAAATCACTATAAGATTTGAATCCCACGCTTGTGACACTGACACAGGGAAAGGGGTTTCCACACTACAGAAATCAGAGAGGAACCAGCTGTAGTGACATACATATCAGACGCTAAAACACTATCTACCATAAACAGAGACCCATCAATTTTCAAAGCAACACTGGATGGAAGCAACAGCATCAATAAAAACCCTCCCTAGCGAATAAATCACATATTCTGGTCATGATGCAATGAGTAAAAATGATCCCTTGGACTTAGTAAGCAACTCTGAAAATCTCAGACTTATCATTAGGACATTCTGAGTTTAGATGAAAGTCATACTTTCTCTATTTGACAATGGTTAAGAACATTTGAGTATTAAAAGACTTGTGGCCTGGGTTTGTATACTCAGCTTGGTGAAGTGATTTATATTAATTCACAGGAATTCTAGTTAAAATGGAGTGCTCATATTAGATTAATCCTGTGTCAGAAACAATGATAAAACTCAAATAAAATATAAATATATAAAACATTTATTTGAAGACAGCTGATACAAACAGGGTTTAAGGGGCTATGATTTCTGAGAGAAGGGAAGCACAAAGAGAGCTCTAAAGGCAACGTGGCCCCTTCTCTGAGGCATTTCTATTTCACAAAGTGAGGGAACAGAGTCTGAGTAGAAAGCTACAGGCTCATTGGGAAGAGGCAAGAGAGGATAGGGTTTGACTCTGCCGAAGTGATTGAAGCTTGAGTGACAAAACTTCAGAGGAAGGAGTGACAGAGAAGTCAGTCTAAAACTCTGTGTTTGATTTCCCCTTGAGGAATTTGTGAACTTTTAAGCTAGATATGCAACAGAGTAACAAAACAGTAACTATGAGGCTATGGTTGAGCAGAAATTCCTTGCTTGGGAGACAGAGGATGGAGTTCAGAGATTGCTAAAGTAAAGGAGAAACTCTAGGAGAAACTGTAACACCCAGACTTTTATTTGAGACCCCAGAAAGGCTATGCCTCTGGTAATAAATCTGCCTGAAACAGACCTGCCTGAATAAACACTAACACCAACCTTTACAAGGATCAAGGTGATCTGTTTGTGTTTGCACTCTGCCTCCCAGAAGCTTAATCTCCACAATTGTTCATCACAATATACAGCATTCAGTAAAAAATTATGAGCCACGCTAAAAAACAGGAATGAATGAGTCACACGAAAGGAAAACAACAATAAATACAAGCTCACAGGTGTGGGAGTTTTACTCAAGTATGTTACAATAAATATGTTTAATAAGTTTAGAATAAGAGGAAAAGATGGAAAATTTCAGCATAGACACAACATCATCAAAAGGAATCAAACAGAAATTCTACAACTGAAAAATACTATATCTGAAATTAAAAATTCACTTCTGCCTCCAGACAGGATGGAGAAGATAGTAACAGGCCATAACTCCCACTTGAACTAGGAAAAACATGAGATAAATCACAAAAACTATATTTTTAAAAACATCAGAGACTTGTGGATGCAAAGAGGAACTCATGAATTAAAATACTAGAGAGAGAAGCGCTTCTCCTGGGTAAGCTGCGTTTTCCAACTACTTTTTCCTGAGGAGTATCTATTGAGTCTGTGCATGTACTGAGAAGGCTTACCATAGAGTGACTCTAATAGGATAAAGGGGAAACAAGCAGAACTTTTGACATTTGTGTGATCTGGAGTGAAGCCCCAAACATAGAGCTGTAGAGCCCAAATTGCTAATTCACATAATCAGGAGCAAATAAATGAGTGGTTGTTTTAGGTTACTAAGTTTTGGAATAGTTTATTACACGGTAATAGATAAGGTAAAATTATAACATTCCCCTTATGCAGGAAGATGATTCAGATGTATGTAGCTAAAACAATTTAAAAACTAAATAGGTAAATTGCAAACACAATTATATAAACAAATAAATACACGAACAAATAAAATAATCTGTTCACTAAGAAATAAATATGGTGCTGGGATAGACACTAATTATGGACACTTTAAAAATATAAGTGATAAAAGTAACATTATGTAAATTTAAAAAATAAACTTGAAAATCTAGAATAAATATTTTTGTAAGAAAATTCAAATTACCAAAATGACTAAGGAAGAGGTAGAAAGATACAATAACCAAAAACTACAGAATTGAGAAAATAAAGACCTATCCTTTTTAAAAATAGGAAAAAAAACATAAGTACGGTAAAAGACAAAATTTTCCCAACTAATTCGAAGAAGCTAGTCTAATAAAATTTCAAAATTGGATGAAAGGTTCAACAAGGTCCATGCCACTTATGAATACTAATGTCAGAAGTTTGCAAATTCCAAAATAAAAATAATAGTAAGTTAAACATATTATTTACTGAATAGTAATAAAATTAAGAAAATTTATCTAGGTAAATCTATCATTATAATTCAATACATTAACAGAATAAATAAAAATAATTATGATTATTTTATACATTTAGAAAAGGTATTTGATAAAATTCAATATTCATGCATGATTTTTGAAATGCAGTGCTCTGGAAGCTGTGATGATAGAGCAACTTCTTTAACAGAACTTCCAGCAAGAAACAAAATTCAAGGTGCAACATCAAAAATGCAGAAATAAGACAAAGATGCACACTACTGTAACTACTATTCAACATTTTGCTGTCAGTCTGGCCAACAAAATAAGAAAAATATATTACAAACACTGAAAAGAGACAAAAAACTATCACTGTTAGATGATATGAATTTCTACATAAAATCAAGAGAGTCAACTGATAAATGATGAATAAAAGAGTTCACCAAGATGTCTGGATACAAAGTTAATATGTAAACACATAAAATTAACTGAATCTCTAGTTTACATAGTATATATAAAAATCAGTATCAGGTCCTATAGGGACTAGATGGTGTGTTCAACCTGCTAACAGGAGGTGGGCAGTATAATTGGTAGTTCTATCTGAATCATATGACTGGATTTTGGGAGGAACAGTCCCCAGAAAAGCACAGGATAAAAAAAATAAATGTTCAGCATAAGGCTCAGGGACCTCCTTGAGTCCCAGATCTAGTTGTGCCTGAGACCAACTACAGCCCTATCATTCCAGTACCACAAGCCAATGGTTTTCTTTTAATTAGTGAAGGTGGTTTGAACTGGGTTTCTGTCACTTGCAATTTGACATTTGTAAATCTTAGTTGACGTCCACAGCAATTTTACAGTTTAATCTACACAAATCACACAGTGTTTCACTGCTACCATTGAAAATGTTTTATAGCATTTTTCACAGTTGTAAAATGGGATCTTTTTTTCCATTACATTTTATGTCATTGCTTGTGTATAGGAAAACTATTTAACATTATATGGAATTCTTGCTACCTCTTTTGGAATGTTTGTATATCTGGGGGGGGTGGGCTGGTGGTTGAGGTCTGTGCATGTGTAATGTAAATATAAAGATTGAGGCATTCCTTATAGACAGAAGCATTTTAACCCCAGATTCTAACATCACGGGAACTGGTATAAATAACCACCATCTTAAATAGGGGCAGTAACATCCAAGGCCTCACCTGATCACTAATATTGAATTAGAATATTTTATGTTGCTTTCCTAATGCCTTATCATTATAATCCTAACAGCTCTCATGCCCATATACTGAAAATTGCTTTAAAAACTTGCTGAAAAGGATGAGTATTAAGTAGTACTTAGAGAGTGGCTATTACACCTCGTTAAAGTTGTGGAATTAAACTATTTAAACACCTTTGTTAAGTTTTACTGAACTTTCTCATGTGAAGCTGATTATTCTGTATGGAATACTTAAACTACGGTTACTACATCGTGTTGTAGCTAAGATTTATACATAAATTTTAAAATGTTTTGGCTTCCAGATGTAATAGAAATTTGTACACTTCACTGGTCTTCAAATTTGACACCTGATGCAATAATTTTGTGGATTCTAAGACCTTCATACATATATTCTTCAGAAGGTAGATCTAATGTTATTTATGAGGTCAAGGCCTTGTACATTTTTTTCCACCAGGGCCTATTTATTTTGCTTAGGTTCTGCCAAAGACCGCTAATCAAAGCCAGGCATTTGTACACTTCCTTGCAAAATACAGCTTTAACAAGAACTCCCCCCAACCCCCATTACCCTAGATATATGATCAGGTTCCTCATTTTCCACCATCCCCAAGGTGATGTCTGATCACCCTGGCCTGTCTTCAGCAAGAATCCTGCTAGGTTGGTTTAGCCAAAATCTCCCTTACCCCTAATGCTTCCTCTTAGCAATTTTCCATCCACTGACCCTCACCTTTTTTCCTTGGCTAAAGTTCCCACTTGCCCACTCTTAATATGAAATTGAGCCCAATCTCTCAAATTGGGCTGCAAAATTCAATTGCAATGATCCTATCTATACCTACCTCAGTGGTCCTGAATAAAATCTGCCTAACCATCTTTAACAAGTTTCATGAAAAATTTTTTCTTTAAGGCATGCTGTATGTCCCAAGGAAGCCTAGGATAAAAATTAGAGGACTTGAGTCTATTAGAAACTATACATCAAATACATGTCCTATAAAAAAAATTTTCAAATTGCAAATCCAGTATATTATTTGTATGCATGGTATTTTTAATAAAGTCCCTTATTTTGTGACAAATTGTTGCTGAGTTCCCCCAATACTGCAACTTTTAATTTTGGCAGGTTTTTTTTTGTGTGTGTGTGTATAGTGAAAAGCGATTTTTTTTTCTTCCTTCCCCTCTTAGCCCTTTTAAGGAATCCTTTTTAGGAATCCTCCCTGAGCTTCCTGCCGGCTTTAAGCCTCGTCTATTTCCCCCATGCCTGAGTACTGGACCAACACTTGGTAAGAATTTGGCTCTGAGAAGTGCTAGGTTGAGTGACAAATGGATGAGGATGGAGGTTTTATTGAAGCATCTGAACCGCATTTAATTTTCCGTGTTGTTTTATTTGTTCCTTCTAGCCCTCAGGATATTGAATTTTGTGGGCTTGGGTTGGGTCGCTGGTACTTCAGGCGTTTAGTAGTATGAAACAATCTGTTTCTCCCGTTAGAATAATATTCTCATTTATATTAACGGCGGCTTACTCCAAACTGCTTTACATAGCATTTTTCTAAACCTCCTGAACGAACGCATTTTCCCGTAGAGCACTGGCATTGCTTCAGCGGCCTCTGCCGACCTCCTGGCTTGGCAACCTGCACCCCGCTCCACAAGAACCAAACCTGACCTGACCCAGCGTGGCCTTGAGCGCCGCCGCCTCGCCAGACCCTGTCTTCCGCTTTCCCTCCCACCGCCCGGGATCCAGCTTCCCTCCTGCCGCCTCAGCCGTCAGCGACAGCGACACCCTCCCCTCCCCTCCCGCGGCTCCCTGCGACAGGTCGCCGCGCCAGACAGCGGGTAACCGCCGCCTCCGCTGGGGCATCCCGACTCCATAGGCCTAACGCGCTCCAGACACCTGCCTCTCACTGGCCACCGCCGCTGCCCCTCACCCGGCAGCCCCCTCGGCAATTGGCCCCCGGCCGTCCCTCGTCATCCTCGGCCTCGCCTCGAGTCCCGCCTCCGTCGCCAGGTCATTTAAGTTTATCACAAATAAATAAATAAAGGAGGAAATAGAAATGCGTAGAAAGTAAAAGCAGTTAGGAGGGGGCGGGGGCCTGGAGAAAAAAGGTGGGCGCGGCGGAGGTTAGACAACCAAACCTGATAGTGTCTGTGTTGACCAATCACGACTCAGTCTAGTCCGGTCTGACGGGCCCTCTCAACCAATAGCCTCCCACCTCTCGGATCACTGAACAACGAGATATGACTGACCTCTCCAGAGTGGACGAAGGTGCAGCGGAGTGAGGGGGGGGAGCGGAAAGACTGCTGACCAATCGCCTGTTAACAGTTCTCTGAGCGAAGTTTCAGTGCTCCAATGGGTGTCTGAGATAGCGGATTGGGCCTCTTCTAGCCCAATCGAAGCTGGTAGAGATGAGGGAAGAGTCAGATGGGGGCGGGGACAGGTGAGGGGAGGAGGAAGAGTGTATTTTGTTTATGGGCGGCAACCTCATGAGGGGCGTCCCATTCTTATTGGCTCACTGAAGGCAAGAGTGGCGTGGGGGCAACCCAATAGCAGGAAAAGATAGAAGGTTCGCGGCGTGAGGCGCCCAATGTGGGCCTTCTGCCGAAGAAGTAGGGGCGGGGGGAAGTTTAGGAGTTGAGGAAAGAAGATTAAAGAGCGCGAGGAGGTAACGCCAAAAACTCTAATTTGTTGTGGGGCGGGCTGGAGGGAGGGGTGTGTGCGTGCTGTGGGGGACGGGGCGTCTGCGAGGCGCTTGGAGTGGGGGGCGGTGGGACAGGAAAGGAGGGGCGCGGGGTGGGGTTGGGGGAGCGAATTAGAGTGGCGAGCCCGCGGGCTGTTGGCCGGCCGAGCGCGCGCCCCCTCCCCCGGGTGCCCTCCCCCCGGCGGCCCCTTCCCCCGAGCGCCCCTCCTCGCGCCGGGCGGCGGCGGTGGCCTCGCCTGACCCGGCGCGGAGGGAGGGAACGCGGGAGGGTCCTGGGTTCCAGGATCGGGCGGGGCGTCCCGCAGCTGGAAACGTGTCTTCTGCCTTCTTTCTACTCCCCGCGCCTGGAGCTGCCGCTACCAAGAAGAGGAGCTGAGGGGGACTAGCCGGGGCTCAGGAGCTACTAGAGGCGCCCGCTTGTCTTCCGCCCCCTCCCTCCTCGCCCTTCCCCGCTTGCCGTGGCTCTAGCAGTATCTGGAGCGTCTTCAGAGAACTGGGGGGCGGGAGGGGTCCTGGCCCAGAGCCGCTGGACGCCCCTCCAGACGCCGGAGCTACCGGCCGCCGCCTGCTTCGCTGCTACGACTGTAGAGAAGGGGGCATGGGAAGGGAAGACAGCTTTCCTTCTTTCTCTCCTCCTTTGGGCCCCTTTGGAAACATTAAAAAATGTTTACGCTTTTTCCATAGCTAAGAGAAAACGATTGGAAGCTTTTTGAAAGTTTAAAAGAAATGCACTCTCTTTTACATTGTTTAATGCATTACTGTCCGTGTGGCTTTCTGGTCTTCTCCCACCATACGCCCCACGCCCTGCCCTCCTAAAGCTGTTAGCCTTTTTAAGGATGCTGAAGAGGCAGGAGGCAGGGATTTTCTAAAAGTTGTATTGATAAACACTTGTACAAACATATGCTAGGCACACACATAAACGATAAACATTCGCGAAAAACACAATATGGCGTACAGCTACCCTAACTAGCGCGGTAATCCGCTGATCTCTTAACCCAACCCAGTTGAATGGGGTCAGTAGCAGGATGACAATTCTCCAGTAAAAATCTGAATGAAGCAGGAAGTAATTTGGAAGCAGCCCGTGGGTAAAGTACTGTCCTCACATCAGCATTGGCCCAAGCTAAGTTGAATTTGTGAATCTTCGAGTCATGTGAAAATTGTCTTAACTGCTTCTTGCCATTAAAAATACCAAAATGTTGCTCAAGTGGAATTTTCTCACTGCGTGGTCATGTGTGAATTTCAGCTAAGAAAATTAAGAGACCACTCATTCCCCCAGTGTTTTCAAGCAAGCTCTGTTCTAAAGTTAGTATTTTTGTTGCTATTGAAAGTTTTAAAACATGAATTATAAGGACCGTTTTGTAAATACATTCTCTAGCTTTACACATTGAATAATCCGTTACCATCGACAAATTCATAAATGGTTTACTTTCTTACCTGTTGCTCCTAATCCCATGCACCCTTTGCTATTGCTTGGGAATCGTTAAAATACACCTTTCTACCCCATCACATCCCCACGTATAAATTTGACCAGTCCAATTTTGGCTACGATTTGCATTTCTGTATTTCTTGGAAAAGAACAACAGCAAGAACAATTTACATTTTTTTTTTTAATGCCCATGTTTGCTCTTTGTCATTCTTAATCAGAATGTATCAAAGTTGATGCACATATAGTGCATGGTAATACCATTCACTGTGCCCTCTTGGAAGTAGTCTTCTCTCAAGGAAGTTTTTGGTATTGTCCTTGAAGAATTGCTGATATTACTCATTGCTTAGCGCTCAAGGTTTAATTCTTAAGGTTGGGGATGTGATTTCCATTGAGCTCAGTTTTGGAGGGCTTTAGCCTTGAGCATACATCATGCTCAAACAGTGAGAAGAAGAAAAAAAGTGAGTTTTCTAGAAATATAATTATCTGCTCAGTGAGTCCAGCAGTTGGGTATTTTTGGTTTTGTGATTTCAGATCTCACAGACCAGTGGAATAAAGACCTTTTGCATATGAAGATCAGGTGACAAGTTAACTGGCTACCAGCCTCCAAAGCAATACGCCCTTTCATGGTGAGGTCCCAATTTTAACAGACTAAAGAAAGAAGTTTAAGACTAAAAATTGTCAAATTTTATCCATTTTTAGGAAGAACTCTTTATGCTTACTTGTTTAGTTCATTTAAGATGCCAGTATTTTGAAATAACTACTATACCAAGAAAATACAGGTATAGTTAATGTGTACATTCGCTACTAGCAACTAGCTACTGAAAGACAATATGAGTTTAAGCGGAGTACTAGAGGAAAGAACAACTTACATGTGAGGGTTGTAATTTTGGTGTGTGTGTGCGTGGAAGGGGAGGAGGGGTATTGTTCAGAACGACTAGTTGATGTGATGCCAGTGTCCTAAGTAAAGTTAGGAAGTTTTTGAGACCCATACATATACAATTGCTCTTGCTGTCAAATTAACACGACTTTGACTACTTGGTATAGGAATAAAATCCAAGGAAAAAGCCATTTTAAATGAATTACTTTTATCTCAGTAGTCAGTCTTCAGAAGACCTTCCAACCAAATTGAAATTCCTAGAAAAAATTAGGTCATTTTAGAAGAACAATAAAACATACAACTAAGTTCCTATAAAGGATCTAAAATTTATAAACTAATTACAAAGTATTTGAAATATCTTAGAATAAGTGGTAAGAAGAGATTCTTTAAAACATTTGGAATACAGAAGGGGAGCTTGATGGGCTCTGATTTATTCTCTGAAGTGATTTTTTTGTCTGAAATGGATTTTTAAATTCATCAAACTGTTCTAGACACTGTTCTAGATACTTGGGATGTTAAAGTGAACAAGAGATAAAATTACCTACCCATGTGGAGTTTACATTCTAATGTCGCATACACTTTGGGTACTTCAGATTGCTAGAAGAAGGTAGTTTTGGATGAAACTTTAAAACCTAGCTGTTTTCTCATTTGGGGGAATATGATTTAAAAAAGCTTAGAGAAGTTCCAGGGGCAGGGAGATTTTACCAATTGCCAATGATAAGAAAGGAAGAGCTTACTGTATTATTTGTACCCTTTGTTATTGTCATGAAATATTCTCCATATGTTTCAGTAGGTCTTTTTAACAGATAGGGGTTTTATTTTTTCGTAATTTTAAGCTTGCCTTTGAAATAAATAAAATGTTATTTTATATTAAAAAAAATTCTGTGTCTTGGAATTTACTGTAAAATTCCTGTGGAGCTTTTGTCTTGTTAGCAAATTGTAGTAAACATAAACTAGAATATCTTAATTTGTTTAGTTAGAATTTGTATTAAGAATATGTCTGAAAAATCAAGTGCCTAAATCTTTTACAGTTGTGGTTTTACCAAGAGAAGGTGGAAATTTGTAATTAATTTATAGGTGACTTTAAAAAGAGAAAGAGAGGCCTGCAAAAAATGCTTTGTTATTTAAACCTTTCAAACTACAAAAGCATTTGATTGGCACTTCTCTGATTTAATAGACCATTTGTAATGCAAGAGGAACATTACAGAGTATTTTAGTATTACTTTAATCATTTAGTCTGTAGGTGTAAAAATCCTAGGTTTCTAACTGAAGGATACTTGGTGCCTGGTTAAGGGAGTATATGATTTTGAAGCTAAGTTTGTTGCTTCAAGTAGTGGGTGTCTCACCTTTCCAAAACCTAGCTCATAGTTCTCAAATAACAAGTTCTTTTTTTCGTTATTTTTCTCTATCACAGTGAGTTTTATTTTGTTAGTCAAGTATGAGTTCAGTTCTTAAGTAGCATGTTTTTTTTTTTTTTTTTACACACAATCCTCCTACCTACAGTCCTCCCATCCCCTGCTGTAAAGGGCTTGAATCTATATCTACACTAGATCTCTATGCTAATTTGTAGCATAATCAATTCTTCTAGAAAGGGTACATATTAATGCACTTTAGAGAACTTTGAGATTGCCTGTGGCTATTAAGTATAGACCAGGCAGCGTCTGAAAGCTACAAATAGGAAGATTTAGGACAAAAAGCAGAGACTGTAACTAATAGAATATATTGTTTTAGCTGAAATCTTTTTTAAAAAGCAAAGTGGAAGAATGGTTAATAGTATGTTAAAAATTAAGAACTTTTCCTAATTCTAGTAAGGATGGTTGATCAATGTGTCCTTATGTGCATGTAAGTATGTATTTATATATGATCAGTTTTTGAATAAAGACATATTTCATTACTGGATAAATGATTCCAGTCCTGCCTTGTGTTCGTTGACATGGAAGGCATTCAAAGTTCCCAGGTGATTTTGTTTAACATACTCTGTTACTAACCAAACCTTTGCTCCGAGCAACATAGAAATACAAGCTAATTAAATCTTTGTAAATTTTGTAATAATTTGGATTAAAATTTATTTTGGGAAGTTTTTTTAAAGCATGATTACTAAGCAGCACATAAAATGAATGAAATCTAAAGTGAAGAGCTGTTAGAACCCTGGATCCACATAATAAGATAGTTGAGAGTTTCAAAAGGGGTATTCATAGAGTAAAAGATAAAATCTTGACATGTCAAATTTCTATAGTAATAAAATAAAGACTAATTAATATTCATATTTTTAAGGTAAGTGTAAGTATGTGTACAGTGCATTTTAAGTCAAAATTTGGGGTGTTATTGGCTAGACACAGTCATTTCTTTGCCAGAGATACTAGACTGTATGAAGGCTAACCATCTGTCAAGTGATGGAGACAAAGAAAGGTTTAATATACTAGCCCAAAATTTCCACAAACTTGTTTTGAATTGTATTGTCATTTTGTTTTGGCCTTCATATTCTGTGTTGAATATGCACTGGGTCAGTCACCCCACTTAGTTTTTCATCCCACTTAGTTTTATGAACAGACTATTCAAGGTTTAGATAAGGTTACTGTCGCAGCTGATGTGATCTAGAGGCAAGATAAAATGTTTTGATTTTGCTTTCATGTAATGATTAAAAACTCACAAGTGGACCACCCATTAGCAGTTATACAAGTGACTTCAAGCACACTTATTTTCACCTACCCATTCTGAATTTTGGGTGTCTTAATTCTTTTGCTTTATATATTCAAGCCTCATAATTCAAACCCATTCCTGAGCTATTTGGGGGGGTGGGGATGGAGGGAAGTAGCAACGGGAATCCAGATTGCCTGTTTTAGGTACAATATGGTGTGATGTGAAACTGAAACAGCAGATTGGTAAGAAACTTTAGTTTCAAACAAATATAAACTAGTTTATTTAGTGAAGTCATACACAAAACAGGAGTCTCTATTGACAAGACAACTTTTTTTTTCCAGTAACTTCCACATCAGGAAGTCACCATGGTTCTTTGGGCCAGCAGACTGTTTCTAAGGCATCATATAAGAAAAAGAAGCCCTAATACTGCTGATTTTAATGATATTCTTAGATGTGGCAGGCCAAGGAATTATTTATAGCAGTGCTAATTATATCAATAAAAATAGCAATATTAATACTGTGAGTGTCAAAATCCATTCTTGACAGTATGAGGTAAACAGAACTATAGTCAAACAAAGCAGCCAGCCTGTCTCTACTGTCAGCTCATGAATATGCACTTCAGGAAAAATATACACACAGTTTAGAGAATTAAGTGTATGGATTTAATCTCTTTTTCAATTACTTTTGACCTTTTCTTAAAAAAGATGTTCTTTATTTTAAATTCAAACAATATTAAAAAGACTTGGATTTTTAGTTTTGAAATTATTGGCAACCATTTTCTTACTGACTGTCATTAGTAAGTTTCTAGAGACTTATTTATTTATATATGGTTAAGTACTTTATAAATTATCAGAAATTCATTTTCTTTGTACCCCCATTTTTGGGACACAAATTACCATCACAAAAGGAACCTCTAACAGTTTACAAAATGAAACAATACAAAACAAAACAAACCCTACCACTACCATACATGTACACACAACCATAAATCTCTGGCTTCCTTTAGGCATTAAAAGAATATCCTTTTCCATGGTTTTGATTTAAGAAAGAGCATAAATTTTCTTTGCGGCTGTTTTTACTTCTAGTCAGTTTTTACAATTTTATGTTATTTTAAACTTATTTTCCTAGGAATATAAAATCCAGTAAGTAGAAGTCATTAAATCCAATGGTTTTTAGCTTGAGGGGACATCTAACTTATCAGCCAATCCCTCATATATTTGATTTAATTCTTTCATTTTATTGCACATTGTAAAAATTTTCAGATGTAGAGATTGGAAATATTGTTTTTGGTATAATGTTGCAAGCAACTAGTTGTATGATCTTAAGCATTTCATGTAATTTGTTTGGATCTCTGCCTTAGCTTCCTTCATCTTCAGGGTCCCTTTCAGCTCTAATAATATGAGTATATTTCTTTTGATACTTGAGTCTTTATTTTAGCTTCAGATAACGTGACTGGATGTGATGTGCAGGGGGCACCAGGAAAGAGTATATGTAAAATATTTGACTTTGCTTTTTACTTTCAGTCCTGGATAAAAGTTTCATTTTAATGATACTTGCTTTAAACATAGCATAGTAGTACAAGAGCCACAATATTAAGTACTGATAATCTTTTATAGTTGGTAACTATAATGTCTATTAGTTTACATAAATTTTTACCAGCTCACCTTCACTCATGTAGATATATTGGTAATAGAATTTATAAACATGATTCTTTGCATTTTACTCTGCATAAAGTTGCTTAACTGGAGAAAGCAGGTAGTAATAGAATGAATTAACTCAGAGTTATTTTCTAATTGTATAAAATATATGGATAGATAGATATATTCGAAGAAAAAGGTAAACTTGGTTTATGTGCCTAATTTTTAAAGCAAAAAATAAATATACTTCGAGTAATCAGGAGCCATCTCCATATAGATCTTATAAAACTGGTAATTTTTAACTGCTGCATTTGAGTTTTGATCCTACATTATATCCATCCAGGGATAGATTTACATAGGAGGACTGATAAGATAGACAAAGAAAGTTGACTCTGTTTTGATGAAGAATAGTGGGAAGAATCTGAAACAAACTGCATGCAATTTGTGTGTACCTACCTGTAGGTATTTATTTAATGATGACCTCAAAGTTTTCATTTAGAATTTCACTCTCAGTTTCTTTTTAATTGACTCACATTCCTTTTGCTAGTATGAATGGTAGTGAGAGGCTCAAAACCGTCAAATCCTTTACCTATTCACAAATGGAAACAGCTATCTGGAGAAAGCTATATAATCCTTGGTTCCTTCCCCTTCCATACACATATGCATCGTTCTTGATACTGCTCATAACATTTTATAAATTACCTCATAGACGGAATATACAACAAACACAACAATATATTAGATAATGCTAAGCTTTTGGGAGAAATGGCAAGAAAAATTTTAGATCAACCATAGGGCAAAAAAGGTGGTATGAGTGCTTCAATGCATGCAAATAAGGGGAAAAAAGCATTCTAAGAGATATTTAGAAGGGAAGCTGATTTTAGACTATAAGTTAACTGAAACCCAGCACATGTACTGAGGAATTAATGTAGACCCTTTTCTAAAGGCATGGTACCAAAAAGACTGGCAAAATTATTGGTTGTGAGCATAGTGAAAGAAAATAAAATACATTCTGTTCTTGTACTAAACAAGAGTAGCCAACATCTATGAGCACTTAACTCTGTACCAGACATTGGTTATATCTGAATTTTTTTCAGTTAATTTCATAATCCTATGAGATAGGCACTTTAATTATGTCATTTTTAAAGATAAGCTAAGGCTCAGAAAGGTTAAGTAACTTATTCAAAGTCACACAGCTAGTGTATAACAGTTGGGAATTCAAACTCAAGTCCAATTCTAGAAAACTTAAACTCTTAATCACCACCTCATCATGCCTCTCTTCTGGGACCATTTTTACTTAGTACTCGCCCTGATTAGTACTGGTAATTTTATTTCAAGAAAGGCATAGTGGATTTGGAGAAGGTTCCAGAGAAAGGCACAAAGTGAAAGAGCTTAAGTGGGAGGAATGGTTGCTATGGTAAAGTTTGTTTTTAAAATTTAACTCTTCAGTCTAGAAGTACAACTTCTGTGAGGGAATTTATCTGAAGGTTTTAACAGAGGATGGACTGGGTAGCCACTGCCTGATTTGGTTGGATGGACAACAGTGGAGCTGGGTAACAGATGTCAAAGCAGATGGAGGAAATCATGAGTAGGAGCAGGTCAAAGGGAGCTTTAGATACTGGCAGTACTGGGAAGGCAGCGGTCAAAAAGACCTAAATCTAACAGGTTGAGTAACCAAGAATCGGGATCATGCAGAAAAAAAGGGTGAGGCAGGACAGAAACACAATATACTCAAAACTTTGGTAAATCCTACTGACTTTGGAAGGCCCTAACATGTATTGTTTGTTTTTTGCACCCTTAGATTTGTTTCAGAACCAACAGCTGGCTTAAATAGGGGCCACCTAGAGTCTGGGATACAAAGACTGCTATGGTTTTGGCACAAAAAACATGATTATCAATACTAACTTAGAATTAGGCAGTAAGTTTAGATGCATTAAAAAGAAATGCAATTTAGCACAGAAACCTATGTGATAAACCTGAGAATAGCTGTCATTTATTGAGTACTTGCTGTGTACCATTCAATTCTGAAATCACTGTTTCTGGGGGGCATTTATAGTACAAGTTACCGTCTGCTGTCCAGTTTTCAAATATAAGAAAACATCTGCTAGCTTTTCTGAGGATTTGATGGGTAAAACAAATTATACCTTAATTTTATTTCATTTCATGTTGTAATTTAGCTTTTGATATCTCCTCTTCCCACATTCATGGAGCCAGGCTCTACCAGGCTTAAGGTGGAATAGAGTGTAGACTTCTCTTATGTAAACTTTTCCTTCAATTGTTGCTATACTGAAAGAAAGGTTCAATTTTATTTGATAGGAAAAATGCATTTCTATCAGAGTAATCGGTTCAAATGATCAGCCCAGGTGAAGTCAGTGTACATGAATTTGGATTATATTTATGATTGCCAGCATGAGTTAATGAAAAGGGAATTGTATAAGCTTTTAAAGTGATTTTTTGTTATTTCAAATAATTTTAATGACATCAAACCAAATACAAACAGATGTGTATGCCATGTATACATACTCATACCCTTTTTCTACAAGGTATGGAGACTTCAAAAGTTTTTAAGAGATAATATTCATTGTTGAGCTATATTATGTATATATAGAGAGGTGGGGAAGAGTTGGATTGTCTGAATGGAGTCAAAGAATAATGGAAGAACTATACTATCACTTATGTGTCTTCAGTTTTCCTTATTACAATATCTCTGTTATTTCCTTCAGACTCATTTCTAGTGCATTAAGAAATATATTACAATAATCATTTTGTATGTTTCAAATTGATACATCACTAATACAATATACTGTGAAGTTAGAAAGATAACCAACATTCAGTTTACTCATGACACCTTTCCCCTTTAGGTTTATTGTCACTGGTACTCTTTTGTTCTCGTTCTTTTGACATCTGGTGGTATCTAGTCTTTTTAACAACTATGTTGTTTGCATCCTCCCTTCCCTTCATATATCTGACCCTTAGAGAAATACCTTTGAAAACTCACCCTCTCAATAATCTTTCTTGTTCTAGCAAAGGGTTGAGAACAAGGCAATATTATGTTGAAGGGGTGATTTGAGCTGAAAAGTGAACAGGATTCCAGACCTTTCTGGTTCAGGTATTTCACATAACAGTCTCAACAGTTGTTATAAAGTGAATTGCTAGAGTGTATAAAAGCCAAAAATAAATGGTTGCTGTTTTTCTGTAATTTTGTATTATGCATACCTCTGTTTCTATCTATTATTTGTGTAATGATGAATTTTATTATGCAGAAAGGGGTGCATTCATTCTTTGACATTCATCACCCAGGAAAGATAGCATTCAGAATTATACTACACTGAACTGCAGATCCTTAAGGGCAGTACCATATTTTATTGATCTTTGAAGCCTTAGTGCTTAGCACAGTACCTGGCACACTGGAGGATTCAATGTTCATTAGACTCTTTTGTAGCTGTCCTAGAAAGATTACTTTGATTCTTGCTTACCAGGCTGTTCATTCCTTATTTTCTTTTGACTGTTCAAATTTAGCATTGTTACAATCATTAATACCTATTACAGGGTTTCTCTGTACTTTTCTAAGACCCAGACATTTTTACACATGCTCATGATCTTTTATCCTTTTAGATACTTAATGAAATTCTGTCATGGCAGAAGTCCCAATAAAAAATTATATTTACCGTGATTCAGAAAAGAAATATATCAGTTATCGCCCATCAGTGGTAAAGCAAATCTACTGCAATCAATTCAGGATATTGTATTGAATAGAGTACACAGAATTACATTACCTAGTGATTCAAGGGTGAAATCCAAATTTCATATCCTATATGATTCCTATCTGGATAGTAGGACAAACAGTCCAGAGTATTTTTTTTTTTGCACTTAATAGATTGTAATGAGATTTTGAGCATTTTATATGAGCTTCCTAATTCTTAAAAAGATAAGTTCATAAAGTCTCACACAATTAAAAAACAGAGCTTTAGAGTATTTTACCTTATTATCTAAGTTGTTTAGAAGTCAGTCCAATGAAACACTTTAATGTTATTGACATTATATCCTTAGCTCTTATAGAAAGCAAACACGGTAATTGGGCTATGAACAATATGAAGGGTAATGTTATGTAAACCACTGTGTAGGGTGCATGTTTCTTTCCTATATAACAGCTGACGTGCTTTTTCATATTTATAAGACCTGCTAGTTAGACAGTGGGAGACTTACATGATCTGCCAAAGTCATAGTTTGTCTCTCTACTAACTGAAGCTATAGCAAATTGATTTGAAGTTGTTTCCAAAACAAAAGATAATTATGTCCTGGGATAATTAAAACTGGGGTCTCATTAAAGCATACTTCAAGTGATTAGTAGCTATGGTATATTTTGGAATTTGTATCTAAGAACATAAAGAGAGCATATTGTTGTTTTTGTATATTCAAGAATATGCTTTCTGAGGAAAGTATTGATTCTTGGAAATAATGATAATGAACTCCCAGACAACCCCAGACCCACATACCTCTCCCATTTCACAATATTTTTAAAATTAAGGATTCTGAAAACAAGGTGACCTATGTATGGCCATCTTCCCCTTCACTTCCAATTCTTGAGTGTCTTTCTGAATCAAATTGCTACTGAGATCTGTAAACAATTGCTGTGACACCTTGGGCAGAGAAACACTGGTTTGAAAACTTCTACCATCAGTTGGGCAAGCAACTAGAGAATAGTACTGAAGTTCAGGGATAAAGATCAGAAAACAGTAGACATTGTAAAGAAGAGCTTGGGCTTCAGAGGTCTGTGAACCAGTATGGGAGAAAGTTAATATCTGCCTATTTTATGTATCCAAGTCTCCCCAGTAGGCTAAAAAGTCAGAGTAGCTGAATGTGCTGGCTGAGTTTTCTCTGTCCCTGAGGCTGAAAAGAAATTCAGAGATAGGGCAACAGTGATCTACCTCCTCATGCCTTGGCAGGGAACTGGTAGACGGTCTACATTTCTTTTCTCCAAGTGTTATGCTTCTGCCATTTAGGATGCTCTAACAAGCAGACCAGAGTTCCAGTGAGTTATCAATGAAAAATAACAATCCATCAAAGGGGAGCCAGTAGTGAGGGAGAGAGGAAGATCAGGCAGGAAAATTAGAGTACATACTCCAAGCAACTAGTACTATTGGCAAAAATAAATGAAACCTGAATTTTGAAATATATTAAGAGCACTTAAGGACATTCAAACAAAGAACAAAAAATAATTTCAGATATTAAGAAAAACATATCTCAGTTGAGCGACTCAGTGGAAAAATCAGAGAACATGGTCACTGTTGAAACATGAGTCAGTGAACTGAAAGACCAAGTGCAAGAAATATATCAAAGTACTTAGCACAAATAAAACACGGTGAAAATATTGAATAAAAAGAATGAGTCTTGGAGGATAGTTTAGAAATCAAAATGTGAATAATGGGAATTATAGAGGGAGAAATAAGAACAGAAGGAGGAGAGGTATAATTAAATAATAGAAGAAAATTCCTTGAGTGTAAGAAAAATCAGAGTCTGTGGATTAAAAGGGTTTATTGATTTATGGTCTTGATTGAAAGAAAAGATACAGTTCTGAACTCTAAAAATAAATTGAAACATAAACTCCCAAGTAGAAAGAACAAGTTTCTCCTATAAAGAGGAGAAATATCGAAGTATCATAGAACTTCCTATTTGTAACACAGGAAGCAAGAAGATAGTGGAATGACATCTACAAACTGCAAAAGGAAAATTACTACAGTCCAAGAATCTCAATGCCCAGAAAGTTGTCATTTGCCAGCCAAGGTGAAAGAAATACATTTAGGGAAAACCAAGAACTCAGAACATATAATTATTATTCCCCATCCAAGAAAATGCCTGAGGATAGATTATAAGCAAACAACAAATGAACCAGGACAAAGATTTCAAGATGAAAAGGAAAGGAAATAGTGGTAAATAATGAGCATTTGTATATAATTGTGTGTGTGTGTGTGTTGTGTGTATAATTTCCTTTAAGAGATAAAGATAGATGGCTAGTAAATGTGTAATAAAATAGACAATTTCAGACTTTTGAAATAAAAGGATCATACTTATGTAAAGAAAATTTTTAATGTACTAAAACTGTCTTATCAACACTTAGTTGATGGAGGGAGTAGACAGGAGGAATGTAAAAAAGGAGGAAAATAAGTGGTGGGAGATGAGAGGAGGAAGAAAAGAGGAGAAAAGTGAATGTATCCTAAAGATCTCATTTATTTAGGAGAAAGGGGTGGGGGATAGAACCTCTTGGTGGGGGAAAAATTTGTCTTAGAAAGATAGATATATGAAAAAAAAATATATATATACATCTGTTAATTAGAGTAGAGAAAGGGAAGGTTAGCATGATAAAACATCATGTAGAACTTTCATAGCAGCAAGGAGAAAATAGAATGCAGAGCCACTTGATCAAACAAAAAAATACGGAAAAGGGAAATAAGGAAACAATAATGTAAGATTAAAAATAAATATAAGTACTTGGAAGATATACAATTAGGCACATTATTCCATTTAATGTAATGGACTAAATTCTCCCATTAAGAAAACAGATGTCACATTGAATTTAGAAACATAAGCCACTCAAATTATATTACAAGAAAAATACCTGTGTCAAAATTATAAAGAAATGTTGTTTGTAAAATGGTGGACATAAAAGACATCAGGCAAAGGCAAACAAGGAAAACAGAAACATGAGTGACAGCATTGATATCAAAAAGGGACACTGTAATGATGAAAGGCATAGTTTATGAAGAGAATAACCACATAACTCTGTATACAGCAGGCTTATTTATAGTAGATAAGTATGTTAAGTAAAAACTATTGGAAAAGTCTAGACAGCTCTGTTAAACACATGCAAACAATGACTAAGAGAAATGGAATACTATAACTCAGAAGCAATATATTTGTAGAATCTGATATTCTTGAAATATTTTTAAACATCTCTATGCTTGGCCGCAAAGAAAACTTTATAAATTTTAGAAAGCAGAGATTTTGCAGGCACATCTTCTGATTATAATCTAGTATAATTAGAATTTAAGAAGTTTTTCTAAAAGGTGACAAAAATTATTAATTATTTAGAAATTAAAGAGAACACTCCTAGATAACTCTTGGATAACGAGGAAGTCATTTGGAAAACAATGAAAAGGAGAATATTTTATGTAAAAACCTATTGAAAACAGGTAAAGAGATTGTCGGAGTAGAGTTGATAGCCTTAAAGGCCTTCATTATTAAGATGGAAAATAAAGGATTATCCAGTAACTTTAAGAAATTAGAATAAACACTAATATAAGAGAGAATAAAAGGAAATTTTTTAAAATATGAAATTAATGAAGGAAAACAAAATGTAATAAAAAATCAGTCTAAAAGCTGGCTCTTTCAAAAGACTTAATATAATACATAAACTCCTTGGGAAGGTGAAAAAGCAAAAAAGAAAATGAGGCCAGTAATTCCACTCTGAAGTGGAAGAGAGTTGAAAGCATATGTTCACTTAAAACTTGTACACAAATGTTCATAGCAGCAGTATTCATTATAGCCAAAAAGTGGAAGAAACTCAAATCAAAGAAGCTCTCCATCAACTAATAAATGGATAAATAAAACTGTGGTGTATGCATACAATAGAGTATTATTCAGCCATGAAAAGAAATGACGTACTGATACATGCTACAACATGGATGAAACATGAAAACACTATGCTAAGTGAAAGATGTCAGACACAAAAGGCCACATATTATAAGATTCCATTTATGTGAGATGTCCAAAATAGGCAAATCCATAGAGACAGAAAGTAGATTAGTGGCTGTCAGTGCTGGAGGAAGGGAAGATGGGGAGTGACTGTTTAATGGGTATAGGATTTCCTTGTTCTGGAACTAGATAGTTGGTGATGTTTATACAACTTTTTGAATGTACTAAAAGCAACCACAGCGTATACTCTAAAATGGTTAAAATGGTGAAGTTTATGTTATATGAATTTTATGCTAATAATAATAAAGTTTACAAACAAGAAATTGAGCAAAAATAGATACTAGTTAGGGATGAAAAAGTTGTCAAAACTGAAAGGTAAAAAAAGAAATCTAATGCAACTCTCTGGAAATAAATTTGAAACCCCTGAGAAACAGAACATCATATGGTCAAATGCAAATTATAAATATCGGCCTAAGAAGAAGTAGAAAACGGTTACCTATTAGTACTGAAGAAATTAGAAAGCTAACCACATGTGATCGCTTAAACTTAAAGAAATAACTAATTTTGATATAATTTAAATTATGCTAGGCCATTGAAAAATAATGAAATATTTTCTAATTTCATTTAATATCTAACTCTGATAAAAATTGTACAGAAATAAATTATAGTTCAATCTCACTTATGAAAGAAATGCAAAATTTCTGTATAAAATGCAGATTAGCAAATAGTATCAGCATGAATTAAAAGAGTAATATACTAGGACCTAGAATTTTCCTTTTTTCTTTTTAAGTAGGAATTCAAGCATGATTCAACAACAGGAAATATATCAATATTGTTCATTACATCACCAAATTAAAGGGAAAAATTATACGTTCATCTTCAGTAAGATTGCTTAAATATAATATTTGCATTCACAGCCAACAGAAAATATAACCTGAAATAGTTAAATCTTAAAAATTCAATTAATATCAGATACTAGACAAGTAATTGTTTATCATAATTATTTAACATTGAGTAGGGAGCTTCAGCAAATATAATAGTCAAAGATATAAATAACACTAACATTTGTAGAAACTAACTTAACATGTCTTTTGGCTGATATCAGACCTAAAAATTTTAGAACTCTAATTTTAAAATCTAGAAAAATTAGTAAGATAAATTAAAAAGGTAGTTGGATAGAAAATAATTAGATGAAAATTGATAACTTTTCTCTGGAAGTAATAGGCATCTAGGAACCATTTTTCCCAACAGGAAAAAATTATTTAATTTTCCATAGAAACACAAATTATAAAATGCTTATTAATAAAATTACCAAGAATAATATAGGACCTGTATGTAAAAAACAGGTACTATTTAAAGACATAAAACAAGATATGATTAAAGGATGCACAAACTATGTTTTTGTATGGGAAAACAATAGCAAAATGTTAATTTTCCCAAAGTTAATACATTTATTTAATACAATTCCAATTAAATTTTTAGCAGGGATTTTTTTTTCTTTTTTGAGCTAGACAATGTTATTTTTAAATTACATAGAAGATTAAGTGCTAAAAAAAGGCAAGAAAATATGAAAAAGAACAGTGAAGAGGGATTTGCATTATACTTAGTAGAACATATTACAAAGCCAGATAATCAAAACAATATGGTAATAGCATAGGAATAGACAAATAGATCCATTAAGTAGATTAGAGAATCCTGAAACAGGTGAAAATTTAGTTTGAAAATCATGAATCATTTAATTAATAGAATTGGCATAAAAGATTATTTTGTGGAAAAAAATGGAAGTATATTGTCATTTCGCACATTATACAAAAATCATGTAAGATGAAATGCTTAAATGAAAACAAAACAAAAAACTTGCCAAAAAAATCTAGGAGACTATAAAATTTTTTAACAGTAGTGAAAATGCAAAAAATTTAAAATGACTTAACATTGTTGATTGCATAAAAATAAAAAAATCTTTTATATAAAAATAAAAGTTATTAGAAAAATGTAGATTTGGAAAAGGATTTATAATTTTACTTTTATTAACATGAAAGGTTAATATCCAAGAGCTCTTAGACAATGCTAAGAAAAAAGTTATGAAACAACCCAATGTAAATGGAAAAGATAATTCACAGTAAAGCAAATTCTATTGGTTAACACAAGAGAAGATGCTCAAATTCACTAGGGAAATTCAAGTATAAGTAACAGTGATGTAATGTGTCTTAGCATTTAAAATTTCTCTTAGTCTGATGGGTTTAATATTTATTGCCAGTGGTGATGTGGCAAAAAGGGACTCTTACTTGTTACTGGTGCAAATGTGCTATGCTTTAACTTTTTTGAAATGCAGTCTGGTAACACCTATTATATCCTTCGATTGAACAATTTTATTTTTGGGAATATATCCCATAGAAATACAAGTATTGATATTTAAGGGCATATGTATTTTTTGGTTTCAAAGTTGTTACAGCTTTTTTGTAGTAGTAAAACTGGGGGGGAAAGTAATAACATTAATAAGATAATGCTAATAAATAATGGAAATTCATACCATGGATTGTAATGCAGTCATTAAAAGATGTGAATTAAAGATATCTCAGGTGATCTGGAGGAATTTCTGGAGTTATTGATAGTGAGAAGAGCAAGTTATAGAAAAGTGTGTGTTGATGTTACATTCTTATAAAATAATGACCAAAATCCCTGAATATGTATTTTATATGTAAATATCTATATGTGTATATCTGCTTTATAGTAGAGTTATTTATTTGCAAAGGGAGAATATAGAAGGGTGCATACTATGTTGTGAAAATGGATTGCTTTGAATGGGAGGAAATATAGAGGGAGAGAAGCAGAGAGCCAAGCAATAAAAGGAAAAGAATAATTGCACTAAAAACATGTTCAAAATCCCACTTATGCTTTTTAATAAAATTAAGTACATTTGGCTGTATATGTATTAAGAAGTCAAATTAAAGTGTTTAAAAATATTATGGCTACTTTTGATGGTAATGATTTCATATTTTTCAATATTGGTACCAAGGGATTTTTTATTCCTTTACATTTGCTGTTTATTTAATTTTGTATCACATGCTACTAGGATTTTCTACATGTTCTAAAAAGTCCTTAGATAATTGTCTAGCATTTCAGGCCAAATAAACTTAATGATTTATAGTTTGAGATCAAATCAAATTACGTGGATCATTCCCATGTCAGGGCTGACATGCAGCTGATATCCCTTAGTAAAAGTTAGGTGGTATGTTTCACTTTGTTCAGTGTTCATTTTCTTTGATTGGTACCTTCTGTGTCAGTTATAAAATATTTCTAATATTACCCCTGTCACTTCACAAATTAATTATAACAACAATAATGAATGAATGGAAGAATTGCACATAGAAATTGCTTAATAAATAAATACTTGCTGATTGATGTAATAGATTTTAAGTACAGTAATGATTTTACCAAGGTAATAAAGTGTAGAAATGAAAGCATTCAAGGGTGTTTAAAAATAAGACTAGAAGTCATGATTTCAGGCAAATCATTTGACTCCTGTGTCTCAGAGTCTTAATCTTTAAAATAGTGTATTTTCATCACTTATTTCACACAGTCTTTGAGGATCAAGTGAAGTAATAAATGTTTAAGTGCTTTGAAAAACATAATTCATTGTGCAAAGAATGATGATGATAATAAAAATCTGAAGGCAGCCATTTTTTACACTTAATGGACATATATTTTGTATATATATACATATATGTATTTCAAGTTGCATGTTTGTTATTAAGCCTCTTGACATATCAGTAATAGAATGTATTACTGATGAAGCTATCAAAGCCTCAAATGGACAAAACTGGGATTTATGGAAGGTGTGAATACATTTAATTGCTTAAAGTTTAAAATGAGTCTCCAGAATTTCTTTGTTTTGCTGGTCATTGAGGAAAATTCTTTATTTAGGTATATCTCCTGATGTCCTCTGTTCTAGTATAGAGATATTAATGTTTTGTGGGAAGTCTGGGCCTTCATCTCATCTGGACATGATAATAATGTTGTGTTGTGTTTTGACTTAATAAATGGCCTTGGACAGCTAAACACAGTGGTGTAATCTGTTGTTATATTTCATTAGAAATCCTCTACTTGTAATTTATAGCTGCAGTTAATAGTGACTATAGCATGAATACTTTAAATAGTAAAATCTTTATCATCTTTTAGTAACCAGACACCAGATGTGCCATTGGCAGATTTTGGGTGTGTGTGCGACTATCAAGAAATACCTACATTATGATTTGTTGGTTGAAACTAAGACTACAAAAGAGTAAAAACATTTACATTATTTTATTAAAGAAACAGTTATAATCTTAATACTATAGAGACTATACTATACTATTAAAGATACCTAGATTCTGTTTTGAAAAAATGGAATGGATGGACTTGTTTCTCTAAGTCTCAATAAATTATACCTGACTCATTCCAAGAATACATTCTCATTTTAAAATTTTCTTGCCCCAATAATTTGGCTTTGACTTTTGCATAAATATTCTCGCTATTTCACTAGTCTAATTTCCTTCAGTTAGTTTCTCTGCTATTCTTCCAGTAGTGGAGACAATGTTATAAGAAAGTTGAAAAGATAGATCTTAAAAGACATCAATCTTTCTCTGCATTTCTTTAAATAGACCTTATTCAAGGCTATTAGTAAAAACTACCTGAATTAGTTCTTTTTGATATTTTATATTTCACTTAATGAAGTCATTCTAATCAATATATTTGCATTTTCTATTTGCATTTTGATTATCTTATCAAATATGAAATTAGCAGCAATTGTGACATATATTTTTTAAAATATCTCTTCACTGTTGTCTAGCAATACTAGTGTTACTAGAGCAGAAAGAGTTTTTAGAATACTCTTTATGCATACTTAGATGTATATGTCATTGCCAGTCATCTTTTAATTCTGTTCTTCTCTGTCTCCATTCAAGAAAATTTCTAACCACCAAAGATTACTCGCCCAAATGCAAGTTGCAGTTTGATAGGAAGTTGCAAGGAAATCTTCAAGTAATCTGTTAATCTCAGTCTTAAGAAACCAAAGTGATCATCTCTTAATTCTTTATTCTAAATTAAATTTTTTTATTGGAGTATAGTTGATTTACACTGTTGTGTTTCTGCTGTACAGCAAAGTGAGTCAGTTATACATATACATATATCCACCCTTTTTTAGATTCTGTTCCCATATAGGTCATTACAGAGTATTGAATATCATACCTTAATTCTTAATTCTTAATATTCTTTCAGTTTCTTCTTTCTCAGGAAAGAAGTTTCTTTCACTTCTAAGTAAATCCTGAATCCCAGTATCTTTTATCAGTATCTTCCTCTTCATTTTGGAATGGACTGAAACAAAATCATCATTTCTTTTTTTTAAAAAATTGAAGTATAGTTGATTTACAGTGTTCTGTTAGTTTCAGGTGTACAGCAAAGTGATTCAGTTATACATACACACACATATATTCAATATATAAATGTATAATTTTTTTTCATATTCTTTTCCATTATGGGTTATTAATACTTCCCTGTGCTATACAGTAGGTCCTTGTTGTTTATCTGTTTTACATATAGAAGTGTGTAGCTGTTAATCCCAAACTCCTAATTTGTCCCTCCTTCCTTTCCCCTTTGCTAACCATAAATTAGTTTTCTATGCCTGTGAGTATGTTTTGTAAATAAGTTATTTTGTATCATTTTTTTAGATCCCACATATAAGTGATACCAAATCATTATTTCTTAACACTGTAATCAGCTTTCCAAAATACGGCACCTATTATCCCATTCAGTGGTCAGGTTAGTTTACTTAGTTTATCTTTCCAAGTGTCTGAATTTCTTGAGTCACTGATGTTCAGTCTTAAAACCATGGTTGTTTTTATTTTTTCTATTTTTTTTTAAATTAAGTTTTAACTTGACCAAATAAAAATGCTTATTTGTTTAAACTCTTACATTTAAGGCTTTATATTTATTATTGCCTTAAAGAGTATAAATCTTTTTAGCGTCCCTTGGACCTCTTGTTTGGAAATCAGTGGATGGTATAGATTACGGTCTGTGAAATCAGCAACATCCACATCACCTGGGAGCTTAGAAAGCAGAATCTCAAACCCCATCCCAGACCTAATGAATCATCATCTTTATTTTAATAAGATCGCAAGTCATTCATACATACATTAAAATTTGAGAAACACTGCTAAAGAATTTGCCATTTAAAAAAAATTGACTTCAGGTGCACAGAATTGGTTAATTATGATATGGTTCATAATCATTGTACAATTTATTATCCTCTTTTGTTTTTGTTTCATTCTTTCATTCATTTGTTCTTTTTAATTAAAATAAATACCTGTAAACCCAAGACCCAACCAAAGAATTAGAACATTAACAATAATTTACATCTATCTATATGTTCTTCTCCTACTCTTATCAACACTCCCCTAACCAGAGGTAGCCAGCATTCTGAATTTTGTGTTTATTATTCCATTATTTTTTCAAAAAATAATATAGCTATACCACTTATAAATGTGTGACTAAATAATATATTAATATAATACTGTGTCTCCTAGAATATGCTTTTTTTTGCTCTCAACATTGTTATTAAGATTCATTCATGTTTTTGTAAGTAACTGTAATTCACACCATTTATTTTTAATTTTGTATTATATTCATAACATCATCACAGTATATTATTTCTCCTGTTAACGGACTTTTGGGTTATTTCCTACTTTTTGCTAATACAAATAGTGCTGGTATAAACATTCTTGTATATGTCTCTTGGTGACGTTTCCAATATACTCTTTTCAGAATATACTGAGTGTGGAATTGCTGAATCATAGGGTATGTAAATGCTCAGTTTTGCAAGAGATTGTCAAATTATTTTTCCAAAATGGCATTACCCATTTACACCCTCACCAACAATGTGTGAAATATATCTGTAGATCCTTATTCTCTTTAAAATGTGGTATTGTCAGATTTATTAATTTTTGCTACCTGAATGGATAAGAAAATATCTCATTGTGGCCTTGATTTGCATTTTCTTGTTTACCAAAACTGTGAACATGTATGTATGTGTGTTTTCTCTTCTGTAAAATAGTGTTCCTGTCCTTTGCCCATTTTCTTCTTTTAAGTTTTTATGGATCTTTTCTATTGATTTGCATGAGTTCTTTATATATTCTAGATACTAATTTTATTTCTTCTTCTGCTTTGTAGCTTATCATTTCATTTCCTGTAGGGTATTCTAATGAAAAGAAAATTCTTAATTTTTATATGGTCATACTTATCATTATTTTCTTTTACAGTTAGTGCTTTTTCTATCTTCTTTTACTAAGTCCTACTCTGGAATTGATTTTTGTATGTTATGTAGAGATTAAAGTTTAAGTTGCTTTCTAAAGGGATACACAATTTTCCAGCTCTGTTTAATTTATATTCTTGTCTTTCCTCAGTAATTTGCCTTGCCACCTCTCATATAGCAAGAGTCCATATAAATGAGGGTCTGTTTATAGACTCTCTTTTCTGTGATCTTGGTTTATTTGACTATAATAAACCATAATAAACTATAATAAATCTTGGTGGGGAGAGTCTCCCAGAATTCATCTTTTTAGTTCTACCTTTTCCTTAAGTGTCAACCTCCCCCACACAGCTAAATTTTAATTTAGAACCTATATGCTTCATTCTTTATGTATAAAACCTAGTTATCAATACATTTTTTTTAATATCTTCAAGTTTATCCAAAGCATTTCTTACAGTAACTGCTTATTTTGGCTTACAGTTTGTTAATGATGCCAGCCTATGAAACTTAAAAGCAAAAAACCAACAAAATGTAATGCTAGTCTTATAATATTCAAACTAATTCAATTTGAATACCACTCCAGATTCAATTATTTATTTTAGGATTCCAAGTTGATATCATAGTTTCTTAATTTAACAAAATATAAAAAGTGTATACTATTCACTTAACATTACTTTTAGCAGTTTTTTATGGATCTAAATATAAATTACCCCATGGAATCGCATCCATTCAGGGATTATTATTATCAATTTTAGCTGTCTTTAATATCACTAAATGCTAGACAGTGTTCAAGTACTTAACATTTTTTGACTCATTGGTTCCTTACAACTCCATGAGGTAGTTATCCCCATTTTACAAATGAGGAAACAAAGGCTGAAAGAGGTTAAATAGCTTGGTAGCTCACTTATTAGGGATTCAGATGGTAAATTCCCATAGTACTAAGAAATGTTTCCTTGTGAAAACTTCACTGAGCTGCCCCTTCCACAGAACTAATTCTGTGATGATTAAATACCTCAGTCTTCCTTCAGTTCTGCCTTAGCACCAAATATTTTTATTCAGGAGGATCAAACATTAACATCAAAGCCATCTTGAGAGAGAGCAAAAGATGTAAGTATATAACGAAGAAGTATGTAAAATTGTCTTGGAAATGGAAGATTGGATGTATAGTTACTGGTCTTGAGTAATAGGTTGATTGTATATGTGACGTGGCATCAGATCTCAGGTCATATTTAGCTTTGGCTGGTGGAACCTCCCTCACTCATTTGCCTTTTTCCCTTCTCAGATGTCCAGAGCTTGTATAGTGGTATATTTGTCAGAGGATTGACAAATATTCTGCTTACTGTTTCTGGTAAAGACACACTTTTGACAGTTTAATGTCTCCATTCTTAACCCTTTGTGTTCTTGAATGCTTCTGTTTTCTATTCTGTGTCTATTTTGATTTTTAAAATAAAAATATGCAATCAGATAGGTAAATAATTATATGTTTTATTAATGTCACGTATTAAAATATATTCAACTATTAATATGCTATTCTTGGTATTAGTATTTGTTGAATTATGGGGAAGGCAGATGTTAAGGCGAAAGAGGTTTCTGTGGGATGGAATGAAAACAGGTGCCCACAAAAATATTAAGAGATGGTGACAAAGAGCTGATATATGAGACTCCTAATTTTTCTACTGTGTGCTGACCAGATATCTTAAGGGGATATAGATTTGAGAAAGTAGAGGGAAGAACCTTCACTTACCTGGAGTGGCTGCAATAGGGAGAGGTGTATGATGGCACAGCACACAGAACTAGCCTGTGATCACTTGGAAAAGAGTAAGGGTTAGAACTTAACAGATAGTCATGCATGTTTTTCACGATTGGAATTTTGAGATAAATTGCTCGGCCCTGACCTTTTAACTGATATAGTTTTGCCTCAAGAATGGGTGTTTAATATTGAAAATCAGTGTGTAGAGAAGGCAGAATTTAGAGGGGTAAGTTATAGTTGGAAAGTGATCTAGCTGTGTGAATGTAGGCTAGTGAAAAGCTGATTGCCAGTAGAGGATGGACACTGAGGGACTTATAAGGTATAGAAATATATTACTCAGACTATATAGCAATTGTAGGAATGTGCGGTCAGAAAGAGGAAGAATAGGATCAATGTGTGAATGGTCTTTATAGACAAATGTTTATTGAAAAAGCAGGCACTTAGACTATATGGAAAAGTAGGGCACATAAAATAAAGGCATTATGGGATTGTGATACCTTTTGAATGACTCAAAATCTGTGGAGAACCAAGGACATCCTCAGAGAAATAGGACTGTACAGAGATATAATTTAACTTAATTTACATAGGAAGGAATATTTTTGACTGAGGAAATTTTTTTTTAATTTACTTTTAAATTTATTTTTGGCTGCGCTGGGTCTTTGTTGCTGCTCGTGGGCTTTCTTTTTTTTTTTTTTTTTTAGTTTCGGTGAGCGGGGGCTACTCTTCATTGCCGTGCACAGGCCTCTCATTGCAGTGGCCTCTCTGGTCGCAGAGTACCGGCTCTAGGCGCGCGGGCTCTAGAGCACAGGCTCAGTAGTTGTGGCGCAGGGGCCTAGCTGCTCTGCAGCATGTGGGATCTTTCTGAACCAGGGCTCGAACCCATGTCCCCTGCATTGGCAGGCGGATTCCTAACCACTGCGCCACCAGGGAAGCCTAGGAAATATTTTTACGTTTAAGGGAGAATAGAGAGCAAGAGATAGCTATATGCTAACATTTTGCTAATGAAGATAGAGGAAAGAATGAGTCTCTGTTCATTGGATTTGCAACCTAAAGTCAATCGGAGGGGCCCAAATTTGAGAGAAAGAATGTGTATTTGATATTTAGATTCATGCTTTAAGACTTTAGCTGGGCCTTGCTAGTTATTTCATTTTAACTCCTCTTTCCCCATCATCTACCTGCAAATTTTTGCCTTTTGTTTCATGATGAAAATTGAGACAGTTCAGCATGACATTTTTCACATGTTCTTTTCAATGAAGATGTTTTAGATATGCTTATATTTGCTGCATAGCCAGCTTCTAATGGTCTCTACCTTCAACAGTTAGGAAACTTCGGTGAGATTTTAAATGTGCAGAATTCTCCAAGGTCTAGAAACCTTTACTAAGATTACGAAAAAGACCACTGAACTTGACAAAGTCACTTTATATTCTAATTTAAAATTTCAAAATCTAAAAGTCAGAAAGCTTTCTCAAGCACACAAAGAGACTTAACGGGAAATAAAATGTTTTACTATAAAAATAAACGAGCTTTCACAATAAACTGAGACTTGGTAATACTGAAATTTTGCAAATAGTACAAACTATTCTTTCTATAGGTGCTTATTGGATATGTGAATTTAAATATGATGAAATTAATCTTTATGTTCCTCAAAGGTAAGCCCATCTTTAGAAAGTATAATCTCAATGAAGCTTTACAATCTTTCTGGCCCTACTTCTTTGTGTCAAACTAAAAATAGTTGGAAAATAATTCTTTAAAATACCCTCCTTCCCCATAGGCAATAGGTCCACTAATTGTCAAATAGCATAGCTAGGCTATCCTACTAAGAGATTTTCACTGTTATCATCCTTGACTCTTGTATTTCTTTGCCTTACAGTCTGGAATCTTTTTGGTTCAAGTCTCAATGAATAACAGACTGAAAATATTGCTTCCATCCTTTCTTTTTCCTTTTCCCAAAGATGGTTCTGTTCTTCATCTTAAAATAATTCAGTCACTACAGGAAAAAAAAAAAAAGATGAAAGAAATAGGTAAAATATGAAAGGTAAAATGTGAATTATTAAAATTATATAATGGATACAAGAGAATTCATTCATTTTACACTATTTTTGTATGCTTGAAATTTTTTATAATAAAAAAAAATTTAATGCAGTCAGAAAAATAAAATTAAATAAATTACCTTAACCAACAGATGGGTTTGTTGCCCAGTTATAACTATATATGAATTCAGGAATTTCAGGGCACAAACCATAAAATTAACCTTATCTCAGCAGGTTATAATTTTATGTTATTTAGTGTGGTCAGTCCAGGCTTTAAAGTATTTTGAATTATTATGTTAAAGGCAAAAACTCAGGTCTGAAACTAAAAAACAGTGAAGCCTGTCATCACTCCCCATTAATTCTGAAGATTCATCTATTTTCAAATCTATAGTCTACTTCTTTCTCTTCTGGTTAATGCTGTTTTTGAATTGTGGCTGTTCCTTGCCAGACTAGGTAGAATACTTGAGTCTGACTCAAAGATTTTCCATTTTGTTGCTTTTTTCTTTCTTTTTCTTTTCTTTTTCTTCAGTGTACTACATTATTGCCTTAAGGCAAACATGTTCTACTGTGCCTATGTGTCATAGTAGAAAGAGCACAGGATTAGGAGTCATGGGTTTTTTAGTCCCAGCTTTCTCATAAACTAGCTTTATGACTCTGGGCAATTACTTTACTCCTTAAAAGCTTCTAATCTTAATTCTCTTCAATTTCTCATTTGGGGATTTTTAACCATTCAAAGCTGTATATTAAAAAAATGCCTTTCCTGTGTTAAGGTACTATTAACACTCTGTATTTTGCCCCTGTCTGACTTAAATTCAGCCTGATAGTATCATCCCCCTCAAGTCTTCATTTTTATGTTTGCATTCCCAAAACAACTCCTATTGGCTGTTTGTAGCTGAATATTTTCAAATAGATGTTATTTTTTTAGAGCAGTTTTAGATTTACAGAAAAATTGAGAACATAGTCTTTAAAGTTCTCATGTATCCCACACCCATTTTTCTCTATTATTAATATTTTATATTAGTATGGTACATTTGCCACAATTAATGAACCAATATTAACATATTGTTATTAACTAAAGTACATGGTTTATTCAGATTTCTTTAGTTTTTACCTAATGTCTTTTTCTGTTCCAGGATCCCAACCAAGATACCACATTACTTTTAAAGACTTTATATTTTTAGAGCAGTTTTAGGTTTACAATAAAATTGAGAGGAAGGTACAGAGATTTCCCCCCCACACACACTGCATAGACTCCCCCATTATCAACATCACTCACCAGAATAGTACAATTTTTACCAAAGAGTAACCTACACTGATGCGTCATAATCACCCAAAGTCCATTTTTTACTTTATGGTTCACTTTTAGTGTTGTACATTATATAGGTTTGGACAAATGTACAATGTCATATGTCTATCATAATATCATACAGAATATTTTCACTGCCCTAAAAGTCATCTGTGCTTTGTCTATTCATCTCCTTGCCTTCTTACTTAACCTTTGCTGGCAACCACTGATCTTTCTTACTGTCTCCATAATTTTTCCTTTTTCAGAGTGTTGTATAGTTGGAATCATATGGTGTGTAGCCTTTTCAGATGGGCTTCTTTCATTTATTAATATGCATTTAAGATTTCTCCATGTCTTTCCATGGCTTGATAACTTATTTATTTTTATCACTGAGTGATATTCCATTGTCTGGAGGTACCATAGTTGTCTATCCATTCACCTACTGAAGGACATCTTGGTTACTTGCAAGTTTTGACAATTATGAGTAAAGTTGCTATAAACATCTGTGTGCAGGTTTGGGTTTTTTTTGTGTGTTTTCACCTAAGTTTTCACCTCATTTGGGTAAATACCAAGGAGCATGATTGCTGGATTGTATGGTAAGAGTATGTTTAGTTTTGTAAGAAACCACCAAATTATCTTCCAAAGTGACTACCATTTTGCATTCCCACCAGCAATATGTGAGAGTTCCTGTTGCTCCACATCCCTTGCCAGCATTTCATGTTGTTAGTGTAATGGATTTTGGCTATTCTAATGGGTGTGTAGTGGTATCTCATCTTAATTTGCATTTCCCTGAGGACATATGACTGGAGTGTCTTTTCATATGCTTATTTGCCATCTGTGTATCTACTTCGGTGAAATATTTGTTAAGTTCTTTGGCCTGTTTTTTAATTGGGTAGTTTATTTTCTTTTTGTTGACTTTTAAGAGTTCTTTGTATATTTCGGTAAAAGTTCTTTATCTGATGTATCTTTTGCAAATATTTCCCCTTGATATTGTCTTTAACAGCAAAAGTTTTAAATTTTAATTTTAATGAAGTCCAGCTTATTAGTTTGTTGTGGGGACCTCCTTATGACTGGACTCCGTGGATTTTTTAACCCTCAGAGTTTTTCACAGTGAGCCTCTAGCAATGGGTCAATTATCGTTCAGGTTTTCCTACCCTGGCGCTAGTTCCTGTGACAATTTCCACTCATGAGTTTCTGTTCCAGGAAGCTGTGACTCCTTATATTCACTTGTCTGTCTCTTCAATCTTATGGACCTAAGAGAGGAATTGATGATTTTTCTATCTGTTTAGCTTTTTACTTGTTGGGAGAGAGTGGTGACTTACAAGCTCCTTATGTGTGGAACCAGAAACTGAAAGCCTTCCTATTGAATTTTATTAGTTAAATGCCATATACAAATCTGACCCTTATTTGTAACCCTAAATAAGTAATTCACAATTTAGTGTCCTCTCTCTCTTACCGCACCCCCTCTTTTCTCCCTTTCTCTCTCACTCAATAATCTCTTTTAGTATGATGGTATTGAGTAGGCTAAAAGCAAGGACTCATGAAATTGAAATATTTGGGAACTACTTCATTCAATTTAGAACTGTTAAATAAGAGGTTGACAGTTAAAGCAGAAATAAGCTCAAAAACACAAGCTAAGATTTGTTAAGTGCTTACTATGTGCCTGAGCTTATTGAGTTTAGCATTTGAGGGTTTGTACTCTAGAATTAGTCTACTGGATTTAAATCTTGGTTCTGGTGTACTAGTTGTGGGACCGTGGACCTCATGTTTCTTACCTGTAAAAAGTTTAATGATAGTACTTATAGGGTTTTGTGATGATTAAATGAGATAGTATATGTAAAATGTTTAACATAGTGTCTGTCATATGGTAAAATGCTTGATAAATGCTAGTTGTTACCAATACTTAGATTATCTCATTTAATCAGCACAAAAGCCCTTGTGTTATAGGTACGTTTATTTTACCATTTTAAAGAAGAAGGCAAAATGTTTAATGATATTAAGGGATTTGTCTGAAGTAGTAGGGTCAAGATTTGAACTTAAGCAGTCTGAATTTAGAACCCACACACCTTTAACTTTTATGTTCTATTTCCTCTTAATTAGTAAGAAACAGATACAAGAGAAACTAAGAGCTCAAAGAAATGATTCTTTAAGTGTGATCCTGAGAGTCTTGTGATCATCTAAGTTCTTAATCAGCTATTCTTTCAGAATTGGTTAGATGAAATGGTGATCTTGTTTTAATGGACCACCCAATATTTTAGACATACATATTTTTCCAACATTATTTTTTATGAATAGCAATTATTTTATTAAGATATTTTTATAACTATAAAAATAATGTATGTACTATTTAGAAAGTATGCAAAATACAGAAAAGTATTCAGAAACAAAGTATATGATTCCAGTACTTAGGAACAACTGCTTTTTGTAAGATTATGTGCACTTTTTATTATTTAAAATTTTTTTCCAAGCTTTACTGAGGTATGATTGACAAATAAAAATTGAATATATTTAGGTTGCATAGCATGATTTTTTTAAAGGATATACAATGTGATAATTTAATAAACCTATACATTGTGAAATGATTACCATAATCAAGTTAATTAACACATCTATCACCTCACGTAGTGAGAACACTTAAGATCTCCTTTGTAGTGAGAACACTTAAGATTTACTCTCTTAGCAAATTACAAGTATACAATACAGTATTATTAACTATAATCAGCACACTGTACATTAGATCCCCAGAACTCATTCATCTTATAATATCATTTGGGAAGAAATAAACTGATTACTGAGGAAACTTAGTGTATTAATGAAGAGTATAAAATAGCACTCTAAATTTTATTTGAAAGTCATTCCCCACCTTGAATGACCATACTAGCTATTACAACTCTTTTTATGGGTATGTCTTCCTTGATTCAGTTTTTTTTCATAAAAAGCTATTTTCTAGGAATGTATTACAAAAATATTTTGCTTCACCAACCAAATTCTCAGATACTAGAACCACTAGTAATAATAATGTGAATATATCCTTCATATTCATATGTACTTCACTTTGGGCCTAGGTAAATAGTTTAATAATATTTATTATCATTATATATATATCACTTTCTTAGTATAAAACATTCTGTTTGTTAGATCTGGTTAGGACTTTTTTTTTCTTAGTAGCTGGGGAACCAGGCTTGATGGAATGGTAGGTGAAAGTTCAATTTTGTAACTTACTTCTTACAAGATCTGGTGCAAATTATTTACTGTCTCTGAAGGTCAGTTTATTTCTGTGAAAAATTAGGATAATGTCAAATTACTTCGTAGTGTGGCAGGGAGGATTAAATTCAGTAATTATGTGAAGAAAGTTTTTAAGCTGTTATATGATAGACAAAATATAAATTGTTGATGTGAATCATTACTAGTTTGAAGAGATCCATAATACAAAAAAATTGAGGACCTCTGGTTTAGGAATAAAAGGACGAAATGTATTATCATTTAATGAATTATTGCTATGGGTCAAACACTTTACATCTGTTTTCATTGACTATGTATGCCCCATTTTTCCTAATGAGGAAGCTGAAATCATGGAAAATGAGAAAGCTAGTGAATATGGACATTTGATTCAGGTTTGTTTGACTTTAAAGCTCATGTTTTTTCTACCAAAACACTCTGCTTCCTGCACACGTAGAGATGCAGTGTACTGTACATGGACAATTGAGAGTAAGGTGAAAAGCTAATCTTTCAAGTTCTCATTAAGATACAGTGACACCTTATATTTATTATTCCTCCTTTTACTGTCTCTAAATATTTCAGAATGGTTTGCTTTTTTTTAAACAGCACTGTGAGTTGAGTAGAAAACTGAAATTTCAGATGTGATTAAGTAACTAAATATTGTATATCACCCGCTAGTTTTTCTCTATCTCAGATCACTTATTTGAAAAAGAGTCATGAAGAATGTTAATGGTTTATAATGCATTTCACAAATGAATATTTTGTAAAAATCAAAATTCTTAATTTTGGTGAAGCAAATGGTATATTTCATAATATATTTCAATTGATGTTTTATAATACCTAGGCAATCATGATTTCAAATTCATTGATGAGATTTGCCTACTTTATGCACAAAGTATCCCATTGGAAACCAACATTTAAACATTTCTTATCCTCTGGAGAGGGTCTGAGAAAAGGCAAGTTCCAAGTAGTTTGAGTAATCAAAGTGGTGTAGGTTACACAGATGAGTTTAGTAAAGAGGAAGGATCACACTCATCTTCATTCTAAGTCAGCTTTTCAGTGTAGCTTATTTTGCTGGAAATGCATTTGCTTTTATAGAACATTAGGCATATCAAATGTAAATATGGAATTACATTTCAAAATCCAAATAGAAATTATCTTTGGATTTTTCATACCTTACGTTCCATCTGTTAGTACAAAAAATTAAGGGTTATAGTATTTTCAAAAGCTCTGGAGAGTGTTTTCCTTCCTGAAAAGGTATAATGGAATATGTATAAAAACAATAGCATGTTTTGCATTGCTTGTGCAGTTAATTGATCATTCCTATCAATAATGGAATTGTCAGAAGTTTTATAAACAATAAGCAGAAATTGATGGTGGTACCCTATATACATTCATTCAACACCATTTATTTAATTTTTGAGCACTTAATACATTTGAAGCATTGTACTTTGCGCTCCGTTAAGATATGGGGATGGCTACAACATGACTTTGCCATCAGAAGCCTTGTAATTTTGTGAAATAGATAAGCATGTAAACAACCAACTCTATCTGCCCTAATAAATATTCCTGATTTTGTACAATTAATCTCATTCTTTCCCTGGGAAGAAAGCTAATTTTTAGCAAGTGTTCAAAATGTGTAGACACTGTACTTAAAAATTAAAACATTCAATGTGCTTTGAATAGTACCTTGCACTTTGAAGGTGCTCAACAAGTATTATCTGTTATTATCAATCTAATATAGTTATCAAAACAACTCTGTGAAATAGCTATTCTTATTTTATAGATGAGGTATACCAGACATGGAAAAGTAACTTGCTTAAAAATACATAGCCAATATGTGTTATTCAGATCTGAGTCCAAGACCCATGCTGTAGTACACTGGTCTCAAAAATAGTGTACGTGCACTCTAGGAAATACAACAAAATATTTGAGAAGATATCAAAACTTTTATATATTTTTTTATTTTAAAAAATCTAGGGGCTTCCCTGGTGGCGCAGTGGTTGAGAGTCCGCCTGCCGATGCAGGGGACGCGGGTTCGTGCCCCGGTCCGGGAAGATCCCATATGCCGCGGAGCGGCTGGGCCCGTGAGCCATGGCCGCTGAGCCTGCGTGTCAGGAGCCTGTGCTCCGCAACGGGAGAGGCCACAACAGTGAGAGGCCCGCGTACCAAAAAAGAAAAAATCTAAGAAATTAAGATTTACTAATATGTAGATTGTTGCTGGTAATGTCAAAGGATCATTTACACACATTGTAAGTTATATAAAGTATACTGAGGGGAGAGAGGGAGTTGATTTGCTTTAAGATTGGGGGTACTGAATTTTATCTGTGCCTTGTTATAAGTCACAGATTACATTGTCTAGTGTTAAATAAATCAACTCATAAAACAAACCGACTGTGGAAAAAAATAGCAGAATAAGGATAAATACTAATAAGCACATTTGAACAAGAATATCTCTAATACATAGTATGAATCCGTTGTCAGCTATATTACAAAAATTTTTTAAATGATGATTTAATCATATTTGACACTAAGTCAACCAAAAATAATGATCAAGAAGTCTATTTGAAATGTGGATTTATATTCACTCATTAAGGATGAACCTCATCCTTAGTGTATGGCATGCCTTGAGAAAAATGACTGAAATATTGCATGAAAAATAATATTACAACAAACGATATAACATTTATTTGTCAGCAAATGCTGTTAGACGATGCATAGAAAACACTGAAGATTTGAAAAAAATGTGTTTGAATAAATTATATAGTGTGAGAGGTTCACTGTGTTGTTAAATGAAAGTATAAGTATTTCTAATATTTCAACTGATGGTATTTGTTAGGCTCAATTTCAGTAATATGAAGAACTGCGTTTTTATGAATCGCTAAAAAGATTACTGGAAAAGATACCTGCCAAGAATCAAAATGCCCTCTAAGTAAAATAATGTATTCTGAAAAAACTATGTTAACGTAGTTTTGTAGTGTTGGAGTGGTTGATGTGGTTGGAATGGAAAAAGATTTCTGGGTAAGATTACAGAGCTACTTCTGCTCATGACATTCATTCGCTTATAATTTATAAGCAAGCTATTTTAGCAAATCAGTTCAAGTGAAAGGATACACAAGTGCTGCAGGATGTCATTGATGTGATTAATTTGTTTTTGTTTTTTTAATAAAATATTTAGAATGTAGTAGAAAACAGAATCAAATATGGAAGTGGAATCTTTATGATACTTTGTAGTATGATGGAAAGTGGCCATGAATTTTGTTTGTACCACTAGAGGTTCACTGTTATTCAGTGGGAGATCATTGAGAAGCGATATGAAATTTGTTGCAGTTATGCATTTTTATTTTACAAAATGACAAGAGTTCTAATTTTGCCACCCTTTTCTGTGATGACAGGTGCTCTCTAACAAATATTTCTGGAAAAAAAAGAAATGTACTTGATCTTTTTTTTTTTTTTTTAAGTAATTATACTAACAATGAGTGAGAAGATAACTGCTTTTTGAAAGATCCATAGTATGGAGAGGACACTTTCATACTGAATGTTTGTTGTTATTTCCAAATAATGTGATTTTTGTTGCCAAAACCAATGTAGTTGTAAAACTCCAGTTTCTGTATAATTTAAAAACTGCACAAAAACTGTATCTGAATATTTTTTAAAACTTGAAACATAATTTTATAACTTGTTTTACAATCCTCCAAATGAAATCTTTAAATAGATTTTAAAAATTCTTTTGTTAAAAAAATAAAAATGCTACAGGTACCTCTTAGTTTTTAAGAATGACTGATTGACATCTGGGAAGATGAAAATTTACTAGCCAAATTTCAACAAAATCTTTTACACAATTGGTGGTTGGGATTAAAAATTGAGTACTGTGATTGAATAAGCACAGCTAATGGTGCTCTTCTTCCATTTGGATCTACTATTTTGTGAGGCTTTTCCCCCCTCCATGACAACCATTACAGCTAAGCATCATAATAACCTGAAAGTAGTACCAGATTTTCAAATGACTGCTTCACAAAATGTAAAACCAAGCCAAGATACAAAGAATGACAAACATTTAATCACATTACTCTAAAAATAGTGTTTTTTAGTGAGAACAAAAATATTTGAAAATTGTTGATAAATACAAAATTAAAATTTATTTAAAATATTGTTTATTTCTTGTTTACCTCATTCTTTAAAACAACTATTATTTCATATGTTCTATAATATCTATAATATAGTAGTATGTCTATAATTTATAAATAATAGTATATATTCGAGTGTGGACTTATATTTAATCAGTGCCTAGTCAGAAAAACAGATATGACTCAAAAGAGAGGGACTTTAATCCAGGGAATTGGTTGCAAAAGTGTTGAAAAGTCTGGTGGAAGGAAAAGATGGTGGCAGTGTTTTTTAGCAATAAATACCTGTAGAAAGCAAGGGAAAATTTTGTTACCCAGAGCTTATAAGCCGCTGCTGCTGAGGCAGCTGCTGAGGCAACTGGAGCACTGCTTCTGCTGTAAATGTTAGAATCACCATGTCCAGGAAGCCAGGTGACCACACTCCTACTGACACAGCAAGAGCCCAGGAGTCCACAGTTCCTCCAATGCTGTTGTATTTGTCCTGGCTGGTAGAGCTTCCAGTCACCTGTGATGGCTGCTTCTGTTCTGCACCTGTGGTACTACTGCTGCAGTCAGCAGTCCTGAGAGCCAGATCCCAAGAGCTCTGTGCTACAGAGGCTGCTGAAGCACCATTGCTGAGACTGCTGGTGCCACAAACAGAAGAAAAAAAAAAATCCTCTTTGATCTTCTGCCAGTGCATCCCATCCTGGTAAAGCAATCTGGGAAATGTAGTTTTCAGGTTCCACCGCATAAGAGCACACAGAGGAGGTGGGAATGGAGTTGAGAACCAACAGACAAATCATCTATGTAGAGTTCAAAATATTTTTACTGATGGGATGTATAATTTTTAAAAATTGGAGAATCCATTGATCTAGAGTGTAGGGGTAGTAGATCATTAGTAAAACTACATCTTCCTCCAAATTTTATTAACTTGTTTTAGAAAATGGATTCTGGTCTGTTATCTAAAACAAGGGTTGTTATTCAGGAAACACACACTGGCGATATAACATTTCTTATTGGTCTATGCCCATGCCTTTCCAGCTATAAATATTTTGTGTATCACCCACCACTGCCTAAAAACTGCTCTGATTTATTATTTATTTCTATACATTTATTAATTTAACTTTAAAAATAATAGTATAGTTAAAATGTAGCACCTGGAAAAGTTCAGAATTTTTAAAAATTATAATATCTAACATTTTATTTTATAACATAAATATTTTATAATATTTATTATTTTGTTGTAAAATATATTGTAAACATTCAGTTAAACTGCTACAGCACAAAGTAATTATTGAGTGGCATATTGACTTAAATGCATTTATTTGTGGAGGGAGTATAGTTAAAGAAGTTTATTTTAGGCAAAAACCACTTGGATTTTATTAAAATATTAGCTTAGAGTGCTTTGCAGTTTATTTCAGTTACAAGCTTTTAGATATGATTTCATAAGAAGTGTGTATTGGAGTCCCAGATCATTAAATTTCTAAAATGAAATCCACAATGATGATTTATTTCTTTAATAACCCTTTTCATAATTAATACAGATTTAATTATGGGCACTGTTCTTCTCTTATTGATTACTAATAAAACTGTTTCCTGTTGAGACACTTGTTTTTTTATGTTCATATTCTACATAGGTTTAAATGATGTTGGGAGTATTATCTGAGTTGTGGAAGGTCCAGTTAGTATTACATTTTAAGTGGTAAAATTTCATCAGTTTGAAATAGAGGAGGACACCACATTTAATTTAGTGATAATCCTAAATTTGTAGATATTCAACATTAAGTAGAATTTATTTTGATAATTTGATAATTTTGAAACACCTAACATAATTATCAAAGTAAAATTTAATTTAATGAAATTCATTTCAAAATTTCTGTTTCACAAGAAGCCTGTGGACGTATCTGATACATTATACCTTCTAATTTGTATATTCTCTGATTAATGAGGTTTTCCTGTATTTGTTATTAATAGAAATGAAGAAGATTGAGATTTTATGTAGGTTCTTTTCCAAAAGCTTGATATGACCTTATATATTTAAAAGGTTATGTTTGTAAGCCTATAACTTATCGGGGTTAAATGAGCTTTCTTAAAAATAAGAGATACTGTTTCTACCTATTTTGAATTGTCCCTGTGGCCTGTTGCCTCAGAGGAGTTAGCAGGCTCTTTTCATGCTGACTCTATTATTAATATCTGGCTTCAATATTACTTGACAGATTGTTATTAATGTTTCCAACTCTTTAATCAAACTGGTTCCTGGTATGTTTCATCACTTTTGAAAAGTTATTTATTTATATTCTGCTTTTCTTCATTATCCTTTCTTTAAATTTTATTTTGAGACAGGTATACTTTTTCTCAAATATATGTAAAATGAATATTGAAATTATTATTGGGGAATATATATACTCAAACTTGTTTCTCATCATTAGTTTTTTCTGAAAATTTCTTCCTAATCTCACCAGTTCATTATTCTAGAAAATTTTTGGAGTAATTTTGTCAAGCTCCTCCCTTTATCCCTTAAAAATTCCACTTGGATTGAGTTTAGGCCTGACTTCTACCGCTTATTAGCTGCAAGACTTTGGGCCTCAGTTTCCTCATCTATAAATGAAAACATTAATATTCCTTTTCTTATTATGCTGTTAGGAGGATTAAATGAGTTAGTGTATGTCACACCAACCGCAGTTCCTGACACGTTATAATAGTGATAACTTTTATTATAAGAATGGATTCTTACTAACAGTAGCAAGAATATGGAGACAGTTTTGGCATGTAGAGTCACGAAGCAGGACAGTGGGGATCTCACTAACCTGTTGGACAAACAACATCTATAGCAATTAAGATGCCTCTTTTATATCTTCCATGTAACTTTTATTTTTCCTATAGAATGCACTCTGTAGTTTGTTTCTTTTTCCTTGTGCGTTGAATATAACGTGTACATATGGATAAATTATTATGTAAGTGTTGAAACTTTAAAGACGGTTGCTAACACTGTTCTAGATTGTTTAGGAGAGAAGATTGAGCAGGGAGCAGAAAAAGTTAATGTAGTATATATACCTAATATATTTTTCTAGAGCCAGGGAGATATTGAGAATGACATTTTTATGTTTTTTAATTCTTTGATTCAAAATTTATTGATTGTGTCACAAAAGAACTCTCCTCCCCTAAATTTCTGAAGATATTCATATCATTTAAGATCAGTTTATAGAGGTAGTAACAACAGTAATAGTCATAATAAGCTTGTAATTCAGACATTAATCTCTGTGCCTCTTTTCCACATGGCCATATTTCTCCTGTGTGTCTATGGAAAAAAAGGTGATTGACTCATGTCCATATCTGAGTCATTCTATGTTAAAGATACTTTTGACTTTTTACTATTCACTATTCACCATTTACTGGCCACTATTCAAAGTGCCACTGGTCACTCCGTGCAACTCCTGGAGTATTTTCTGTCTCAATTAAGAAGCTTCTACGTTTGCAAAGGCCACAGCATAGGAGTGAATGTATGGCAGTACTTTATTTTTCCATCTTTTTATTCCTTATTATACTATTAAATGTGGTTGTAGAATACACCAAGCTTTCCAGGTTTGGAGAGAAGAATATTTGCATCGCAAAAAATGCAAACCTCTTAGAATTTATATTAGGTGTCACTCTTTTAAAAAAATCTGTGGCCACCTTGACATTGGGGAATTTCTCACTGACCCCCTCTTTCCTGTCATTCTCCTCTCTTCCTCCTCTCATCTCATTTCTATGCTCCCCTACCTTCAAATTATTATTAATTTCTTTTGCAGCACACTTTAAACACACAAGAAGAATTATTCAGGTCCCACTCTTTGACCCTAACCAGCTTAAAAGGTATTTTTCTCAAAGGATATGGTTCTATTCCTATGAGGCACTCTAAGGCCAATTTCAGACTTACACTTATGTTGTAGATGTGAAAGAAAAAATGGATAAACAAAATGTAAAGGGAAGCTGAATTTTCTTCTCAGAGATGAGTTAAAATTCTGCTAGCTATAGGACAATACCGGTTTTTTTTCGGTTGTTGTTTTTTTTGCGGTACGCGGGCCTCTCACTGTTGTGGCCTCTCCCGTTGCGGAGCACAGGCTCCGGACGCGCAGGCTCAGCAGCCATGGCTCACGGGCCCAGCCGCTCTGCGGCATGTGGGATCTTCCCGGACCGGGGCAAGAACCCGTGTCCTCTGCATCGGCAGGCGGACTCTTAACCACTGCGTCACCAGGGAGGCCCGACAGTACCGTTTTTATTCAACATTTTATTTTGAAAATTTTCAGACGCAGAAAAGTTGAAGAGTATTACTTTTTTTGTCTACTGTAACCATTTTTGTTTTTTCCAAGATCTTAAAGTAAGAATACGTTCTATATGTGATTTAATATGTGTTACAATGCTATTTACAGGTTGTTTATATCATCCTTGCAACTCAAATTTGTTAAAGTTTTTAATTAGCCAAGTTTTATAAATCCCATATATTGCTTTGTTTGTTCATTTGTTCAATCATTCATTCATTTGTTTATTCATTCATTCAAGAAAACTTTATTGAGCTTCACCCATATTCCAGGTGTTCTGCAAGGTGTTAGGCTGACAAAACTTAATAAGTAGAACCTCTGTTCTAGGAGGTTCCTTCAGTCCGGTGGAGAAGGGAGTTGTATTAAAGGATAGATGTCTACAGCACTGCAAAAGGTATAATAAAGGTACTCCCAGTGATGTAGTGTACATGGAATGCTTTGTTTTTGTTTTAAAATTAAATATTTGTTGACTAGAATTGACATTAGATATGCATCTCTTCCCATATAAGGGTCATACTACTGACCTACCACTAGTAAACTATGATTTATCTATAATCTCTTCTATTTTTTTCTTGGTACTGATGAGATACAATTTTAAGACAGATGACCAAGATTAAGGATTAAGGATCATTATCTAATTAGGCCAGATAGAACTGACTTTATGATGGTGGCCTCAGTACTTAGTGACACTTATTCATTTTGACCCACTAATTCAGACTTTGCTTTTCTACCCAGGGCTAAAAGTCTTGTTCTGTCCATCATTGCAACATGACTCTTATTTTCAATCCTCCCCCTTTTTTTTCTTTTTAATCTGTGCAATAAAAGTATCTTTTGGGAATGTTCTTGTGAACAATCTTAAACTGTCCCAACATTTTTTCCTGTTTAGCCTCACATAATATAAAAACATTAATGATGCCTGAGAAAGGACTTGGCAAAAGTATACTTGGGATAGGGGTAAATGGTTTAGAATTTAGTTGACTTTCTTTTCAAAATTAAAAAAGTATCACCCTTCATGTACATGTGGAAGTATTCATTTGCCAAGTCAAGAATCTCTGATCAAAGTACACTGTAACCCTAAAATTAATGAAATTTTATGCTCCAGGGCAATAGGTATCACGGATTTCCACAGTCATAAGAAGTACATGTGCTGTGTACTTGTAGAAGACACTTTACTAGGCACCTGGGGGACAGTGGACAAAATTAACTCAACGGGTCTATAAACCACACTGTTAGAGAAAAAACTATCTCCAATCTAACCCCAGTACCTCCTCCTGCTACACACACACACAGGCACACACACCTTTCATAAGCCACATTTTAAATTTAGGTATTTATATTTATTTTGTTTAATTTCATTTTTAGCTTTTTGATGGAAGTACAGGAAGTTTAAGGCACTGCATTACATAGGATATTACATTAAATAGTGGCAATATTATTTGCTTCGGCTAATATTGTTCACATGCCTGTCCCCCACCAGCCTGTGAAGTCTTCACAAGCAGAAACTACACCATATGTTTTATTTTCACTTTTCACCCTCAAGTAGAGTGTATGGCACATAGTGGGCACAAAATACATGTTTAATTAATGCACAAAGATCAGAGCAGATGAATTTTCTCGCAGAATGAGACATTAGTATAAAAGTCTTCAGAATATATCTCTAAATAATTTAACGTTAAAACCAACTGCGTAAAAATCATAGGATGATATTATTCAGTATCTCTTACAAATCATTTATAATTAAATCCTTGTATTTTTCCATGCCCTTCTCAGGCTATGGAAAACAAGAATTTTTAAAATTGTATTTTATTTATTATTTATTCTTTAAATAATTACTTGCATTTGTATTTGATACTTGAACTAGGGAACCTTTAAGAACTGTGTAGTTTTTTTGGTTTTTTGTTTTCTTTTTTAAACACAGGATATTCAGGAGAATAATGTATGGGAACTACATATAGTGCAAGTAGGCTTTATGAATTGATAGCTTTATTGGTTACAAGTTATTTTCCACTTCAAGCAAATGGTTGCACATATTTATGGACATTTGGAAACAGGCGATTGAATGGATTATGTAAACTTTTAAATAGACTCTTAAACCAAATGTATTGAGAGTTCTGGGTGTAAATTAGAAGAGCAAATTTGCTATATTAGTAAACAAGTTAGGAGGAGTCATCAGGATGTGTTGGATTTAACTCATAAGCGCAGATTCTTATCCTAGATGAGGCCTGAGCTAGAACTAGATATTGGGAGACAATATGGTGTAGGGATTAAGCACATGATCTCTAAACAAGACAGGCTGGATTCAAATCTCATTACTGCTGTGCTGTGTGATCTTGGGCAAATCACTTAACCTCTCTGTTTCTTCACCGGGAAAATGAAACTAAAAACAATCCCTACCTCGTAGAGTCATTATTAGGATTTAATGAGTTAATAAATGCAAAGTACTTAGAGGAGTTCCTGGCACATAGTAAGGACTTAAGCATTAGCTATCATAATCATTATTATGTTAACCAGTTCAATTCCTTCCTTTCAAATTTAATTTAATTTATTATATGAAGCTGAGTATGGCTACATGACTTGCCCAGGCTACACAAACTACTCGTGGTAACAGTAGGACCAAAATCAGTTCTTAACTCCTACTTTAAGATGTTTCTACAGGATGAAATTGCCCCATGGCATATCAACATATGAAACAATTTAATTTAATAACTTCATAACTTCAGAGTCTGATAGTCAGTTAGGATTATTGTTTCATGTGGTGCTATGGTTAATTTAATACGTGGATCACCAGCTCTAGCAGGGAAAGTGTATCTTGAACTCCAGAAAGTACTAAGAATATGTCACTTACTGTGCTTGGAATCTAGTAAAGTATGCAGATATGGAGAAAGTGTTGGGATGTTGTGCATTTTTCACTAAGCCAAAATATTTGTTTTTCTTTTTTAAATTCAACTAACTGGTTTTTCTTTAGAAAAGGTGAATAGCCCTCATGGTCCTTTACATTCCTTTTGACTCCTGCTGGTAGAAATCAAATACTGTCTTCTTATTCTTGCGTTAAAGCAAACTAGACAAAACAAAAATACCTAGAACCCTATTTTTAAAAGTCAGGACATACTAATATATAATTCAAATCAGTCTGTCAAACTGTGCAGCTTGTGTGCTTTTTTAAGTGGCATTTTTCTTCATACATTTGAACAAAGCTTCAGAGAAACAATAGGGCAATAGTAGAAAAACAGAACTGTCTGACTGAGCAGTAAGGGGTGAGATGCATGCTGGTACCTTAGGCACACTAAGTGAGTCTTAGAAAGGTTTTTCTCAAGACATGTGACCAAAAGTAGGGGGCTGTAACCTCCCCTTTCACATGTGTCTGCCCCCTCTTTATTAAGCAACCACCCCTGAGAAGGGTATAACACTACTGCAGTACCAGAGAATTAGAATTGGTGGTTTACAGTGAGAGTGGAGGGTCTGGAGTATTGGTTTCTTGCTAGAATTTTCCCAGGACAGTGTGCATGTGTGGCCAGACATCACGTTTTAATTTCTGTGCTACGGGTTATTTGCTCTTATAATAGCTAAAACAATATTGATCTCGGTTCTGAACATGACCCAAGATTTAACTGACATTCTAAAAGATTTTTGTGAATCAGATGAAGATACAGTTAATCTATAAGTTGTATATTGAAGTAATTAAGTTATTCAGTTTATTAATTGAAAACTGACTTTTAAACAAAGGAATTGATACTTATATACTGAAGTAGTTTTGTTTATGCAAAGGAACACATCCTAATTTTTGAAGCATGGTAAAACACTAAACCATGTAAAAAGGATGATTTTACAATGAATGTACTTAATTATTGGTGCCCAAATGCAGGGTTTGAACGGGTCAGAATCAGTCATTTTTTCATTTTTATGTAAATTTTCTTTAGAATATTTAACCTGTATTGTAATGTTTCTAAGTCCCATCTAAATGACACACAGCCAAGCTGTATAGAAATATTTTAAGGAAGGTGGCTGTCTAGGTAGACAGGCAGAGTCTAGTTTAAAAAAATTGGGGGACAAGGAGAAGGGCTTGAAACTAGTTCTGTTTTCTGATCTTGTAATTCCATAGCTGCAAATGTATCACTTATGAAATAAGAAAAGGCATGGGGGAAGGGGTGGGGAAACACGTGATGGGGTAAGGAGTGCAATATCAGCATTATTTTGGTTCTAGCATGTAGACAAAAAAACGGTTAGAGGCATTAGACAAAGAAAAACAGTTTTTTTTTCTTTTAAGGAAGCATTGATTATTTTTATTTTTTCCTCCTAATAAAAGAACAAGGGAGTTCTGCTGTGGTTTCAGATCCATATTCTATGAAATCTTGTCCTGCTTGTGATGGAAGCTCCTTGTGGGATTTATTTCTATTGTTGTAACACTATGTACTATATGCATTGCACCTGTTCACACAGAGTACATTGCATTGTGGTGTTTTTTTACAGAGATGCTTCAAATAAGAAACCAATCTGCCCTCTTCTAGAGTACCAATCTATTAGTTACTTAATTAAACTTAATTCTGCTTTTGTCTGCAATGTTGCTTATGGTCTTGATTTATTTACTGAGCAATGATTTCTTCTTTGCAGTTATCAGTTTTGTCTGAGATCAGTTTTCCTATTGTATGGAGTCTGTTTTTTTCAGAGCCTCCTTTAAGACTGCTCTGACTTTAAAATCATTACTAGGCTTTTGTCAGAGCAGATTTGTTGACACTCTTTTCACATTAAAAAAATAAATTTAAAAGATTGCACAAATAAGCTATGTATTTCAATATTTCCTGCTAATATGCAAAAAATGTATTTATGATAATTACATGTACTGTGTGCCAGAACTGAAACAATACATTCCTCATAATGGAGCATAAATAAAGAAGGTGGAGCCAGCTGCTCTTAAACTGTTTATCTGCAAGCAGTAATGATATAGAGAATATACCTTTTTCACTCTGTTAGTCTGGCAATACTGAACCTGTTGCTGCATTAGACGAGTTGCATTTTGCTGGATAGGGGAAAGAAGGCTGTCTGCTGTCTGGTAGGAGGGCTTTGTCTGTGCCTTTCTCTCTCTGTTTCCTTCTGTTTTTCTTTCTCTCTCTCTCTCCTCTTCTCTCTCTCTCTCTCTCTCTCTCACTCGCTTGCTCTGTCTCTGTCTCTCTCTCCCTCTCTGCCCCCCACCCCGTGCCTTGCTCTCTCTCTCTCTTCCCGTCTCTGTGGTTTGTAAGGTAGGTTGCAGTGTGTGTATATACACAACATCAAGAGCAGGAAAATGGACTCATTAGGGAGGCAGGCAGTCATTACCACTCACACTGTACTTCCAGGGAGACACCGATTATGAGAAGAGAAACTCAGCGCTGGGGAAGAAGGTAGGGCAGACAACTTTCAAAAAAAAAATTCCTGCTTCCTCAATCCCCCCTCTACCTATCATCTCCTTTAGCCCCCAGTGCTTTTATTCTTTCTCCCTTGAATTTTAATTTCTAGATTTAAGTTTGACAGAGGTATTGCTAGCTTAAAATTTAGAACATCTATAGGAGGCCTAACCTCTACTAATTTTCTTCCTACTTATTTAAGGGTGTGCCCTTGTGATTTAGTTTAATTACTTTAAAAATAATTACAAACAAACCTATTTTTCTTACTAAAGTCCCAAATAAATCAGTATCTTTCACTCTTTTAAAACAGACCCCTCGTATGTTTGTCAGTCTCTTTGCTTTTCTTGTCTGTTTATGCAGTTCCATCTGTCTGTCTATATATCATGTTGTCCTTATTTATTGCTAACTGGGTTTTGTTAGTAATGTGCCAATGAGTTTTAGCTGCAGTGACAGCGTGGGTATTACTAAAGTGAGACTCTTGTTCTTTGTTTTACATTGAAGTTTAAAGTCCATATTTACAGTTTAAATCCTCGAAGCAGGTTGAATACTTTTTGCCGGTATGTTTTTTGGATGGCATTGACCATAAGGTGAGGGGTTGTCACTGAGGGTGGGTAAAAATCTAGTAATTATTTTTATTATTACATACTCTTCTATACTACATGTGGGGGGTATTCTGAAAGGAATAAGCTTGTAACTTGTATTTTGCAGATGGACTTTTACATTTGTAGGGATATCACTGTGGTTAGTAAGATTGCAAACTTTCTTAACAAGCAGTTTTTATCCTAGGACAGTTTCCTTTCAGTATGTAACTGTTTATTTATGCTTGGGGAGGGAGAAGTGGGAGGCTGGCCGTCTTTTTACAAAGTGGAAGCTATGAAGTGTATCAGGCCATCTTATGCAACAACTGTAAGTATTCATTTAACATTTCGAGAACTATAAATAATGCACTTGTTATTTCAAACATAGTTTTGAGGTGCTTTCTTTTTCCTTTATTATTTATTTTTCCTTTTTATGTTGGGGAAAAAAAGTTGCATTCACAACTAGGTGACATTGTTGAAGAGTTTTCCCAGAACAGTGTTCTTCAAAATTCAAAGAAGTAGTTAAATAGGTCCATTTGAAATGGTCTCCTTAGTGGAGTTTTATTTGGATTTGTCCAAAAGTAAAACTGTTGTTCCTTTGATAAAAATTAAGTCAGGTGGTAAGATACGCAAATGTTTTCAGCATACACATTAAGCAGTGATAGAAAATGGATGCTAATCTATAGAGATCTTTGATAATAACAGTCACCTTTTTCATAATAAATTATTTATTTAATAGAAGTGACAGACTTTCTTTATTTTCTTTCTTTCTTTTTTTAAATTCCATTAGGCCTCTCTGACAACACAAAGAAGTCCATAAAGCAATATTCTTAACCCACCTGGGACGCCAGAACAGATTCCCAAACACATTCTCAAGGTTCAAACCTAGTAAAATGTTTATTAAAAATCCATTATTCCAAGAGGGTGGTGAACTTTTGCTGCTAAAAGTCTTTTTTTCCTTTCTTTTAAAAAATTTATTCAGAGACTTTTAATTTGCTTATATTACCTAAACTTTTAATTTATTTATATTACCTAAACTGGAAGGCCAGCTTTGACCAAGAGTAGTACAGATGCTAAGTATACTCAGTCAGGGCCTGTCAGGGATTTTTTTAACCCTGAAGGTCTAAAGAGGAACTGTGGGGGGAATCTGTTGAAAGTGTATGTTCATATGGTATGCAATATATGGTGTTTCAAATGTGATTTTCTCCATTTCATACTCTTGACCCAAATATTTGTTTTAAAACTAATATGTCAAAACTGTGCATGTCTCATGCACCTGTCATTTTCTATATTAATATTATGAGAACTACCTAAAATTCTACCCTTTTTTCAAAAGAAATCTTTAATATATCTCTTGACCAATAATTTTTTTTTCTGTACACATGTATGTGAGGAGATATCTGTGTGCATTTATGTATGTTTATGTACATATTCTCATACATGTGTGGATAAAAAAAATCACAGATTCCTTGCGGATATGACATCTTAAAATTTCATGTTAAGCATGTTTATGTTAATTAGAAGCAAACAAAAAACAGAGGTTTTTAAGAGAAGATGAAAATTTCCTTCAACCTTCTAGAAAGAATAAAAGAGTAAATAAACATTTAGTCATTTTTATGGTTGGCTTGATTTTTAGAATGTGTATATGTTTTCTTTTGCATTATAATTCTTAGCCTTCAGTAGATTTAAAATATTTTTAGTATGAAAAATAATCTTAGCCCTTTCTGGGAGGGACTGTCACAATCTAAATACAGCAGGACATTATAAAATGTGCATAAGTAAACTCAAAACCAGTGTATTCTGCTATATAGGGATTTGGAAATCTGAAAGGCTTGCATCACAGGAGGGCTATAGAGTGCCAGAAGAATTCATTAACCAGCCTTGCTGGTTATGGTGGGCTTTTCCTATCAGCACATGAAATCTGCCTATTGAAAGCCCTGGAGTCTTGGTCAGGTCACAGTGTGTTTCGTTTTAATGTTGGAGCAGACAGTTATCTAACACACCCACATGAGGAAGTGCTCTAAAGCAGTTATTTCATGCTTTGCCATGCCCTGTAGCTAAAACAGTTTGGTACTGAGTGCCATGTGTGTGCTTTTAAACTCCTATCCGATGAAAATCAGCTATGGCTCCTTGAAAAGGACCAAAACAGTGGAATGCAAGACAGTGTAATTCAAATGCTAAGCACATGCTGGTTTAAACTTTTTTTCTTTAAGGGGAAAATCACTATGATTATTTTTAATGTAAAGACTATATAGTAATTTCTTGGATTTTACTCATTAAGATTTCAAAACTTGTGGATAGTTTCCTTCTTCATAATTTTTCTTCAGAAGCCTACATTCATCAAAAGGATAGCAGCTGCATACTTTCCCCTGAAATGTGAACAAATAAATGGTATTCCTGTTTATTTATCTATTTTTGAATTTTAATGATTAGTCCTTGTGCTAATTAACAAATTCCCGTATTCATAAAATCTGGCACTTTATAAATATCCAATTGTGTGATTATCTACACATGTTCTGGCTTTCTATAAATATAGAAATTATCAGTGGATGTGTTCATGAACTTGCCCAAGCTTGAGTAGCAGCTAGTCATGCTGCCACATAGGAGCCAAGTTCGGACCCTGAGCAAATGCGTTGCCCCAGGGTCTGGCAAGGTGTGTGGAAGCAGCATCTGGCTGACGGCTAACTAGTGATCCTTGCCGGCAAAGGAAGGACTGATGTTGACATTCTTTGAATGCCACTAGTTCCAGCCTTTTTTCAGTCCCAAGGGTGCCTTCCTTAGGTCTAAAAGTTGATAATGGATACTAGAGCTGACTTGTCTTGGAGGCCACTTTAGAACTATATTTTAACAAACTACATTTTTCAATGGAAAATACACTTTATTAAACTTTTATGAAAAAATAAACTAGTACGTTCATTCTAAGGTCCTTAGCCAGTGAGAATCTAATAAGCATGAAAAGTTGCATAGTGCTGAAAAGAAAACCTAAATATTTCCATTTACATGGCCATGTGACTATCGCAAGCACATAGAAATCATACATTGCTTACATAGTAATAGTTCACCCTACATCAAGAACAATAAACACTAGCAGTTGAACAAATGTGTACATGCAAAAGTTATTCTTAAATTAGAAGTCAACCCTTTTATATATTTTTTTCATGTTGTATAAGCCATTTTGGTTAGCTTATGCAATCACTAGGTATTATTTACACTGTTACTACAGTCAGCATTGGCCATTTGATTCTTTGCTCCAAACTTACAAATCACATATACAATTCCTAGGTTATTTGGCAAAACCAGAAATTTGCAATTTTCTTGAAAACCTATGTTTCATGCATTTCCATTGCTTAAGTAATTCCTAACATTTTGCAGAATCCTCAGGGATTATAGCAATGCCAAATAACTAACAAAATCCTTTTAATTCTTTACCAAAAACCCAAGGGCAATATCTATATCCTAGAATTTCTAGAGAAAGCCTGAATTCATATGTTTTCCTGTAACATAGATATTATACATTTAATCATCAAATAACATTGATGCCAATTATGTTTAATGTATCAAAATATATTCCTTGAGCTCTTATTACTTCTAATTTCAACATAGGCAATCTTTTGAGATTGTGGGAAGAAATAATGCCACCTATTATTACTATCGTGTATCTGTAACCACTACGGCAGATGTTGGAAACAACATTCAAGGGCCTATAAGAAAAAAGGGCTTTTCTGCCACTCTAGCTGTTCAACTGTAATAATGAATAAGTGGCCTGCTATTTCTGCACTAAACTGTGGAAAAATTATGCTTGACTTTGGCTTCATAACCTCTCTTCTACTCCAGGATCAAGCCTTTTTGTGATTCTACAGTTCACTTGAAAGTAATCAGCTTGAGGACGTGGACCTTGCCTTTCTGGAATCTTTTCACACTCAAATGAAACTTCACCTCTGGGTGTTCTGTAGTTCAGTTAACCAAAGCAACCCTTATATAACTGCTTTAACTTTGGGAGAGTTAGTTGCTGACTTCCAAGTGAGTATACTGATATAGGAACAACGGCTGAATTCATTGATCCATCTAGTTAGCAGATGGAAACTGCAGATATTATTACTCATTTCTGAATATTAAGTCTTAACCTTTGAAACTTTGATGGGGAAGGTGGTAATTATAGCATAATGTGTTTATCTTCTTGATAGTAAAAGTAATTTTGCCACTGCATAATTCTGTCATTAGGTATGATGAATTTAACATACATATTACACATTATGCATTTAAAATGTTAAGAATTTATCTGAAAGCTTTTCATATTAAATAACTAATGTAAGGATTTGCATTCAACAAATATAAAACTATTTAATGGAGCTTGGGGTTTTTGGAAATTAAAAAGATGTCCAATAAATTTAAACTAAAAATGATAATAATTATTAATTTTATACATAATAGTATTATTTTGTTTTTTAGAAATTTGTCATCTAAACTTTTTCTTAAACCGTGTTTGAATTTAACTTATTTAAAATTTAATTCTCTCTAATGTTCAGAAGGCTTTAGTTTTTTACTAAATGAGCCTGGATATTTGCTATTTTTTCCTTCCCTTTCAGAAATGTTCTGTGAATTACTGTTGTAATCAAATTATGATTTGTTGTTGGCAAATTCCTTTTATAGTATGAGCTTCTTTCCAGTAAATGAAATGCAAGTAGGAGAAAATTAAAGTAATATTGTCAGTTTGCTCAGGTACCAAATTAAAAACTTAGTAAAAAACAAAACAAAACAAAATCTATTACTAGCAGAAAACTATGAATGTCCTAGGCTATGTAGTTTTTCTGGTAGATAGTATGTATGTATATAAAAACTGTATGGTTATTATTATAAACAAACAAAACCCCCTTATTTAGACACCAAGACATTTAAACAGTGAGAATATGGTCCTTTCTTTTATTGTTTAAATAGGAACTAGGTAATATAGTCTCAGGGGTGGCTTTATACTGTTGGGTTTGTTGTTATTTTGGTTATTGTTGTTTTTAAAAACCGGACATACTAAAATTCTTTTTGGCCCAGTAAATGTACTTTGGGTTTAAACATATTTACTAATATTTCCATCTTCTTGGTTGTTTGCACTTATCACCCAGCTTTAGATTGGGCAAGAAGAGTTGGAATAATTCTTACTTTTTCTAGTTCCTCAAATCAACAAAGATCTTTATCCCTTTACCTTATTTCTAGATGGGAGGAGAATAGAGATGATTAAGAAGCAAATGGAGATAAGAATATAAGTAAAGCAGAGGGTGGAGAGAGTGGGGGCTTTTGAAGCTTCTAAATGTGTAAGTCTAATGAAGGAAAAAGACTTTCTCCCCAACTCTCAATAAAAGCCATCTAATCTGTTTGGCACAGCATTCTATTCTCCCTATGACTGTTTAGAACAGATCTACCTAAATTCTCCCTCCACTCCAAGACAGAATCCAGTGGTACTGCCAAGAGAAGATCATAGGAGAGAAAGTCATAACGAATCACATTTCTAATACATTCACTGCCAGGTTTTCTTCATACCTTTTTCCTTTTAAGCCTTGGGTTTGAAGTTGTGAGCAGATTTTCATAGTTGGTGGATGGCTTTCATTTGTTTTGATGAGAAGCCTTCCCAGCATGCCACAGAACAGCATCATGATTTTAATTAAAATGGATGAAATGATCGACTGAAAAGTTTGTCTGTATGTGTGTATGCACGTGCATGTGTGTTTTCTCTCTTAAAATAAAGTTAAATACTTTATATATGAAACAAAACAAAAACAACTCTAAACTTCCTATCAGTCTGAAAGGATTCAGATTTCTTTTTAGAGTGACTTTCTGAAACCATTTTTGTATAGTGGTTTTGACTAGCACGTTCTATTCCATTCCCTGCCCACTTGCTGCTTTGCTTTTTAAATGTTAAATGAATGTGAATAATTCCTTAGTTTAAAAAAGAGCATGTTCTTATAATAAGCTCAGAATATACCCATGAATATAAAGATGTGCTAGGACTTACAAACAATCCTATCAACTTAGCATGAAAATACATGAATGAAAGTTTTAGAAACTAATTTTTTTCCTAGTATGTTGAGAGAAACCCTATGGTGTGGTAAACAAACCAAACCAAACCAACCAGCCAGCCAACCAAACAAAAAACAGCGCCTTGGAGAATAGGAGGCATTAACTAATGCCAAAAAGGATTTAAAGTGGTTAAATTTGGAGGCCTAGTCCTAACTGACTATATGACTTCGAATAAATAATAATCTCTCTGTTCCTCAGTTTCCTTGCCTGTAAAATGAAGGGAAAATCTCTTTTTTAGATTTTATCTTAAAGATTGTGTGCTTTTATTATAAATAGCTATATATATGTATATATAATTCTGTTTGCATTTTCTACCTATAAATCACAAATGTATGGAGAAAAGTTTAGGTTGGTAATGATGGAAGAATAAAGGGAATTTAGGTGATCTGAGAGACCACACACGTACTTTAATTTTTTGGTTGTTGTTGTCCTCAGTATATATCACAGTATATTATTGGGTCTATTTAATAATTCAATGAATGCAATAAACCAAAAGTTGTCATTTGTCAGACAAAGTGACATAATTGCCTATGGGTGGTTTGATAAAAGGGCTATTTTTTTTTTAATCTGTGCATTATTTAATTTATTTTTTTGAACACTATTTTTTTTAAATTTAATTAACTTACAATATTATATTATCAATAGTTTCAGGTGTACAACATAGTGATTCAATCTTTTATAGAATAAAGACCTATTAAAAAATAAATAAATAAAATAAAATAATGCACAGGGCTTCCTTGGCGGTCCAGTGGTTAAGACTCCGCGATTCCACTTCAGGGGGCGCTGGTTCAATCCCTGGTCGGGGAATTAAGATCCTACATGCCACGCTGTGCAGCCAGAGGAAAAAAAATTAAAGAAAGGACAATATGGGAAAAGAATCTGAAGAAGAGTGGATATATGTATATGTATAACTGATTCACTTTGCTGTACAGCAGAAAGTAGCACAACATTGTAAATCAACTATACTCCGATAAAAAAGGGCTACTTTTAACTGAATGCAGCACAACATGGCTACTAAGGCTCCATTCCTCCCCACTGGCCACTAGGTGGAGAGGTGGTGCATGCCCATGGCCTTGCCCATAGTAAACAGCTCACTTCCAACTTTCTATTGGCAAAGCTGTGCTATATGTGTTTGGACGAGTCTGTGAACACACACACGACATTTTGCAGAAACCATCAGAGAATATGTTCTCTTCTATACAGGCATGATGTGATAGTCGTGAAATGCAAAATGATTTGCTCCTTCTGTGGCCACTATTAATGCTGGTGGACCTAGGAGAAGGCCAGTATTACAACTCTGGTTTTAGTTGTTGCAATAGGGCCTCTTGCCTCTTTCCAATTTGTCCAGTTTGAAAGGGTCCTGAAATGAATGTCAGCGCGACAGTGCCACCTTGTGTCCCTATTGCTGTGAGAGTACCTGATGCATGACACAGTGAAAAGGAAAGAACAGGATATTTGCAAAAATTGGGCACATTGTTTCAAGCTCTGATTTTGCAGTAGCTGCACGAAAATCTATGTTTTAGTGTATTTGGCAATTCTTACTACCCAAAGAGAAGTTAAGATGTGTTCACTTTACCCCTTCTCTCATTCCAGTGTATATTAAAAATACTTTAAGAATTCCAGGCACAAACAGGGATGCATTCAATTTAGAGAGGGGGATGAAGAAGGCAGGGGTTGTTGGAGATATTCACCTAATTCTTACCACTTGTAAAGTCTCAGCCCAATCATTTCAGACAGTGAGGTGATCCTTCCAGCACATTCTCAGAGCAACTTTTATAGGCATACCTTGGTAACAGCACTTTTCACATTGTACTGCCATTGTTTGTAAGCATATCTTTCAACTGAACCATGAATTCCTTCAGGATAGTGTTTGTGTCTTATTCATCCTTCTGCATCTAGAACTTTCTTTGGCATTCAGCCCAGAGACACTCAGATGTTTGAGGTCTGAATAAATGATTATGTCTGGCTTGTTTATAACTTATTTGTTTTATATTTATTGTTTATTTTTAAAATTTTAAATAATTTTAGAGCTTTTTCTCTTTGGAAAAATACCTTCTGATACCACCTACTTTCCAAACATCCCTTTATAAATTTACTTTCTCTCACATTAAAAATGATTGTTTTTCTTTTTGATTTTGAAGACAATACTGCCTTTTCACGAGTGTATTTTGTAGTTGACTTTGGGGTAAAGATAGTTAATCTCTAGTTCTACCTTTACAGCAAATTTGCTGTGTTATCCTGGGTAAGATGCTTAACTTTTCTAGGTTTGTTTCCCATGCATAAAATGAGCAGGCTGGACTACTTGATTTTAAGGTACTTTTTATTCAGGGTTTTTAATAGGGATTAGACACATACTAGTGTTACTCTAGTTGTGTATTTGGTTTAACGGTTTTTAACATGCCATGATTGCTGAAAATTAAATTGCTAGCCTTTGAAAGTACTGTTTGCTATTTCATGTTTTAGAAGAGGGAACTGAGACACAAGGGCTTTTCTTATACAGGGCAGAACTGAAAATGGGCAGTGTAAATAGTATTATAACTGATGGACAGTCCAATTTTTTGTCAATATTTTTGCTTAATTTTGGCTAATTGAGCTCCACTTTCCTTCTAACCTTTAAATATAAAATAAATAAATTACAATAAATTTAAATACCACAATGAACTATGCTTTGGTATAGGACTATAGACTACTTGCAATTTAGAGACTCTTATGCTATTTAAAATTTTTTTTTTAACACTTAAAAATTAGTGCTTAGTTTTAAATTTCAGAATTTTTGCATGGAATTTACATCTGGGGTTTTCAGTCCATATATTATCTTAAATAGCAAACTGTATGACTTTGGGCAATTTGCTTAGGCTGGTTAAGCTTGGTTTTCTTATTTGCAGAAAGGTGATAATAAATGTTACCCTTCCTGTCTACCTCACAGGGTTATTGTGAAGATTAAATTACAATGTATATGGAATTTCTTTATAAATAGTAAAGGACTATACCAGTTTAAGAACGTTTATTTATTTATTTATTTATTTTTACTGCTCTAATTAAAGAAGGAATGGGTAATAGAAACCTAAATCAAAGCAAAACACACAAATTTGAAGAACACTGAAATTCCTAGCATTTCTTAGTTGGAGTGTTTCTCAGTGGTGTAGGCTCTTCAGAGATGATATGGTTACCCAGTTTTCTAAGTTTTGATTAAAAAACCTGTAATAATAAGAATAATAACAATAATAATGGTAATGCTTATGAGCCTAAAATTAATGTTTCCTTTAGATAAATTTTTTATGCATCATTCATATGTTCATTTTTTTAACTGAAGTTTATTTATGATACTATACTAGTTTCAGGTATACAACATAGTGATTCACTATTTTTATAGATTATACTGCATTTAAAGTTGTTACAAAACAATGGCTATGTTTCCCTGTGCTGTACAATATATCCTTTGGTAAGTTCATTTTTGAGAGTGATATTTCTTAAAATAGGTAAAAATTTTAAATAACCAAATATGATGAAAAAAATTTATAAACCTTTTTGGTATTGTAGTATCGGACTCTAGTCCAGTGGTTCTTAAACTTTAGTGTACTTAAGAATTACCATGGGTGTTTGTTACAATTCAGATTTTGGAGCTCCATCCCTAATAGGGTTCCATCCTGGATTTCAGCTGGTCCACATGTGTTAGAAAACACTACTTGCCTTTGCTATTATACATCATATTGCACTAGGAGATTTTTAAATGCACAGATTTCTAGGTTCTACTCCCAGATATCCTAAATCAGAATCTTTGATATTCAGGCATCTGTATTTTACAAAAACTACTTCATAGATTCTAATAATATTGCAAGGTTTGAGATTCATTGCTCTTGTTTTTAGGGTATATTGTTAAAATATATTTATTGTTGCACCTGAATTCATTCTCATCATTCACATTATTCCTTCACTAAACATAATCTCACTTTACATAGAAGGGTAAGTTGGTACAGCTATGTAAGAAAAGTTTAGGCTTGAAAAACAGCAATTACCACTCTCGCCGTGTAACACCAAAATTAAGGAAAAGAGAAGTTACTGAGCACCTTTCACATAAATTGCTTAATTTAATCTTTATAACTCTGTTGTATACTCTATTTTCTGCCTATGCTACAGGCAAAAACCTGAAGCTTATAAACTGCCAGGTTCACATACCTGTTAAGTGTCAATGCCAGGATTCAGAGCCTATACTCTTTCTACTATATCATATTATTTTTTCCCTAATCCAATAAATCTTTACCAGGTTTCTATTATGTTAAGTGGTAATGTTTAGCTTTGAGGGCCACAAAGTGCTTCACTGATATGGTATAATAAGTATTGCTTACACTATGTAAAAGTAATTGAAATTTTTCCTTATCCTTCCATTAAGAAATAATTTTTAACTGGAGGTAGAATTCAAGTTTTCTAAATGGTAAGAAGGGGTTTAACTATAAATAATAATTGTAATTATTGAACTATTAAAAAATGTTTTCTACAGGATCTCTTTTAACCCCCATGCATTTGCTTTGACATCAAAGTTAGTGCTCTTAACCCCCAGTATATGCAATTTCTAACTCTGCTTTACAGTTAACCTGCAGAATCAGGCTGTCCCTCAATTTGGTAAGTACCAGCTACTAAATGCTAATTAAACTTTGTAGGAATTAAGTTCATTTTCTTTATAGGGAACAAACCATTTTGCCACACTTAATCAGTACAGTAATTTTTTTTTTTTTTATGTCTTGTAAAGTTTGGTGTTAACTATGCATAAACCTTAGGGAAGTCAGTTGAAGTGAACAATCTTCTGTTTATATTTTTATTTGAAAGTTGAAACTCTTCGATGGAACAGACTATTTGAATGAAAATTTCCATCTTACCTTGTATGACATGCCATGAACACAACAATTTCATGGCCTCCGTAGCCATTGTTATTGGTCTTAAAATAATTGATTCACATTTAAAATCAAATAAAAACATCAATAGAATCAATGCATCAGTTCTTTATAAAATCCAAAAACTGATTCCTGAGCATTTCTGGTATTCTTATTTTTTAAAAAAATACCTCATGGTATGAAATGACAGCCTATGTATACAGTGTAGTGTACAAACTAATACAACTTTTCATTTACCTGGTATATGAATTGCTAAAAATGTTATATTTATGAGTTTTTATAGATTTAATAATATTTTAAATGCAATAGGGATGTTAACAGTTTTGGAGCTCTGAAATATATCTTTTAGGTGTGAAAATAATCATGATTTTATAAATTTGATATACATATATTTTGGGGATATTATTGATGCCTCTGTAATTATGTATTAAAACATACATTTTTAAAAAAAGACCCACAAAGTCACTAATCAGGGGATATAGTGTTGTCTTTAGCAGACTTTCAAGTTTATTGGAAAATTAGGTTTTATTTCAACTTTCTTCTCTAGGGGTGGTCTTTCCCAAACAGCATTCTTTTAAATTCTGTCAAGCAAATGAGTGCTACCGTGAAAAGAGAAGGATGAAAATATAAAATGAAGACTTTTACCTATACTCCTTTTTCAGATGTAGAAATTAAAACATGATTTTTTTTTTTTTTTTTTTAGAATGTCCTATTTAGCAGCAGAGCATAAATTGGAAAATTTGGCCAGTGATTTATTTAGGCTCCACAGGGAAAATCCTGTAGGGTGTTTTTGAATATCCTAAATTTATTTGGATTTGAGACCAGCTTAAAGGGCATGTCTATCTTAAAACAGTTCTCCATTTTCCTGAGAAAAATTCCAGTGGATCTAGTTGTGGGAGGTAGTGTCCCAACAATGAATCTTTGGGGCCAAATGAGCACTTTAACACAACTTACTCCATCCCTTTCCTTAAACCGAAGACTGTCTTGCCCACTGGGCTTGTTTAACTTTGACTGCTAATTTTATTTCTCTGCAGAGGCAAAGGAGACAGGAAAAAGGAGGGAAAATAACTGATGGCATGTGGGTGAGGTTTTGGCTCAGGGAATACATTTTAAAAGATCCTAGCCAGTGTCGGGATAAAGAAAGCAGTTGGTGCCTGAAATTTACCCCTGTTTTACAGAGTAAGAAATAGAAGCCAACAGATATTAAATAATTTGCCTAAAGTTACATAGTGGTTTCTAATGTTGAGGTTAGTCCTGGGAACTAGGTTATTTGTTGCTTCAGTAAAACAATTGGACAATCCAGTGTCTCTGTTGATCAAGATGCCTTTCTAATATCCCCTCCCTTTTCCCTCCCTCCTTTTTTTTGGCTACTGTATTTTAACATCTAAAAAAATAATTCTGCTTATAATTTCAGGTTTATAAGCTAGTTGAATAAACATTTTGATTATTAAGGCCTTCTAGAACTAGCTGAGCTATAAGAACAACATGCATCATGTTAAGCCTTCTGCCTCTATTTTATTGGAGTAATGAACATGGAACCAGAAAACAAAAATGGCTTTGAATAAATTCAAATTCTGAGCTCATGGCATACCTCTAAACATGAAAAATGTGATGGGCACCTAATAAAAGATAGGCCATTGTTTGTTTGTTTGTTTTTAGATTTACAAAAGAACTGAGCCGATGGTAAAGAGTCCCCATAATACTCTCTCTCACCACCATGATTTCCCCTAACACCTTACACTAGCATGGTCCATTTGTTAAAATTAATGAACTGATATTGATACATTATTATTAAGTACTGTTCATAGTTTATTCAAATTTTCTTAGTATTTTAAAAATTAAATTCATTTAAACAACAACAACAAAAAACAGTTCACCCATTTCTCCCACCCCTAACCCCCTGGCTATAGCAACCACCAATGTGTTCTCTGTATCTATGAGCTTAGTTTTAAAATACATGTGTGTGTGTGAGTGTGTTGTCTGTGTGTGTGTGTATATTTAGATTCCACATGTAAGAGAGATCATACAGTATTTGTCTTTGTCTGACTTACTCCACTTAGCATAATGCCTTCAAAGTCCATCCAAATGGCAAGATTTCATTCTTTTTTTATGGCCAAATAGTATTCCTATATGTAAGTGTATGGATAAATAGATGGATAGATGGATAGATAGATAGATAGGTAGATAGGTATCACAATTTCTTTATCCTTTCATCCAATGATGGACACTTAGGTTGTTGTCATATCTTGGCTTTTGTAAATAACGCTGCAATAAACATAGAGGTACATATATCTTTTCGAATTAGTATTTTTGTTTTCTTCAGAAAAATATACAGAAGGGGAATTGCTGAATCATATGGTAGTTCTAGTTCTATTTTTTAATTTTTTGACAAACCTCCCTATTGTTTTTCACAGTGGCTGTTCCAATTTACATTCCCACCATGCAGAAGGTTTCCCTTTTCTCCATATCCTTTCCAATGCTTATTATTTCTAGTCTTTTTGATAATAGCCATTCTAACAGATGTGAGGTGACATCTCATTGTGGTTTTAATTTGCATTTCCCTGATGATGTAGAGCTTTTTTTTTTTTTTAATGTATGTAGTGACCAGCTCTATGTCTTCTTTGGAAAAATGTCTATTCAGATCTTCTGCCCATTTTTTAATTGAATTGTATGTTTTTTGCTATGGAGTTTTATGAGTTCTTTATATATTTTGGATATTAGTCCTTTATCAGATATATGGGTTGCAAATATTTTTCTCCCATTCAGTAGGTTGCCTTTTCATTTTTTTGACAGTTTCCTTTGCGTGGAAGCCTTTTAGTTTGATGTAGTCCTACTTGTTTGTTTTTGCTTTTGTTGCTTTTACTTTTGGCACAGATTTAAAAAGTCATTTCCAAGACCTATGTCAAGGAGCTTACCACATATGTTTTCTTCTAGGAGTTTAGTTTCAGGTCTCATATTCAAGTCTTTAATCCATTTTGAGTTAATTTTTGTGTGTGGTGTAAAGTAGCAGTTCAGTTTCATTTTTTTGAATATGCCTGTTCAATTTTCCAAGTACCATTATTCAAGAGACTGTCCTTTCCCCATTGCATATTCTTTGTTCTCTTGTTGTAAGTTAATTGATCATATATGGATGGGTTTATTTTCTGGGCTCTCTATTCTGATCCATTGATTTTTGTGTCTGTTTTTATGCTAATTCCATACTATTTTAATTACTATAGCTTTGCAGTATAGTTTGAAATCAGGGAGCGTTGTGCTTCCAGCTTTGTTCTTTCTCAAGATTGCTTTGGCTCTTCAAGGTCTTTTATGGTTCCATAAAACTTTAGGATTCTTTGTTCTATTTCTGTGAAATGTGACACTGGAATTTTGATAGGGGTTGCATTGCATCTGTATTTGCTTTGGGTAGTATGGACATTTAAGCAATATTAATTCTTCCAATCCATGAGCATGAAATATCTTTTTATTTATTTGTGTCTTCTTCAATTTCTTTAATTTATGTCTTGTAGTTTTCAATATATAGGGCTTTCACCTTTTTGGTTAAATCCAAGGTATTTTATTATTTTTAAAGTAATTGTAAATGGGATTGTGTCCTGAATTTTCTTCTGATAGTTCATTATTATTATATATTAGTATATATGAACTAATATACTATATTAGTATATAGTATATCACAGCAGATTTTCGGGTACTGATTTTGTGTCCTTCAATTTTACTGAATTCATTTATTAGTTCTAATAGTTTTTTGAAGGACTTTAGGGTTTTCTTTAGACTTTTCTATGTATAATATCATTTCATTTGAAAATATGGCAATTTTCCTTCTACCTTTCCAATATTTATGTTTTTTTGTTTGTTTTGTTTTGTTTTGCCTAATTGATCTGGGTAGGACTTCCAATACTATATTGAATACAAGTGCTGACAGTAGGCATCCTTCTTTTGTTCCTGATCTTAAAGGAAAAGTTTTCAGCTTTTCACCATTGGGTATGATGTTAGCTGTGGGCCTGTCACATATAATTTTTATTATGCTGAGGTATGTCCCTTCCATACCTGCTTTGTTGAGAGTGTTTTTTATCATAAATGGATGTTGAATTTTGTTAAATGCTTTTTCTGCATCTATCAAGATGATCATATGATTTTTATTCTTCACTTTGTTAATGTGTATCACATTGACTGATTTGTGGACGTTGAACCATCCTTGTATCACTGGAATAAATCCCACTTGATCAGTGTGTATGATCCGTTTAATGTATTGTTGAAGTTATTTTGCTGAGGATTTTTGCATCTATGTTCTTAGGGATATTGGCCTATAATTTTCTTGTGGCATATTGTCTGGTTTTGGTATTGGGGTAATGCTGGCCTCATGAAATGAATTTGGGAGAGTTTCTTCCTCTTCTATTTTTTGGAAGAGTTTGAGAAAAATTGGTATTCTTCTTTGAATGTGGAAAAATTTACTAGTGAACCCATTTGGTTCTGGACTTCTGTTTGTTGGGAGATTTTTGATTATTAATTTAATCTCCTTAGCTGTAATCAGTCTGTTCAGATATTCTGTTCCATCATGATTTAGTCTTGGTAGGTTGTATGTCTCTAGGAATTTATCCATTGTTCTAGGTTGTCCAATTTGTTGGCATATAATTGTTCATAGTAGTCTCTCATGATCCTTTGTATTTTTTATGATATCAATTGTAATATCTCCTCTTTAAGTTCTGATTTTATTTATTTGAGTCCTCTCTCTTCTTGGTGAGTCTGGCTAAAAGGTCTATCAATTTTATCTTTTCAAAGAACCAGCTCTTAGTTTCATTGATCTCTTCTATTGTCTTTTCAGTCTCTAGTTCATTTATTTTTGCTCTAATCTTTGTTATTTTCTTCCCTCTACTAACTTTGGAGGTTTGTTTGTTTTTCAGTGCTTAAACCTCATGGTCACCACAAAACAAAAACCTATAGTAAATACACACACAAAAAGAGTAAGGAATATAAGCATACCATACTAAAGAAAGACCATTGTTGTTTTAAGTCCTAATTATAGTTAATCATAAGATTTTGAAATGAACATATGCCAAGTTTTGATAATATCTTTCCTAAATTGATGTTATTATATGGATTTAGGGTGGAAAAGAGGACCATGGTAGAAATATAAATCAAAACTTCAGTCTTCCATAAAGTGTTTATAACTGCCCCAGTATCCCTTTTGTTTGGACTCCATGGGAAAATTGCTGCTTGGCCCTAGTATCACTCTGTTGAAGTTTTCAATATGTATTCAGTCAGTTTCTCACTGATATAATAAATACTTAAAAAAAATAGATAAAACATTTTTGATGTAGAGGTGCCTGTTGAGTATTACCATTTACATCTTAATGTCATTAGTATGATTCTAGATATCAAACTCGACTAAAACATGAGTTTTATTTTGTTACCAGCAACTAACTAAACAAGTATGCCCCAGATCTTAGAAATAATGCCATTATATCAGACATAGTACAAACAGGCCCCAATGCACTAACAGATCCTCTAAATTTTTATTGGGAAATATTTAAGAGTTATTCAGAGCTCCAAAACTCCAATGAAAGTCAGGTATATGTCCTCACATTGACACATCTGCAGACTTGATTTCTATTCTAAGAATTGCAGTTTGAATTAACTGAGGTCAGAAGCAGTTACACATTTGATTCACCAAATGTGTCCTATCTACTTGCAAATAGCAGCTCATTTCCTTTTAGGGTCTGATGAGGTTGTTTTTGTTTTTTATGTCTTAGCAATAGAGTCATTGGCAGCAGCACACAGGCTAATTGTTAGAATATAAGGCTTTGTTAGAAATGGGACATAAGCTTCTGGTAATACTCTTAAATTCACACCAATTGGCAGGAAATTAAATATGGTTCTCTAAGAAATATATCACAGAAGGCTTATACTAGAAGTGAATTGCTTAAAAAAAACAAAAAAAACAAAAAAACTCCACAGGCATTTAGTTATCTTCTACCCAAAAAAGTAATTTTCCTTTTATCTATATCTTTATCAAGCCTTTTAGATGAAAGGGTAGAGTGACAGCCACAGAATGACAGTGACCTAAAAGTGTAAAATTATAGTTACTGGAATTTGGGTAATCTTGAGGACAAATAAAAACCAAGATATTTATCAGTGAGCTAAAAGGGGAAATGCTGTTTTCAGCATACTGCAAATAAAATGCTTAATTAAAATTCCCTAAAAAGTAACCCTTGTTCCTAAGAAATTATTTGGCTTCTGAAGAAATTGAGACTGAAAGCGAGAAAAAGAAGGAAGGAAGAAGCTGATATTTATATTTTTTTTCTTACATTTAGTTACTTTTAAAAAGTGTTTTTATTAATTCCTAAATTTGGATGAGAGGGAGATGGGATTAGATTAATTGCCGTTTAAATATGCAGTTCCAGGTTTGTAGGCATCTTTTTGAACCAGGATGGGAAGAGCATAGAAAAAATCCTAGTGTGGAAATTATATCTCACGTGGTGAAACAAAAACTCAAGAAGTTTTCTGTTATAATAAGGTGAAAGTGGTTACCAAAGAAACAAAAGTTTCTTATCACTCTGCCTGAGGCAAATGTGGCATATTAAGCTTAAAATGAATTCTCCTCTCCTGAATGCACACAACTCTTATTAATGTCTTGGAAATTATGCACACATAGGGAAAGAAGAATAAGATTTTCCGGATACATTTGAATAAGCATCCATCGCGGTATAGGGGCTATCTCTAATATCTACGGGTACTTTATTGCTGAACTGGCCCCAAATCAGTATTTTCTATTTTACCTCTTATTTGAGTTTGACTTGAGACTGAATGACTTATTTTCATCCTCAAAGAGGACTTTCTTTTTGAGAGAGTTAGGTTCCCTGGTGACCTGAAAGAGTTAATGTCGTTTCCAGGAGTGTCCAACTTACTTCCAGGGAGTAGGGCATGCATGTGAGAGTCTGGCTGCAGGATATGTGTTCACATCCCAAAACCAATTTGGCACAACTTAAAATGTCTGCTAGGGAGAGGGTTCAGAGTGTTGTTAGGCCACGCAATTAGCGCTTTGTTTCACGAGCACCAAATCCACCCAGTAGTGTTTTGTTTTAAAGAAGAGCTCGAAATTCACAATAACGGGTTTCATTTATCAGAGCCATATGGGACTCACCATCTTTGGATATATTTGTAAGGCTTTCACAAAGAAGACTCCTCAGGCATCTCGGATTTCACGGATTGGAGGGCAATCTGGATGAATATCTTTTTTGGAAATGATGAACTATCTTTTTTCACATGTAATATCCAATTTCAGTAATCCTTGAGAAGCTCAAAAACACAGGAAAGCATTAAGTAAACCTCAGCTTACCAGCTTTTATTGGAAAACAAAGACCATAATTCTTAGACCTGGTTCAAATGCCAAATGTACCTTTGATGTTGAAATTTGGCCACCTTATCTTTGCAATTTGTGATGTAGCGTTTTTGAGAGCGAAGGTGGGTTCTAAGTCTCAGTCTATTTTTGCACTTTTTGCTAGTTCTGTCATGGTCATATGTCAATGGATCGTTGGGAAGCTATCTGCAACATAGCAGACTGATAATAGAGCATTATGGTTCTTTTGATGTTTACCCAAGATGATTTCTTTGCTGCCTCCTCCTTTTCCATACTTCTCTGATCATTAGGGGTATATCTTAATGCAATGTATTCTTAAAAATTTCAATGTAAATTGATTTTTTTGATAAATCTCATATTTTTTCACTGATCTGTACATTTAGAGGTTTAAAAATAAAATAAAATTGATCTTCATTTGGCAGTGGTTGCTGACACTCTAATTTCTGGTTCCCAGATTCTGTTAAGCTATTAATGACCTATAAACAAATATTCAAGTGTTTACTAATTAAAAACTAATATATTTTTAAAGCATAGCGTGTTACTGTGTTATGACAGGCAACCACTATTTTTTTAGGTTTTCAGATTTTTATTTTCTCAGTTCTGTAGTCTTTCTTGTAAAGGGCACATTTAAGTTTGTTTGATAAATCTGGTAAATCAGAATATTTGCAAGTCATAAATAGTACTATAACAATTGCTGTTGAGCTATACAAAGTCTGTAAACTTCATAAGGATGGTAATTTGAGTTTTATTTTAAGTTGTTATGGTAGGTTGGCAATTAATTGAAATAACTCTTGCTCATCTTTAACGTACCATTTTATTATATTTGGCCTTATTTTATTATCCTTTAGTTTATTTTTTTAAAAAGAACTCTTAACACCTCATTTACTAATGAAATTTATATTAGCATGTTTTAGATTTCCCAGAGAATGTCCACTAAATTTTGTTCAGTTATGAGCATGTTGTTTAACATTGAATTAAAATAAAATTCAGTATATTCTTTGCTTTCATTTAAACTTTGTATTGATACCAATGTCATATATTTTAAATACTGTTTCATAAAGGTTAAAAAATCTTGCTTCCTACCATTTCTTCTCCAATATGCACTACGCTATGGAGAGAGCACTTAGACCTTTGCTACATAGCACACCTATAGGGTGCACACTCGTATTGCTGTAATTGACCACCATGCTATAGGCCGATGCTGGACAATAGGTTGAACATTGGAATTATAGAATGAGCTATATTTGCTTAAATCATCTTCAGCATTAATTGTACTGGATGGTTGAATGTCTCATATTCTTTCTATATTTTATTCTTAGTCAAATATTCTAATGAGTATAATCTTAGAATTAAGTTATTTCCTTTTTCCTACAAACATAGGTATTATGACCCAAAGAGGTTGTTTTTCCCCCTGAAAAAGTCATTATGGAGCTAAACATGAGTTTTTTGGTCCATTGCCTAGTGTTTTCCATAGGAATTTTGAAATATTTTCTTTGGGAAAATGATATAGTGTTGGGATAGTGGTCAGTGGCAACAAAGAAATTAAAGATGGCAGAAAGATTCAGGATAGAATGTGTGGATAAAGATACAGTGGTATTACATAGGTCTTTGGATTTAGTATAAACTGTAGGCTGTGAAGAGAAGATAGATACATGGATCAAACAAAAAATGTGGACGTAATGATCAGTGGTATGTTCTTTATGAATATTCCAACTAAAGGACAGATGATGGCGGAAAGAAGGACATAATTTGATGGAGTGTGTGTGTGAAAGGTAAAATAGTTGGATGCTGAGAGGAGAGTGTGAAGAAAAGAGATAAGGATTATATGTAGTTTTATGGCTATAACTACCTAGTTTTCTACATTTACGTAGAGTTTCTGTTGTAAAGGATGAGTGGCTCCTGTATATAATGTTCTCGGTATAAATAGAATCCGATTTATGGAATTTTATTGCTTGTGAGGATAGACCTGTTTGATTTTGAGGTGTGGTGTGCTATTATTCTTACCTTACAGTCAGAGTAGAGATTATATTTCTTTTGTTCAAAATAAAATATGAATATGATTATGTGAAGCAGGTGTGTGTGTGTGTGCGAGCGTGTGTGTACACGTGTAAAAAAGGACACTTTCATTTCTGTGTCTTTGTTTATGTCTCTTTCTATCACTCCTGTGTCTGCTGCTTTTTGCTTGCCAGTTTTTCTTTGTCTCTGTCACTTTTATAATTGAATCCATCTGCGTACAAAGTAGAATGCTTGGTTTTTAAAATTTTAATGATTTTTAATTTTTTGTTATTTTGTTCTCTCAACTTGTTTTCACCTCAAGAATTAAGGTGCAAGTATAAGGCGTTTTAGTTCTCACGTTGAAAGGTGTTTCTGCTTTCTTTCCCGTCCGTTTGTCCATATGGTTACTGGTCTCTGATAGGCTGTGCAGTGAGACAGCAGTTTACTATCTGTGTGTGTGTGAAATTAGCTAATTGGTGTTAGCAGAAATATTTTCACATGTTTTATAAGCAAAGTGCAGCAAGGTATATAAATGTAGATATGATCCAGTCACGCGCACGCTCACGACTGTCACTGCTCATGCATAGGCGCTCAGAAGTAATTAATGTTAATAAGATTTTAATGTGCTTGTGAGATCATAATGAGGAGAAATGAATGCTCTGATTAGGAAAAGGTAACTGTGTGTGTGTTTTGGCTTAGAACAAGATTTCAATTTTTATAAACCGCAATTTTAGAACTCGTTTGTGATTGCATCAATTGGTTTTTATTTTCAAATTAGAGGTCTGTTTAGCCATTTGAATGATTAACCAAATAAATGGGTGAAACCCTGATCATAAGGAACAGTGCAGGTTTTCATTTGCAAGGCAGTGATCATGTACAGCAAGGCTGTGATCGTGTCTTTTGCCAATATACCATTTTTATGTTGTTTTTTTTTAAAAAGCTTTTTCAGAGGCTACTTGTGGAGATATTTCTTATTTTTATAAATGTAGATGTTATCTATATGTTCTGGAGACACTAATCAGACACTGTAATTTTTGTGTCTGAGATACATTCCTGTCAGCCAGTAATGGTGTGTTCAGTGTCCAAGGAACCTATATCATGCTTCTTGAAATGTTGGGAAAAATGTAAAACAATCTAGATTTTTCTTCCTAAACATATTCTTTACAAACTTTAGAGGCTTGACTTTTTTTATGAGTGAGGTAAAATATCTCAAAGTAAGCAAAGATGCTGTCTCATCATGGACTCAAATGCTATGCAGTCAACAGCTACACTATAGACTGACTTGAATCCAGCTGGACACCAGGGGTCCTCCACAACAAGTTTTTTGAAAATATTGTTTACAGGGCTTTGGTATATATTTGCATTATTAGGGAATATTTTAAGATTACAGGATAAATCTAAATATCTACCTTGCCCCGTAGCACATAGAAATCACATATATTTTTTAACATAAATAGTGGATTAAGATATTCAAAGATTGTAATCCCTTTTAAAAGTAAATATAATACTGAAATGCAAGGAGAAGTCTTGGATATGAATGGGGGTATAGAGTAGTGTAGTTTCTTTCCAACTGAATTCTATAGATGAGGTTTAGATTCTCCTAGGTTTTGGTTATATTACTACAGTCTTTCTGCTGGGGTTTAAAAATGGTGATGAAGAAAGAGAAGGTGTTAGAGTTAGTTCTAACTCATATAATCTAATTCTGCAATTTCTGTGATTCCCAGAGGTGTGTTGGATTGAGCTTTTCATAAAATCCATGACAGTGATGATTACTGGCCAAAAGAGGCATTTGCCTTTAATATTATTTAGTTGACTTTGTTGGGTCTTATGTCATTGAGGAATAGTTAGGAAAAAATTTTCCCACTTGAAGTTTATAAAGGAATTTATCTATGTTTTCTTCCAGTACTTGCATGATTTCCTATTGTAAATTTTCCTATGCAACTAATTATACATACTTTTAGATTTTCTATTCTTTGTTGGGCTATCTATTCATATGCCATTATTGTTTTTTTTTAAAATTATAGAGATTTTAGAACATGTTTTAATATCTGAAGTATTAGCCTCCCACCTCGCCCCCACCATTGCTCTTTTTGTTCAGGGTTTTTCTGACTTTTCTTGCTTACTTGTTTTTCCAAGTGAACTTTATATAATAAACTAGCAGACTTCAAGGGGAAAATAAAACTGATGTTACTTTTATTGGACTTATGATAAATTCATGAATTGACGTAGGGACAATTAATATCTTTATGAGGTTGTCTCCTTATTCAAGAACCTGCTTTTTCCCTCAACTTGTTAAATAACTTTTGTGTGTTTCAAAAGTGTTGTACAGTTTTCCTTATAGAGGTTTTGAACATTTGCTCCTAAGGTTGCTCCTTGGTGTTCTATTCATTTGTTTATTTAAGTGCTTTTTTTACTTTTTTACATCCTTACATCCTAAACAGTTTTCTCTTCCATAATATTTTCTAACTGGCTTTTTGTTTCTGTATAGGAAGCCTATTTATTTTGTATGTTAATTTTGTAAACTCCCACTTTGCAAAAATTCTCTTATTGCTTGTGGTAGCCTGAGATGGGTTTGAGCCACCGTTCTAGCACACTGCTCAGTATCTTTGAGACCATGGACAAGTTATTCTGAGCCGTTTTACTCACCTGTAAAATGCAGATAAGAAAACCAAGCTCCCAGAGTGATGGAGACCAAATGAGATCATATTGTAAAGCCCCTATTATTTTGCCCAATACATAATAGGGACTCAATTACTGATATCCATTAATAATGTAATGTAATGGGATATGACATGATGTAATATTATCATTGTTATTCTTGTGTGTGTGTTTGTGTGTGAATGTGTGTTTTTTTTCATTTTATTGAGTTATAATGGATTATTATTGTTCTTAAAATATAGCTAATATGCTATTGAATTATTGAAAGTTTGTCATATCAGAGTTTTTACTATAAGAATGGAGTGAATTAAAGTAATGAAAAAAACTTAAACTTCCTGATAAACCTTTGTGATTTAAGACACTAGGGACTGAAGATTAATTCTGAGATTAGGGTATTTTGTAGTTGTGCACATATGTTTTATTATTTCTGTTTTGGTTATGATTATTGCACACAAAACTCCTTAACTCTGGAGAGGAAGTGGAGGAACTTCTCGATCACCTGGATTGATTATTCAAAGCAATTCATGGACTGCATTGATTCCAGCACTTGTTAACTACGTAAGTGGATGAGAGCATCTAATTTGAAGCCCTGTACCATTATGTTCTACCTTAAGAACCTGGCAACTTTACTACATTTTCTTAGTAAACAATGTACTAATTTGTGAATAAGCTTGTGTGTGGAGTAGATATTGGACATATATGAACTTATGATGGCATTGATGTAAGCAGAATAATAGTGCTTGCCAGCCCATTATATAACACTTGAGAAGTTGATGAAAAAACAATAATTGATAAAAATGTAGAGCCATGATTTTTAAGCTTCTACTCTAATTTAATAAAATGGTTATGACCTTTGTGAATACACTCTTTTAAGGCAGCTGACACTATGGTTACAAAATGAGAATACCAGAGTTTTAGGACCCATCTTATTCCTACCTCATGGGTGTTGTGAGGGTTAAGTGAGATAGTGCACTGGCATTATAATGCCATTAATAATAATGATAGTGCAGGTGCCTGGCTCATGGTAAGTATTTGAAATGGTAGTTGATTTTATTGCTACCATTTTATTATTACCTTTGCCAGTTCTCTACTCCCATACATATTTCCCACCTCTATATATTCTTACTAGTAGTGTTGTTCTATGCTTAGAATAAATGTATGAAATATTTCTTACAATGGTCATTAAAATAAGCATAAAATAATATATCTATAATTTGTCAATATTGAAATTAGCTAAGGGTGAAGTAAGACTCTATCACTGCATCATGAGAGATATTTAATTGCTTGTGGATGAAACTTCCAAGGAGCTGCAAGGATGAAGAATAATTTCTCTCAAAGAATTACAGGTACCTTTTGTCCATAGTTTAGAGATTCCCAGAGTTCTGGTTTAGCACTCAGTGTTATTACTCCTCCACAGCCTCATAGTGCTCTTTTGTTCATTCATTCGTATGAAAAACAACATAGAATATCTATTAAGTATAAAACATAGTCCCAGGTGGTATGAGATATACAAATAGCAAGGTTACTTAGATGAGCTGTCCCTATTCAAGAAGTCTAGTAAGCTATTCAGGCAGGAAACAACTAGTTTATGGGCAAGGACTTTGGAGTCAGATTAGTTGGTTTGAATTCCTGCTCTGAAACTTACTAGTTGTGTGTAACTTTAAGCCAGCTGTTTAGCCTATCTGTGTTTCAGTTTCTTTATCTACAAAATGAGGCTGAAAATAGAACCTACTGTATGGGACTCTCCTGAGGATTAAGTGATTGGGTTCATGTACATCATTTAGAGCAATAATATAGTAAGCTCTCAATAAATGTTGGTTAACATTAATATAATTATTAGATAAAGCAGAATAAAATTAATGCTACAAAAACAATAAAAACAAAGTAATACAGTATTATAGAGGATGATAATACTGATTTTTACTATGGCTGGGGGCAGTGGAATTAGGGGAGTTTTCCTGGATGAAGTAATGTTTAAACTGAAGCCTTGCAACATGATTTCTACAGGGCAAGGGACTATAAAGGGGTAGGAGTGAGCGGATTTCTAGGCTCAGCGAATAGTCTAAGCAATTATTTAAAGGTGGTAGAGAAGTAAAAGTTAAAACTTCTTGGACTTTGCAGTCAGAAGGACTCTTATCTGAAGCCCAGATCTACTCCTTATTAGCAGTGTGGCCCTGGAGAAGACAGGCCCTATTTGGTTTCTTCCGCCCTGAGATGTGGTCTGGTAACTCTGTCCAGGAAGTAAGCTATAGCAATTGTGGGGCTGCCCTCATCATGTGCTGCCTGTTGTCCAATGTCTGTAAAGTATTTTGCCTAGTTTTTAGTTGTTTAAGGCAGGAGGCTAAGTCCTGTTTCTATTACTCCATCGTTTTCAGAAGCAGAGGACCAACATATTACTTTCACTTTTCACCCCTCGTTGAGTTTGGGACTTTTCATCTAATTCTGTTAGTACCTTGTAGTTAGTTACCTATTTTTGTACTCACTACACTGCATTACAGTTTTTAGTTTACTTATCTGCCTCTTCATTGCACTGGCTTCTTCGAGAATGGGGACTATATCTGGTTCAGCTTTATTCCTACTACCAACCCACTACTATGCAGTCTGGAACATAGCAGGCAGTCACTGAATATCTTTTACATTCAATTTAATTACCGCAAATTGTAGTTTAGTGCTATACTGTGAAAGACTTTGAATGCTATGCTAGAGTTTGGACTTTATTCAGTAAACCACCCAGGGTTTTTGAGGAGGTGAAGGAAATTCCTTGAGCCTTTATTTCTAAAGAAGGTAAATCTAGAAGCATAAAGATGGATGACAGAGGTTAGAGGATGAAAATACTTAGATTACTTAGGATTCTAGGCAAACACAGTGGGAGTAGAAAAAACACTGACAGGATCTGGTGATTGTTTGAATGGGTGCTGCTGAAAGGGATGGTGAGAAAAATGATGGGTCAGGTTTTCAATATTGTTGATCAATTCCTTTAGAATGAAATATTACGTTCTTTTGTCTTCTTTGGCACCTAGGTGAAGGATTTTATTTTATTATTATTTTTTAAATAAATGCATTTATTTATTTATTTATTTATGGCTGTGTTGGGTCTTTGTTGCTGCGTGCGGGCTTTCTCTAGTTGTGGTGGGCGGGGGTACTGAGCGGGGGCTACTCTTCGTTGCGGTGCGCGGGCTCCTCATTGTCGTGGCTTCTCTTGTTGCGGAGCATGGGCTCTAGGCGTGCGGGCTTCAGTAGTTGTGGCACGTGGGCTCAGTAGTTGTGGCTTGCGGGCTCTAGAGCTCAGGCTCAGTAGCTGTGGCACATGGGCTTAGTTGCTTCGCAGCATGTGGGATCTTCCCCGGCCAGGGCTCGAACCTGTGTCCCTTGCAGTGGCAGGCAGATTCTTAACCACTGTGCCAGCAGGGAAGCCCTAGGTGAAGGATTTTAGTATAAAAATTTGAGACCAAAAATTCACAATGTAAAGAAGTAATTAATGATAGGAAACAATTTATCTAAATTGTTTTAGTTTTTTACTAGAGTAAAGCTTGAATTTAAAATATTTTATAATTCTTAAGGGAAATAAATTGTGGGTTTTATTTTATTGTATAAGAATAGCTTTCCATTGTACTACAAATATCATTGTCTCTCTTTACATACAGTTTTCCTCATTATGATCTCTTTTCTTTGGATACTATATCTATATGTGTATATATTTTTTTCTCTTTCCCTGTTAGTTTTTAGGTTTCTCTGAAAGACTGCTTCTTTTAGTCTTTAGAATATGTTGGTAATGGACTCACAGCTAAAAGTTCATTTTGTGTAGCTGAGTGGGATAGTGCCTGTAGAAGGACTGGGAGTGCAAATTAATTTTTCTCAAATATATTTCAAATTTGTTTTTGTAGTTATCAATTTTCATCCAAATTGTCTTCTTTTTGAGAGAAGTTAGAAGAGGTACTGAGAGAGTAGAAGCCGTGGTAGAAATGGGGGAACAAGAAACATTAGAATAATTATGGAAACCCTTGTATAAAATATAATAGTAGCTATTTGAAAAGTTAACACACTTGTAATGAGAACTTCTTTACAGTGGTCTGAAGGACATTAATTAGAACTAATGGGTTGAATATGTGGAAAGGAAAGTTTTCTCCCAGTGATTTCTATTCACTCAGTCCTGCAAGGAAGTAATGCTTCTTACAAAGTGTGATCTAACCTGAGAGAATGATACAATGTTTGAATCAACAGTAGTATCCTGAGAAGGTAGTGGAATATTCTTGTTATTACATTCCATTTCTCATTTTAGTTTCTTATGTAAACTACTTGTTACTCCTGTTATAGAGAATGACACGCACAATGACTACCATTTATCGAGTCACTCTTTGTGCTGGTAACTGGACTATGAGGTGAATATCATATTCTTCACAACAGTCTCACAAGGCAGATATTATTTACATTTTATCAATGAAGAATCTAAGGCTAAATTAGATTAAATAACTTCCATAAAGCTACATATCTAGTTATGGTGGAGTTATTTGGAATCAGTGGTATAATAGGTAAACCTAAGTTGCTAAGTCTAATGTGTGTACTGTTATGTGCAATGAAAGGAGTTTCTTACTTTCATCCAGTAAACAGAGGAAGATGAGCTTTTTTAGAACAGGAGTGGAAAAGGGCTTGTGTTTCTGGCTGGTAATAGTGAGTTTATCAGGAAAGGCTGATGCCTCACTGTGGCATGTCCCTACAAAGCTCTAGGTGCTGCTTTTGGCACTACTTTGTACAGTGATGTCCAGGGCAGCTGAAAATTGCATTATGCCTTGCTGAGGCCAATTGAGGGACCAGGAGCAATGGTGGCTGCAGGGAAGGTTCTTACAACTTTTAACCCTATTTGGAACATCTTTTGTGGGCAAACTTACTCAGCACAGCTATTCCAGGCTATTAGAGCCCATGGGACCCAATGCCATGTAATGAAGGTCACATTAGTTTCACCCCTGATCTGACCTCAAAGTCTGTGGTCCTAACCAGTGTTTTATTTTGTATAACAAGCACATTATTCAGTGTACTTGCATCAATTGCTGAAAAACCCAGCACCTATTCCTGCATTCAGTTTTAAACTCCAAAGTGACTTTGAGCACCAGCCCAGAGGGGGAAAAAAAAATCAATTGTGTAATATGATCTCGTACTATAAATGGGGAAGCCCAAAAATGTATAATCAATTAGAAATTGTCTGTTTCTTTTAATGGCAGGAATATTCACACCTGGGTGAATTGCAGTGATAAAAAGAACCCCTGACTCTTCCCAGTTCTGCTGTAAAGGAGTCTAGTTATTTGCCTTAGTTTCGAAAGAATAATTCCCTAAGTATTTCAAAATGTCCAACTGGCTGCCCCAGCCATTCTCTTTGGAAGCTTCTTTCTCATCCTCATGGAACATCCCTCTGGCATGCATGACCAGCTACAAGCTAAACCCTGTGGAATAAGAATTCTTTCATCCCTTTGTGTGATGTGTTTCATTTTCAGAGTTGGGATGATCCTCTTCGGCAGCAGTGGCAGGCATTGTTAGTTTCAATAGGCGGCCTGGATGCACAAGAACAGTCATCATAGAGACAGGCTCTTAGGGTCTGTCCCTTCGTGCCATGGTGCTGTGTTAGATCACTTTCCCCTGCTGGGTTAATGGCTAGAGACGAAGGGAAACAAACTGTACCCAAAGCAATCCAATTAAAGTACTTGAACTTTACTGACATTCATCCTATTGTTTTCTTAACTTCTTAACCTATGGTTAATTACTCCAACCAGTAGCAAGGAATAGCATAAAAAAGAGAATTATCTCAAATTTGCAATCTCCTTTAGCTTGAAAAGGCATCAAAATTTTGTTATATAAGACAAAATAATAATCTGTGTTTGGTATAGTTGAAATTTTGGGGGAGTTGATCTTTCTATCTCTCCTCTAATATTTTCACCAAAGTCACTGCCAGAACTTATTGCATGAAACTGCTAAGCCTTTAAAATTTTATCTCTGTTCACAGTCTACACTGCAGCATTAGTTCATTCTGGGCACTTTGGCTTCCTTGAATCTCCAACTGATCCCACTCCCATGAGTGATATCCTTTTCCAGGTTAATCAAGGATTCTCTATTTCTGCTCTATCATCCATGCCACTGTAAGTAGGAAAGTCATTTAGGCTTTGGGCTCTCAGCCTCGTCACTTGTGAAATGACCTCCCCTGACTCTAAAGTTCTATGTTCAAAATACAAGCTAGGATTTCCAGTTACAGTAAATTATATGTGTAAGATGACTGATAGTTTTTGGAGTGTTTTCATATATTTTATTTTATATAATTCTGACCAGAGTCCTGTGAGATGGAGAGAACAGCTATTACTGTCTCCACTTTTAGATAAGGAAAGTGTACCTCAGGGAGGGGAACTGACTTACCCCACATCAAATAAGTAGTAACTGGTTGAACCTGAACTTTAAATATAGAGTTTTTTCCACATAAGGTGATAGTTTCCTCTGGTAGGAACTTTCTTAAAATCTGAGTTTCTTCGTTTATTTAATTATACATTTTTATGTGTGTGAGTATGTATGTTCATGCTTTGGGAAGGGGCTTTGTTACACTTAATTGAGTTTGGGATGGAATTTTATGACTTTAGTTTTTTATCAGTGAAGGAGTCTTCTAGGATTTCTGTTTAAAAAACATAAGATTGAATGTATTACCTTTCTAGTATGGAACTTTGGAGTTATTGTAAAGCCCTCTATCAAATTTTTTTTAAGATCTTTATTGCAGTATAATTGCTTTACAATGGTGTGTTAATTTCTGCTTTATTACAAAGTGAATCAGCTATACATATACATATATCCCCATATCTCCTCCCTCTTGCATCTCCCACCCACCTTCCCTATCCCACACATCTAGGTGGTCACAAAGCACCGAGCTGATCTCCCTGTGCTATGTGGCTGCTTCCCAATAGCTACCTATTTTGCGTTTGGTAGTGTATGTATGTCCATGCCCCTCTCTCACTTAGTCCCAGCTTACCCTTCCCCCTCCCCGTGCCCTCAAGTCCATTCTCTATGTATGTGTCTTTATTCCTGTCCTGTCCCTAGGTTCTTCAAAACCATTTTTTTTTTTTTTAGATTCCATATATATGTGTTAGCATACGGTATTTGTTTTTCTCTTTCTGATTTACGTCACTCTGTATGACAATCTCTAGGTCCATCCACCTCACCACAAATAACTCAATTTCGTTTCCTTTTATGGCTGAGTAATATTCCATTGTATATATGTGCCACACCTTCTTTATCCATGCATCTGTCGATAGACGTTTAGGTTGCTTCCATGTCCTGGCTATTGTAAATAGAGCTGCAATAAGCATTGTGGTACATGACTCATTTTGAATTATGGTTTTCTCAGGGTATATGCCCAGTAATGGAATTGCTGGGTTGTATGGTAGTTCTATTTTTAGTTTTTTAAGGAACCTCCATACTGTTCTCCATGGTGGCTGTATCAATTTACATTCCCACCAACAGTGCAAGAGGGTTCCCTTTTCTCTACACCCTCTCCAGCATTTATTGTTTGTAGATAGTTTTTTTATTAACATCTTTATTGGAGTACAGTTGCTTTACAATGGTGTGTTAGTTTCTGCTTTATAACAAAGTGAATCAGTTATATATATACATATGTCCCCATATCTCTTCCCTCTTGCATCTCCCTCCCTCCCACCCTCCACCCCTCTAGGTGGTCACAAAGCACTGATATCCCTGTGCTATGCGGCTGTTTCCCACTAGCTATCTATTTTATGTTTGGTAGTGTATATATGTCCATGCCACTCTCTCACTTTGTCCCAGCTTACCCTTCCCCCTCCCTGTATCCTCAAGTCCATTCTCTAGTAGGTCTGCATCTTTTTTCCCGTCTTAACTCTAGGTTCTTCTGAACATTTTTTTTTTTTAGACTCCATATATATGTGTTAGCATACAGTATTTGTTTTTCTCTTTCTGACTTAACTTCACTCTGTATGACAGTCTCTAGGTCCATCCACCTCACTACAAATAACTCAGTTTTGTTCCTTTTTATGGCTGAGTAATATTCCATCGTATATATGTGCCACATCTTCTTTATCCATTCATCTGTTGATAGACACTTAGGTTGCTTCCATGTCCTGGCTATTGTAAATAGAGCTGCAGTGAACATTGTGGTACATGACTCTTTTTGAATTATGGTTTTCTCAGGGCATATGCCCAGTAGTGGGATTGCTGGGTTGTATGGTAGTTCTATTTTTAGTTTTTTAAGGAGCCTCCATACTGTTCTCCATAGTGGCTATATCAATTTACATTCCCCCCAACGGTGCAGGAGGGTGCCCTTTTCTCCACACCCTCTCCAGCATTTATTGTTTGTAGATTTTTTGTTGATGGCCATTCTGACTGGTATGAGGTGATACCTCATTGTAGTTTTGATTTGCAATTCTCTACTGATTAGTGATGTTGAGCATTCTTTCATGTGTTTGTTGGCAATCTGTATATCTTCTTAGGAGAAATGTCTATATAGGTCTTCTGCCCATTTTTGGATTGGGTTGTTTGTTTTTTTGATATTGAACTGCATGAGCTGCTTGTAAATTTTGGAGATTAATCCTTTGTCAGTTGCTTCATTTGCATATATTTTCTCCCATTCTGAGGGTTGTCTTTTGGTCTTGTTTATGGTTTCCTTTGCTGTGCAAAAGTTCTGAAGTTTCATTAGGTCCCATTTATTTTTGTTTTTATTTCCATTTCTCTAGGAGGTGGGTCAAAAAGGATCTTGCTGTGATTTATGTCATGGAGTGTTCTGCCTATGTTTCCTCTAAGAGTTTGATAGTGTCTGGCCTTACATTTAGGTCCATAATCCATTTGGACTTTATTTTTGTATATGGTGTTAGGGAGTGTTCTAATTTCATTCTTTTACATGTAGCTTTCCAGTTTTCCCAGCACCACTTGGTGAAGAAGCTGTCTTTTCTCCATTGTATATTCTGGCCTCCTTTATCAAAAATAAGGTGACCATATGTGCGTGGGTTTATCCCTGGGCTTTCTATCCTGTTCCATTGATCTATATTTCTGTTTTTGTGACAGTACCATACTGTCTTGATTACTGTAGCTTTGTAGTATAGTCTGAAGTCTGGGAGCCTGATTACTCCAGCTCCGTTTTTCTTTCTCAAGATTGCTTTGGTGCTTCGGGGTCTTTTGTGTTTCCATAAAAATTGTGAAATTTTTTGTTCTAGTTCTGTGAAAAATGCCGTTGGTAGTTTAATAGGGATTGCTTTGAGTCTGTAGATTGCTTTGGGTAGTATAGTCATTTTCACAATGTTGATTCTTCCAATCCAAGAACATGGTACATCTCTCCATCTATCTGTATCATCTTTAATTTCTTTCATCAGTGTCTTATAGTGTTCTGCATACAGCTCTTCTGTCTCCTTAGGTAGCTTTATTCCTAGGTATTTTGTTCTTTTCGTTGCAATGGTAAATGGGAGTATTTTCTTAATTTCTTTTTCAGAGTTTTCATCCTTAGTGTATAGGAATGCCAGAGATTTCTGTGCATTAATTTTGTATCCTGCTAGTGTACCAAATTCATTGATTAGCTCTAGTAGTTTTATGGTAGCATCTTTAGGATTCTCTGTGTATAGTATCATGTCATCTGCAAACAGTGACAGATTTACTTCTTCTTTTCCAATTTGGATTCCTTTTATTTCCTTTTCTTCTCTGATTGCTGTAGCTAAAACTTCCAAAACTATGTGGAATAATAGGGGTGAGAGTGGACAATCTTGTCCTGTTCCTGATCTTAGAGGAAATGGTTTCAGTTTTTCACCATTAAGAACGATGTTGTCTGTGGGTTTGTCATATATGGCGTTTATTATGTTGAGGTAAGTTCCCTCTATGCCTACTTTCTGCAGGGTTTTTATCATAAATGGGTGTTGAATTTTGTTGAAAGCTTTTTCTGCATATATTGAAGGTTTTTCTCCTTCAGTTTGTTAATATGGTATATCACATTGATTGATTTGTTTATATTGAAGAATCCTTGCATCCCTGGGATGAACCCCACTTGATCATGGTGTATGATCCTTTTAATGTGCTGTTGTATTCTGTTTGCTAGTATTTTGCTGAGGATTTTTGCATCTATGTTCATCAGTGATATTGGCCTGTAGTTTTCTTTCTTTGTGACATCTTTGTCTGGTTTTGGTATCAGGGTGGTGGTGGTCTCATTGAATGAGTTTGGGACTGTTCCTCCCTCTGCTATATTTTGGAGGAGTTTGAGAAGGATAAGTGTTAGCTCTTCTCTAAATGTTTGATAGAATTCGCCTGTGAAGCCATCTGGTCCTGGGCTTTTGTTTGTTGGAAGATTTTTAATCACAGTCTCAATTTCAGTGCTTGCGATTGGTTTGTTTATATTTTCTATTTCTTCCTGGTTCAGTCTTGGAAGGTTGTGCTTTTCTAAGAATTTGTCCACTTCTTCCAGGTTGTCCCTTTTATTGGCATATAGTTGCTTGTAGTAATCTCTCATGATCCTTTATATTTCTGCAGTGTCAGTTGTTACTTCTTTTTCATTTCTAATTGTATTGATTTGAATCTTCTCCCTTTTTTTCTTGATGGGTCTGGCTAATGGTTTATCAATTTTGTTTATCTTCTCAAAGCACCAGCTTTTAGTTTTATTGTTGGCTATTGTTTCCTTCATATTTTTTTCATTTATTTCTGATCTGATCTTTATGATTTCTTTCCTTCTGCTAACCTTGGGGTTTTTGTTCTTTTTTCTCTAATTGCTTTAGGTGTAAGGTTAGGTTGTTTATTTGAGATGTTTCTTGTTTCTTGAGGTAGGACTGTATTGCTATAAACTTCCCTCTTAGAACTGCTTTTGCTGTTTTGTTTTCATTGTCTTTTGTTTCTAGGTATTTTTTGTTTTCCTCTTTGACTTCTTTGGTGATCTCCTGGTTATTAAGTAGTGTACTGTTTAGCCTCCATGTGTTTGTATTTTTTACAGATTTTTTCCTGTAATTGATATCTAGTCTCATAGTGTTGTGGTCAGAAAAGATACTTGGTATGATTTCAATTTTCTTAAATTTACCAAGCCTTGATTTGTGACCCAAGATATGATCTATCCTGGAGAATGTTCTGTGAGCACCTGAGAAGAAGGTGTTTTCTGTTGTTTTTGGTAGCAATGCCCTATAAATATCAATTAAGTCCATCTTGTTTAATGTATTATTTAAAGCTTGTGTTCCCTTATTTATTTTCATTTTGGATGATCTGTCCATTGGTGAAAGTGGGGTGGTAAAGTCCCCTACGATGATTCTGTTACTGTCGATTTCCCCTTTTATGGCTGTTAGCATTTACCATATGTATTGAGGTGCTCCTATGTTGGGTGCATAAATATTTACAATTGTTATATCTTCTTCTGGGGTTGATCCCTTGTTCAGTATGTAGTGTCCTCCTTTGTCTCTTGTAATAGTCTTTATTTTAAAGCCTATTTTGTCTGATATGAGAATTGCTACTCCAGCTTTCTTTTGGTTTCCATTTTCATGGAATATCTTTTTCCATCTCCTCACTTTCAGTCTGCATGTGTCCCTAGGTCTGAAGTGGGTCTCTTTTAGACAGCATACATATAGGTCTTGTTTTTATAACCTTTCAGCCAGTCCATATCTTTTGGTTGGAGCATTTAATCCATTTACAATTAAGGTAATTATTGATCTGTATGTTCCTATTACCATTTTCTTAATTGTTTTGGGTTTTTTATTGTGTTTTCCTTTTCCTTTTCTTGTGTTTCCTGCCTAGAGAAGTTCCTTTAGCATTTGTTGTAAAGCTGGTTTGGTGGTGCTGATTTCTTTTAGCTTTTGCTTGTCTGTAGAGGTTTTAATCTCTTTGTCAAATCTGAATGAGATCCTTGCTGGGTAGAGTAATCTTGCTTGTAGGTTTTTCCCCTTCATCACTTTAAATATGTCCTGCGACCCCTTTCTGGCTTGCAGAGTTTCTGCTGAAAGATCAGCTGTTAATCTTATGGGGATTCCCTTTTATGTTATTTGTTGTTTTTCCCTTGCTGCTTTTAATATTTTTTCTTTGTATTTAACTTTTGATAGTTTGATTAATATGTGTCTTGGCATGTTTCTCTGTGGATTTATCCTGTATGGGCCTCTCTGCGCTTCTTGGAATTGATTGATTATTTCCTTTCCCATATTGAGGAAATTTTCAACTATAATCTCTTCAAATGTTTTCCCAGTCCCTTTGTTTTTCTCTTCTTCTTCTGGGACCCTCAAATTCGAATGTTGGTGAGTTTAATATTGTCCCAGAGGTCTCTAAGACTGTCCTCAGTTCTTTCCATTCTTTTTCCATTATTCTGCTCTGTGGTAGTTATTTCCACTATTGTTTCTTCCAGGTCACTTATCTGTTCTTCTGCCTCAGTTATTCTGCTATTGATTCCTTCCAGAGAATTTTTAATTTCACTTATTGTGTTGTTCACCATGTTTTGTTTGCTCTTTAGTTCTTCTAGGTCCTTGTTAAACTTTTCTTGTATTTTCTCCATTCTGTTTCCAAGATTTTGGATCATCGTTACTGTCATTCCTCTGAATTCTTTTTCAGGTAGACTGCCTATTTTCTCTTCCTTTGTTTGGTCTGGGTTTTTTTTTGACTTTGCTCCTTCAACTGCTGTGTGTTTCTCTGTCTTCCCATTTTGCTTAACTTACTGTGTTTGGGGTCTCCTTTTCTCAGGCTGCAGGTTCGTAGTTTCCATTGTTTTTGGTGTCTGTCCCCAGTGGCTAAGGTTGGTTCAGTGGGTTGTGTAGGCCTCCTGGTGGAGGGGACTAGTGCCTGTGTTCTGGTGGATGAGGCTGGATCTTGTCTTTCTGGTGGGCAGGACCGTGTCCAGTGGTGTGTTTTGGGGTGTCTGTGACCTTATTATGAATTTAGGCAGCCTCTCTGCTAATGGGTGTGGTTGTGTTCCTGTCTTGCTCGTTGTTTAGCATAGGGTGTCCAGCACTGCAGCTTTCTGGTCATTGAGTGGAGCTGGGTCTTAGAGTTGAGATGGATATCTCTGGGAGAGCTTTTGCCATTTGATATTACATGGAGCCAGGAGGTCTTTTTTCGACCAATGTCGTGAACTTGGCTCTCCCCTTTCAGAGGCACAGGCCTGACACCTGGCCGGAGCACCAAGACCCTGTCAGCCACACGGCTCTGAAGGAAAGGGAGAAAAGAAAGAAAGAAAATAAATAAAGTTATTAAAATAAAAAAATTATTAAAAAAGTAAAAAGTAATAAAAAAAGGGGAAAAAAAGTAAGAAAGAAAGAAGAGAGCAACCAAACCAGAAAACAAGTCCAACAGTGATAACAAGGGCTAAAAACTATACTAAAAAACCAAAAACAAACAAACCAAAATACGGACAGACAGAACCCTAGGACAAATGGTAAAAGCAAAGGTATACAGACAAAATCACACAAAGAAGCATACGCATACACACTCACAAAAAGGAAAAACAAAATATATCTATATATATTAAAAAAAAGGAGGAAGACAGCAACCAAATCAATAAACAATTCTACCGATGATACTAAACTCTAAATAATAACCTAAGATAAACATAAAAGCAGAAACAAATTAGATGCAGAAGGGAAACCCCAAGTCTACAGTTGCTCCCAAAGTCTACCACCTCAATTTTGTGATGACTCATTGTTTATTCAGGTATTCCACAGATGCAGGGTACATCAAGTTGATTGTGGAGATTTAATCCGCCGCTCCTGAGGCTGCTGGGAGAAATGTCCCTTTCTCTTATTTTTCGCAGAGTTTGGATTTGGACCCGCCTCTCCGTGTAGGTCACCTGAGGGCATCTGTTCTTCTCTCAAAGAGGACGGGGTTAAAGTAGCAGCTGATTCGGGGGCTCTGGCTCACTCAGGCTGGGGGGAGGGAGGGGTACAGAATGTGGGGGAAGCCTGTGGTGGCAGAGGCTGGCGTGATGTTGCAACAGCCTGCGGCACACTGTGTGTTCTCCCTGGGAAGCTGTTTCCTGGATCATGAGACCCTGGTAGTGGCAGGCTACACAGGCTCCCAGGAGGGGAGGTGTGGATAGTGGCCTGTGCTTGTACACAAGCTTCTTGGTGGCTGCAGCAGCAACCCTAGCATTTCATGCCCATCTCTGGTGTCTGCGCTGATAGCCATGGTTTGCGCCTGTCTCTGGAACTCGTTTAGGCGGTGCTCTGAATCCCCTCTCCTCACGCACCCCGAAACAATGGTCTCTTGCCTCTTAGGCAGTTCCAGACTTTTTCCCAGACTCCCTCCCGGCTAGCTGTGGTGCACTAGCCCCCTTCAGGCTGTGTTCACACAGCCAACCCCAGTCCTCTCCCTAGGATCTGACCTCTGAAGCCTAAGCCTCAGCTCGCAGCCCCCACCCATCCTGGGGGATGAGTAGACAAGTCTCTTGGGCTGGTGAATGCTGGTCAGCACTGATCCTCTGTGCGGGAATCTCTCTGCTTTGCCCTCTGCACCCCTGTTGCTGCGCTCTTCTCCATGGCTCCGGAGCTTTCCCCCCGCAACCCCCGTGTCTCTGCCAGTGAAGGGGCTTCCACAGGGCTTCCTGTGGGAACTCTTCCTCCGTCATAGCTCCTTCCCAGAGGTGCAGGTCCTGTCGCTATTCTTTTGTCTCTGTTTTTTCTTTTGCCCTACCCAGGTACGTGGGGAGTTTCTTGACTTTTGGGAAGTCTGAGGTCTTCTGCCAGCGTTTAGTAGGTGTTGTGTAGGAGTTGTTCCACACGTAGGTGTATTTCTGATGCATTTGTGGGGAGGAAGGTGATCTCCACGTCTTACTCCTCCACCATCTTGAAGGTCTCCCCCCTCCCATCAAATTTGATTGTATTTTTCAATTGTGAATCCATTCTGCCAGAAATCTAATATACTTATTAAATAGTATTCTTTGTGATTAGGGAAGGTATGAATATAGTAGAAGCCCTGTTAGCCAATTCCTGCTTTAGGCCAACAGGAAAATCTGAAATATGGTACATTTCTGTTTATCAGTTTACCTGCTGTTATGCTTACCTAGAGTCATTTGTGTTTGTTTTCAAATTTGTTTATGCCAGTTGAATGTGCAATTGTAATTTAATTATGCAAACTGGTGATATATGAGTAAAAATGTATAAACTGTTGTTGAATTTATGAAATTTAAGTTGATTGCTTTGGAAAGACTTTTTAAGGGTGAATCACTAGAACAAATTAGAGTCTAAATAGGTGTGGGCAAGACAACAGTGAAAGATTACCTGTGTCAGGGGTAGGGGATGAATGTAAAAATTTGGAAGGATCCTGCATTCAACTTTGCCAGACTCTTTAAGCACTCGCTGACTTTAAATAAACCAAAACCTTTAAACTCTCACTCACTTTAAATAGATGATACATTGTGGTACAGTTTAAGCAAGAAGAATAGTGTGACTTAGCAGTCAAAGATAGCCCTTGATCCTATATCAAAAGATTGGTCAATCAGTGTAAAGTTTTATGTTTTAACTTTAAATGAGCTAAGTATGTTTAAATTCCTTTAAACAACTTCTTTTTGTTTCTCAGTATCTTGTTTAAAATGAAGATAAAAGTAATTTTACCCAGCAAGGATTTTTTTTGAGTGTATGAGGGTTAAATGAGATAATACATGCAGAGCACCTAGAGCAGTGCCTGGCACAAGTACTAAAAACATTAGCTATTGTCATCATCATCATCAACATCATTGTCCTCCCCCCACTCCTCCTCCTCCTATTCCTCCTCCTCTCAGTTTATCTGCTGAATGGCTTATGTACACCAATATTAAAAAACATAATCTTTTAGATCACTGCTGCCAGCTATTTGAATATTTTAGGAGCAAGACATAATAGTTCTGTTTGGGCTGGCATTGAAACTATCCATTTCCTACCCCCACTCCACCCTTTTTTTCAGGATTTATGAGAAGAGAAAGTTTAACTATAACTACCTATTCTCAGTAAATGCTAAGACCTGAAATTGTAGGTGAGACATAAGTGAAAGTGTTAGATGTAGTCTCAGCTGAAGGCTATCAAAAGGATTGAAATGATGTGGAGAGTTTGAGGTGTATCGGTGGCGTTGTGTGGAATGCTTACCAGGCACCTGCCCACACTGAACCTAGATCTAGTCAAGATGTTTCTCTATATAGTTCTCTCACAATTGTAAATAGAGAACAAACAAAGGAAAAGAAAAAAAATCTTGACCAAAAAAACACTGGTAGCTAAACTGGAATAGTTGTGTCGTAGTCAAACAGTGATTGTAAGGGTAGGCATTGTACTGTATGCCTTCAATTCCTAAATGCTTCAGCTGACCAGTAGGTTACAGGTTTTCATTAATGAATCCACATTTAGAAACTGCTTTTAGGAGGAGAACTAATCATTTACCTGCTTTCTTTCTAAGTGCTGGCCCACACATTTTCATATCATTTCACATCCTGTTGTCCTATGTAAGAATGTGCTTCTCACAGAAAAAAGCTCAAACTCCAGGGGCAGAGATGATACCAACACTGCTGATAGTTTCCTCTTGAGTTTGGATGTTACAGTGTTTGATTCAGTGCTAGTGTCATGGGAGTGAATGCATTATCAACGGTTTCTTTTTAATTACTACTATTCAAATAAGTGGCGTTATTCACCTCCTATAGATGATTTGCATGGCACTTCCATAATTTTAAAAACTAAAGCAAATAGGTAGCAAAGTAGAATTTAAGACATTTTCCAATGTTGAAAAAAAAATTTAAATGGTATAATCTAAAGTCATTAAGTACCATTTTGTGTCCTTAAACAATAGAAGTATCACTATTGGTCACTTTTTATGCCTATTATGGAATTAGGTCTATTTGGTTTTCATATTATAGTCCATCCTTACTTGTCGTAAAACTTTTGGATAGAAGAAATATTGTCTTTCTATTTCATGGCTCATTATAGCATTGGCATTACTTCAGCTCATACAACATACATTTTCGTACCTATTAGTACTATTCAAATTTCTCCTCTCCTTTTTCTTTCCTGTGCTTTTATTTCAATCATTTTATGTCCTATCAATTTTGTCTGTCCTCAGCTTTTGCCCTCAGGTGTGTCTTCACATATTTTTCTTTGCTCTTCTGTATGTCAGCATTTGTTCATATGTATCTTTCTTTCTAACCTATACTTTTATTCCTTAGTTTGTTGATTTAAATTTCACCCATATTTTCTTTAGCTACACCATTTCCATAGTCGTTTTACATGAGGACAACAGTGGAATTTATAAAAACAAGGTAGTATACCAGAAAATAGCCATCTTTATACTGTAGTACCATAGGCTAGGTATTCAGACTTCTGGATGTCTGTTTTCTTTCCCAGGTTAGGAAAGTTTTCAGCTATTATTGTTTCAAATAAGTTCTTTGTCTTTATCTCTCTCTTCTCCTTCCAGGACCCCTATAATGTGAATGTTAGATGCTTGATGTTGTCACAAAGGTCTCTTAAACTGTCCTCATTTTTTGAAATTCTTTTTTCTGTTCAGCTTGGGTGATTTCCATTACTCTTTCTTTCAGTTTGCTGATCTGTTCCTCTGTATTATCTAAGCTACTGTTGATACCTTCTACTGTATTTTTTATTTCAGTTATCATATTCTTCAGCTCCATCTGGTATTTTATATTTTCTAACTCTTTGTTAAACTTCTCACTGTGTTCATCCATTCTTCTCCCAAGTTCATTGAACATCTTTATGAACATTAACTTGGACTCTTTATCAGATAGATTGCTTATCTCTACTTTGCTTAGCTCTTCTTCTGGGATTTTATCTTGTTCCTTCATTTGGAACATACTCCTGTGTCTTCTCATTTTGCTTAATTCTCTGTTTATTTTTCTGTATTAGGTAGGTCAGTTATATTTCTTGATCTTGGAGAAGTGGCATTTTGGAGGAAACGTTCTATGCAGCCCAGCAGCACACTTCCTCCTGTCACCAGAACTATATGATTTAAGGGTGCCCCAATGTGTGCTGGTACACCCTTTTGTTGTGGTGGGGCCAACTACTGTGGGAACACTTGTAGGCAGGGCTGACCCCCAGTGTGTTTGGCTGCCATGCCCTGCCTCTTTTAGAGGCTGCCAGCCACTGGTAGGTGAAGACAGGTCCTGACGCAGCTGGCTGTGGGGCCCAGGGGTACCGAGTAAGTGTAGCCCCTCGATATTTTAAATTTTAGGTTGTGGATTAAGGCATTTCTGTAACTGGCCTTGGGTGAATTGCTAAACTTTAGGCAAGCAAGTTGAGTCTAGTGCCTAATAGCAATCGGGATATCATGGGACATGAGGTTGTTACGGTAGCAGAAATGCACAGTTAGGTTATGTGCATGCACAATGGTGCTGTTTCTATTTGGTTTAGAAGGCAGTTTAGATATCATCACAATAATATGAAAGGCAGCAACTTGATCAAAGTTCTAGCTAAGAAAGTTCTTATTTCTCTGTATTGGACAGACGTGTGGAGGACAATCTAAAGATAAGAATACTAAAAATGGAAACATCTTTATTTTACTTGTTTTTCAAATAGTATATATTTTTTTGTTATGTTGAAAATTTTTGCTATGTTAACTATTGAATGATTTAACAGATGCCTAAATAAAGATATAAACATCTGCTGGAGATATATATATATATATATATATATATATATACACACACACACACATATACATACACATTTTATTTTGTTTTTGTTTTTTTTGTTTTTTTTTTCAGTACACAGGCTTCTCACTGCTGTGGCCTCTCCCATTGCAGAGCACAGGCTCCGGACGCGCAGGCTCAGTGGCCATGGCTCACGGGCCCAGCCACTCCGTGGCATGTGGGATCCTCCCGGACCGGGGCACGAACCCGTGTCCCCTGCATCGGCAGGCGGACTCTCAACTGCTGTGCCACCAGGGAAGCCCATACATACACATTTTTAAAAAATATAGATTCATTACATTTTGACTAAGTTGATCAGCTATAATAATAAATTCCATTGAATTATTTGGTTTACCGAATAGTAGACAAGCTACTGCTGCCTGGGTTTGTTGGCCTGATGTTACCTATAATTTCATTTAATCATTCATTCATTCACTGGGCACCTGTTATGTTGGGGGTTGTATTTGGCACAGTAGAGAATACAAAGATGGTTAAGACATGGCCCCTGCCTACTAAAATTTGTAGTCTAGTGGCTATTGTATAAAACATTCTTAGATTTGGCCTTTACTATAAAAATGTATTGATCCTTTAATTATTTCACATCCAGAAGGTCTAATTGCTATTGTTATGATCAGATATTTCATTTGCATCTTCAGTGTTCTGGATACTGAATTTAATGTACTGCCAATATCTTTAAACACACTATAATCCCCCAAAAGATAACATAAAATATTATAAATATAAAATATTATGGTAAACAGAACTTTATTAAATGTTTTTATAGGGTTAATACTGTTTTTTAATCATATCACCCTCTTTCCTTTCATCTGATTCCTTCTTTATTTGAGAGAAGAGAGGGGAAAAGACAGCTGTCATTTGGTAGTGAAAATCCAGTGTAAACAGAAAACCCAAAAGAAGCCTCTTTATTTCTACCTGGTTTCTAATTCAATAAAGTGCAAGTTTAGGAGCCTCAGGAGATGAAGATGGAGAGATACACAGGTGCTACCATGAAGTACCTTATAAAAGCCATGCTAAGGATCTGGAAATGAGGTGGGATCCACTAAAGGGTTTTATGTAAGGAAATGGCTCCCTAGTTCTGTTGAGAAAAAACATTTCAGCAATTGAGTGTAGAAGAAAGGGTGTAAAGAGAAGAGACTACAGTCTGTGAGACCAGTTAGCAGACAATTAATGATAATCAGGATGAAGTACAGTGAGGGCCTGAACTGAAACAGTATCTGTGAAGCTGTGAGGAATGTCAAGAGGGATGGATTCATGAGATTTTTTAGGAGGTAGAATTGATAATATTTGGGGACTTCCTAGATGGAGGAGTGGGAGTTGGTTGCTGTTAAGAAAAACGAGAAGTTGAGGATGGCTCTCAAGTGTTTTGCTTGAGTATCTGGATGGTGCTATTCATGAGGAAAAGATTATTTTAGGAGAAGCAGTCAGGCTGAGGTCAGGGAGAGTGTGAGGGTGGGAGATAAAGAAGAATATAAATAATTCAGTTGATTTCAAACATAAATTTACTTTGCTTTGAGAAAATATGGTGTGACCCTGTGACCTGAAAGAGTAAAACTTAGGATAAGTCTGGCATGTTGAAGCAGGAGAGTGAGTTTCATGGGAGAGTATTGATTAGGGAATTTTGGTAAAAAATAGAAGGTTTGGAATCATATTTATTCTCGGAGTTCTTTTTCTCAGATTTTTTAATAATGGCAGATTTCCTCCATTTTGTTAACCAAAGGTTAGACTGCTCTATTCAAATGTTTTAGCTTTATTATGTGTGTGGGAGTCCTTGGAGAGTAGGGACTTTAAGGGGTTATCTATGTGAAGAGGCAGTATGGTAATGAAGGCAAGTTCAAGTACCAGCTGTATGAATTGCTAGTTAAATAACCTTGCATAAACCACTTAACTTTTGAAGTTTCCATTTTCTCACCTCTAAAAAAAGAGGATTGAATCAGATGATCTCTGAGAAGCTTTTTAACAGTAAAAACCCTATGATGTTATGACCCTATAAATGGCATGATTGTAACTATAGGATTAACATCTTAGAAACTTTAACAACAGACTTCCAGTTAAACCTGATGATTGAACACGTTTTCCCTTGTTCCTTCCTAGTAAGGGACTAAAAGTGTGAGTAAAAGACTAAAAAAAATACAAATCCACAAGTATAAGGAAGAGGAAGCAACATGTGAAAGAGATACAGTTTTTGGAAGACGTAAAGTGGATGAAGGAATTAGCTAAATACAAGTGCCTAGAGACTATTGTGCCAAGGAGAAGGCAAGCCAGTTTACGCTCCAGAACTGGCTCAAGAATTGGAGGCAGCACTTCCTCTAGAAGACAATGATTGAAGTAAAAACATATTATAATTAATATACTCAGAGCGATAGAAGATAGTGCTTCCGTGAGACATAACAGGATGATATAAAAAAGGAATAATCAGAGAATAAGTGCTCATAATAACTGAAATGACTTCAATAGGATTGAAATTTTCCTGAAAATGGAGCGGAAAGTCAAACAATGGAAAACAGGAGAGAAAATAAAATCAGTCTAACAAACCAAAACTCTGATTAATAGCAGTTCCAGAAAACAGGGGAAAACAAAGAAAATGATGAGGAAGAGATTAGCATGGAAATATATCATAAAATTTTTCAAAACTGAAGGACATGAGTTTCCAGTTTGAAAGGGTCTGCTTGATGCCCATAAAAAGTGTAAAGTAGAAAATATTTTTCTTTCTCCTTTTTATTTTATCTATATGAGATGATGAATGTTAGCTGAACCTATTGCCATAATCATTTCAGAATATATGTAAATCAAACCGTCACTCTGTATGCCTTGAACCTACACTGTGATGTATGTCAATTATTTCTTAATAAAACTGGAAAAAAATGAAAAGCAGGTCTATACCAAGGTATATAACTGGAAAATTTCAGACTACCAGCAGTATATAGATGATAATAGAAGCTTCTAGAAAGAAAATATAAACCTTACATACACACTGGTTCAAGAACCCAAATGGTACCTGATTTCTTAATGGCAACATTCAAAGCCAGAAACGTGGCTTTAAAGTTCTGAGGCCAAATTATTTTTTTTTATTTATTTTTTTGTGCAGTACGTGGGCCTCTCATTGTTGTGGCCTCTCCCGTTGCGGAGTACAGGCTCCGGACGCGCAGGCTCAGCGGCCATGGCTCACGGGCCCAGCCGCTCCGCGGCATGTGAGATCTTCCCGGACCGGGGCACGAACCCGTGTCCCCTGCATCGGCAGGCGGACCCTCAACCACTGCGCCACCCGGGAAGCCCCCAAATTATTTTGAACTTGTAATTCTATATCTAGTCAAACTGTTAATCAGGTGTGAAGGTAGAAAAAAAGACATTTTTAGGTGCATGATTTTCAACATTTACCTTCCATGTTTGCTTTCTCAGGAATCTTTTGGAGGCTGTACTATATCCAAAGGAGAAGAAACCTAGGAGAAAGAGGAAGGCAGAGGATTCAGGAAATAAGTGATGAGAAAGAGATGAGAAAGGTGAAGGGAAGTTCCTGGACAACAACTGTGCATTGATCTTAAGAATAATCTGTCCTTACCTGAGCAGGAAGATAGAAAACTCCAGAAAGGGATGTGTTCAGATGGAAGAGTTAGAATTGATAGAATGCTTCATACTTACGAGTGTGAGATATATTCAGAGAGATTTTACATTTCTATTGCAGAGCTTGGGAATGGGGGGAAAACTGGCAATATTAACTCTAGGAAGGAAAACTTGTTACTCAAGGAAGGAAATGTATTAAAAATGTACCAATTGACTGAATACTGGGAGAATGAAAGGAGGGGAAATGGGTGGTATAAGAGAGCTAACACTTTATCTTTCATGATAGAAAATTAGTAATGTGTGCAGTTTACAAATAAAAAATAAGAATATAAGCATATTATTTAGAGATAAAGAGAGAAACACTAGAAAGAATTTTGACACGGGTCTCAAAGGTTGGGATATGGGCTGCTGTTGCTTTTTTTTTTTTTTTTTAGGAAACATTGTGGTACTAGTTAACTAGTAAATGTATTACTTTGAAAACAATGAGAAATTATAATTTAAAAATTATAACAAATTAGGAACATAAATATTTTGGATTTTGATTTTTCAGATAGAAGAATGACTCTTGATGAAGTGTGTGTATTTTAGTTATCTGGAGGAATTAAATGGTTTACACCTTGGCATTGCTGAAATTTGTACATTCTGTCTGTTGAGAATAAATATGATATTATTTAGAGGAATTTCCTCTTTTTCCTGTAAGGTACTCATGTTGTTTACCTGGTAAAAGCTATGGAGTGAAATCTAAAAGTTGTTGTTACAATTATCCAGTTTCAAGTATGTGTTCCAAATAAAAGGAAGCCATTAACTACCAATGGCTAAGGAGAAATAGAAAAAACAAAAGTAAATTTTGATTTAGTAGGTATAGCCACATGAAACAGATTAAACAGAGTGAATTTATTAAAGAATCGCTTTCCCTCATTCTAAGTCATGTCTAAACACTTAGGATTTTTTCCTATCGAAAAGTTCACATGGCTAATTCATGCATTCTCATGGAATGCTTTTTAACTGTTCACTGACTCATTACTTATTCATCTATAGTTAATGTAAAACCACTTTTGTTGTGGTTTACAAAAATATGGAGGTTATGTGATTCAGTGCATGCACTTCAGAATTTAGATTATCTTTCAATAATCAAAAGCATGCTTTGCCAAAAATTCCAGTATGAGTGTGCTCAAAATATCAAGTGCCTTTTGAAGTTTTTAAATAAGAAACTCCAACAACAAAACCCAACAACAAACAAACAAAAAACCCAGAACATGTAAACAAAAGTGTTCAGCAGAAATCCTTAAACCTCCTTGAGAGAATTTTTAGAACATAAGAGAGGCAGAGACAGAGATCGAGGTAGAAAAGGAGGGAATTTCTCCTTGAATTTTTTTTTTTTTAAACCAAGGACATTTGGTGTTGAAAGGAGAAAGAGGAGAGGAGAAATGAAGAAAGAACATGATTTGTCTCACAGATTTATTTTGTAATTGATTGTAGCTTATAAAGGTTTTCATTGACAGTTGTATGGGAGGGAGAATTCTAAGTTTCAATACTGACACTTTGAAGAGTTGCCCTGTTGTTGCAGCTGCTTGGGCAGCCTTGCTCAAACATCAATGGTGCATTGTGGCAGCTTGCTCTGCTGCCCTGTTTCTGATGGACGTTCTCCAGGCAGTGAAGGGCAAAGGGGCTGGCAATGCTGGTAACTGGCATAATAGAAGTTGTTGGACCAGTTTGGAGTGTATGTGTGTGAACTGAACACTTAATGACAGATTCTATACTATGGTCAGTCTAAGTTCAGGGTGAGAAAATACTTTCTGGACAATTAATAGGGAGGGGAATATATATTTTTATATTGTCTTTTCATGACATAGAGTGCATATTATTTAGTTTTCGTATGGTGGTTGGTAGAAAAGACTAATGTTTATGGCCTGAAAGAAAATCCAGTATATACTCATATATAGCTACACTAAAATCTTTTCATCATAAAATAATTGACTTTTATTGTTTATAATACTTAAGTTATTGATTTTTTTTTTTTCTCTTTTTTTTTTGCGGTACGCGGGCCTCTCACTGTCGTGGCCTCTCCCGTTGCGGAGCGCAGGCTCCGGACGCGCAGCCTCAGCGGCCATGGCTCACAGGCCCAGCCGCTCTGCAGCATGTGGGATCTTCCCGGACCGGGGCACAAACCCGTGTCCCCTGCATCGGCAGGCGGACTCTCAACCACTGCGCCATCAGGGAAGCCCAGTTATTGATTTTTTAAAGGATATCTCAATGGATTTTTTTCCGTTATCTGTGAAAATCTGCTCCAAATTTTTTCAGCTTTCTTTTCCATGTATCCAATAACATCAATACATTCTAATTTAGTCTTTTAGAATAATAAACTTTGAGAAGGGATATGAAAAGTCACACATACTGAATAGATAGGGCCATTACTTGGAAGAATATGACACACTGTTAGGAGGTGATACAAAGGAAGAGATGAGGATCATTTATTTTGCTTACATTTTTCTCTGCTAAGAGGAATAAGATTCATATTGGAAGAAGGCAATGGAACTCAATAATTGAACTGGTTAGTAAGAGGCCATTTAGGCAAATTTAAAATCAAGTTCTCACAGAGTTTGGCAATTTTTTCCAGAATGATAATAACCATATTTTTGAAAAACAATCCTGCCCATTTGTGTAATGTGTTTTTCAAAGCATTGTCTATATATTATATATATATTTCACTGGGTCCTTATGGTGATCCTGAGTAGTAAGAAGGGTTGATTATTCCCATTTTATAGGTGAGAAAACAGAAAAACAAGCAACTAAAGAATTTTGAATACTACTCTCATTTAATATTCACTATACCCAAGAAGATGCTATTATCTCCATTTATAGATGTGTTAACTGAAATTAAATAATTCTTTTCAAGCCACACAGTGGTCCATCAAAGCACCTGGAATCCAAACCTAAGGACTTTTGCTCTGAAGCCTATGTTTTTTCCACTGAAAATTCATAGCTTCCAGATATGATCACATTTAGAGAGTTGGAAGATATAAAATACTGGATATAAGCAAAAGTATAAGGTCTTAAAAATAAAGTCTGTAACATACAGAGTTAATTTTGTTTATCTCCAGCAAAATTCTGAAATGAAACATTGAATAGATTATTTGTGAGCATGTAGAAACCAAGGTGATTATTAAGAGCCATATCATTATTTTGCCAAGAGCAAGTCATGTCATACTGATCTCTTTTTTCTTTTTGTTAAAGTAAACTGGGTTATTAGATTAGAAAATGTTGCAAGCATATGTATCTTGGTGTAAGCAAGGGATTTGACACAATTATGGCAGTAGGTTTAAGCAGGCTCATAAACTTTTGAAAAACTTTTTTTAGATAGTCATGTTTGTGTTTGCTCGTTTGTTTTTGGCAAATATTTATTAATGACCTACTTAAGAAAGCACACTCTCAGCTTGGATGTAGGAGAAAGACTTCTTTTAGAGGTACATTTTAACTGGGCTTTGAATTATGAATAGGATGTTTATATAAAGAAATAGGGAAAAGTTTTGCAAGTGATAACATTAGCTCACATTTATTGACTATTATTCTGTTTTATATATTCTTCACAACAATCCTTTTGAGGTAGATTCTGCATTATTATCCCTATTTTGAAAATGATTAACATTAAAGTTTAGAAGAGAAAATGTAAAATACCATTTATAATAGCATAAAAATCAGATATATTTAGGTATAAAATGAACTCTCAGGTAGATATATAGATACACAGAAAGAAAGGATATATACACATAGATATATGACTTGTGTATTGAAAGCTAACAAAATATTACTGAAAGAAATTAAAGATGAACTAGATATTAGGAGAGATAAACCATGTTCATGGATTCAGAAATTTAATGCTGTTAACAATGTTGATTCTAACCAGTGCAATCTGTAGAATCAATGCAATTCCAGTGTAAATTCCAACAGAATAAATCAGGCACTTTGGGGCACAAATTAGACACAGCCTATCATTATGCAGATACTTTTCATTTCAAATTGTACTATGAAGTAAAAGAAGAAAGAGTGTTCCTTTTTCTATGTCTTTTTTCCTTCTCTTCTCATATTAAGCCCAAACATCCTCTAAGGAAAATTAGTAATCACTATTTTAATCAATATGCCATAAAATTGAAAAGGTAAGATTTGGCTATGAAAAAGCTAGATAGCTGTATGATTTAATTATCTGGATATAAACTGAGGATCCCCCTAATACTCTCCTCATAGTCAGTCAACATTAATTATAGTTCTGTATATTTTTTATAATTTTAGAAGAGGAGGCATTTTTAAAAAACACAAATTTCAATATACAACACATATCTTTCTATATGCTAATTTAAAAAAAAAAAACCTCAGAAGAGACACGTTTGTCTTTCAAGGATATTTGTGTATCATTTGCAAGACTCTCTGCATACTTGTGTGATTATTTCTTTAGGATAAAATCATTGCCAGGTCGGGGGTGGAGGGGCACATACTAGATTGTGATATGTATTGCCAGAGTGCTCCTCAGACTTTCTGGGCCAGTTTATCCTCTCATAAGGTTATGTTAGTTTCTCCACTAAATATTTTCAGTCTAAGCTAGGTAAAAAAGTGATACTCTCTCACATTTTTGATTTTGTATTTCTTTTATTTTGTTGAGGATCTCTGTATGTTTACTGAACATTTGAACTTTTGTGAAATTCTTATTTACCTACCTTTTTAAAAAAAATTTCACCGTAAGAACTCTGTTTTACACTAGATTACCCACATGCATACTCACTCATATATCTCATTTTGTAAAACTCTATTTTAAAGTTATTCACTTTTGTCATATATATATACACACATATATATATATGTTTTCACACTTTTGTCGTTTGACTTTTATATAAAATCATTTACTCTGCAGATAGTCTTAATTTTTATGTAGTCCTATTTCTCAATATTTTATTTTAAGGTTTCTTACCTTGGCATTAGGCTAAGGAAATTTTTCCTACCTCAAGGCTATACAAATAGTTTTAGTATTTTCTTCTAATACTTTTATTGTTTCATTTTCTATTATTATTATTATTATTATTATTACTACTAATTTTTGCGGTACGCGGGCCTCTCACTGTTGTGGCCTCTCCCGTTGCGGAGCACAGCCTCCAGACATGCAGGCTCAGCGGCCATGGCTCACGGGCCTAGCCGCTCCACAGCATGTGGGATCTTCCCGGACCGGGGCACGAACCCGTGTCCCCTGCATCGGCAGGTGGACTCTCAACCACTGCGCCACCAGGGAAGCCCTCATTTTCTCTTATTAATTTTAGTTCTCAGTACTTATTTTAGTGTATGAATTTCACCCACTTAGCTAATGAAGTAAACATGAGCAAGCAAAATACTATGAAATGTGGTAAACTTCTGTGATTAATAATGATAACATTTTATAATAATATTAATAGAAAATACTAAATAACATTTATTGAGCTTTTACTGTCTGCTATGCAAGGTGTTTTTATATTCTTTATCATTACAATAGTGCTATAGGTTAGCTATTGGTATGTTTATTTTCTCATAACAGTAAAGAAACAGATTCAGAGCTAGATAACTAATTTCTCATAGTGGGTGTTAGCTATCTATTGCCATATTACAAATTTCTCCAAACTAAGTGGCATAAAACAACAAACATTATTGTCTTATTATTTCTGTGGGTAAGAACTTTGGGAGCTACTTAACTGGCTGGTTCTAGCTCAGAGTTTCTTATGAGGTTGTAATCAAGATGTTAACCTGGGTAGTAGTCTTGTGAGAACTGGAGTATCTGCCTCTAAGGTAGCTTATACACATGGCTATCAGCAGGAAGCCTCAGTTTCTTGTTGATTGGAAGCTTCAGTTCCTCACCACAGAGGTCTCTCCATAGGGCTGCTTGAGTGTCCTTATGACGTCGCGGTTGGCTTCTCCCAAGGCAAGTGACCCAAGAGAGAGAGAAATTGCAGGGAGGTAGCAAAAGTTTGTGACAGTTAAAATTGCTCTGTGGCTTTATAATAATAGGAAAAGGAAATCCAAAAAGCTGGGACCTGTGTTTTGTACATGGCTCTGATTTTAGGGATCCTCTGGAGTGTTTATGTGTTGTCAGGACAATATCATTTGATCTTGTCTTCTACAACTTATACAACTGAGTTGTAGAATGACTTCTACAACTCAGACTTGAGGTTGAAGACCTTCAACATGAACTAGCATGAGAACTGGAGCAAGTCTTGCAGTTAACAGCTCTATGATTAGTTTGTACATTTTCCAATGCATGTAGAGCATTATAAGAGTAAAATTAGTGTAAAAAGGATAAAGTGCTAAAAAAAATTCAACAAGATTGTGCTACTTTTAGGAATAATTGTAGTGATATTAATAATTCCTCTAGGGGACAACCTAAGAGCCCTTTCTGGTTTTTTGTTTGTTTGTTTTAGGTTTGTATGGATCAGAGTGTCAAATCAACCAATTTTGTATTATCCAAGTAACTGTTGCTTGCATGATAATGGATAACTTTAAGTTATTTGCATGACTTTCACTTGAACTGTGTAGACTAACCCTAGAAAGGCTAAAAATAGAACATGATGTAGTGTTCTAATAGAATACCTGACTGAAAAAGATTTGAGTTTGGGTTCTAATGCTGCCGTCAAATTATTGCAAAAAATTGATGCAATTTAAATAATCTCTCTGAACCTAAATTCTCCATCTTTAATATTAGGAGTTAGTTGAGAAACTTGCAGACTTGAGATGAAAGCTCAATTTAATTGAAAATACAATCATTAGTAGTTTATGGTAAAGATGATTTTTTAAATTTGTTTGTTTTTTGGTTTTTTGTTTTGTTTTTTGCAGTATAGTGCCAAACCAACCACAAACTAAACCAAATAAAAACTATGCAATATATCCGGATAATAATACATTCTGTTTTAGTCTATTTTCATCTCTTTTTTTAAAATTTGTTTTTGTGGGTGTTATCATATTGTCTCTCTTAGAAGTTTGGTTCAGAATTTAAGTGTAAAGGATTGGTTCACAGGGTATTGGAATAATTTAAATAAAGAGGAAAAATGATTCTCAGCTTTCAATTTGGAAATTCCCAAATTATATAATGAATATATACAGCAATGAAACTTAGGAAGAAGTACAGTGGAATCTCATCAATAAATATAAGTTAATATAAGTATATTTAGCTTATACAAATTTAACATCCATTGAAAGAAAAAAATATATGTCTAGTACGTATTCCACTGAAATGAGCTCTTGCTCATTAGTGAGCTCGTCACTCTCAAGTCAGACAGGAGGACATGGTTGGCTTTGATCCCTGTATTCTCATGTGAACGTCTTGCCATTCTGAATGATTTGAATATTTCTAATATTTGTTGAGCCTTAAAAAAACACTATATAGCCTCTGAAATCAATCCAACTACATTCTAAGGTGTTGAACTGAAAGGAGAACAAAACAAACAAAAAATAGTTGTAATAATGAAGGAAAAAAAGCCTCTGTTGGATTTGTAGAAAGGAGGTGTATAGTCTTCAATATGCTACATCATTTAAAGGGATAGATCAAATGATTTAGATAGTGTTTCTTTTGTTTTTTTCATCAAAAAAGAGAAAAAGGGAGCCAAAGTGGCTCAAAAAAGGGAGCCAAAGTGGCTTTCTAAATGAGAGCATCATAGGCACAGATTTTAGTGCTCACTTTGGTCTTTATTGTAGATTTTACTAGAGAGTAATAAAAATTGAATAATCAGAGAGACTATAAAGATTTTAAATTTTAATTAAAAACCCAATTAAACAATGAAACATTATTATTAGTAACTAAAAACAATTAAAACCCCAAAATATTTACAGTGGTTGTTTTACAGTGGTGGGATCCTGAACAGTTTTTTCTTCTGAAATTTTACTTTTTTGCATTTTCTAATTTTCCTCAAGAAGTATTTATGGTTCTGTAATAAAAATTCAGATATACTTCAGAAACTATAATAAAACTCTCAGAGATTTAAATTTATGAATTTTAAAATTTAATTAGGTATTTTTGTTTCTTTATTTGTATAGGATAGTCAGTGGTAGGAATGAAAGTTTGACAAGCCTCTTCCAAATGGAAAATTTATCTTTTAGTTATATTTTTCAGGATGAAAGATGATAGATTCCCATTTAATAGTACAATATAATTCTAATCTCATCTTTTTGACTCCATATTTCTTTAGTACACAAAGTAGTACTGTGGTCCAGACACTTCTGTCCTTAGAAAACTTTAGTATTATTAAATTCTGATTAAACTTTATCCACTAAGATATCACTAATTCCAAATTTAAAATAATTGGAAAAAGAACTTGCTGAAATTTGACTTATGAAAAAGGGGTTTGTGAAGCACATTGAGATTATGACCAACATGACTAGAGTAGTTTCCAGTCTACTTAACAGAACAAACTATCTTGAAGATACTACTTTAGCAACATTAATTTCTCTTCCAACAATGAACTAACAGCTCTCACTAGCCTATATATTCATTTACTAAAAAAACTACATTTTAATCCTGGCCCCTACCAGCTTTAATTTGTCAGCTGCTAAACTCCTACCCATCCACCACATTTCAGTTTCAACGTCACTTCTGCAAAGGAACCTTCTTAAGCATATGTCAGGTCCTTTCTCAAATACTATCATAGAACCTAAATTTTTTCTCCAAAATCTTCTCTCTACTAATAGGTATGTAATCATTTGTATAATTATAAATTATTGTCTGGTTCCCAGTAGGCATTAGTTGTATGAAAATAGGGATCATGTCTGTTTTGTTCTCCTCATTGTCATTCTAAAAACTAACATATACTCAAAATATAGTAGAATCGCAATACTTACTTATTGAATTAGTATCTAAATATCTGAATGAATTACTGAATGAATATACTCAGCCAAAAATTTGGCCAAGGTACTTTAAGCTTTAGCATTACAAAATTTTGATTAAATCATTTATAATTTATATACCACCAATTTGGAATTTTTCAATATTAGGACAAAGGTTTATATGTAAAATTGAAGAAAGTGCTTGAAAATGACAGAGCAACATTTAAAAATCAGTTTCTGTAATTTTGTCTTTCTGTGATTCTGGATTGACTTTAGCTTCCTGTTGTTCTAATTAAGTTTTGTAGTAGCTTTTGTAGAAGTTGAAATAAATGTCAAAAACCACTGTGAGATGCAGAGGATCAATCTATGAATACACATATCACCAAGTTATTTAAACTTGTAAAATATATTATAAATTGTTTTTACATAAAAGTGTTTAATAATGTAATGCTAGTTTTGGTTTCTAAAGAAGATGAAAGAGAGCTTAATTCATTCACTCAATCATTTAATCATACATTTATCAAATTCTGTACATGCCCCCAAATATGTAACTCTGATTCTAAGTCAGTAGTTTCCCTACTTTATCATGGAAAAAACTTTTGGGGGGGCAATAGAAAATGTTTACTTATTTAACTTGGTAATTAAGTAACATATGTATAATTAAAATGTCACATAGTATAATATATAAATTACTGATATTTTTTCAGTCCTAATTTTAAGAATCAGTTGTATTCGAATTTTTCACATACATTTTTTTTGAATTTTATTTATTTTTTATACAGGAGGTTCTTATTAATTATCTATTTTATACATATAAGTGTATATATGTCAATCCCAATCTCCCAATTCATCCCACCACCACCACCACTGCCCCGCCACTTTCCCCCCTTGGTGTCCATACTTTTGTTCTCTATATCTGTGTCTCTATTTCTGCCCTGAAAACTGGTTCATCTGTACCATTTTTCTAGGTTCCACATATATGCATTAATACACGATATTTGTTTTTCTCTTTCTGACTTACTTCACTGTGTATGACACTCTCTAGATACATCCATGTCTCTACAAATGACCCAATTTCATTCCTTTTTATGGCTGAGTAATATTCCATTGTATATATGTACCACATCTTATTTATCCATTCGTCTACCGATGGGCATTTAGGTTGCTTCCATGACCTGGTTATTGTAAGTAGTGCTTCAATGAACATTGGGGTGCATGTGTCTTTTTGAGTGATGGTTTTCTCTGGGCATGTGCCCAGTAGTGGGATTGTTGGGTCATATGGTATTTCTCTCTTTAGTTTCTTTTTTTTTTCTCTTTAGTTTTTTAAGGAACCTCCATACTGTTCTCCATAGTGGCTGTATCAAATTACATTCCCACCAACAGTGCAAGAGGGTTAGGGTTCCCTTTTCTCCACACCCTCTCCAGCATTTGTTGTTTGTAGAGTTTCTGATGATGCCCATTCTAACTGGTGTGAGGTGATACCTCATTGTAGTTTTGATTTGCATTTCTCTCAGTGATGTTGAGCAACTTTTCATGTGCTTCTTGGCCATCTGTGTGTCTTTGGAGAAATGTCTATTTAGGTATTCTGCCCATTTTTTGATTGGGCTGTTTGTTTTTTTAATAATGAGCTGCATGAGCTGTTGCTATATTTTGGAGATTAATCCTTTGTCCGTTGATTTGTTTGCAAATATTTTCCCCCATTCTGAGGGTTGTCTTTTCATCTTGATTGTAGTTTCCTTTGCTTTACAAAAGCTTTTAAGTTTCATTAGGTCCCATTTGTTTATTTTTGTTTTTATTTACATTACTGTAGGAGATGGATCAAAAAGATCTTGCTGTGATTTATGTCAGTGAGTGTTCTTCCTATGTTTCCCTCTAAGAGTTTTATAGTGCCTGGTTTTACATTTAGGTCTCTAATCCATTTTGAGTTTACTTTTGTGTATGGTGTTAGGGAGTGTTCTAAATTCATTCTTTTACATGTAGTTGTCCAGTTTTCCCAGCACCACTTATTGAAGAGACTGTCTTTTCTCCATTTGTATACCCTTGCTTCCTTTGTCATAGATTAGTTGACCATAGGTGCATGGGTTTATCTCTGGGCTTTCTATCCTGTTCCATTGGTTTATATTTCTTTTTTTGTGCCAGTACCATATTGTCTTGATTACTATAGCTTTGTAGTATAGTCTGAAGTCACAGAGTCTGATTCCTCCAACTCCTCTTTTTCCCCTCAAGACTGTTTTGGCTATGTGGGTTTTCTTGTGTCTTGATACAGATTTTAAGGTATTTTGTTCTAGTTCTATAAAAGATGCCACTGGTAATTTGATAGGGATTGCATTGAATCTGTATATTGCTTTGGGTAGTATAGTCATCTTCACAATATTGATTCTTCCAATCCAAGAGCATGGTATATCACTCCATCTGTTTGGGTCATCTTTGATTTCTTTCATCAGTGTCTTATAGTTTTCTGAGTACAGGTCTTTTACTTCCTTAGGTAGGTTTATTCCTAGGTATTTTATTCTTTTTGTTGCAGTGGTGAATGGGATTTTTCCTTAATTTCTCTTTCTGATCTTTCTTTGTTAGTGTAAGGGATTGCAAGAGATTTCTGTGCATTTATTTTGTATCCTGCAACTTTACCAAATTCATTTATTAGCTCTAGTGGTTTTCTGGTGGCATCTTTAGGATTCTCTATATATAGCATCATGTCATCTGCAAACAGTGACACTTTTGCTTCTTCTTTCCCAATTTGTATTTCTTTTATTTCTTTTCTTCTCTGATTGCTATGGATAGGACTTCCAAACCTATGTTGAATAATAGTGGCGAGAGTGGACATTCTTGTCTTGTTCCTGATCTTAGAGGAAATGCTTTCAGTTTTTCACCATTGAGAATGATGTTTGCTGTGGGTTTGTCATATATGGCCTTTATTATGTTGAGGTAGGTTCCCTCTATGCCCACTTTCTGGAGAGTTTTTATCATAAATCGGTGTTGAATTTTGTCAAAAGCTTTTTCTGCATCTATTGAAATGATCATATGGTTTTTCATCTTCAGTTTGTTAATATGGTGTATCACATTGATTGATTTGCATATATTGAAGAATCCTTGCATCCCTGGGATAAATCCCACTTGATTATGGTGTGTGATCCTTTTAATGTGCTGTTGGATTCTGTTTGCTAGTATTTTGTTGAGGATTTTTGCATCTATATTCATCAGTGATATTTGTCTGTAATTTTCTTTTTTTCTAGTACCTTTGTCTGATTTGGGTATCAGCGTGACAGTGGCCTCATAGAATGAGTTTGGGAGTGTTCCTTCCTCTACAGTTTTTTGGAAAACTTTGAGAAGGATGGGTGTTATCTCTTCTCTAAATGTTTGGTAGAATTCCCCTGTGAAGCCATCTGGTCCTGGACTTTTGTTTGTTGGAAGATTTTTAATCACAGTTTCAATTTCATTGCTTGTGATTTGTCTGTTCATATTTTCTGTTTCTTCCTGGGTCAGCCTTGGAAGGTTATTCTTTCTAACAATTTTTCCATTTCTTCCAGGTTATCCATTTTATTGGCATAGAGTTTCTTGTAATAGTCTCTTATGATGCTTTGTATTGCTGTGGTGTCTGTTGTAACTTCTCCTTTTTCATTTCTAATTTTATTGATTTGAGTCCTCTCCCTCTTTTTCTTGATGAGTCTCACTAAAGGTTTATCAATTTTATTTATCTTCTCAGAGAACCAGCTTTTAGTTTTATTGATCTTTGCTATTGTTTTCTTTGTTTCTATTGCATTTATTTCTGCCCAGATCTTTATGATTTCTTTCCTTCTACTAACTTTGGGTTTTGTTTGTTCTTCTTTCTCTAATTCCTTTAAGTTTAGTAAGTTTAGATTATTTGAGATTTTTCTTGTTTCTTGAGGTAGGCTTGTATTTCTATAAGCTTCCCTCTTAGAACTGCTTTTGCTGGATCATATAGGTTTTGGATTGTCGTGTTTTTCTTGTGATTTGTCTCTAGGTATTTTTTAATTTCCTCTTTGGTTTCTTCAGTTATCTCTTGATTATATAGTAGCATATTGTTTAGCTTCCATGTGTTTGTGTTTTTTACATTTTTTCCCTGTAATTGATTTCTAATCTCATAGCATTGTGGTTGGAAAAGATGCCTGATATGATTTCAATTTTCTTAAATTTACCGAGGCTTGATTTGTGACCCAAGATGTCATCTATCCTGGAGAATGTTCTGTGCGCACTTGAGAAGAAAGTGTAATCTGCTGTTTTTGGATGAAATGTCCTATAAATATCAATTAAAGCTATCTGGTCTATTGTGTCATTTAAAGCTTGTTTTTCCTTATTAATTTTCTGTTTGGACGGTCTGTCCATTGGTGTAAGTGAGGTGTTAAAACCCCCCACTATTGTGTTACTGTTGCTTTCCTCTTTTATAGCTGTTAGCAGTTGCCTTATGTATTGAGGTGCTCCTATGTTGGGTGCATATATGTTTATAATTGTTATATCTTCTTCTTGGATTGATCCCTTGATCATTATGTAATGTCCTTCCTTGTCTCTTGTAACATTCTTTATTTTAAAATCTATTTTATCTGATATGAGTATTGCTACTCCAGCTTTGTTTTGATTTCTGTTTGCATGGAATATCTTTTTCCATCACCTCACTTTCAGTCTGTATGTGTCCCTAGGTCTGAAGTGGGTCTCTTGTAGACAGCATATATATGGGCCTTGTTTTTGTATCCATTCAGGAAGCCTCTGTCTTTTGGTTGGAGCATTTAATCCATTCACGTTTAAGGCAGTTATTGATATGTATGTTCCTATTACCATTTTATTAATTGTTATGGGTTTGTTTTTGTAGGTTCTGTTCTTCTCTTGCGTTTCCCACTTAGAGAAGTTCCTTTAGCATTTGTTGTAGAGCTGGTTTTGTGGTGCTGAATTCTCTTAGCTTTGCTTGTCTTTAGAGCTTTTGATTTCTCCATTGAATCTGAATGAGATCCTTACCAGGTAGAGTAATCTTGATTGTAGGTTCTTCCCTTTCATCACTTTAAGTGTATCATGCCACTCTCTTCTGGCTTGTAGATCTTCTGCTGAGAAATCAGCTGTTAAACTTATGGGAATTCTCTTTTATGTTATTTGTCTTTTTTCCCTTGTTGCTTTTGATAACTTTTCTCTGTCTTTAATATTTGTCAGTTTGGTTACTGTATGTTTTGGCGTGTTTCTCGTTGCATTTATCCTGCCTGGGACTCTCTGCACTTCCTGGACTGGGTGGCTATTTCCTTTCCCATGTTAGGGAATTTTTTGACTATAATCTCTTCAAACATTTTCTCAGGTCCTTTCTCTCTCTCTTCTCCTTCTGGGACCCCTATAATGTGAATGTTGTTGCGTTTAATGTTTTTCCACAGGTGTCTTAAACTATCTTCATTTCTTTTAATTCTATTTTCTTTATTCTATTTCACGGCAGTGTATTCCACCATTCTGTCTTCCAGGTCATTTATCTGTTCTTCTGCCTCAGTTATTCTACTATTGATTCCTTCTAGTGTATTTTTCATTTCAGTTATTGTATTGTTCATCTGTGTTTGTTTGTTCTTTAATTCTTCTAGGTGTTTGTTTTTTAATTCTTCTAGGTCTTTGTTAAACATTTCTTGCACCTTCTCGATCTTTTCCTCCATTCTTTTTCCGAGGTCCTGGATCATCTTCACTATCATTATTCTGAATTCTTTATCTGGAAGGTTGCCTATCTCCACTTCATTTAGTTGGTTTTCTTGGGTTTTATCTTGTTCCTTCATCTGGTGCAAAGTCCTCTGCCTTTTCATGTTGTCTGTCTTTCTGTGAATGTGGTTTTTGTTCCATAGGTTGCAGGATTGTAGTTCTTCCTTCTGCTGTTTGCCCTCTCTTCACATACATTTTTTGAAATTAGTATCTTTATCAAAGTTTTCTGAAGCACATAATCTTCAGTTTTGTCTGTTATTTTAGTTATAGCATGTTTTAAATCCAGTCTAATACAATATTATATACTGTCACCTAAAAGTTCATTACAAGACACAAATACCATTTGTGTAACAATAAGAGATTGTTTTTTAACATTTGTCCTTTAAGTATTTATTTATCACCTCTATGATGTAACTATATGGTCTTTTGCTTTTGTAAGTGATCTTCGAAAGCCTCGTTTACATTGGTATCTAATATTTGCAGTTTTGAGTAAAATTGCGAGGAAGAAACAGTAAACTTATATCAAACTTTTTTCCTTCATTTTAAACTATTTAATCAGAATGACCTGTAAGACCATCCAAAACCAATAATAACTGAGGTTATTTCTAGATAATACATCTTTCTTAAGTAGTACTTTCTTGTTTCAAATAAATAATTGGGAGTGTGCCCCATAAATGGAGACTCTCTTCTGAGAAATAATATTGAGAAACAGTTTACCTTATATTCTAGAATATACTATATTTTGTCAATACCTCCTGTTTGTCTAGATGCTAGAGATATAAAGTAATCACCAAATACTCCCTGTACTCAAAGAACATGTGGTTTAGAGGGGGAGACAGGCAGGTCATTGGACATTTTCATTACTATACAGTAATTGCTTTGGAAACAAGTTACCTCAGAGAGATATGGAGGCATATAGAAGGAAACCTAACCCAAGCCAGGCAAGACTTCCTGTAGGACATGATGGCTAAAATGACACTGAAAAGGAGTTTGTCAAAGGTAGAAGTGTTAACGATATTGTAGAGCAGGAAACAGCTTGTCCAAAAGCCTGGAGGTTTAAAAAAAAAAGAGTGTGTGACAGTTTTGTGAGTGTGCAGACACTTCAATATGGCTGACGTTTGTAAGTAAGAGTGTATGTACTTGTGAAAAATGAATTTGTATAGGTAAGCTTTAAAAATGCATGGATTTTTATAAATGCCTTTTTAGTCTTTAATACATACCCTTTTGTAGATCATCCAAAAATTACTATTTTAAGACAGTTAAGAAATAATTAAAATGAAAATAAAAATTGAAAAATACTCACATCTTTATAAACAAAGGACAGATCATTGATTTTGCTTCCTATGTGTGTGAGCAGAGACTGATGGATGACCTTTCATAATAGTCCTTAATACATAACTGTGTGAGAGTAACAATTGTGAATTCAGTTCATTTTGTGAAGCTTATGGTTGCTTTGAAATGTACACAGTAATAATCATCTCAACATTTGTTTTAATTAAGCCAAGATTATTTATCTTATCTGAAATGACACCTACTTCTGTTGGGATATTATTATAATTATCATTATGATTTATCAATATAAATCATATAAACCCGAGGCCCTGACTTTGGCATAGGTTTTAAACCACATTAAATAGGCAGACCTTGAGATGGTCTTGAAATGGGATGTTGCATAGGCGTGTGTGGGAACTCTGTCTTAGACAAATTAATTCAGTAATAAAAGGCTAATTGAATTGAAATAGAAATAATAGATTTTCCTTGTATAAAGAATAATGGATATTCTTCAAATAAAAGGAGAATTGGTATTTGATATAGAAAAATTTTTAAGCTGTTAATAATTATTTGTTTTGTTTATTCCAACTTCATGATCATACTATCTCTGGAATCAGGGAATTACCACAATTACAGGTAGTTGCATAGGGAACAAGCATTGTAAACACTCAATTCCACCATCATAAGGTAAACTTACATATGGGAGCAGGCTGTTCATCACCAATTAAATCATAATTTGTGTTTGTTGACTAAATTGTGGCAACATTCTGACACAGCCTTAGATTCTTTGTGTTTCTGTTTCCTATAAAATATAATTTCAACCATATATCAGAAAACACTCAATTTAATAACTAGAGAAAAAATTTATAGTCTGTACCCTTGAGTACATTTTTTTTCCTAAGGAAATTTTGGTTGCAGTATGTGTAGGGTAAGGAAACTCAGCAGCGGAAAGAGTAGGAGGTAGCTTCTTCATGTTATATTTGTTAACCAAACAAGCCTATAGAACATTTGTATTTGGGGCAGAAATATCTAGTGTTCACGAAAGCAGAACCTCTTACAGTGTCATTAAAAATGAGTAGAAAAATGTTATTACCACTTCAGACATTATATCAATACTGCAGTAGAAAAAATGAATTGATGAAAGTTGATAACAGAAGAAGGAAAGACCTATTTGTTTTGAAAGAACCTGCATTGCATATTTACAATTTTCATTCTTCTTGGTTCTACAACCATCCCCTCCTAGGCCTCTCATTTTGCAATATGTTTAAAGAAGCCATGGTACTGTGACTGAAGTGTATGGTCATTAGAAGGTGAGAATTTACATAAGAATTTGTATCTTTAAGTGCCACACACATGCATGAGCTTGCTGTAAAAATAAAACAAACATTTAGAAACAAAATCTACTGAAATCACATCTACAGTGTGGTGTTCTGTTTTGCTTGTTTGTTTGAGCTATTGCTCAAAGGAAGATCCTTTTCAGATGCCACACAAGCCATTTTATACTACAGACTGGATTGTGTATCTGAGTTTTATTACTCAAGAAATCCATTGAATGTAACTGGCTGGTGTTTTCTTTCACAGTGTTTCATAATAAGGTATTTGGATGAAGCATGTTTTCCAGTCACAGATGCCAGCAAGGAAGATTGTTTATGATGTGAATGAGTTGCTATTTTTGAAAGTTTCTCAATTACTTAAAGTAGTTTTCCTATGTATAATAAAGATTTGTCTTAGCTGCATCATCTATCCTAACTCAGACTTCTGGGTTCTGTCCTTTATAACAGTATTTTCCTAATTTGTTGCCAGTGGACCTGGCAAGTTATCAAGGGCCCCATGAATTTTGGTAGTTTTAGAGAATAAAAAAGCAATGAAATAGTTTTGTTCACACTAATTTTACAATCATTTCACAATATAAGAAATTATACTTTCACAGACTTTGTGCTTAAAGTTCACATATGTATTGCAAAGACAGCTTATCTCAACCAATAATAAGTTAATAGGATACAGTATTGATATGTCTTGGCTGATATGTTTTTATATAACTTGCAGATGTTTGTTGTTACTTTTCTGTTATATTCCCAATTCACAAAAATGTATTAGTAGATAAAAATAGATTCAAAGAAATATAAAGGTATTGGTGAAATTCTTAACTAAATATTTCAAAACAATATTACAAATATAAATAGTGAATATTCTGGAGCAATATAGGCCATATATTTACTATATTCTGGGAAAAGTGAATATGCAGTTGTGACGATTTCATACATGCACTTTAAACGGTACAAGTAGAAAAGCCCAGTGATAAATACCAGCAGTACTGTATCCAACTGGTTCCTAGTGTTGTCTTTTCTCAAACTTTGTCAAATAATCAAAGGAAGTTATTGAAACCTTTTGTCATTTTTAACACTTTCTGGTACAAAACTTGATGACTTTTGTTGCCAAGGGTGAACAGATAAAAACTACAAAGGCTTAATTCAAAGTTGTACTCCTCAAAGAAAAACAGATACAAGTAATGCACCTGATTGCTTTAAAACTGTTAAATCAACCTTAAAGTTAGTGACAAATAAGCTTAAATAGAAAGTGGAAGAGGCTATTGATCAAATTACGTTATCAAATCACATTGTTTGGTTTTGGATTATATCAACACATTAATACAATGTGGAAAAACAGATACCATCTAATGTGTATGCTAGCAGATAATTAAATTTTAAGTTGGAAGGTCTAAATCAGCTCTTGGTATTTGTGCCGAGAATATCTAAGGGACAGGTACTTGCTTTTTCTTCTGTTTATCACTAAAAACCCACACTCTACAATAGAGATTTGTGTTTGTTTGTTTTTAATAATTATTTTCTGAGCTGTGATGTTGACTGGATAATTGTCATTGCTACAGTATGGAAAACAGTCTTGCACATAGCAAGGCGGGATTTTGTTATATGTGAATTAAAATGGCTGCTCTTGATGGCTAATTCATAAACTACATGGGCAAATATGAATGAAGGATGAGAGAAATATTTCTTCTTAATACTTATAATGGTAAAGACTATTTCAATAATTGTAAGTAGCATAGTCAAGTTGTACATTTTAGTTCTTAAGTAGACTTAAGTTATTAATTTAGGGTCAACATGATTTTTAGTTGAGATAAGAAAACAGGATTTCTTCAGAATGCAAACTCTGGTGTAAATGGCTCCATGATCACTGAGAGCGTGACCCTTACTCAACATTTGATGTCTTCTTTCATTTTGAGGGCAAAGGATTGATGCTGCATTTTTAATGTGCCCAAGGATGAATTAATAATCCAAGTTGAAACCTTCAGTGTTTGAGGTTTGAATAATTGTTGACACAGCACCTGATACATACTGAAGGTAGTTCTCAAAGAGAAACTCCATAACTTCAGGCTTAACAGTTATTGTAAGTAACCCAGAACGACCTGACAGAGCCACCTCTAACTTGCTACTAACCCCAAACACCTATAATGGTAAATCATGATTCTCTGTTCAGTTAAAAAAAATTAAAAAATGGTTTCTGTATAAAATTTTTAGTTGATCTATGGCTCAAACAACTCATCACTGAGCCAGATAAAGATACATTGATTAAAGACTGCAAATGGTAGCATTCTTTCAACTGAAATTCGTGGTCCGCATTTGTTGAGCCCATATCAGGTGATTTAGCAGAAATCAACAGTTTGAGAAACAGTCTTAGAAATTTACAATATGAGAATAAAGAGTAGAGAAAAAGATTCATATCAGAATTTGAGTTTAGGGGTAAAATATGAAAGTGGTAGAGACAAAGAAATATCTCTGTCCTGAAAATTTTTTCCTAATTTTCTGAAAGGGAGGGTTAAATCCTATACTCATATCCCCTTCCTCTCTTATTTAGTTTTTCTTTACCTGTTATAAGCTCTTCCCTATTAGTGATGTTCTGGAGACTGTGTAGCTCTCTGAATTTGACTGAATTGATCACATTTAGTTGCTTGTCAGTTTTTTCTTTTTTTTTTTTTATTTAAGAAACTGTAAAGTCAGTATATGCAATTTAAATATCAGTAGACAAATTTTTTCTGTACAAATGTAGTTTTAGAAAAGTGTATTTTCTCTGTATTCTTTTTAATATTTTTTATTGAATTATCATTGACATACAATATATACTAGTTTCAGGTACACAACATAGTGATTCAATATTTTTATACATTATAAAATGATCACCACAATAAGTCTAGTTACCATCTGTCACTATACACTTATAACAATATTATTGACTGTATTCCCCATGTTGTACATTACATCCCTGCGACTTATTTTATAGCTGGAAGTTTGTACCCCTTAATCCCCTTCATCTATTTCACCCATCTAACCACCCCCTCCCCTCTGGCAACCACCAGTTCTCTGTATCTATGAGTCTGTTTCTGTTTTGTTTTGTTTCGTTTGTTTGTTTTATTGTTTAGATTCCACCTATAAGTGAAACCATATGGGATTTGTCTTTCTCTGTCTGACATTTCAGTAAGCATAATACACAATAGGTCCATCCATCTTTGTATTTTTTAACAGATATAAATTTTATTTAATTCAAATGAAAATAGCTCTATTGTTTTAGATATTATAAAAATGATATATACTTATTGTAGAAAACCCAGTCATTGCAAAAAAATTATGTAGACCAAAGGAAAATCACCTGACTCTTTTAGTATTTTTTAATATATATAATATATGTGTATATATATCTATATATGTTTATATGTATATATAAAAAAGATCATATGCTACATTTTTTTATAGTTGGTTGGAATTTGATATAGGGAAATTGAAGAAGAATGTTAAATAATGATTAACTTCATGAATGGGATTGATAAGTTCTTACAGGAAATTGAATATTGGATACCATAGAGCTTTTTGTAGTCCTCTTTGTGACATGAGGATACTTCCGTGAGGGTAACATCAGAGGAAGCCCAAATATGATTTGCTGCTTTCTTCCCTATGTTTTATGGATGTAGCACATTGCTTGCTGAGGTTGATGCTGAAAGAACATTCTTCCTTCTTATTCACAGTCACACCATTTCCTTTCTATAGCTCTACCCATGCAGAACAACAAGAGCTCTAATTGCAACAGCACCAACAAATGTTTGAGTGCATACTGTGTCACTGTTCTAGGTTCCTTACAAGCATTATTTCATTCAGTCCTCACAATATCCGCATAATGTAATCATTGTGCCCATTTTAGAGGTGAGGAAACTGAGACTCTTATAGGTTAAAAACAGCCTGAGTTTTTAATAACTCTTCCTAAACAGTTAACAACAAAACTCTATCCCAGGTATGCTTTAAACTTGACACTGCCAATTGTGATTTAATCAGTGAACAGCAGGCTCTGGCATTTGTATGTTTTATTTACTTATTTATTTATTTAGTATAAAGATTTTTATTTTGACAATATTTGTAGTGGCAAAGCACTGGAAATAGCTTGAATATTTATCAGAAGAGTATGGGATGAAGAAGAACTGTATACCCATTGCCTGAAATACTATGTAGTAATTAATATGTTGATATATATATAAATAAATGAAAGCACAACAGTGTTAGTATAATATATATTCTCATTTTTGTAAAAAAGGTGGGGGTACTTATATATGGTATTTTATAAAAATGTAAGAAGATACATCAAACTGTATTGCTCTTTGGTGGGTGTTATTGGAAGGAGGAAAAAACTCTCATTTTTTGTTTTGGAGCATGTTCCAATTTTGTAATATATTTTAAGTAATAAAATAAAAATGTAGAAAGAAAAAAAATTATGAGAAGGAAAAAATCCTTCAATTTAGCAATAACTTTCAAATGATACTTTCAAAAAATTCTATTTAAAAATGTATATGATTTTGAAACAGACTTATACTTCTCTCTTGCCTGTTTTCTCTTAACTCTGCTTCTCTAGTTAAAGTGATGAAATATAGTAAATGGGGAAAACGGGGGTGGATCTTAGAAGAAATCATTCACATTGTGGAATATACCAAATAATTAAGATTTGACCTTGACTGTTTCTGAGTCCTAATTTTCAAGCACCAATTCTGGTTTGGGGAGCTGATTCCCTCTTTCCGTGCTAATACCCCTTCATCTGAGAGTTTCTCTGCTCTTCCACTCTCTCTGCACCCTATGCCCCATGCCTTCTTATTTCTCATACTGTCCACACTGACATCCCCAGGTCACCCTGTCTCTGACCTAATCCCCTCTTTCATTGATGTATAATTGACTTACAATATTATATTTGTTTCATATGTACAGCTTATAGTTATTGGATATTTTTATACATTACTGAATGATCACCAGTCTAGTTACCAACTTTCACCGTAGAAAGTTGATATTATTGACTATATTCCTGATGTGGTACAGTAGATCCCCGTGACTAACTTATTTTATAACTAGAAATTTGTACTATGTAATCTCCCTCACCTATTTCACTCATCCTCCCACCCCCCTGCATTCTAGCAACCACCAGCTTGTTCTCTGTATCTGTGAGTCTGTTTATGCTTTGTTATGTTTACTTGATGTTCTGTTTTTTAGATTCCACATATAAGTGAAATCATTTGGTATTTGTCTTTCTCTGTCTGACATTTCACTCAGCATAATACCCTCTCAGTCCATCCATGTTGTTGCAAATGGAAAGATTTTATTCCTTTTTAAGGCTGAGTAATATTCCTTTATTATACCTCTGTTTATTATACGCCTATAAATGTATATCCCCCACATCTTCTTTATCCATTCATCTATTCATAGACATTTAGGTTGCTTCCATATCTTAGCTATTGTACATGATGCTTCTGTGCACATAGGGGTGCATATGTCTTTTCAAATTACTGTTTTTGTTTTCTTCAGAAAAATACCCAGAAATGGAATTGCTAGATCATATTAGTTCTTTTTTTTAATTTTTCAAGGAAACTCCATACTGTTTTCCATACTGGCTGTACCAATTTACAACCCCACCTTCAGCGCACAAAGGCTGCCTCTTCTCCACATCCTTGCCAACATTTGTCATTTGTTGTCTTTTTGATAATAACCATTCTGACAGGTATGAGATCATATCTTATTGTGTTTTGGTTTGCATTTCCCTGATGATCGGTGACGTTGAGCATCTTTTCATGTCTTTTGGCCATCTGTATGTCTTCTTTGGAAGACATTCAGGTCCTCTGCCCATTTTTTAATCAGGTTTTTGTTGCTGCTGCTGTTGTTGTTGTTGAGTTATATGAGTTCTTGGTATATTTTGGATATTAACCTTTTATCAGATATATCATTTGCAAATATCCTCTCCCATTAAGTAGGCTTCCTGTTCCCTTCACTGTGCAAAAGCTCTTTAGTTTGATGTAGTCCCATTTGTTTATTTTTGCTTTGGTTTCCCTTGCCTGAAGAGACATTTCCAAAAAAAATTGCTAACTGATGTCAAGGGCATACTGCTTGTTTTCCTCTAGGAGTTTAATGATTGCAGGTCTTACAGTTAAGTCTATAATCTATTTTGAATTTATTTTTATATATGGTCTGAGAAAGTAGTCCAGTTTGATTATTTTGCATGTAGCTCTCCAGTTTTCCCACCCCTTTTATTGAAGAGGCTGCCTTTCCCCCATTGTATATTCTTCTCTCCTTTGTCATAGATTAATTGACCATATAAGCCTGGATGTATTTATGGGCTCTCTGTTCTGTTCCATGATCTGTTTTTGTGCCAGTACCATACTCTTTTGATTACTTAGCTTTGTAGTAGCCTTAAGTCAGGGAGTGTGATTCCTCCAGCTCTGTTCTTCTTTCTCAAGATTATTTTGGCTTTTGGGGGTCTTTTGTATTTCCATACAAATTTTAAAGTTATTTGTTCTAGTTCTGTGAAAAATATCATTGGTATTTTGATGGGGATTATATTGAATCTGTAGGTTGCCTTGCGTTGTGTGTTCATGTTAACAATATTAATTCTTTCAATCCAAGAACGTGGTATATCTTTCCATCTGTTTGTGTTATCTTTAATTTCTTTCATCAGTGTCTTATAGTTTTCTGAGTACTGGTTTTTACCTCCTTAGGTAAGTTTATTCCTAGGTATTTTATTCTTTTGATGAGATGATAAATGGAATTGTGTCCTTAATTTCTCTTTCTGACAATTTGTTGTTAGTATATATAAATGCAACAGATTTCTGTATACTAATTTTGTATCGTGCAAGTTTACTGAATTCATTGATGAGCTCTAGTAGTTTTCTGGTGACGTCCTTAGGATATTCTATGTATAATGTCATGTCATCTGCAAACAGTGACAGTTTTACCTCTTCCTTTCCAGTTTGGATTTCTATTTCTATTTCTTTTTCTTCTCCGATTTCTTCTCTTTTTCTTCTCTGATTGCCTAGGACTTCCAAAATTACTTTGAATAAAAGTAGTGAGAGTGAGCATCCAAACATTTAGAGAAGAGTTAACACGTATCCTTCTTAAAGTATCCCAAAAAACTGCAGAGGAAGGAATGCTCCTGAACTCATTCTGTGAGGCCAGCATCACCCTGATTCCAAAACAAGTCAAAGATATCACACACCAAAAAACAAATTACAGGCCAATATCACTGATGAGCATAGATGTGAGAATCCTCAACAAAATATTCGCAAACCAAATCCAATTAAAAGGATACATTAAGTATATCAAAAGGATCATACACCATGAGCACGTGGGATTTATCCCAGGGATGCAAGAATTTTTCAATATCTGCAAGTCAATCAATATGATACACCACATTAAGAAATTGAAGAATAAAAACCATATGATTATTTTAACAGATGCAGAAAAAGCTTTTGACCAAATTCAACATTGATTTATGATGAAAACTCTCCAGAAAGTGGGCATAGAGGGAACATACCTCAACATAATAAAGGTCATATATGACAAACCCAGAGCTAACGTCATGCTCTGCGGTGAAAAGCTGTTCATCCATTCTTTCTCCTGAGTTCATGAACGTCTTTATGATCATTACCTTGAACTCTTTATCAGGTAGATTGCTTATATCTACTTCACTTAGTTCTTCTTCTGGAGTTTTGTTTTGTTCCTTCATTTGGAATATATTCCTCTGTCTCCTCATTTTTCCTAATTCTCTGTGTTTACTTCCTGGTATTCAGTAAGTTAGTTACATTTCCTGATGTTGTAAATGTGGCCTTGTGTAGGAGATGTCCTAGGGGACCCAGCAGCACACTCCTCTCTGGTCACCAGAGCTATGTGCTCTAGGGATGCTCCCTGTGTGGCTTTCATGGGCCTTTTTGTTGTGGTGGGGTCATCTACTGTGGAAGCGCTGGTAGGCAGTGTGGCACCCAACCTAGTTGGCTGCCAGGCCCTGCCACCTGCAGTGGCTGCCAGCTCAGTGTGGGTCAGGCTGGGTCCCAGTGTGCTGGCTGTGGGGTTTCACTGGGTCAGGGCTAATGCTGGTCTGCTAGTGGGCATGGCCAGGTCCCAGCACATCTGGCTCTGGGGCTGGTGCCAGCCTACTGGTGGGTGGTTCCAGGTCCCAGGCTGCTGGCTACAGAGCCAGGGGGCCAAGGGTTGGTGGCAGCTTGCTGGTGGACAGGTAAGCCCCCAGCACTAACAAGCTAAAGGAAGGACTCCAGAATTATACTTGCCAGAACCAGTATCTTTATGGTAGAAAGGGCTAGGTCCCCATAGGGAATCCCAATTGCCTCCTCCTCTCTGGGAGGCTCTCCAGTATCAGCAAGTTTTTCTGACCTAGGCTCCTTTCAAATTATTGCCTCTGTGCTGGAACTCATAGCATGTGAAATTTTGTACACACCTTTTAAGAGCAGAGTCTTTGTTTCGTACAGCCCTCTTTCTTTCCTGTACTCAAGCTCTATGACAAAGTCAGACATTCTGGGGCCTCAGTGCAAAACTCACAGACTGAGGAGGCCAATGTGGGTCTCAGACCCCTCACTTCTTGGGGAGAACCTCTGCAATTGTGATTATCCTCCCATTTGTGGGGCTCCTACTCAGGGATGTGGATCTTGACTATACCTCCTCTCTGCCTATCCTACTAATCTTGTTGTGGTTCCTTCTTTATATCTTCTGTTATGGAAAATCTTTTCTGCCCCTCTTCAGGTTGTTCTTTTAGATGGTTGCTCTTTTAGTAGCTGTAATTTTGATGTGCCTGTGTGAAGAGGTAACCTTAGGGTCTTTCTACTGTGTCATCTTAGCCACACCAGCATTGGTATGTTTTAAAAAGTTCATTGATTCTTATGGATAGCCATGATTGGGTATTACTGACATAGATAATGGCCAAAGTAATTTCATTTTTTTGCAGAATTTTAATAGCCATTAAAGTCCACAAACTACTATTATTTGACTTAGCTGTCTGTTTTTAAAAATTATTTTAAAAAATTTTAGTGTTTATTTCACCTTCAGGTTACCCAGGTAATAGGACTGAGCCACATTAGGCTTTAACTTCACATTTAAGGTCTGAAGCTTGGAGAAAAGTATGTGTGACACCTAGAAACAAAATGATTTACTGCTTACCTCTGTAAATCAAAATCAGTGCTGTGGATTAAGTGATTTGTTTTTCTCACTCGGAAATAAAAGAGGGTAGAAGTAGGCTAACTGGCAGCAACATGCCAATGTTTAGTCTTATATGATTTGAAACCTCTTGGAGAGTAAATCCTGAAAATAGGACTTATAAATTCAAGGAAGTAGAAATAATAGAGGATGAAGAAAGAGACACAGAAAATGTAAAGTAAAACTATACCTCAAAACTGCTCTTATGTAGTTGATGAACTTTTTCTTGGCTCCAGCTACCTTTTTATAATTCATTTATGGAAGTTATAAACTCTTTCAGAGAATATATTTTCAGGGTTAAACTATTTTTTTAAGTTATCACATATGAAATTTGCTGATTCATTCTGGTATCATATAAATTATAAGTCAAGATTTGAAATATTGTCAACATGAGACTTTATGAGTAAAAACAATATCTCCAGGGTAAAGCAAGGAAATGGATGTATATTTCTAGAAAGATGTAGTGAAAATCTGGAAAAATCAGAATTTCTAGAGATAGAAGTTACTGAAAAATTTTCAAATGACATATCTTTAGGTAATTATTTTCTCCCTTTGTGTTAAATCAAAAAGTTAGATCTAACTTTGGATTACAACACTTATGATCAAAGGTATTAGTCCCTATTGTTTGCATAACTTTCTTTTTAGTTTGGTTGCAGAAATGTAGTATGATGATAAAGTATGAGAAATATGTAGCTTCTTTTTTTTTTTTTTTTTTTTTTTTTTTTGCGGTACGCAGGCCCCTCACTGCTGTGGCCTCTCCCGTTGCGGAGCACAGGCTCCGGACGCGCAGGCTCAGTGGCCATGGCTCACGGACCCAGCCGCTCCGCGGCATGTGGGATCTTCCCGGGCCGGGGCACGAACCCGTGTCCCCTGCACTGGCAGGCAGACTCTCAACCACTGCGCCACCAGGGAAGCCCTGTAGCTTCTTGATGTAGATCTCATGAACATTTTTCAAATTTGCAAAAAAGTTACCTCTCACTTATAGAATAAACTCTGAGAAAAGAAAAACTTTTTATTGTCATAATCTAGGATGAGTTATTATAGATAGTCCCTTAGAAAATAGAGGAAACCCTTCTGTACTACTAAATATACGATTTCACTATTAAGTATTCAAATTTTTGTGCCTATTTTTAAAGGTATGATGATGCAGGGCAGGCAGAACTGATTTCTCCATAAGGAGTATATAGCCACTTGAAATTTTTTAGGACCTAAGTTACAAATCATTTCTGTGTGACTTGTCAATCATGTCATCAATAAATTATCAACTCCAACCAAAAAAAATGTAAAGAATTTCTTCAATGTAAATTTCCTGGTGGACTTAAATATTGGTCATCATTTTCTTTGGCATGAAAATTCTTCCAAAATAATTCTCAGAAAAGGGTGCAATCCAATGTATACTATTTGCATTCTCTTTTTCTCTATTTTCCATAGAATTGCATAGAGTCATTTGGTTCTGTCATCTCCTTATCTTAACTTTGTCCTAGTTCTGCAACTGTTTTCAGTTGTGAAACATGACAAAGTGAACCAAGGACTGGACTTATAATCAGAAACTAGAGGTTTGGCTTTGACACTATCATTTATTAACTGTAACATAAACTGAGCATGTAATCTAATTTATATGAGCCTGTTTCATTCCTGCTAAAATGAGAATAGTAATGTTTGTTGATATAGTCATGATGGGTAACAAGAGAGAGAGGAGACATGATGAATACAAAATGGTTTACAAATTTTAGGGGGTGTACACATGTATTTATTATTGTTTCAAAATAAATGACAACTACTGCAAGAGAAATTTAAAAGCCCAATGAACTCAAGGTTGTACTTTTAATTTGATCTAGATATCTTTATCCTCCTTGAGTTAAATGCCTTTTCCCCTTTATGTGTCAGCATGGGCTTTAACTCTTTAAAAGTGCTTATTCCCTTTACAGTAATATACTTCATACCAGTCAGTCCAAATAAGATTCATTCTTTTTTTTTTTTTTTTTTTTTTTGCGGTACGCGGGCCTCTCACCGCTGTGGCCTCTCCAGTTGCGGAGCACAGGCTCCAGACGCGCAGGCTCAGCGGCCATGGCTCACGGGCCCAGCCGCTCCGCGGCATGTGGGATCTTCCCACATGTGGGTTCCCACAAGAACCCGTGTCCCCTGCATCGGCAGGCGGGCTCTCAACCACTGCGCCACCAGGGAAGCCCAAGATTCATTCTTTTAATGGAACTTTTGACTAAGGAATTATATAAGTCAAAAATAGAGGCTCAGAAATAATAACTGATATTATAAATAATTGGGCACTCGATTCTGCCATCTGGTGCCTATTAACTTACCCTTGCTAATGCCAGTATTTGGAGAATTCAACTCCCCCTGAAATATGTTTCAAAGAAAAATATATATATGAAAGAAACGAATTTCTTACACTGTCACTCATAAATTTTTTTAAATGCAAATCTGATCATGACACCCTTCTACCTGGACACATCTTCTTTTTGTGCTCAAGGTAAACATAAATCCTTATATTGTCCTCAGGTATTTAACCACAAACTACTTCATCAATCTTATTTTCATTATCTCCTCACTACATGTCTTACACTTAGCTTTACCAAATATTTTGCCATTTCTCCTAAACACATCATGTACTTCCATTCCTCAGGAACATGATGCTTCCTCTGCCTAAAATGTCATTCTCTTCTCTTATTACCTAGTGAAATTCTAGTAATTTTTTAAAAGTCCAGCTCAAATATCAATTCCTCTGTGAAGTCTTGCCTGATTCTCCAGGGAAGGTTAAACATTTCAGTATGCTCTCAGAGCACATGCTTCTAGAATAAGACCCAATACTCTATAAAATGACAGTTTGTGTGTGTGTCTACTTATTCCAACAGATTGTAAGCAGAGGCTCTATCTTGTTCTCTCTTTTTGTCTGCCACCTTGCAGTCTCTGGCACATATCAGGCTCTGAATAAATAGTTGCTGAATGAATGATTCAGTCAGGGAGTCATTTCGCACTTTGTCAGGCCATACTACTTGAAGTAAAAAATCATCGAAGACGTGGATGGACCTAGAGACTGTCATACAGAGTGAAGTAAGTCAGAAAGAGAAAAACAAATATTGTATGTTAACGCATATATGTGGAATCTGAAAAAAATTGGTATAGATGATCTTATTTACAAAACAGAAATAGAGACGCAGATGTAGAGAACCAACGTATGGATACCAAGGGAGAAAGAGGGAGAGGTGGGATAAATTGGGAGATTGGGATTGACATATATACACTATTGATACTATGTATAAAATAGATAACTAATGAAAACCCACTGTATAGCACAGGGAACTCTACTCAGTTCTCTGTGGTGACCTAAATGAGAAGGAAATCCAAAAAAGAGGGAATATTTGTATACATATAGCTGATTCACTTTGCTGTACAGTAGAAACTAACACAACATTGTAAAGCAACTATACTCCTATAAAAAAATGTTTAGAAATAAAAAAATCAGCAACAGCTTTTGAAAAGCAATCACCATTGCACAGACTACTTATTAAATGGGAAAAGAACAACTTTTTAATATTTTGCTAATAAAAATCAGACAATAGTAAATTGATAACTGCAGATTTCAGGCACCATGAGAAAAACATCCATGGCTCAGCAAGATTAAATATTTCAGTTCTTTGCTTTGAGAAGAATCATAGAATCATATGGTAAAATTGCTGTTAAGGGTAATCTAGTCCAACTCCCCACATTGTGAACAGACACCTCCAGTTTCCATATTCTCATTAATATCTCAGGTGAGATATCATATTATGTGTGAGCAATTCTTAAGAAGTTCTTATTTACTTTGAGTTGAAATCTATATCTAGTATTCTCAACCCATTATTTTAGTATATCCCTTGAGGCCATGCAGAGTAAACCTAATATGAAGTTTTCAAATATTTGAAACCTTTCTTATTCTAGTTATTCCCCCAATCCCATAAGTAGTAACATGCAATTCCCTTGATTCTTTCAACTATCTCTTGTCTGTTAGGATTCTAGTCTTGCACCATTTTTGTCCCCTTTCTTTGAATATTATAGTAGTTCTGGGTCACTCTGTATCACAACATTGATCATGTCATCTGATCATTGTTGACGAGAGTGGGAATGTTATCGCTCTCATTCTAGATACTGTTATTCCATTAGCACTGTTTAAGATTTAATCTGATTTTTTAAAAATGTTCATGTCACACAGTTGACTCATTGACCTTACTGGAGATACTATCTCTTTCTATCTAAGGATACAGTAACAGTTCACTGAGATATTATCTAATAATAATGTTAGAGAAGGAGCCAAGTAATCATCAGTAAAGAAGGAGAAAAAATTAAACAAAAGGGCAAAAATTGTGTGAATTAAATATAGACACCATGCACTGGCTAAAAACTATTGAAAATATTATGCTAAAATGCTAAATTTTTAGATTTTGCCACTTTCATATTGCAGACATATTAAGCAAAGTATTTAGTAGTTTTTAGAACTACAGTATAATTTAAATTTTAGTGTTTTTAGCATTTCCATTGAATATAGCACAACAATGTTAATAATTTATAAAAGCATATATTTTTTATGGAATTTGTGACTTCTTTAAGTTTGGATACATTCTTTATATTTAGAGATAAACTTGTTTCAGGAAAATATACCTTTAATTTTATAATAAAAATTCAAGGAAAAATATGATTGATATAGCAAAAAATATCTTAAGAAAACTTCCCTGGCATAAGTTTAGTCCAGTAAACAAGTAATGCATGTTATTTTCACTTCTTACTTTCTTGAATACTTAGGAATTTACTAAGTATGTGCAGTATATTTACTGATGTGACTGGTTGTGTTTCATCTATTTGTTTGTAATTTTTAACTTTCTGTTTAGATTTTAAACCCTATAAGGCCAAGTCAGTGTTCTTCTTGTGTTGTATTTCTTCTTGTGCTCTTTTAGTGTTTTATGGTGTTATTATGTACTCAAGGAACAAGCTTTGTCATTGAAGATTGGTTTGTGAGTGCTTGCTTTCCTCTCTTCACAAATGCATTTTGGATTAATGTGTATTGGTTAACCTCCTTGCAAACTTATATAGATTTTCCTTGTAGGTCTTTGAAACTGTGACATTTATCATCATATGTAGGCTTTAGATTGGAAGTTTAATCCTGAAAAGCTGCTTATTTCTTTTTTATACATTTGACTATAGCTTAGTCATGTGTGACTACGTAGATGGTAGTGGCACCTGTGTGAAACTTCACTGTTAGAATATGGCTAAATTTTCTATGGTTAGGATAACTGAGTTAATTATTTAATCACAATTTTCAACTCATTTGCACTGTTTAGAAATTAAAATGAAATTCTGTACATTAAAATAATAAAGAATAAATGTTTCTAGTGGTTATTTTTATTTAAAAAATAGCACTCAAAGCAAAATTTAAAGGAATAGCCATATCTAGGTTCAGTTATGTGTTTTTTATACTAATCTCCTGTCAATCACTGCTTAAAACCCCTTCCCACCGCAGATTAAGTCATCCAGTATATTCATACTTCTACTCAAAGCCTGCTAGCTCTTATGTGTCTCAGCTCCAATTGCTTTTTAGAATAGTTTAGATTCAGGTATTTTGTAAGAGGATTTTTGTTTTAAACTACCAACTATATCTAAGTTTTGAAAGTCCTATTTACTTAGTTAAAATTCATGACTTTGGATAGATGTAGGTTTGACAACTACACTACTCTGTGTTTGTGACTTTGGTCAGTTTTCTTAATCTCATGGTCTTTGTTTCTAAACTAGGTGGATCTCATCAGATTGTTAAGGAAAGAATTGTGATATTTTATGAAGAATGCTGAATATTGTGCTTGTCATTAGTAAGAGCTCAGTAAATAATAATTATCATAACTTATTATCATTATCCTATCAGTTTTCTCTGTATCACCCATTTGAGTTAGTAACTTCCCTCTCTCTTAAAGATGGTCCTGAATGTAGCTCTCGCTTCATTGTAAAACTAATTTCATTCCTTCAGGAATGAAACTGAGTTTTATTTTGGATTGCTTCCTGCTAATCTTAGGGAATATTCTTGGTTTACTTTTTGTACCTTCATGGTAAGTTCTTTGAGGGATTAGAGTTCTTTCAAAGGATTATTTTTTCATTCTCTTTGCCAAATTAGAAAAAGAAAGTCATACTATTTCTTCAGCCCAATGCCTAGCAGGGTGATTTCCCCATTAATATTTTGTTTGTTCTTTTTTGGAGGGTCAAGGGCAAGTAAAAAGTTACAAAGCTCTCCCACCACTTTTACCCCTTTTATTTTTATTGTGGTAAAATAAACATAATATTTACCATCTTCAACCATTTTTAACTGGCACTTATATTGCTTTGCAACCGTCACCACCACTCATCTCAAGAACTTTTTTGATTTTGAAAAATTGAAACTATACACATTAAATAAAAACTCCGTATTCTCCTGTCTCCCTCCATCCCCTGGAAACCATCATTCTACTTTCTGACTCTGACTTTGACTTCTCTAAGCACCTCAAATAAGTGGAATCATTTGTATTTGTCTTTTTTTGCTTGGCTTATTTCACCTAGCATAATATCCTCAAGGTTCACCCATGTTGTAGCATATGTGAGAATTTCCCTCCTTTTTAAGGCTAATATTGCACTGTATGTGTATATTACATTTTGCTTATTCATTCATCCATCCATGGACGCTTGGGTTTCTCCTATGTTTTAGCTATTGTGAATAATGCTATTATGAACATGGGTGTACAAATACCTCTTTGAGACCTGGCTTTCAGTTGTTTTTAGTATATACTCAGAAATGGAATTGCCGGATCATATGGTAATTCTGTTTTTAGCTTTTGGAGGAACTGCCATGTGGTTTTCCACAGTGGCTGTAACATTTTACATTCCCACCAATTGTGTACAAGTGTTCTACATTCTCCACATCCTGTCAACACTTGTTATTTTCTGGAGGGTTTTGTTTTGTTTTGTTTGTTTTTATAGTAGTCATCCTAATGAGTACGGGGTAGTATCTCATAGTAGTTTTGATTTGTATTTCCCTAATAATTAGTGATGTTGAGCATCTTTTCATAGGTTAATTGGCTATTTGTATATCTTCTTTTGAGAAATGTCTATTCAAGTGTTTTGCCTATTTTTGAATCAGGGTGTTTGTTTATTTGTTGTTGTTGAGTTTTAGATGTTCTTTGTGTATTCTTGATATCAATCACTTATCAGATATATGATTTGCAAATGTTTACTCCTATATGTTCCTTTTTTACACTGTTGATAGTGTCTTTTGATGCACAGATTAAAAAAAAATTATTAAGTCCAATTTGTCTACTTTTTCTTTTGTTGCCTGTGCCTTTGGTGTCATATCCAAGAAACCATTGCTAAATTCAGTGTTGTCAAGCTTTTATGCTATGTTTTCTTCTAATGTTTTATAGTTTTAGGTCTTGCATTTAGGTCATGGATCCATTTTGAGTAATTTTTGTATATGGTGTTAGGTAAGGGTCCAATTTCATTCTTTTGTATAGAGATATCCAGTTTTCCTAGCACCATTTGTTGAAAACACTGTCTTTCCTATTGAATGGTCTTGGCACTCTTAATAAAAATCATGTGACCATAATATGTGAGGATTTATTTCTGGACTCTAGTCTATTATATGGTTCTATATGTCTTTCTTTATGTTCTACCACACTGTTTTGAATACTATAACTTTTTAGTAAGTTTTGAAATCAGGAGATATGAGTCCTCCAGCTTCATTCTTCTTTTTCAGGATTGTTTTGGCTATTCAGGAATATTGTGTGCTTGTCTTTTACCCCATAATTGTTTTTGTATGATGAATAACATGTGATTTTTATACATCAAACATCTGCACTTCTATCCCCAGCAAATATTCTAAAATATTTATGCAACTCGTTCTTTTTTTGTTTTGTTTTGTTTTTGCGGTACGTGGGCCTCTCACTGTTGTGGCGTCTCCCATTGTGGAGCACAGGCTTCAGGCGCGCAGGCTCAGGGGCCATCACGGGCCCAGCCGCTCCGCGGCATGTGGGATCTTCCCAGACCGGGGCACGAACCCGTGTCCCCTGCGTCGGCAGGCGGACTCTCAACTACTGCGCCACCAGGGAAGCCCAGCAACTTGTTCTTTTTTGTAGCTACTATATAACTTATCTCTCCTGTCTCTTCCCCCCTCCCCATATCTACATACTTTCCTTTCCCCATTACTCAGGTTTAAAAAAATCACAGGTTTCTTTAAAGACCTATAATATTTCTTCATAATATCCAATCATATCACTCATTCAACCAATAATTTATTGTGTGCTTACTGTCAAAGCAGTTTTATAGAAAGAACTCAATCTGGACCTTATTACATAAAACATGCTATTATTTTGCCTTTTATTTCACATGAAAAATACTATAAAATATATTTTTAAAAGGATTAGGACCACCAAATAGGCCCAGGAAGTCATGATTCTTACCACTGGTTAATTTAACTCATTTAAAACAATTGAATTTTCCCACTTCTCTTGAAAGCTCAAAGGGAGACAATTTTGTCTTGATAGTATGACACTAACTTATCTTTTGATAAATATGTTAAATGCAACCAGTCTGATGTATTCAGGGTTGGATACCATGCCCTAATTTTTGTTGACTAGTGACCTCTAAAACTTATTACATTTGAGCCCACTTAATATCAAATCACCTAATGGAAGCACATTTCTTTCTACCAAATCATTTTGTACTAATTCAGTACAATTTTGCCCATTTAATATCAATTGACACTAAACGATTTCCTGTGCAATGTCAATTGAAAATCACTGATTTCCTGCTAATACAGCACTTAGTGTCAATTTCTGTGTGCAGCAAAAGCATTTTTTCAATTAACTACACCATATAATTTTTTGTTTTTAGTTGTTTTCATGTCCTGTAAGACAATAGTTTTGTAAAACAAAGACATAAGAAGGAGAAAAAGATTACTTTCTTCCTTGGCATTTAATAATTTAAATATAATGATTTTATTTCTAACCTATAGGAAGTCAATAGCTTATTGGAAAACTTTGGAATATATCAAGCAATGTTGCAGTAAATTTGCATTAGCAGTAAATAGTACTGTGTGTTTTGGGACATTGTATATACTAGGCTATATGTAGAAAAATGTTTTGACTAACAAATTCTTACTAGTACCTCCTCTCGTGATTTATCTCAAGAAGACCTATTATTGAATAGAGATGAGGTCATTTAAATATCCTCTTATTAGAAAAATGAGGCAATATTACCTTCACTAATTCATGAAAATTTAGAAAGATTCATGGCCTAGCGCAGCTAGGTTAACACAGATGAAGCTGTTCTTCTGATGAGATAATAGCAGGTTTACTCAGCAAGTGCGAGTATTTCTGTGTTACTCAGTATATATCTCCCATTTTGGATGGTGATGGGGAAGGAAGGAAATTGGAGTTGACTTGCTCTGTCCTAGAGAATAAGGAAGAGATGTATATAAAAACATAGAAAATTATTCAAAGCTATAAATAAAATAAGTATATATTGAAAGTTTATTCAAATACTAAGCTATTTAGCCAAATACATAATAAGATACCTAATTAGAATAGGGCATGGTCTCTTCCTGTAATAGAGGTCAACATCTGATGAGAGAGAAAGTATTCACAAATGAGAAATAATTAAATAACAATAAACTTTAAGTGATAAATTGTGGGACACAGTCTGTAAGTGGTGTATTTCTTTAGATTTTTTAAAAGATCAATATGTACTGAAGGTGCTCTAGGGTGAATCATTGAGTTCTATACTGAAGGAAGCTTCTGGTCTGTCTTGGCAAGAAGGACAGAATAAACTCTCATTAAGTAGATAAGTTTTTTTTTTTTTTCTTTCAGCCTTTTTATACTGTTTGATCCTTCTTATACTGTTTGACTCCCAATTGACATTAGCTCTATTTTTGAATAATCCTGATTAAAAGAGATTTCAGCAATATTTCAAAATCATATTTTTCGAATGTGTGGTACATGTTAGTTACAGTGATAGACACTGGGAATAAGAGAGAAGTAAATATAGTCCTTTCTCTTGAGGAACTTCACTCATAGGAGTGGAATGATATATGCACACACAGATATTAATATTATGTAATAATAACTTGATGGTATGCAACAGCATGCTACTGGTAAACAAAGGAAGGCACCTATTGCAGCCTGGAAATTCAGGGAAAACTTCTTGGTGTCTGTAGAGATATAGGAAATGATCCTTAAAAAATGAATAGGAGATGACTAGATGAGGGAGGGAATATCTCTTGGGTCAGAGGGAACTGCGTGAGTAAAAGCATGGAGATTATAAACATGGTGTGTGTGGGAAGCCATTATACCCAAACAAACATATATGTTACAAAGTTGGGATCATAACATATATACTGTTTTGTAACATTTTCTTCATTTAATAGCATACACTGATCATTTTTTCCAAGATTTTTAATTATTTTCACAGGACTTTAAAAATATTGCTACATGGTATTCTGTCACATGTTGCAAATAGTTTTTTGTGAATTTATTATTTGACTTTTTTTTTTCCAAGTCAAAAGAGCTTTTATTCATTTTTAAAATATCACATATGAGCCTGGCCTCTTGCGGTTTCTGTAACTGGATCACTCAGATCTTATTCATCAGCCTGCTGAACTGTTCCTTTTTCAGAAACATAGACACCATCCAAAAATTTTCTGATATCCTTGTATTTTACTGTTGTGGCTTGCTGAATCAAAGCAGCTGAATTTGACACAAGTTCAATGTCATTTCCTTCAAGAATCAACTCATCTTTCTGGGCTTGAGATACTGAACAAGCAACACCTGGCCTCATCCGAACCCTGCGGATGTATTTTTCACCCAAAAAATTTCGGATTTCAACAAGAGAACCATTCTCCTGAATAACAACGTTGATGGGGAAGTGAGCATACACAGACCTCATCTTGTAACGGAAGCCCAGTGTAACACCCTTGATCATGTTCTGTACATGACTACAGATAGTGCGAACAGTGGCCAGTTCCTTCCTATTCCCCCACCATTTGTCAACCCGGAGCCTCTTTTTTTCTTCCCAAGGAGACTGAGTTCTACATTTATGTGATTAAAGCCCCTCCGCAGGGTGCCTCTGGGGCCCTTCACAATAACTGTGCGTCCCTTCAGAGTAATGTCGACTAGGAGAGAACGTATTCGTGAGGTCTCGGAACAAGGTATAGAGCGTGTAGTAAAGATGTAAGAAAAATGCAAGCACCAAGTCTCGTACCATTTTCTGGAATGTCGACAGTCTGATTGCTGAGAATGGTCTTCATTCTCGCAGTAGATGCAGCAAAGAGCTATTATTTGACTTTTAATGTTGTTTGTTTTTGCTATATAGAACTTTTCATTTTTTATACGTTCAAATCTACTATTTTTTTAAAAACCTGCTATATTTTCCTAATGGCTTCTGCCTTCGCTCTTATGCTTAGAAAGACCTCTCCCACTTAGATTAAAAATCCTCCTATATTTGCTTCTAGTTCTTTTATGGTTTCATTGTTTACATATAACTCTTTAAACCATCTGGAATTTTATTTTGATATACAGTGTGAGATAGGCTCTAAATTTACTCTGTTCTAAATATTTAACCAGTTGTCCCAGCACCATCAATTGAAAAATCTATGTTTTCCCCGTTGATTTGAAATGCATTATTTATCATATGCTAAATACTTAATTTACAAATGGGTTTGTTTCATGCCTTTCTATTCCATTTCCAGCCTTTCTATTTTTTCTCTTCAGTTCTTTCAGTTTCTGTATTCTTTACTTGGACTATGCTATTTTAACAGTTGTGGCTTTTACAATTACAGTTTAAACCTGTTAATGAGAGTCCCCTTTTATTATTTTTTCATTTTATAAAATTATTGACTATTTTCATCCAGTAATTTCTTCCATAAGAACTTTAGAATAACTTAATCATGGTCCCTGCCCCCCACCCCCCTACACCTCCTGCCCAACTTTCAATTTCATTGGACTTCTAATAGGGGTTGCACTACATTTATGAGCCTTTTGGGGAGAAATGACATATAGGTTTATTAGGTCGAAAAACTAGAATTGAAACTTTAGGTAAAGTGTCCATTTTAGTTATAGTGACTATACATTACACCTGTAAAGAAATGCCTGTGTATGACAACAGGTGTTTTTTGTTGTTATTGTTTTGGTTTGGGGAATTTTTTTTGCTCTTGTTATTTTTGCTTTTTATTTTCTATATTTTTCTTTTTATAAACCCACATGTGTTTTTCACATTGAAAAATAAATTCTTTAAATTTTTTTGTTTACCTAATCAATGAACAGAAGTGAGAAAAGAAGGGAGAGATTTTGCTAGAGGGAGGCACAGGTCAAGGGGATTTGCATTAGGATGAAGGTGATTTACATGTTCTGAAAAATAAGGAGCCAGTAAAGAAGACACTGAAGATAAGGGGAGAGAAGTGATCATTGATAGAGCAAAGTCTCAGAGATTTTAGGAGGGTATAAAAATCAAGTATACAAGTGGAGGGATTGACCTCAAGTAGAAGGATAATGATAGTGGATTGGAAGATAAATAAATGAAAATACAACATGCATTGAGTCTATCTCATTATCACAATAACTCTATGATTAGGTATTATTGTTCTACGGATGAGGAAATTGAGTTCTAAAGATACTAGGTGAAAAACAATTAACTTTCAGAAAACTTTGGTGAGATGAGATCTGAGATTCGTACAATTGAAGTGAGACATTTATATATTAATGATGAAATGATTTCAGACTACCAGGAGTTATTTGGGATAGATTGTCAGTAAGCATAGTACAGTGAACAGCAGAAAGTGGATGAGGGAGAATCGTCATAAATAGTCCTAGTGAGAATGGACCTTATTTAACTTACTTCAATTTTCTCCATTTTAAAATATCTTGCCTTGACCCCCAAACTAAACATTAGTTATTTCTTAAGCTTCCCATTGAAGCTTGAAATCTGTAAAAATACTCATTCCTGTGTCTTCCATGTCTCTCATTAAATGTCTCTAGATATTTAGATATATCCCTGACTTTGTAACATTCCTTTACATCAGTGTGTTTTTCTGTTTATACAATCTTCAATCTATCCACTTAAATTTATTATGCCAATTACTTTGGGTTAGGCATTGTTAACATTGGGGACACAAATATAGAAAAGGTTTCAACTATTAATGCAGACTCCTTCATTATGATATTGCAGAATCTGTAAAATTTCACGTCATAGGAGAATCGGGAAATATTTATGCAAAATATTCACATAGGTATCAAGCCTGGGAGCAAACACAGAGCTTATTCTGATTTAAACCCCTCATTTTACAGTGGAGAAAACCTAAGTTCACAGATATTAAATTATTTTTTCCTATAAGCATTACATTAAATAATCTGTGTTTTCCTCAATAGGTACAATTTTGATTATGTGATTCAATGAATCATATTTCTTGATATATTTAAATATGCCTGATTTTATATTACTCCTATTATTGTGAGAATCATGCATTTCGAATTAAAAAACAGTCCTGTGATAAATTTTGTATCTGAAGTAAACCTTCATAATAACATCAAACAATAAGGCAAACTTCTATAATTTTAAATCAATATAGTCCCTATAGTAACAGTAGCTACGAACAGTAACTACTACTACTACTAGCAATAATAATTAGATATAATTGTATTTCCTAAGTGAATAAATATGCAGCATGCTGTTTGTTTAAAAATAATAAAGTCAAGGCATATAAAGGCACGTTTTATGTGGAATTGTTAACCCCTTGCTGTTGTGATTGAAGTGTATGAGGAAGTTCTTCTTAAAATTTCTTTCAAAACAGCTAACTATACAGTTAAAATTCCCGGCATTAGCAACCAGTTCCTTTCAAATAGAATGACTTCTTAATACGCAAAAGAGATGTGCTGTACACGCTTTACTCTTTTAATATCCAGTGTGACTTAATTTGTGAGACTGTTTTCCCAAGACACCTATCCAGGAGGTATGTCTTGAGGGGAAAGATGGGATTAACCAGTAAGTAAGTTTTTTTGTTTTTTTTAACATCTTTATTGGAGTATAATTGCTTGACAGTGGTGTGTTAGTTTCTCCTTTATAGCAAAGTGAATCAGTATACATACACACATATCCCCATATCTCTTCCCTCTTGCATCCCCCTCCCTCCCACCCTCCCTATCCCACCCCTCTAGGTGGTCGCAAAGCACAGAGCTGATCTCCCTGTGCTATGCACCTGCTTCCCATTAGCTATCTATTTTACGTTTGGTAGTGTATATATGTCCATGCCACTCTCTCACTTTGTCCCAGCTTACCTTTCCCCTCCCCATATCCTCAAGTCCATTCTCTAGTAGGTCTGCGTCTTTATTCCCGTCTTGCCCCTAGGTTCTTCATGACCATTTATTTTTAGATTCCATATATATGTATTAGCATATGGTATTTGTTTTTCTCTTTCTGACTTACTTCACTCTCTATGACAGACTGTAGGTCCATCCACCTCACTACAAATAACTCAATTTCGTTTTTTTGTATATATGTGCCACATCTTTTTTATCCATTCATCTGTCGATGGACACTTAGGTTGGTTCCATGTTCTGGCTATTGTAAATAGAGCTGCAATGAACATTGTGGTACATGACTCTTTTTGAATTATGGTTTTTGCAGGGTATATGCCCAGTAGTGAGATTGCTGGGTCAAATGGTAGTTCTATTTTTAGTTTTTTAAGGAAACTCCATACTGTTCTCCATAGTGGCTGTAGCAATTTACATTCCCACCAACAGAGGGTTCCCTTTTCTCCACACCCTCTCCAGCATTTATTGTTTGTAGATTTTTTGATGATGGCCATTCTGACCAGTGTGAGATGATATCTCATTGTAGTTTTGATTTGCATTTCTCTAATGATTAATGATGTTGAGCATTCTTTCATGTGTTTGTTGGCCATCTGTATGTCTTCTTTGGAGAAATGTCTATTTAGGTCTTCTGCCCATTTTTGGATTGGATTGTTTGTTCTTTTGATATTGAGCAGCATGAGCTGCTTGTAAATTTTGGAGATTAATCTTTTGTGAGTTGCTTCATTGGCAAATATTTTCTCCGATTCTGAGGGTTGTCTTTTCGTCTTGTTTATGTTTTCCTTTGCTCTGCAAAAGGTTTTAAGTTTCATTAGGTCCCATTTGTTTATTTTTGTTTTTATTTCCATTTCTCTAGGAGGTGGGTCAAAAAGGATCTTGCTGTGATTTATGTCATGGAGTGTTCTGCCTATGTTTTCCTCTAAGAGTTTAATAGTGTCTGACCTTACAGTTAGGTCCTTAATCCATTGTGAGTTTATTTTTGTGTATGGTGTTAGGGAGTGTTCTAATTTCATACTTTTACATGTACCTGTCCAGTTTTCCCAGCACGACTTATTGAAGAGCTGTCTTTTCTCCACTGTATATTCTTGCCTCCTTTATCAAATATAAAGTGACCATATGTGCATCAGTTTACCTCTGGGCTTTCTATCCTGTTCCATTGATCTATCTTTCTGTTTTGGTGCCAGTACCATACTGTCTTGATTACTGTAGCTTTGTAGTATAGTCTGAAACCAGGGAGCCTGATTCCTCCAGCTCCATTTTTCTTTCTCAAGATTGCTTTGGCTATTCGGTGTCTTTTGTGTTTCCATACAAATTGTGAAATTTTTTGTTCTAGTTCTGTGAAAAATGCCAGTGGTAGTTTGATAGGGATTGCATTGAATCTGTAGATTGCTTTGGGTAGTAGAGTCATTTTCACAATGTTGATTCTTCCAATCAAGAGCATGGTATATCTCTCCATCTATTTGTACCATCTTTAATTTCTTTCATCAGTTTCTTATAATTTTCTGCATATAGGTCTTTTGTCTCCTTGGGTAGGTTTATTCCTAGATATTGTATTCTTTTTGTTGCAGTGGTAAATGGCAATGTTTTCTTAATTTCACTTTCAGATTTTTCTTCATTAGTATATAGGAATGCAAGAGATTTCTGTGCATTAATTTTGTATCCTGCTACTTTACCAAATTCATTGATTAGCTCTAGGAGTTTTATGGTAGCATCTTAGGATTCTCTATGTATAGTATCATGTCATCTGCAAACAGTGACAGCTTTACTTCTTCTTTTCCAATTTGGACTCCTTTTATTTATTTTTTCTTTTCTGATTGCTGTGGCTAAAACTTCTGAAACTATGTTGAATAGTAGTGGTGAGAGTGGACAACCTTTTCTCGTTCCTGATCTTAGTGGAAATGGTTTCAGTTTTTCACCATTCAGGATGATGTTGGCTGTGGGTTTATGATATATGGCCTTTATTATGTTGAGGTAAGTTCTCTGTATGCCTACTTTCTGGAGGGTTTATATCATAAATGGGTGTTGAATTTTGTTGAACGCTTTCTCTGCATCTATTGAGATGATCATATGGTTTTTCTCCTTCAATTTGTTAATATGGTGTATCGATTGATTTGCGTATATTGAAGAATTCTTGCATTCCTCGGATAAACCCTACTTTATCATGGTGTATGATCCTTTTAATGTGCTGTTGGATTCTGTTTGCTAGTATTTTGTTGAGGATATTTGCATGTATATTCATCAGTGATATTGGCCTGTAGTTTTCTTTCTTTGTGACATCTTTGTGTGGTTTTGGTGTCAGGGTGATGGTGGCCTCATAGAATGAGTTTGGGAGTGTTCCTCCCTCTGCTGTATTCTGGAAGATTTTGAGAAGGATAGGTGTTAGCTCTTCTCTGAGTGTTTGATAGAATTCTCCTGTGAAGCCATCTGGTCCTGGGCTTTTGTTTGTTGGAAGATTTTTAATCACAGTCTCAATTTCAATGCTTGGGATTGCTTTGTTATATTTTCTGTCTCTTCCTGGTTCAGTTTGGGAAGGTTGTGCATTTCTAAGAATTTGTCCATTTCTTCCAGGTTGTCCATTTTATTGTCATAGAGTTGCTTGTAGTAATCTCTTATGATCCTTTGTATTTCTGCCATGTCAGTTTTTACTTCTCCTGTTTCATTTCTAATTCTATTGATTTGAGTCTTCTCCCTTTTTTTCTTGATGAGTCTGGCTAATGCTTTATCTATTTTGTTTATCTGCTCAAAGAACCATCTTTTAGTTTTATTGATGTTTGCTATAGTTTCCTTCATTTCTTTTTCATTTCTTTCTAACCTGATTTTTATGATTTCTTTCCTTCTGCTAACTTTGGTGTTTTTTTGTTCTTCTTTCTCTAATTAGTTTACGTGTAAGGTTATGTTGTTTATTTGAGGTGTTTCTTGTTTCTTCATTTAGGACTGTATTGCTATACACTTCCTCTTAGAACTGCTTTGGCTGCATCCCATAGGTTTTGAGTCTTTGTGTTTTCATTGTCATTTGTTTCTAGGTATTATTTGATTTCCTCTTTGATTTCTTTTTTTCTTTTTTTTTTTTTTTTTTGCGGTACGTGGGCTAAACACTGCTGTGGCCTCTCCCGTTGCGGAGCACAGGCTCCGGACGCGCAGGCTCAGCAGCCATGGCTCAGGGGCCCAGCTGCTCCATGGCATGTGGGATCTTCCCGGACCGGGACACAAATCCATGTCCCCTGCATTGGCAGGCGGACTCTCAACCACTGCACCACCAGGGAAGCCCCTCTTTGATTTCTTCAGTGATCTCTTCGTTATCAAGTCGTGTATTGTTTAGCTTCCACGTGTTCGTATTTTTTACAGATTTTTTTCCTGTAATTGGTACCTAGTCCATAGCGTTGTGGTCGGAAAAGATACTTGATACGATTTCAATTTTCTTAAATTTACCAAGGCTTGATTTGTGACCCAGGATATGATCTGTCCTGGGGAATGTTCCATGAGCACTTGAGAAGAAAGTGTATTCTTTTGTTTTTGGATGGAATGTCTTATAAATATCAACTAAATCCATCTTGTTTAATGTATCATTTAAAGCTGGTGTTTCCTTATGTATTTTCATTTTGGATGATCTGTCCATTGGTAAAAGTGGAGTGTTAAAGTCCCCTACTATGATTATGTTACTGTTGATTTCTCCTTTTATGGCTGTTAGTATTTGCCTTATGTATTGAGGTGCTACTGTGTTGGGTGCATAAGTATTTGCAACTGTTATATCTTCTTCTTGGATTGATCCCTTGTTCATTATGTAGTGTCCTTCTTTGTCTCTTGTAATAGTCTTTGTTTTAAAGTCTATTTTGTCTGATATGAGAATTGCTACTCTAGCTTTCTTTTGATTTCCATTTGCATGGAATATATTTTTCCATCCCCTCACTTTCAATCTATATGTGTCCCTAGGTCTGAAGTGGGTCTCTTGTAGATAGCATATATAAGGGTCTTGTTTTTGTATCCATTCAGCGAGCCTCTGCCTTTTGGTTGGAGTATTTAATCCATTTACTTTTAAGGTAATTATTGATATGTATGTCCCTATTACCATTTTCTTAATCGTTTTTGGTTTGTTATTGTAGGTCTTTTCCTTCTTTTGTGTTTCCTGTCTAGAGGCTCCTTTACCATTTGTTGTGAAGCTGGTTTGGTGGTGCTGAATTCTCTTAGCTTTTGCTTGTCTGTAAAGGTTTTAATTTCTCCATCAAATCTGAACGAGATCCTTGCTGGGTAGCGTAATCTTGGTTTTAAGTTTTTCCCCTTCATCACTTTAAATATGTCCTGCCACTCCCTTCTGGCTTGCAGAGTTTCTGCTGAAAGATCAACTGTTAACCTTATTGGGATTCCCTTGTATATTATTTGTTGTTTTTCCCGTGCTGCTTTTAATAGTTTTTCTTTGTATTTAATTTTTGATAGTTTGATTAATATGTGTCTTGGCGTGTTTCTCCTTGCATTTATCCTGTATGGGACTCTCTGTGCTTCCTGGACTTGATTAACTATATCCTTTCCCATATTAGGGAAGTTTTCAACTATAATCTCTTTAAATATTTTCTCAGTCCCTTTCTTCTTCTCTTCTTCTTCTGGGACCCCTATAATTTGAATGTTGATGCATTTAATGTTGTCCCAGAAGTCTCTGAAACTATCCTCAATTCTTTTCATTTTTTTTCTTTATTCTGCTCTGCAGTTGTTATTTCCACTATTTTATCTTCCAGGTCGCCTATCTGTTCTTCTGACTCAGTTATTGTGCTATTGATCCCTTCTAGAGAATATTTAATTTCTTTTATTGTGTTGTTCATCACTGTTTGTTTGCTGTTTAGTTCTTCTAGGTCCTTGTTAAACGTTTCTTCTATTTTCTCCATTGTATTTCCAAGATTTTATATTATCTTTACTATCATTATTCTGAATTCTTTTTCATGTAGAATGCCTGTTTCCTCTTCATTTGTTAGTTCTGGTGGGTTTTTACCTTGGTCCTTCATCTGCTGTGTGTTTCTCTGTCTTCTCATTTTGCTTAACTTACTGTGTTTGGGGTCTCCTTTTCGCAGGCTGCAGGTTCATAGTTCCCCTTGTTTTTGGTGTCTGTCCCCAGTGGCTAAGGTTGGTTCAGTGAGTTGTGTAGGCCTCCCAGTGGAGGGGACTAGTGCCTGTGTTCTGGTGGATGAGGCTGGATCTTGTCTTTCTGGTGGGCAGGTCCACATCTGGTGGTGTGTTTTGGTGTATCTGTGGCCTTATTATGATTTTAGGCAGCCTTTCTGCTAATGGGTGTGGTTGTGTTCCTGTCTTGCTAGTTGTTTGGCATAGGGTGTCCAGCACTGTAGCTTGCTGGTCGTTGAGTGGAGCTGGGTCTTGGCATTGAGATGGAGATCTGTGTGGGATTTTCATCATTTGATATTAACGTGGAGCTGGGAGGTCTCTTGTGTACCAATGTCGTGAACTTGGCTCTCCCACCTCAGAGGCACAGCCCTGATGCCTGGCTGGAGCACCAAGAGCCTGTTAACCACACAGCTCAGAATAAAAGGGAGAAAAAAAAGAGAGAAAGAAAGAAGAAGATAAATAAAATAAAGTTATTAAAATAAAAATAAGAAATAATTATTAAAAACAATTTTTTTAAGTATTAAAAGAAAATAAAAGAAGGCAGCAACCAAACCAAAAAACAAATCCACCAATGATAACAAGTGTTAAAAACTATACAAAAAAATACCGGAGATACAGAACCCTAGGATAAATGGTAAAAGCAAAGCTGTACAGACAAAATCACACACAGATGCATACACATAGACACTCACAAACAGCGGAAAAGGAAAAAAGAAAATATATATATATATCATTGCTCCCAAGGTCCACCGCCTCAATTTTGGGCTGATTTATTGTCTCTTCATGTATTCCAAAGATGCAGCATACATCAAGTTGATTGTGGGGTTTTAATCCGCTGCTCCTGAGGCAGCTGGGAGAGATTTCCCTTTCTCTTCTTTGTTCGCACAGCTCCTGGGGTTCAGCTTTGGATGTGGCCCCATCTCTGCGTGTACGTCGCCTGAGGGCATATGTTCTTCGCTCAGACAGGATGGTGTTAAAGGAGCAGCTGATTCGGGGGCTGTGGCTCACTCAGGCCAGGGGGAGGGAGGGCTACGGATGCAGGGTGAGCCTGCAGCGGCAGAGGCCAGTGTGACATTGCAACAGCCTGAGGCACACCATGTGTTCTCCCGGGGAAGTTGTCACTGGATCATGGGACCCTGGCAGTGGCAGGCTGCACAGGCTCCTGGGAGGGGAGGTGTGGAAAGTGACCTGTGCTTGCACACAGGCTTCTTGATGGCTGCAGCAGCAGCCTTAGCATCTCATGCCCATCTCTGGGGTCTGCGCTGATAGCCACAGCTTGCGCTCATCTCTGGCACTCCTTTAAGTGGCACTCTTAATCCCCTCTCCTCGTGCACTAGGATATAGGGGCCAGAGAAAGTCTCTTGCCTCTTTGGCATCTCCAGACTTTTTCCCAGACTCCCTCCCAGCTAGCTGTCGTGCACCAGCCCCTTCAGGCTGTGTTCAAGCAGCCAACCCCAGTCCTCTCCCTGGGATCTGACCTCCGAAGCAAAGCCGGAGCCTCAGCTCCCAGCCCCCACCCTTCCCGGCGGGTGAGCAGACAAGCCTCTCGGGCTGGTGAGTGCTGGTTGGCACCAGTCCTCTGTGCGGGAATCTCTCCTCTTTGTCCTCCGCACCCCTGTTGCTGCGCTCTCCTCCATGGCTCCGAAGCTTCACCCCTCCACCACCCACAGTCTCCGCCCGCGAATGGGCTTCGTAGTGCGTGGAAACCTTTCCTCTTTCACAGCTCCCTCCCACTGGTGCTGGTCCCGTCCGTATTCTTTTGTCTCTGTTTTTTCTTTTTTCTTTTGCCCTACCCAGGTACGTGGGGAGTTTCTCTTGCCTTTTGAGAGGTCTGAGGTCTTCTGCCAACGTTCAGTAGGTGTTCTCTAGAAGTTGTTCCACGTGTAGATGTATTTATGATGTATATGTGGGGAGGAAGGTGATCTCCACTTCTTACTATTCTGCCATCTTGAAGCTCCTCCCCAATAGGTAAGTTTTAATGAGGAGGATAGAGAGGTAGATTCCAAGTACAGGGAAAATCTGAGGGACAAAGTAGAGGAGTCTAAGTAGCCGTATGTGTAATGAGGATTGCAATCTGTTCTTACTTCCATTAAGGGCCTTATCAAATTATATTGCAGTTACATTCCTGCCTCTCTACCTAGGTTGTAAACTTTTCCACGTCAGAGAAGACATATTTCATGTCTTTGTCAATAGCATCTACCGTAGTTCCTGGCAAATAATTAGGGTTCAGTAAATATTTATTGAATGACTAAAGGAAGAAAGGAGAATCTAGGAGATCAGGTTTATCACAAGGAAGAAAAAGGGAGAATCTGAAGACAAACACTATCAGGTACATTTTTTTGCCTTGACCAACTTTGCGTTATGCCAACAGTAGATCTCTGATTTAGTCCTGCAAGAAGTGGACAACTATAGAAGTTTTTTATGTACTACAAATTAGACTGTGTAGCATAGTTGGGAAATAGGATGTAGATAACAAATATAAATGACTAGTTCTCTTAAAAATAATTTAATAAAATACATTTATCTCTAAATTAGTAGTCTTTTAGTATTTGATTCAGAAAGGAGATATAACTTGGAATCATCATTAAAATCCTAACTGAGCTTGCATGATTGAATTAGCAGTGCTTGGAAGTATTGTTTAGTAATGTTCTGGAAGGAAAGAAAATTTTCTTAATTTTAGCATCATTCCCACCACCTCCCCCAACCAAGCCCATCAGCAGTGTAATGTAAAATTAGGAAAGAGAGAGAGAAAAAGGAGAAAGGGGAAAAAACTGTAAAGGTTGGAGATAGTACAAAGAAATGAAGTGGAAGAGAAGAAAAATTAAAAAGGAAAGAAAGAAGTACAAAGAGAAAGGAATTGTTGAAAACTTCATATTGTAAGTTTATCCAGTTCTGGGTTAGTCCTGAACAGAGTGTGGAGAGCTATCTCTATATCCAGCGTTACCATGGTTGAAATGACTGAAACAATGCCTTGCCTATAATTTCTGTATATACAGGACTGAACACTATATTATATGGAATTATTCTGTGATCAGGCGCCTTATTCTTTTTCTTCCTCCTTCCTTCCTCTCCCTCCTTCCCTCCATCCCTTCCTCCCTTGTTTCCTTCCTTATGTTTTTTCCCTTTTTTTCTCTTTTCTTTTCAGGAAGCAGGGTATATAGATTTTATTAGAGGATAGCTATTTGGAGATTTAAACTGCAAGATTTGACACCAACTCTTGGAAATGAGTTTCTGTATAGTGCAATAAGCCCTAGGGTTTGTGCCTTTTTCTTTCCTTCTTTCTTTCTTTTCTTTTCTTTCTTTTGGTTTTATACATGAACAAAGGAAAGACAAAACACAAGAGGGTCTTTCATTTGCCATAGTCCACTTCCTTGGGTGCCATTTCTTTCTTCGTTCAGAGATGAAGATTCTGTGTATTCTTCTCACACTGAACACTGCCAGTTTTTCTTTTGTTCTATTTTAAAGAGTATAATATTTCTTGAACTGAGGGACACATTTATAATATAATTTTAAAGGGAGGTTTTTATTTATTTATCATTTTCATGGAAGATTTCTCTAAATTTTTGACAAGAGATATTTGATATTTGGTCACATTTACCTGTCTTCATTTTAAGGGTCTCCATTGCACTGAAATTTCTGTTTAAAGAATTTGAAGAGTGTTCAATTATATAGAGCCCATGCAACATGTTTACGTATCCCTATTCTGTTATGTCATTTATTTCTTTCTAAATGTTAAACAGGGTTGCTAAAAACCTGTGTGTGTGTGTGTGTGTATGCTTGTGTGTGTGTGTGTGTGTTTTAATGGAGGAAAAGTAGAGACAGAGGGAAATTGAGCAGTCACTGCATTCCAGCCAATAGGCCCATTTCTAGGGAGAGGGATTTTATTCCAAAGAATTTGTTTTTAATTCTTCACTTTTAAATTAATAGGTTTTTAAAATATTTGTTACAATGTGATTGAAACTAATTTAAATAGAAATTTTCACCTTTTTGATTTATTTTCTGTTGTAATCAATTGGGCATTGGATTAATATCTGTGTAACTTTTGTATAACCCCCAATATTTTATAAATCAAAAATCTAAACATTTTCCTTTGTTACCTCAGAAATTATATACATTTGAAAGACAAACAGTTCATATCATACTGGATTTTAGTTGCTTATCACTAGTATGAACTTGGAATGAATATTATTTTTAAATAAGTATTCTTAAAGAACTGAGATTTATTGCAACTTTCCTTATACCGGGTACTTATATCTTGTCTCACATAATGCTCTGAACATCTCTTTGCATTCTATAAACTTGCTTCTGTAAACTCAGGTTTATAGAAGATGAAATTGAGGCCCAAAGAGAGTAGGTAAGAACTAAGGTGATTCAGGTCCTAATTACAAATCTCTATCCACTTCTCTCCATTTCCACTGCTGCCTTCTTAGTAGAGGTTACCATGATCTTTATCATGGACCACTGGATTAGTCCCCTAACTGGTCTTCTCACTAACTGCCTTGCTGCTTGCAATCCGTTCTGCATGAGAAACAGGTTTATTCTTGGACTACATCCAAGAAGTATTCTTCAGTAACTTCCCATTTCACTTAGAGTAAAGTTCTGTAAGGTCTATCTCTCCATTTCTCTTTAACCTCATCTCAAAAGTACTCTCATTATAACTTAAAACATTCTAGCCACATTGATGTCATTTTTGTTCCTAGACAATGTCAGATGCTTTTCTTCTTTGGAGCATTCATACATACTGTTACCTGCCCTGGCTTTCTGCATCTTTGGATGCCTCTCATCCTAAGATACCACTTTTTTAAATAGTCACCCTTCCCCCTTGCCTGGATCTCTGTTAGTTATTGTCAGAGGACCTTGTTAATTTGTAATTAACTATTTTGTTTGTTTACCGTATATCCTCCCCTCTCCTCATAGTACACTGAAATCTCTATAAGGACAGAAATTTTCTATTTTATTTGTTGCTCTTGTACAATGTCCAGCACTGTAGGCACTCCGTAAATATTTGCTAGAAGAATATATAACTAAATAAATATATACACACATACATACATATACATACATACATTCTCCACTCTAATGTGTTTTCATATTAATTAAATGTAGTCATAAAATGTATCCCTTTGGTAATGTATATTTTATTCTTTACTTCTTTGGGTATTTTTGTTGTACTTTAGCAAAGTTTGGAATATGTAAAATGATGGCACTTCTTTTATTTCCTTTGAATATTATTCCTTGCTCAGAACATGTTATCTTCCTGCTTGGCCAACCCAAAATATATTGTGGCTTTATGTTTTAGCAAAATATCTAAAAGAACCATAAATTATAGTGTCATTAGCTGAAGGACACCTTAAACCCTGTCTATTCCCGTTACCTCTTTGGAGCCTGAGCCTCCTCTGCAGATCCTCCAACAAGTGGTCCTGGAGACAGTGGTTGGACATCACCAGGCTCAAGGAACTAAGTACCTTTTAAGACAACGCATCTAATTTTTAAAAAAATTTTTAATTTTATTTATTTATTTTTGGCTGCATTGGGTCTTCGTTGCTGCGCGTGGGCTTTCTGTAGTTGTGGCAAGCGGGGGCTACTCCTCATTGTGGTACGTGTGCTTCTCATTGCGGTGGCTTCTCGTTGTGGAGCATGGGCTCTAGGTGCACGGGCTTCAGTAGTTGTGGCATATGGGCTCAGTAGTTGTGGCTCGTGGGCTCTAGAGCACAGGCTCAGTAGTTGTGGCTCACGGGCTTAGTTGCTCCATGGCATGTGGGACCTTCCTGGACCAGGGCTCAAACCCATGTCCCCTGATTGGCAGGTGTACTGTTAACCCCTGCACCACCAGGGAAGTCCAACCCATCTAATTTTTAATCTGTTTTAATAGACTGACATTTATGTTTAGAGTTTTAGGGATTAATATATTCCAAGTTTCTCCTATTAAATTTTCACTGTTTATGCCCTTATATTAATTTGATTTTTTTTCAGTTTGACCTAATTTTGTTATTTCTTTTTATTTAAAAACTCAATTAAGGCAATATTTTTCCTGAATTAGTAATTTTGGGGGGGGGTGTTCAGACTTTTAGCTTGTTAGTAAACTTAATGAGGAGAGTCAGAGTATTTGAAAATTTCTTGCGAAATAGTTCCATCTATATTTGTTTCCATTTCTCATTGTGCCAGATCAGTCAGTCACTGTATTCAGATCATAATCAGTGTAATGTTTCAAGTAAAATTCTGAACTAAATGTATTTTCTTCTTGATTCCTCTGGAAAACACATTAATTTTATTGAGAAAATCGAGTAAAATGTAATTTATGACTGCAACTTCTTAAGATATTTCTCTAATATGTTTCATTATTTAATTTCCCAAATAATGCCTACTAATTTTGAATAATGTAGGGATACCATTTTCTGAAATTAAGAAAAAAAGATAGAAAGAAACGGAAAAGAAGAGAAAATCAGAGTATTTTAAATAAAGTGTACTATGTGTGTTCTGAATGCCATCACACTTTCAACGCCCAGGACTTTGCTAACCCACAATTATCTGTTGAGTAAATACTTATTCAAAACTTGCTATGTGTTCTACTGCTAATCCCGTTTTCTCAGCTGTATACTGAACCTTTTCTTCTTAGCATATAAACTTGTGCAAGCATCTTCCATCAAATATACACAAAAAGTAAGCAAACAACAACAAAAAGAAAGAAAATCCTTTTTTAAAAGATTTGCTGTTACCATCTTCTCTCTCATTTCTATTCAAACCTTCAGGAAGGAATTTTTAATTCTTCACTTCTCATTCTCTCTACAGTCCACTGAAAACTGACTTCTGTCCTTAGACTGTAATTTAAATTATTCCCACCAAGACAAAAAGTCATAAAAATGTCAAATTCAATAGAATATATTCAGTCTTGACCTTACTTTGTATCTTGGATGTTTTTAACATTTTTGACGGCTCCTTTCTTTTGAAACTTCGTCTTCCCATTGGTTTCACGATACATTTTGATTTTTCTCCTGGCCCTCTCTGGCCTCTCTTAAGTTTCCTTTGTAGGCTTCTTCTTCTTCCTGTCCCTGTATGCTTCTTCCTCCTCCTCCCCTCCCCCTCTCTTCCTTCTCCTCCTTTTTCTCTCCTTTTTCTTCTTTCTCATCGTCCTTCTCTTCCTCCTCTTTCTTCTCTTCTTCTTCCTTTCCCTTATCTTCTTTGCCTTCTACTCCGTCTTCTTCTCCCTTCTCCTCCTCCTTCTCTTTCTTCTTCCCTCTCTTGCCCTCACATCACACCTCTTCTTCTTTAGGTGATTATATTCACATCTTTTGTTTCACTCATCATCTTTATTTTGATGACACTCAGATCTCAGCACATATCTTAGCACTTCCATCTCTCTCCAAACTTATACATACAGCTGGCCACTGGATATCTTCAGCTGAGACCTCCATAGGCACTTCAAACTTAACATGGCTCAAACTGCAAATTTTATCTTCACTCTAAAATGTGATAATTCTTCTCTCCTTCCCATATCTTTGAATTTCAGTATCATCCACCAAGATGTCTTGGAAAAACCTTTATTCCCCTACAGTTTCCCTGTAGATCTGTTATGCTGGGTTTAAAGCCAGGGCTAGGAGAGAATGTATGTTTCTATTAGAGGAAATCTATCATCAATACCTCACCAATATTGGAAAAATAACTACGACAATAACTATGACAAAGTTACATTGAACATTTGAGAGGTGGAATGGTCCTTGAACATTCTAAAAATCCCAAATATTGATCTTATATGTGAAGAAACAATCCTAGAAAGGGGAGACGAATATCTAATATAAAGACAAGTTAATGAGCGAGCATGGATTAAAATGGGGTCACTTCAGTAATGTTTGTATCTCTTTGTTATTAGAAACAACTGATTTTCCTCTTTGTCCCCAGTGTATGTGATGGCAAACTTTTTTTTGGTAGGGGATAAACCAGGGCATAAGAGTATAGGAGACAGTGGAATTTACTATAAATTTAAAAATTTAAGAGTTATTTCTAAGTTGCCCTCCAAAAAATTTACTCCCCCATGCACTATGTGTGATATCTTTTTCTTATATGGTCACCAACCCTAAATATTATCCAATTTTAAGAAGTTTGTCAACCTGATAAGGGAAAATGGTATGTGTGTATTGTAAGGTTGAACATCTTTTCCTATGTTTCTTGGATATTTATATATTTTTTCCTTAAAACATGTTTCAATTTCCTTTGACCATTTTTCTACTGGGTTATTTGCATTTTTCTTCTAACAAACAAACTTTTTTTGTTTGTTACTTGGGTTAGGTTTTCTTCTGGAATGCATTCTTCAGATATATGTTTTCATGCTACATAATTTTTCCTGTACTATTTTTATGTAATTGTTTCATTTAATAGGAAATGTACAAATTACTGTATAGCCCTTAATCTCTATGCTTGAAAACTATGTGAGTAAAAACTCCTTGGTTTTCCTCCCACCCCACCTGAATCCGAACTTAATGACTTATCTTCTGAGCTTTTGTTTGAGAATTAAAATTTTACTTTAACAGCCAATCAGTCCAGGTGCATATATTCTCCTATTTACCAGTTCTCTCCACCATACTTCTCATCCTTTTTCAGGCAGTGAGGACAAATCAGGTAAAAATTGTTGGGTTTTGCTATTACAACATTAGACTATGTCTTAGCTTGGGCTGCTATAAATGGAGGAGCTTATCAACCAGAAAATTTAGAGGCTGGAAGTCTGAAATCATGGTGTCAGGATGCTCAGGTTCTGGTGAGAACTGTCTTCCAGGTTGCAAGCAGCTCACTTCGCATTGTATCCTCACAGGGAGTGGGGGAAGACCTACCTAGCTCACTGGCCTCATCCCATTCATGAGGACTCCATCCTCATGACCCAGTTACCTTCCGAGTCTCCCCCCTCACATTCTAATATCACCATAGTGGGGATTAAGATTTCAACATATGAATTTGGGGGAGACACACACATTCAGTCCATGATAGTCTAGAGCTGGCAACTAGGGATTATGTTTGTGCCTACTGATGTGGCTTTTCCCTCCAGACTCCTCTTTCCTCCAAGGACTGTGTGTTTTTTAAATTTTTCTCTTCTGCTTTACATTGTACTAAGTGCCGATTTATTACTAAAGGTAATTAGTATTGAGAAACTAACAAGATTTTGTCTTTCCTTTCCTACTTTCCTCCCAGTAAAGAAAAACCAAAACAGTGAGCATTGACAATTTACCTTTCCCAGCTAAGGAAGTTTGCTTAGCTTCTTAAGCAAAGCCTTCCTAAAGGAGGGCTTTCTAGTCTTGTCTTTTTTTTTTAATACCCCTACTCCCATCTTAAGATTGTCACACTTCTCAGTGAATGTTTTTCTAAATTGGGGGCTATTAATGAAGTTTGTTTCAGAACTTTGTCCACTCAATTTTTAAAAAACTGTTTCTGGTGGGAGAGAATGTTGCAGATTAGGAGCTATATCAGTTGTCTCACTTTTCTTGGCTTCCACTTTTCTAAAATTATGGAAGTAAGTTGTATCCCTTCCTTTTATTAATTGTTTGAATTTCAGAAAATAAGCATTTTAAAAATGGATTTAAGGGGCTTCCCTGGTGGCGCAGTGGTTGAGAGTCCGCCTGCTGATGCAAGGGACATGGGTTCGTGCCCCGATCCGGGGAGATCCCACATGCCGTGGAGTGGCTGGGCCCGTGAGCCATGGCCGCTGAGCCTGTGCGTCTGGAGCCTGTGCTCCGCAACGGGAGAGGCCACAACAGTGAGAGGCCCGCGTACCACAAAAAAAAAAAGTCAGTATTTCAGATACAGCTTTTAAAGTTTTTTCTTGGTCCTAAAAAGAGCTTTCTAGAGAAATCCTCTCTGTAGGCTTTCTTTAAATTAACACTCTGATTCATCTGTAGCCTATTTTATGACTTTTTCTAATCAGAATACCTAGGGAGGGTGCCAGGAGTTCAGAAAGGGACAGAGGCACAGATAGCCCACGTTGAGGTGGTATTCACCCACAGTCATGCATGAAGGTGGGGCACCAGCTAACGTTTTGCAGAACTCTAATGCAATATCACAACCAGAATATTGACGTTGATTGGTTCAAGATGGCAGATTAGAAGTACATGAGCTCACTCCCCCTTGCAAGAGCACCGGAATCACAACTAACTGCTGAACAGGCATTAACAGGAAGACACTGGAGTTCACCAGAATAGATAGCCCACATCCAAAGACAAAGGAGAAGCCAAAATGAGATGGTAGGAGGGGCACAATCACAATAAAATCAAATCCCATAACTGCTGGGTGGGTGACTCACAAAGTGGAGAACAGTTATACAACAGAAGTCCACCCACTGGAGTGAAGGTTCTGAGCCCCACATCAGGCTTCCCAACCTGGGGGTCTGGCAATGGAAGGAGGAATTCCTAGCCACTATGAAGGCTAGTGGGATTTGATTGCAGGACTTTGAAAGGACTGGAGGAGACAGAGACTCCACTCTTAGAGGGCACACACAAAGTAGTGTGCTCATCAGGAACCTGGGGAAGGAGCAGTGACCCCACAGCAGACTGAACCAGATTTACCTGCTAGTGTTGGAGGGTCTCCAGCAGAGGTGGGGAGTGGCTGTGACTCACCATGGGGACAAGGACGCTGGCAGCAGAAGTTCTGGGAAGTACTCCTTAGCATGAGCCCTCCCAGAGTCCGCCATTAGCCCCACCAAAGAGCCAGGTAGGCTCCAGTGTTCAGTCACCTCGGGCCAAACAACCAACAGGGAGGGAACAGCCCTACCCATCAGCAGACAAGTGGATTAAAGTTTTACTGAGTTCTGCCCACCAGAGCAACACCCAGCTCTAACCACCACCAGTCCCTCCCATCAAGAAACTTGCACAAGTCTCTTAGATAGCCTCATCCACCAGAGGGCAGAGAGCAGAAGCAAGAAGAACTAAAAATCTGCAGCCTCTGGAAGGAAAACTACATTCACAGAAAGATAGACAAAATGAAAAGGCAGAGAACTTTGCACCAGATGAAGGAACAAGATAAAGCCCCAGAAAAACAACTAAATGAAGTGGAGATAGGCAACCTTCCAGATAAAGAATTCAGAATAATGATACAGAAGATGATCCAGGACCTTGGAAAAAGAATGGAGGCAAAGATCGAGAAGATGTAAGACATGTTTAACAAAGACCTAGAAGAATAAAAGAACAAACACCTAGAAGAATTAAAGAACAAACGAACAAAGATGAACAATACAATAAATGAAATGAAAAATACACTAGAAGGAATAAATAGCAGAATAACTGAGGCAGAAGAACAGATAAGTGACCTGGAAGACAAAATGGAGGAATTCACTGCCACGGAACAGAATAAAGAAAAAAGAATGAAAAGAAATGAAGACAGCCTAAGAGACCTGTGGGAAAACATTAAACGCAACAACATTCACATAGGGGTCCCAGGAGGAGAAGAGGGAGAGAAAGGGCCCGAGAAAATATTTGAACAGATTATAGTCGAAAACTTCCCTAACATGGGAAAGGAAATAACCACCCAAATCCAGGAAGCACAGAGAGTCCCCGGCAGGTTAAACCCAAGGAGAAACATGCCAAGACAGAGTAATCAAATTGACAAAAATTAAAGACAGAGAAAAATTATTGAAAGCAACAAGGGAAAGACGACAAATAACATACAAGGGAACTACCATAAGGTTAACAGCTGATTTCTCAGCAGAAACTCTACAAGCCAGAAGGGAGTGGCATGATATACTTAAAGTGATGAAAGGGAAGAACCTACAGCCAAGATTACTCTACCCAGCAAGGATCTCATTCAGATTTGATGGAGAAATCAAAAGCTTTACAGACAAGCAAAAGCTAAGAGAATTCAGCACCACCAAACCAGCTCTACAACAAATGCTAAAGGAACTTCTCTAAGTGGGAAACACAAGAGAACAAAAGGACCTACAAAAACAAACCCAAAACAATTACGAAAATGGTCATAGGAACATACATATCGATAATTACCTTAAATATGAATGGATTAAATGCTCCAACCAAAAGGCAGAGGCTCGCTGAATGGATGCAAAAGCAAGACCCATATATATGCTGTCTACAAGAGACCCACTTCAGACCTAGGGACACATACAGACTGAAAGTGAGGGGATGGAAAAAGATATTCCATGCAAATGGAAATCGAAACAAAGCTGGAGTAGCGATACTCATATCAGATAAAATAGACTTTAAAGTAAAGAATGTTACAAGAGACAGGGAAGGACACTACATAATGATCAAGGGATCAATCCAAGAATAAGATATAACAATTATACATATATATGCACCCAACATCGGAGCACCTCAATACATAAGGCAACTGCTAACAGCTATAAAAGAGGAAAGCAACAGTAACACAATAATAGTGGGGGACTTTAACACCTCACTTACACCAATGGACAGATCATCCAGACAGAAAATTAATAAGGAAACACAAGCTTTAAATGACACAATAGACCAGATAGATTTAATTAATATTTATAGGACATTCCATCCAAAAACAGCAGATTACACTTTCTTCTCAAGTGCGCACAGAACATTCTCCAGGATAGATGACATCTTGGGTCACAAATCAAGCCTCGGTAAATTTAAGAAAATTGAAATCATATCAGGCATCTTTTCCGACCACAATGTTATGAGATTAGAAATCAATTACAGGGAAAAAATGTAAAAATCACAAACACATGGAAGCAAAATAATATGTTACTAAATAACCAAGAGATCACCAAAGAAATCAAAGAGGAAATCAAAAAATACCTAGAGACAAATTACAACAAAAACACGACCACACAAAACTTATGGGATACAGCAAAAGCAGTTCTAAGAGGGAAGTTTATAGCAATACAAGCCTTTCTCAAGAAACAAGAAAAATTTCTAATAAAAAATCTAACCTTACACCTAAAGGAACTAGAGAAAGACAAACAAACAAAACCCAATGTTGGGAGGAAAGAAATCATAAAGATCAGAGCAGAAATAAATGAAATAGAAACAAAGAAACAATAGCAAAGATCAATAACACTAAAAGCTAGTTCTTTGAGAAGATAAACAAAGTTGATAAACCTTTAGGCAGACTCATCAAGAAAAGGAGGGAGGGGACTCAAATCAATAAAATTAGAAATGAGAAATGAGAAGTTACAAGAGACACTGCAGAAATACAAAGCATCCTAAGAGTTTACTACCAACAAATCTATGCCAATAAGATGGACAACCTGGAAGAAATGGACAAGTTCTTAGAGAGGTATAACTTTCCAAGGCTGACCCAGGAAGAAATAGAAAATATGAGCAGACCAATCAGAAGTAATGAAAATGAAACTGTGATTAAAAATCTTCCAGCAGAAAAAGTCCAGGACCAGATGGCTTCACAGGTGAATTCTATCAAACATTTAGAGAAGAGCTAACACTCATCCTTCTCAAAGTGTTCCAGAAAAGTACAGAGGAAGGAACACGCCCAAACTCATTCTATAAGGCCACCATCACTCTGATACCCACCCAGACAAAGATACTACAAAAAAAGAAAATTACAGACCAAGATCACTGGTGAATATAGATGCAAAAATCCTCAACAAAATACTAGCAAACAGAATCTAACAACACATTAAAAGGATCATATGCCATGATCCAGTGGGATTTATCCCAGGGATTCAAGGATTCTTCAATATATGCAAATCAGTCAATGTGGTACACCATATTAACAAATTGAAGAAGAAAAGCCATATGATCATCTCAATAGATGCAGAAAAAGCTTTTGACAAAATTCAACACCCATTTATGATAAAAACTCTCCAGAAAGTGGGCATAGAGGGAACCTACCTCAACATAATAAAGGCCATGTATGACAAACCCACAGCAAACATCATTCTCAATGGTTGAAAACTGAAAGCATTTCCTCTAAAATCAGGAACAAGACAAGGATGTCCACTCTCGCCACTATTATTCAACATAGTTTTGGAACTCCTAGCCATGGCAATCAGAGAAGGAAAAGAAGTAAAAGGAATACAAATTGGCAAAGAAGAAGTAAAGCTGTCACTGTTTGCAGATGACATGATACTATACATAGAGAATCCTAAAGACTCTACCAGAAAATTACTAGAGCTACTCAATGAATTTGGTAAAGTTGCAGGATACAAAGCTAATACACAGAAATCTGTTGAATTTCTATATACTAATGATGAAAAGTCTGAAAGAGAAATTAAGGGAACACTCCAATTTACCATTGCAACAAAAAGAATAAAATAGCTAGAAATAAACCTACCTAGGGAGGCAAATGACCTGTATGCAGAAAACTATAAGACACTGATGAAAGAAATTACAGATGATACCAACAGATGGAGAGATATACCATGTTTTTGGATTGGAAGAATCAACATTGTGAAAATGACTATACTACCCAAAGCAATCTACAGATTCAATGCAATCCCTATCAAATTACCAATGGCATTTTTTACGGAACTAGAACAAAAAATCTTAAAATTCATATGGAGACACAAAAACCCCGAATAGCCAATGCAGTCTTGAGAGAAAAAAGTGGAGCTGGAGGAATCAGACTCCCTGACTTCAGACTATACTATAAAGCTACAGTAAGCAAGACAATATGGTACTGGCACACAAACGGAAACATAGATCAATGGAAGAAGATAGAAAGCCCAGAGATAAGCCCACACATCTATGGTCAACTAATCTATGACAAAGGAGACAAGGATATACAATGGAGAAAAGACAGTCTCTTCAATAAGTGATGCTGGGAAAAGTGGACAGCTACATGTAAAAAATGAAATTAGAACACTCCCTACACCATACACAAAAATAAACTCAAAATGGATTAGAGACCTAAATGTAAGACCGGACACTATAAAACTCTTAGAGGAAAACAGAGGAAGGACACTCTTTGACATAAATCACAGCAAGATCTTTTTTGATCCACCTCCTAGAGTAATGGAAATAAAAGCAAAAATAAACAAATGGGACCTAATGAAACTTAAAAGCTTTTGCACAGCAATGGAAACCATAAACAAGACGAAAAGGCAACCCTCAGAATGGGAGAAAATATTTGCAAATGAATCAACGGACAAAGGACTAATCTCCAAAATATATAAACAGCTCATGCAACTCAATATTAAAAAAAACAAGCCAATCCAAAAATGGGCAGAAGACCTAAATAGACATTTCTCCAAAGAAGACATGCAGATGACCAAGAAGCACATGAAAACCTGCTCAACATCACTAATTATTAGAGAAATGCAAATCAAAACTACAATGAGGTATCACCTCACACCAGTTAGAATGGGCATCATTAGAAAATCTACAAACAGCAAATGCTGGAGAGAGTGTGGAGAAAAGGGAACCCTCTTGCACTGTTGGTGGGAATGTAAATTGATATAGCATTATGGAGAACAGTATGGAGTTTCCTTACAAAACTAAAAATAGAATTACCATATGACCCAGCAATCCCACTACTGGGCATATACCCAGAGAAAACCATAATTTAAAAAGACACATGCACCCTAGTGTTCATTGCAGCAGTATTTACAATAGCCAGGTCATGGAAGCAACCTAAATGCCCATCAGTAGACGAATGGATAAAGAAGACATGGTACATATATACAATGGAATATTACTCAGCCATAAAAAGGAGTGAAATTGGGTCATTTGTAGAAATGTGGATGGATCTGGAGACTGTCATACAGAGTGAAGTAAGTCAGAAAGAGAAAAACAAATATATTAACGCGTATATGTGGAGCCTAGAAAATTGGCACAGATGACCTGATTTGCAGGGCAGAAATAGAGACACAGATGTAGAGAATAAACTTATAGTCACCAAGGGTGAAAGTGGCAGGGGGTGGTGGTGATGGTGGGATGAATTGGGAGATTGGGATTGACATATATACACTAATATGTATAAAATGGATAACTAATAAGAACCTGCTGTATAAAAAATAAAATGAAATACAAAAAAAAAATACCCAGAAAAGTAGAGGAACACAGAGCATTTATAGTTTCAAACTGCTTGCCTCATTTAGCCCTGGTCTGTTGTATTTTTTTCATTAAAGTATGTACGCAAATCAATTCAATAAATATTTATAGAGGTTTTACTGTGAATCACACAGTTTCCTAGGTACTGCAGATATTGCAGTGAACCAAAAAAGTACTCTCATGGGGTCTATAGTCTGGTGTTAGCTTTGAGAGGTGGCTCTAAAAGTCAGTGTCTGTTTATCCAAGAATGTTTCTCAGTGGTTTTTTTGTCTTTTTATTTTTTGTTTGAGTAATTAAAACATTTCTCATTAAAACATTGGCTTAAGCATCTTGTCAAGAAGTCTGGTGAAACAAAATAAAACAAAATAAGACAAAACAAAGTAGCTCTTTACTGTATGATCTCACTTATAAGCTTATAAAGATGTCATTTGATAAGAATCTGAGGAAACAATTTCAATGAAAACCTTATTGACTGTTTTTATGACATCACTTCTTGTAGTCCTTTTATGAGGAAGACAAAATGGAAGTAATGGGGAGAAGTTTAGCTAGAGCTATGTTTGTTTACCTGCTGTGTGATAGGTCTCAAATGACCTATATACTATTTCACGTAGAAATCGTTGCTTATTATTTTAATGTAGGTTTGATTGGAATGTGACTAAGAGGCTTATACAAGAAACATGAAACAGGGATATTCTAGATCTGCTAATTAAGATAAGCAGTATGAAGTAAAAATAAGGTATGGTTTGTGCACAACTAAAGAAACATACTGTTTCATTACTATATGATAGGGTTGATAAAATTATTTTGGGCTCAATTGTCAATAAATCTCTTCAAGAAAAGTTTATGGTATAAATTAATACTTAAGATAGCAATCTTCATTGCAGCAGGCAAAGAAAAAAACAAAAATAAGCTATCACAAAGAGATGTAAATTGAACTACCCATTGAGGAAATATGTGATCACTAATGCTTTCCCAGATTTCTTTTATATTAAAGGTTTTAAAATTTTAAATCTTGTACTACTATATTCATATTGTCACCTACTTATACAAATATATGTTGAGGAAATGCTGTGTTATAGGTATTGTGTTGGCATTTGGAGATGCAGTGGTGATGAAAAGAAGCATGGCTTATGGATCTTACAGCCTAATTGAGATAGATATGTGTATTTACACACACACATATACACATATACTCACACACATAAACATATTAAATAATCACACAAATATATGAATATTTACCTTCGGTTAATGCTACTAAATTGTGGTTAATTTTGTACTGGTAAGAAATATCTAGTTTGCTGAGATTTATATTTCAGTAACTTTTTCCAGATTTAAACTTGCTTATGCCTAGTTTTCTTTTCACCTACAGTTTCAATTACAAACTGAACCACTGCTGATTTGTATCCATGAAAGTTACTGAGACTTCTTATTTTGTAGAAAGTTTATATGCACGAATATTTTCCATTAGTACAATAGATTGACAGATGCCTCAATTGCCTGGAATTTATGTCACCAAGGGAAAACAGTGAATAGTGAATTAAAAGCATTAGATCATTGGGTTAATCATGTTTTGACAGAGTATCATTACTATCCTTTAAATAAGAAAAAAATTAAGTTAGAAAAATTTTAACAAGTTAAAATTAACCAGGGACTATAAAGGAAAGTAATTTTAGCAGAATTATTTATGCCCTCAATCAAAGTTTTTAAACAAACAAGCAGACCAAAAAAAGTTGTATATGTGGCATCTTCTCATTTTTTGAAGATGATTCTTTCCATCCTTTGTTCTTTGATCTCTTCATGAACAGAAGCACATAAACTGGTAATGGAGCCAAGGGTGCTCAATGTCTTGGCACTCATTAACTATGGCAATTAGCACTATTTAGATTGATATATTTCCAAGATGAAAGCATGACTGGGACTAGACAAACAAAAATGATGATGGCATTTGTGAAGGTGGAATGACATTGACCAACAAGTAACAGAAAAGAAATAGAGCTCATTTTAAGAGACTTGGATTATTTGAAAAATTGATTACATGATAAGACTGTTTCAATATAACTTCAATTCCCCTAGGACTTATTAATGCTTCAGTAGCATTGAAGTAATATGAAAAGACACTAGAGCAGTCTGCTTTAATAGCTTGCTGGCTTGAACCCCGATACATAATGTTCTTGTAATAGTTTATGGGTGACTGCAGTAAACTGATAGTGAATATTTTCCATTTTTTGGCTCTTCATATCAGACCTGCTCTTAGAGAACATTTTGTTCTGAGAATATTATGAAGGCAATTGATCTAGTTTAGAAGTTGCTTGACAATTTTAGTATAGTGTTAACTTTTCTCGCCTCCAAATTGTATGATTTTTGTCCTTTGAACTGAGGTCAAATTATAGTTAGTTTGGACGTCAGCAGTTTACTCACTTCACTTCACCTACTCTGACTAAATATTTTTTTAAGTACTGCTGCAAAGAAAGAAAAATCTAATTTTTCCCAATTCTTTTGTTACCTTTGTCTACTTAAGATAGCAGTTTAAATCTGTCCTTCTTCTTGACGGAGAAAACAATCTGAGATGTATTAATTTGGAACTTAAATAGTTTGTTGTTGAATGATTAATGATCATATTTGGGGATTGTATTTTAAGAAGAGAATTCTGATGCACCAAAAGAAATTACTGTACTTTAAACACAATGAAGGCTGAGAATTGCCTGGCATTTAATGAACTGAATTATCTAATATGGGCTGCCCTGAGGCATTTAGTGCATGCTCTATTTTTTTAGTTTTCCAAAACTCAAATATTCATACTGTACATATAATAAAACAAGTTACAGACTTAATAGAAATTGAAATGGTCTCAATGTTAACATTAGACCCATGGAAAATTAGAGGATATGTGAGTACCTTATTCATTATTTTAGTCTTCAGTGTGCCTAGGAACATTTGTTTCATATAAAAGTTATATTACAAAATTAATGGACTAAGGGCAGAAAGAGAATTTAGAGAAAGGTTAAATGAAGTCTGGATATATACTGCATGCAGGTGGAAGATGTTTGAAGAACATTTATGGAACAAAGTGCAGTATCTTCCTACGAAGGTCCAGGCATCCAAAAGTAACAGGAAGAGTTGATGTGGTTATGTAAAACTGCAGTGAAACTTCTGGTCAGACAGAGAGCTCTGAAGAGGTGGCAGTGAAGCAATAAAATGAAAAACTGAGCAAACAAAACAATGCAGCGAGGAGTTAGAAATAATTAGAAAAGAAATTAAAATGTCTCAACAGAAATAGGAACAGCAAAAATTCAGGGATGTTAATGCAGAGTAGCCCAGCCAATAGAAAAGGATTTTAAAATTTTGTGTGTAAAAAGCAGACAACATGAATGGAAGTGAAGTACTTGCTCTTTCCTGTAAGAGTTGAAGAGCAAGATATTCCTGAGCAACACAGCTCTGCACTAGGATTAGTTGCACTTTCTCAAATGAATTTTGAAGTAAAAAGCTGAAGGCTGAATGCCTTCAGCCACCTGAAGTACCCAGGGTCTTATGCAATACATTTACCTTTAGTGTTTGGTGGCTTATACAAAAAGACAAATATAATTTTAAAATTTATATGTGTGTGAACATGGTTATGCTACCCCTATGGATTACCAAAAATAATACGAATAACAGCCAATCCGCAGAGTCAATTTAGCCTCAGTATTTAAAAAACCCTTCAAAATATTTTGTTAAATTCCATGAAAGTGGTTTCAGTGACAAAGGTTTCAGACCCTTGCAAATGATAATTAATTCAGAGATATATAATGAGAAACACTGTAGTCAGGCCTAGACAGATTTAGATAAACTAATGACCCAAGTAGTTGATGGCAGCCACAGTCTTTAACTTAGTGTAAAGGAATCTTAAAAGCAGTTCAACAGAGAAATATTTTCTTTCTTTCCTTTTTCTTTTTAAAACATTTAATTGTCTTTTTTAAGGCTGATAAAGAAAAGATGAACTCTGAGGACTTCATTGTTCTATACTCATTGTATTCTCTTTTCTCTAGACATAAATCTGTTTTTTTTCTTCATGCTCATTCATATCCTTCTTTAAATAAACATGTATGTATAACATATATTAGTCTTCCTATATGTACATATACAAACATATGCATACTCTCTTCCACTTATGTTCATTTAGTGAGTCTTTTAAAACATTTATTGAAATAATTATTTAGGGTGGATTTTATATCAGATAGTTTTATTACAAATGAAAGACTTCCCTTCTATTACATGGATGCTTCTTTTAACACTAAACTGAGGCAGAACTGTATTGCTACAGTATAACTTTGTATGGTTGGATGTCCTATTAGTTGTAGAACTTAATTGAAATTTTTACAGGCTGTTAGATGGAGTAAAGGGCAAGTTGCAGTCATGGACTACAGATTTTTCATCCCTTATTTATTTCTATAATTTGTACCTTACATTAATGGTCAATTTTTATCTTGTTACAAAAGTCAACCTTATATGTGTGTGCTATTTGATTTTTCCTTCATATATGTGGAATGCCATTTTAATTTTTATTATTTATTTATTTGGCCATGCCATGCGGCTTGCAGGATCTCAGTTCTCCAACGAGGGATCGAACCCAGGCCACTGGCAGTAAAAGCTCCAAGTCCTAACCACTGGACCGCTGGGGAATTCCCTGGAATACCATTATTAATTTAGAGTATTTTTAAGAGAAATATTTAACTGTTTTTTCTAGGATAATAGCTTGCAGTAGTACAAAGAACTTGATGTTTGAATTTCAGATATAATCATCCTGATTTCTCATTAAAATCAGGCTTAAACCTATGAAGGTTAGCAGCAAAGACAAAACCAACCTTACTCCCTAAAAAAGCACTATCTTTCTCTAACAAGCTTACTGTAACATGTATATATATATTTTCTAATATTTCATATAAATAGCATATATGTATATGTGCACATACACGAAAGTTTGTTTAAAAAAAGCCCTACACTTATGCAAAATTAAAAACATTACTAAATAAAGTTTCTGTGTAATGAAGCTGTTCTTTTCAATGATGTCCTATAAAGTGAAAATTTATTTAAATTTTTTTGTAGAGTGAATGCACTTGACTCACTGTCAAACATGACTCCCTATTAAAATAAACAAATTTGCACATGTTCTACTATACAAACTGGGGAGGTCTGTTTGAAGGATAATGCTATTATCCTTGTTCTGCCATCAAGGTCTACTTCTACAAATCAAAAAATCCACTCTCCTCCTTACTCAAGAAGTCACCATCACTTAAAATTGGTGTATCCTAAAAAACAAATTAACAAACATAACCAAACAGAAACAGAGTCATATATACAAAGAACAAGCAGGTTGTTCCCAGAGCAGAGGGGAGTGGGGAGGGGGGGAGAAATAGGTAAGGGGGATTAAGAGGTACAGACTTTCAGTTACAAAATAAATGAGTCATAGGTATGAAATGTACGCTGTAGGAAATGTAGTCAATAATTATGTAATATCTTTGTAATTTTGACAGAGGACAACTAGACTTATGGTGGTCATTTTGTGTACCAGGAGCTAACTTAGTGTTGTAGATCAATTATACTTAAAAAATAAACAAACAAACTCGTAGGAAAAGAGATCAGATCTGTGGTTACCAGGGGTGGGGGGATGGGATGGGGGAAAGGGGGAATTTGATGAAGGTGGTCAAAAAGTACAAACTTGCAGTCAAAATATAAATAAGTACTAAAGATGTAATGTACATATGATAAAGATAATTAGCACTGACATATGTTATAAATGAAGGTCACTAGAAGAATAGATCCTGGGCTTCCCTGGTGGTGCAGTGGTTGAGAGTCCGCCTGCCGATGCAGGGGACGCGGGTTTGTGCCCCGGTCTGGGGGGATCCCACATGCCGCGGAGCGGCTGGGCCCGTGAGCCATGGCTGCTGAGAGGCCCACATACCGCAAAAAAAAAAAAAAAAAAAAGAAGAATAGATCCTAAGAGTTCTCATCACAAGGAAAAACTAGTTGTTTTTTTTACTTCTTTAATGTTCTATATATATGTATGATGGATGTTCACTAAACCTATTGTGGTAATCATTTCATGATGTATGTAAGTCAAGTCATTATGTTGTACACCTTAAACTTAATACAGTGCTGTATGTGAATTATATCTCAATAAAACTGGAAAAAATAGTGTATTCTAACAGTGGAATGTTTGTATCTTTGTCAAAAATATTATGTTAAAATATTTCACACATTTATACAGAGAATGCTGTTCTCATTAAAAAATGAGTAGAGACATATTGAAAGTGATGGGACTTTTGGATCAAAATAAATATGCAATTTACACACTAGTATAATGATTTTAGGAATTCATTGCATTTTGATTTTTTTCTGAATAATAGCAGTATTTTGGCCTTTATGGCTCATTATTCAAAATATTTTGAATAAAAATTGAGACATTTGTTCCCTAGATTAGAATCTGTCCACATGATAATTCAAGTGATCTCCACTGTTAAAAACCTAATTGATGAAAATTTAGGATTTGAGAAAAGAGACAAATTAAGGAATGTTGGTTTGATACATGGAAGAATTATGTTTTGCAAAATATTTTAAAAGTACTATTTCTTCACAAATTTTGATTTATACATGTTTATCATATAAAAAGGATTAACTCCATATTATAAAACTCATATTTTTAAGACAAATATTGTGTATTATTTAATGGACTTTTATTCATCCAAATGAGTATTAGTCTTTGTAAAGTAGTCACCTTGTGAGATATTTCTTCATTTAAGAAGTACAGCCGTTGCTCTAAATATTGTACTGTGTTGGAATTGCCTTCAGAGCCAACGACAAATCCTTTTGAATATTTTCATTGACAAAGGCCCTTTGATTTATTTTTTAAAAATATTTCAGGGTAAATTAGAGCCATGTTTACAAGTTTATTGCCATAGCAAAACCTGGCCTATTCTGACTGATAACAGTTCTCTAAATCCCATATCTTCATTTCCTCACCTCCAACTCTTCAGCCTACTCCAATTTTGTGCCCTTGTCCCATCCACTTCATTCAGACTACTCTTTCTAAGGCTATGGCCTCTCAGTTTGGGGTGATCAAAAAGGGTATTTTTTTCTAACATTATGGACATAGTAATGACATTTATCTTGTGTGGTTTTGTGCAATCTCTAAAGGCAATTTCAAGAGATGTAACTTATAGTACTTCAAGAATGATAGAATCATTGGAATAAAGATATTACTTCTACTGTGATAAAGGGTATTGGAATCCTTAACTTTTGGATATGTGATATGTATCTTCAATTCAGTGCAGTTAAGTATTTATTGAGTACGTGTATTATGCAAAACACTCTAGTAGGCAATAATGCAAAGATGAAGAAATAATATGTCCAGCTCCGACTCATGGACTCATAGTAAGGGAGGGGAATACCCTTCAATGACTGGACTACAAGACAGGTTTAAGAGTTCTTGGAGTTAAAAAACACTATATAAATACAGGAGAGGGAGGGATTCATTGTAACTGGGGTGTGACAATCAAGCTGAACCTAGAAGTACATAGCTTGTAACCTTGACAGGTGGGGATAGAAGAAGGGACGTTCTGGGAAGAGAAAGTAACTTGTTCAATTGTAGAGTGGGGTTTATGTCTTTTAAAAATGAACATTTTACTTTCTAATCACAGGTTTTGCTGTAAAAACTGTGCTATTTTCAACTTTATCAGCACTATAAGATATGCCTCAATTTAATGCAGTCGAGTCTCACAAACACTGTCTTTTTTTTTTTGTCTTTCTCTGTGTGTGTGTGCCCTGTATGTCTTTTCTTAGTGGTCATGCCCCTGTCTTTCTCTTGCTCTGTCTCCTTCCTTTCCTCTTTATCTCTTTCTCACCTTCCCTGTCTCTTCCATTCCCTTGTCATAGTCTTCCTTCCATTTTGATTGTCTGTCACTGGAATTGAAATAGATCTGTTAAACTTAGTAGTTTTATGTTTCCTGTTCTTAATTTTAGAAATAGGTGGTTTTAACTCTTTTTTTAAAAAAATAAATCGACTTTATTTTTTAGGGCAGTTTTAGGTTTACAAAAAAATACTGAGCAGACCGTACAGAGTTCTCAGGTACCCACTCCTACCCTCCCATCCCACCCCCAGTTTTCCCTGTTATTAACTAGCTTCATGCTGGCCTGGTATACTTGTTACAATCAATGAGCCGATATTGATACATTATTATTAGCTCAGATACATAGTGTGCGTTAGGGTTCATTGTGTGTGGTACAGCTCTATGGGTTTTGACAAATGCATAGTGTCATATGTCCACCTAAAAATTAAAAATTCTCTGTGCTCTACCTATTTATCCTTCTCCCCTACACTACTCTCTCTCCTACCTCCAAACCCTTGGAGACATATTTACTGTCTCTATAGTTTTACCTTTTCCAGAATGTCATATAATTGGAATCGTACAGTATGTAACCTTTCAGATTGACTTCTTCCATATAGCAATATGCATTTAGGATTCCTCCGTCTCTTTTTATTGCTTGATAGCTCAGTTTTTAATGCTAAATAATATTCCATTGTATGGATGTGTCATTGTTTGTTTATCCATTCACCTGTTGAAAGACAGACACCCTGGTTACTTACAATGTTTGGCATTTATAAATAAATCTGCTATAAACATTCACATGCAGGATTTTGTGTGGACATAAGTTTCAACTAATTTGGGTAAATGCCAAGGAGTGTGATTGCTGGATCATGTGGTAACACTATATTTAGCTTTGCAACAAATTGCCAAAACTGTATTCCAAAGTGGCTGTGCTATTATATTTTGCATTCCCACCAGCAGTGAATGAGAGTTCTTGTTGCTCCACATCCTTACTAGCACTTGGTGTCAGTTGTTTTGGAGTTCAGCCATTCTAATAGGTGTGTCCTGGTATCTCATTGTTGTTTTAATTTATAGTTCCCTATTGGCTTATGATGTTGAACATCTTTTAATGTGCCTATTTGCTGTCTGTATGTTTTCTTTGGTGAGGTGTTTGTTCAGATCTTTTGCCCATTCTTTGAGTTGTTTTTCTTATTGCTGAGCTTTAAGAGTTCTTTGTATATTTTGGGTACCAGTCCTTTATCAGAAATGTGATTTGCAAATATTTTCTCCTAGTCTATGAGTTATCTTTGACAGAATGGAAGGTTTTAATTTTAATAAAATACAACTTATCAATTATATCTTTCATAGATCATGCTTTTGTTTTTATATCAAAAAACTCATTGCCAAACTCAGTATCACCTAGATTTTGTCCCATGTTATATTCTAGAAGTTTTATAGTTTTACATTTAGTTCAGTAATCCATTTTGAGATAATTTTTATGAACGGTACAATGTCAATGTCTAGATAAATTGATTGATTGATTGATTGCATGTGGATGTCCAGTTGTTTTAGCACCACTTGTTGAATAGATTATCTTTGCACCATTGTACTTCCTTTGCTCCTTTGTGAAAGATTAGTTGACTATATTTATGTGGGTCTATTTCTGTACTGTCTTTTCTGTTCCACTGACCTATTTGTCTATTTTTGTACCAATACCACACTGTCTTAATTACCATAGCTTTATAGGAAGTCTTGAAGTCAGGTAGTGTCAGTCCTCCAACGCTGTTATTTTCCTTCAATATAGAGTTGACTAGTATGTCTCTCCACATAATCTTTAGAATCAGTTCGTTGATATCTAAAAAATAATTTGCTGGGATTTTGACTGAGATTACATTGAATAGGTAGATCAAGTTGAGAAGAACGGACATCTTGATGATACTGAATCTTCCTATACATGAACATGGGATATCTCTTCATTTATTTAGTTCTTTGATGTCTTTCATCAGAGTTCTAGTTTTTCTCATATGGATAATGTGTATATTTTATTAGCTTTATACCTAAGAATTTATTTAATATTTTTGTGCTAATGTAAATAGTGTCCTGTTATAATTTCAAATTTCAGTGGTTAATTGGTGATATATGAGAAAGCAGTTGCATTTTGTATAGTTGTAATGCCTGACTCTTGTTTTCTCAAAAATAAAAACAACAAAAACAAAAGCAAAAACCTAAACTAGTGTAAATACATTAAATTACTCTTTGCTTCCATATGGTTCCCAATTGTTCTTTTCCATATGAGATTAGAAAACAAACAGCCTCCCATAATAAATTTATAATACTGCTGTTGGTCACAGGATCATATTTTTATTCTCATATTTAACTTTATTCTGGAATCTATGTCAAATATGGCATGAAGTGTTTCCAACCACGTTGTAAGTTTCATTCATGTATTCCATTGGAAATAAAAGAGTAGTTCTCACTTTTTTTTAAATGGAGGGCTATAATTTATTTGGTAATACTTTATTAATTTTTTAAAGTACTCATGTAAAAAAAACCTGTAAAACAGTGAAGTGTATAATTTTTTTTTTCAGAATCCTACTGCACTTGTGATATTTTGGAACATAGGCTCTTGTGGTTTTTTGATTTGTGGGAAATGACATCAGGGTTAGAAAAGACACTCTAGATATCATTTCTTCCTAGAAACAATCACGGGTTGGGTACATATCAATATAAGAGAAAGTTTATGCTAGTTCACTTAAATGTAGATATAATTATGTCGCTGATAGTATTGATAGGACTCTGTTACCTTATTTCTTTTCTCCCTGTTTGAAACCACAGTTTTTATTGTTCCTTTTTCTTGACCTTTCACTTATGATTATACTATACTACATCTAACAAATAGTTTTTTGAAAAATTAAGGTATAATTCACATATCATAAAATTTCAGCCATTTAAAGAATACAATTTTTGTGTCTTTTAATATGTTCAGAAGATTGTGTAAACATCACCATGATCTAATTCTAGAATATTTTCATCACCCCAAAGATTCTACAGTGTGGTCCTAGCAGTCATTCCTAGAGATCCAGCCTGTACTATTCCAGTGATTTTATAAGTACCTGATCCTTTAGCTACCTAACAGTCTATGAAGAATATGTTGATGCTGGAGATCTCTCTTGGTCTTCCCTTTTTCAAGCCATCCCTGCCTAGTTGCATCAACTGACCCCACTACTTCAAGACTTCTCACCATTCTGCATGTTTTCCTTTATAGGCTTTTTGATATGGCAATGTCCTTATCAAAATGGAGTGTCTAAAGTAAGACACAGGCTGTGGCTTGACCAGTGCACATGGGATAATTGCTATCTTCTTTATTATTGTAGCTGATATTATTGATCATAAGGCCTTGACTGATACATAGAAATCCTGAAATCTGTCCAGTATTACCAACAATGTTACCAACAATCCCACAACATCTGTAGTTTCCTTCTTCTAATGAAGGTAATAATAATTTTAAAAATATATACTGGGGCTGGGAGAGGGCAAAGGGATGAATATGGGGAATTGGCACACATGACTAACACAAACTTAATGTATACCTAACATAACTATAAAATATCAGTTGGTTCACTGTAGTTGGCACTTCTAACTTTGCTGGCCCTAAAAAATAAATAGATTAAGATTAAGGCTGGGAATAGGTATGTTTCTTGAAATGGGCCAAACATTTGTGGAGTCTGTGATAGCACCAAATAAATAAATGTTATGTTCTATCATACCGTGACATTATCTTCAGGAAGTAAAATGAGCAAATAGTTATATTATGAAGGAAGGGGATAAAAAATGCTTACATTTCATGTATGCTGAGAGTTTTACCAAAGTTACTAAATGAAAGCAATATTTGTGACTTAGGGTGGAGCTTTCAAAATAGAGGTCTTTGCACTGAATTTTTTTTTTTTCATTAAATGTTAGACTACTTCCAGTGGATAGTTTAATGATTCTATGTGGAACTCTGGAAAAGCAGGTCTAACAGTAACCAGATGTCCTGGGATTTTAAATGGTATGCTAAAAGTAGCAGCCTATGTAAAGTTTTTGAAACCTTACAATGTCAGTCCTTTCTTATTATTTTAATGAACTATTTTAAAAAATTAGTAAGGCACAGAATTAACATAAATATCAAATACCCATCACTTATTTTTAAAATGTTAGCATTAACCATATTTGCTTAAGAAAACTTTTACAGAAATTAATCATCATAGAGAAATAGTTGAAGTCCCTGTTTATATTTCTTTATCATTTTTTCCCCAGAGGTAACAACTCTCCTGAGATTAATGAATATGTTTTAAGTTTATATTTTTACTATATAGAGTAATATATAGCTATAGTGTTTGTGTGTGTGTCCATGAACATTTAGCATAGTTTTGTACATTTACAAATTTACATAAATCATATCTCACTATAATGCCATGGTTTCCAATCTAGGTATCAAGGTGCTCCTGGAGTGCCACAGTGAACTTATTGATGTGCTGTGGGATATTTTAAATTTTCAAGAGAAACATGGCAATATCCAACATCTGTCAGAAGCCAGGTCAACTACTAGCTGGTGGTAGTTCACAGTTTCAACATTCGATTTTATTCTTTTTTTTTTTAATTGAAATATAGTTTATGTACTATATTATATCAGTTTTAGTTTCAGGTTTACAGCATGGTATTTTGACATTTATATACATTATGAAATGTTCACCATGATAAGTCTATTAACCAGCTGTCACCCTACAAAGTTATTACGTATTGTTGACTATATCCCCTATGCTGTGCATTACATTCATCCTGATGACTTATTTTATGACTGGAAGTTTGTATCTCTTAAGCTCCTTTACCTATTTCATTTATTCTCCACCTCTCTCCACTCTAGCAACCACCAGTTTGTTCTCTTTATCTATGAGCCTGTTTTGTTTTGTTTTGTTTGTTTGCTTGTTTTTTAGATTCCACATATAAGTGCAATCATATGGTATTTGTCTTTCTCTGTCTGACTTACTTCAGTCAGCATAATACCTTCCAGATCTATTCATTTTGTTGCAAAGGGCAAGATTTTATTCTCTTTATGGCTGAGTAATATTTTAATTGTATATATGTATGTATGTGTGTATGTATGTATATACCAGATTTTCTTTTATCCATTCATCTATTGGTGGGCACTTAGGTTGCTTCCATATGTTGGGTATTTTAAATAATGCTGCAATGAACATAGGGGTGTATATATCTCTTTAAATTATTATATTTGTGTTCTTTGGATAGATACTCAGAGGTAGAATTGTTGGATTGTATGGTAGTTCTATTCTTAATTTTGATGTACTTCTATTTGTTTATTTTTGCTTTTGTTTCCCTTGCCTAATGAGACATAATCCAAAAAAATATTGCTAAGACCAGTGTCAAGGAGCATACTGCCTATGTTTTCTCCCAGGAATTTTATGGTTTCAGGTCTTATATTTAAGTCATTTATTTTGAGTTTATTTTTGTATACGGTGTAAGAAGTTGGCCCGGTTCCATTCTTTTGCATATATCTATCTAGTTTTCCCAACAGCATTTATTGAAGAGATTGCCTTTTCCCAATCTTATATTCTTGCCTCTTTAGTCACAGACTAATTGCCCATGTAAGTGTGGGCTTATTTCTGGGTTTTCTATTGTGCTCCATTGATCTATGTGTCTGTTTTTGTAGTAGTACCATACTGTTTTGATTACTATAGTTTTGTAGTATAAATTGAAATCAGGGAAGTGATAACTCCAGCTTTATTCTTCCTTCTCAGGATTGCTTTGGCTATTCTGGGTCTTTTGTGCTTCCATGCAAATTTTAGGATTATTTGTTCTAGTTCTGTGAAAAATGCCATTGGTATTTTGATAAGGATTGCATTAGATCTCTAGATTGCTTTAGGTAGTATGGACATTTTAACAATATTAATTATTCCAATACATAAGCGTGGTATATCTTTCCATTTATCTGTGACTTCTTCAGTTTCTTCCATCATTGTCTTACAGTTTTAAGAGTATAGGTCTTTCACCTTCTTGGCTGAATTTGTTTCTAGGTGTTTCATTCTTTTTGATTCAATTGCAAATGGGATTGTTTTCCTAATTTCTCCTTCTGATAGTTCATTATTAGTGTATAGAAATGCAACAGATCTTATATTCATTCTTCAAGACAAGCATTACCCTGATACCAGACAAAGACACTACAAAAAAAGAAAGTTACAAGCCAAACCCCTAATGAACATAGATGCAAAAATCCTCAACAAAATACTAGCAAACCAAATTCAACAATGCATTAAAAGGATTATATACCATGATCAAGTGGAATTAATCTCAGGGATGCAAGGATGATTCAATATCCACAAATCAATCAGTGTGATACATCACATTAACACACTGAAGAATAAAAATCATATGGTCATCTCAATAGATGTAGAAAAAGGAAGTGACAATGTTGAATATCCATGTATGATAAAGTTCTCAACAATTTGGGTACAGAAGGAACATATCTCAACATAATAAGGGCTGTATATGTCAAACCCACAGCTAACATCATACTCAATGGAGAAAAGCTGAAAGATTTTTCTCTAAGATCAAGAACAAGACATGGATGCCCACTCTTGCCACTTTTATTCACCATACTATTGGAAGTCCTAGCCACAACAATCAGACAAGAAAAAGAAATGAAAATCATCCAGATTGGCAAGGAAGAAGTAAAACAGTTACTATATACAGATGACATGATATTACATATAAAAAACCCAAAAGACCCCACCAAAACCTATTAGAACTAATAAGTGAATTCAGTAAAGTTTCAGAGCACACATTTAACATTCAGTACATTCTTCTTGATGGTGCCATGTCTTTGAGAAGCTGGGTTTTTGGCAGTTGCTGTCATAGAAAGTAGATGTGAAAATCAATATAGAAGTGTGTGAAAATCAATATAGTACAGGAAATAAGAATGACAGTATCCAATATGACTTAAAGTTTTGAGAAGTTGTGCAGTACTCCACAGGCATACACATACCAATAATAAGTAATTTAAGAATGGTTATATAAGAATGGAATTAAGAAGCTATTTTTCTTTCAATGTATGTTTATTATTTTTTTATGGCCACTATGTTATTGGGACATAAATACTTATTGAGTTGTTTAGAACTAAACTACTCAATAAATGGATATGTTAGGTAATATTTTAGGTGAAGTTTGCTTCACCTAAAGATACTAAGGTACTAAGATACTAAGGGCTCTACAGAAAAAAAAATTATGAAACACTGAGGGCTCACGTCAACTGAAAAATTATGTGTCATTCTGCAACACATTTTGGTCCCACTTGACATTATGTTCGTTCATGGTTATCTGTGTTGGTACCTATAGACCCAAGGCATTTTAATTGCTGTGTATAGTACTGTGTATTGTTCTATTGCATTACTGAGTCACAATTTATATGTGACTCAGTAACACAATTTATTGATGCACATTTGTTTCTTCCCTTCCCCTTTACTACACTTACCATCATTCTTTTCTTTATGTTGTCCCTCTTTCCTTCCTTCCTTCCTCCCTCCCTCCTTTCCTTCCTTCCTCCCTCCCTCCCTCCCTGCCTTACTTCCTTTCTTTTGTTCTTTCTCTTTGTTCTTTTTTAGTTTTCTATTTCAGTCAGTGTTGCACTAAACATCTTTGTTAATATCTCCTTGTGTACATGTGAGAGGATTTCTATATTTTAATTGATAGGTTTAGGGAATAAACTTTTTTAACTTTACAAGATAATGAAAAATTGTTCTCCAAATGTTTCTGAGTTCCCCTTTCTCCATATCCTCTCCAACTCTAGGTATTGACAGACTTTTAAATTTTTTATAAAAAGATAAGAGTAAAACTGTATTTGCTACTTTAATTTTATTTTTTACATAAAGTTGAGCTTCTCTTCATATTCTTATTGGCCAATCAGGTTTTATTTCCTCTGATTTCTTTTTCATTTGTATTCTCTCAGCAGTTTTTAAAATTATAATGCTTATTTTTTATTGATTTGTTGTAGCTTGTTATATATTCTAAATAGAAGCGATTCACCGAGGATGTATGTATCTTCCTAGTCTATTGCATGTCTTTTATCCATGTTTATAGTGTTTGGGTTTTGTTTTGTATTGGTTTTTTGGTTTATGCTTATATTGAGATAACAAAGGTTTTACTGATTTAATCTCTGAATATGGTGTGTATCACTTAATATATTTTCTGATGTTGGACAGTTGTTACATTCCTGGGGTCAATTCTCTGTAGTTATTATGTATTTATGTTTATACATACACATATACATATGCATATTGTTTTATTTGGTTTGCTCTTTTTTTTTTTTTTTTTTTCAGTACGCGGGCCTCTCACTGCTGTGGCCTCTCCCGTTGCGGAGCACAGGCTCCAGACATGCAGGCTCAGCGGCCATGGCTCACGGGCCTAGCCACTCCGCGGCATGCGGGACCTTCCCGGACCAGGGCATGAACCTGTGTCCCCTGCATTGGCAGGCGGACTCTCAACCACTGTGCCACCAGGGAAGCCCCGGTTTGCTCTTATTTTATTTAGAGTTTTTGCATCTAAGTTCTTAAGTGGGATCAGGATATACGTTTCCTTTTTCATGCTCTCTATTTTTAGTATCAATTTCATTATCAACTATTGATCATAACATTATTCAATGTTTCTATTTCTTATTGCATTGATTTCAGTATGTTACAGTTTTCCAGGTAATTTCCCATCTCACTTGATTTTGTAAATTGTCCTTTAGTTGTTCAGTATATTCTCTTAGATATTTTAATGTTTCCTCTGTCTTAGAGATACATTCTTTCATTTCTAAAGTTTCTAATTTGTTCCTTTTTCTTGCTTCATAGTTTATAATTAATATTATTTTGATCAGTATAGGTTTTATTATCAGGTTGAACTTTGGCAATTTCATATGGTTTAACCTAATATTTTGTCTTTTTAAAGAAGCAGTTTTGGCTCTATTATATATTTGTTCTATGTCATTAATTTTTGTTCTAATCTTTATTATTTATTTCCTTATGTATTTTGCTTTATTCTGCTATTATTATATTTTTAACTTGCTAAGTTAGATACTTACCTAATTAGTTTTACAATTCTTTTTTATCATATAGATGCATTAAAGGCCATAAATTTTCCACTAAGTATCACTTTAGCTGCATCCCACAGGTTTTGATATGTAGTGTCTTCGTTGTTGTTCAGTTTTAAATATTTAATATTTCCATTTTGACTTTTTCTTTGATTCATGGCTTATTTGATTATAACTGAGTTTTCTAGTTTCCAAATATATATGGGTTTTTAATCTGTATGTTTTGTTTTAATTTCTGATTTTATTGCATTGTGGCCAGATAACATGGTTTTTATGATATGAATTCTTTGGTGTTTGTTGAGTCTTCTTTTATGGATCAATAATTATTGAATTTTATAAATATTACACAATAGCTTGAAAAAATATGTAGTCCTTGAGGGGAAAAATTTCTACACATAAGTTAGTCCAAAATTATTAATTATATTGTTTAAAGTATCTTTACTGTTTTTTTTTTCCTTACTTCTTGAAGTATTTTCTGCCTCATGGTTGACTCCTTCACTTTGTTCAGTGTTCTGCTGGAATTTCACATTCTTAGAAAGCCTTTCTGTCAACATTGCATTAAAATATCTACTTCTCCATATCTTCAGTCTCTTTTTCCCTATCCTGCTTTTTCCTTGTGGTATTTTTTAGTACCAGATATTATATTTTATATTTATGTGTTCACTGTCTCCTTTACTAGAACATAAACTGCTGAAGACAGTAACTATGTTTTATTTACTACTGTATGTTCTGGGTCTAAAATAGTACCTGCATAAAAGAGGCATTAAATATATAGTTGTTGAATGAATGAACAAAAGAATAGCAGTTTCTGATATTAAGGTGACCTCATTTTCAGTTGAACGAGGTTGTTTTCTGTGAGAGTTCTGATGGTCCTTCCAATGATTTAGCATTTTCTTCTATCCCATGACTTAAGATCTGTGCCCATAAGAGTCTAAGGAAATCCTGATTGTTTTTGTGTTAATTTTTAAGCTTGGATTTTCTGTCCCCAAAATATAGTATAAATGCTGATTCCTAAGGTGACCATGGAACATATCTGCATTTCATATTTCTTTTATGTGATTATTATTATTTATAACCACCCAGAGCACTAAGAAGAATTTAAATTTTCCTACTACTTCTTCAAGCCAGTCTATAGATTTTTTCCTACTCCTAAGCTTATGGGTAGTACATCCATTAATAAGCATGGAGATGCTCCTTCACCCCTCTCACTGGCTTTAGGTCTTGTCTGTTGTCCACACATTGATGTTAATACTCTATAGATCGTCCCAAATATTTGGGTATATGTGGGTATGATGTCCTAGGGTTCAACAAGTTTTGAGCCCCACCCTGGGCTCTAGCTTTGAGTTATCTGTTCTTTTCTGATACTCAGAGATTTCCTTTTCTGTCTTTCATTCTAATTTAGATCAGTTTTTAATTATCAAAATTATCCTAAGTACCTGTGTATTTGAAGTGAGAGATAAAATCACATCAGTGGAATCTGCTGTAGTTACTGAAATGATTAGCATTTCATAATAAACTGTCTTTACTTCTAGTATGTCCAATAGGATCTTTACATGAATCTTTATTAAGGGTGTTTATAGCATGGTAATCCCCTTACAGAAGATGCACAGTAAGTATATTAATGTATCTAGCACTTGATTTGGATCATGTTGCCCTAATTCTTCAGTGGCTGTCATATTTCTGTGTCATATCAAAAATCGTATGAGATTTTTTCAAAGAAAATATCCTTTAACAGTTAACATCATGCAATGAGTATTTGTGTGTGTGTGTGTGTGTGTGTGTGTGTGTGTGTGTGTGGTGGGAGCAAGGAAGAGGGAGACAAGAGAGGTTAAAGAGTTTAGGTGGAAAAAGAGACTATTAGACTATTAAGAAGAAAAAGACAGTTTAGGAGAGGAGGGGAGATAGGGAGAACATGGGGTGTGGGCGAGAGTGCATTGATAAGACAGCTGGTACCTAAACAAGACAAATCTTTGGCAAGGTTGGTTTAATTCTTTTCAGTGAGGCAGATAAACTGTAGCAGAGACAATAAACTATTCTAATTCCAATCTGCCCTCCCCTTCAACTCCTTAAATCTGACTTCTTTTCACATATAGCTAAACTGGTGCTTTTTGCTGACACCTGAGTGAAGTTGAGAGGTTTGCACTTACACTCAATTTTTGGCACTTTATGATTTGTACTGTACTTATGTCTACAGGGGAAAATTGGTCCCTCTGAGTGCAGAGTAAGTGACTGTCAGCTTGACTGTGTGTGAAAGCTCCTAATCTATCATGTGATATTAACAGGAACCCAGTATCAGCAAACCTGTGTTCTTTTGGAACTGCTTTTCTTCAGCATTCTCTATACGTAACAAGAGCATAGGTAATAAAGGTATTCAAGTCTCACAAGTGAGACGTGAACACTTCATCCTCTTTTGCAAATATTGCAACATTTTGTGATTCTCCTTCATATCAGAAAAGAGAAAAAAAATCTTTCCAATTATTTATTTAATGAATCAGTTACTTTATGGAGCTTTTGAAAATGTTATTTTTCAGATAGATTCAACAGTCTTATTCCTATTGTGTAATTTAGTGGTAAGCTTTCCACGTTCATCTTACCTGGGAAGGTCAAGCATTTTATGACCACAAAAAGCCTGATCCTTGTTTTGTATAGATAATTACCTAAATGTTCCCATTATTTAGAATGGATATTTCAACCATCTCAAGGTTTACTTTTACTAGGATTCTCAAGTGTTTTCATTTATTGAATACTGAATCCAATTGAAGCAGCTTTTATAATATTGTCTAAAATCTTATATTTTCTTATTTTATTTTAAAATTCATAGTTGTATGACATGCTGATGTAGCTTAATTGTAAACTTTACATTTAGATTTTACAGCTTTAGCATTTGTGCAAAGGCCTAGTTGAAGCTTAAAAAATATTTTGACACCATAGGTTCTGGAGGTTTATGTGGCCAGAACAGATAAAGCAGAATTTCATGTTGGAAAGGTAGAGTACAGTTTATTGGTTATCACAAATAGAAGGCCTGATAACTTAATGAAAGCTGATTGGCAGTAGGATTTATCATAGCAACTGTAATACAGAGAATAGAAAATGATAATGTTACTAATTAATAAATAATGCATCTCATGACAATGTGGATCAATGTACTATCATTTAGAATCTTTACCAGCCAAGTTTTATTTAATTGTGTAGCTATTTTGGTGTTGGGATACAATTTTGAGAAGCTTAAAATACCTTTTGAGATGGTTATCAACCCGAATCAGGTAAAGGAGTGTTTAGTACTTCAGATATAGGAAGGTTTATTTTAATTGGGAAATTTAGAAGACCTAAAAGATTTTGAGGAAGAAACAATTCTTGTAATGAATGTAATGAAAATGTAGCTTGAAATGGCTTGACAACATTTTCAATAAAATACTGGAAGAAAAATCAGTAAATATCTTGAAGACAAAAGAATCATGACCAATGAACAAGATGAGTTTATTACAAACAAATCATGTCTGACAAAATTAATAGTTGTTTAAAATAGAATTGCAGAATTAGCATGGATAAAGGGAATGCATTTTTTAACTTCAACTGAGTATTTGTTGTAGCTTTTCAAAAATAATTTAAAAATTAGGATACAAATAATCTAATGGATTGAATATTTATGGAAAGACAATGAATCTACTTAAGGCCAAAATATAGTGCTAAAAATATACCCAAATTGGGATTAGGTGGCAGTGACAAGGGTGACCTGAGAGGTTTGGGTCCCCCATTATCTCTATTGATCCCCCTAAATACTCATACAATTCATGTAAAAGCAACATGCATATCACATAAAGATGGCTTCTAATACAAGTTCTCCTAGTGCCCCTTCTAATCATATTTTGTTGCTCTGTTTGCCCTATATAGAAATTCCATAGGCTTTATTGATGAATTTAGATCAATGGTCAACTAATCTGTCTTACTCTCTGTTTTGTTTGTTTTTAATTGAGGTATAGTTGACATATAATGTTATATTAGTTTCAGGTGTACAACATAATTGTTTGATACTGTATATGTATATATTGCAAAATGATCCCCACAATAAGTCTAATTAACACCCATTACCCCACATGTTTACAGTTTTTTTCCTTGTACTTTTAAGATCTATTCTCTTGGCAACTTTCAAGTATACAATACAGTATTATTAACTATATAGTCAGTATGATGTACATTACATTCCCAGGACTTATTTATTTTATAGCTGCAAGTTTGTATCTTTTGACCACATTCACCCATTTTGCCCACTTCCCCCCGCCCCCCCCCCAGCTCTGGTAACTACCAATCTCTTCTCTGTAACTACAGTACTTTTTTTTTTGTAGATTCCATAAGATTCAATTATATATAAGAGACATCATATGGTATTTGTCTTTTTCTGTCTGACTTGTTTCATTTAACATAATGCCCTCAGGGTCCATTCATGTTGTCACAAGTGGCAGGATTTCCTTCTTTTTATGGCTGAATAATATTCCATTGTATATATAAAACAGATTTTTAAAAAATCCATTCATCCATGGATGGGTATTCAGGTTGTTTCCAAGTCTTGGCTATTGTAAATAATGCTACAATGAACGTGGGGGTGCAGATATCTTTTCAAGGTAGTGTTTTTACTTCCTATGGATAAATAACCAGAAATGGAATTGCTGGATTATACGGTAGTTCTGTTTAATTTTTTGAGAAACCCACATGCATTTTTCATAGTGGCTGCACCAATTTGCATTTCTACCAACAGTGCATAAAATATCCCTTTTCTTCAACACTTGTTATTTCTTGCTTTTTAGGTAATAGCCATTTTGACAGTTGTGACATGATATTTCATTGTGATTTTTTTGTTTGTTTCTTTTGGAGCAGAGAAAGGTTTATTGCAAAGGCCAAGCAGGGAGAATAGGCAGCTCGTTCTCCAAAGACCTGAACTCCCTGATGGTTTTCAGGGAAGAGGCAACATTTGGGGTGATGACTTCAGGGTGTATGACTTTCTTCTGATTGGTTGGTGATAAAGTAACAAGGGTGGTGTTCCAGGAATCTCAATCATCAACCTCTGCTTCCCACTAGTCTAGAGTCTCAGCATGATGTCACCGTCCTCCACCTGAGTAGGGCCCTTAGTTCCTGCTGGTCTTAGAGAGTCTCCCAGAGAAGCAGGAGGCAACTGCAGCTCACCCTGGGGATGTAGACCCTGGCAGCAGCCATTCCTGGGAGCTTCTCCCATCATGTGGACATTGGTGCTGGTGGGCACCACCTCAGAATGTCATTGTAGTTTTGATTTGCATTTACCTGATGATCCCACTCTCTATTTTTTAAATAAAGTTTTTTTTTGAAATACAGGCATCCTTGTTTATGTATTTATTGCCTTTGGCTGCTTTCCTGCTACAATGGCAGAGTTGAGTATTTGAGACAGAAACCACATGACCTACAAAACCTAAAATATTTATCATATGGCCCTTTACAGGTGGTTTGCTGATCCCCGGTTTACATGATTTTTTTTTAACCTTTAGAAGCATTAGAATTGTTGTCAAGTCTGGGCATAGGTAGAATATTTGTACACTGTATAAAGGAGGGAGTGAATTTGTGCATGTTACTACTCTTAGGGTTTAGTCTTACACTAAATCTTCTGTGTTTCATGGGGACTGACCCATCCGTTTCAGCAATAAAGGTCCAAAATGACATATGTGACACTGTCACTGCCTTCACTCAGTTCCATTCAACTGTCCTTGACATCATAAAAGTTGATGATGATATATCAATAGGTTTAATGGGGGAAATGTGAAGGGAACTGTGACTGAGAAAAACAGTGTTGTTAGTCTTAAATATGGAGGCATTTTAGGTCTTATTCTGTAAAAATCTATTTTGTTTAGAAATCTTTCAAAATAAGCGTCATCAAATTTATCTTGGACCTTTCTCCCAAAGTACTTATATTAGGAACAGAGCATTCCTCAGCCTGCGATTCAACTAAAAAAAATCACCTGTGCATGGTAGGTGCTTGATAAATATTTATGGCTTGAATATTAACTTCATAATTACTTTTTTGTGTTTGTTTATTCATTCCTCAGATATATGAGTGCTCACTGCGTGCCAGGCATAATGCCCAGAAACAAGTGATTTGGCAGTGGATAGTGTATAGCTCTCCCTAATGTGGGGAGATGGGCAATGAATGAGTTCATAAATTTAAAAAATAATGATTACAGAGAGTGATAAAGAGTGATTTGTGTCAGAAAGGGTGGATAATGGGATAAAGAGTAACAAGGTACCATTTGAGCTAAGATTGAATGATGAGAAGTGGAAGCCACCATGAAATGATTTGGGAGAAGAGCCTTTAGTAGAACAAGTTCAAAAGCCCCAACCAGTTGTGGCCTCACAAAGGAATAGAAAGAAGACCAGTGTATCTAGATCCTAGTGAAAGAGTTTGTGTGTATGTGTGTGTTGTGTTAATTTAGGATCCACCATGTTTTGTGTCTGTGGGAGAGTGTTAGTAACAGGGTGGCCCTCTGCATGTTTTCTTAGGTACCCAAAGAATCAATAATTTTTAAACAGATGTGTAGGTTTTTGAAGTCAAATGAGAGTGATTGAATTAATTTTATTTGAATCAATTTTTGTTGAATCGAAGATAAGGTCATGAATAGGTGTCTGGATAGGAATAAGAGAAGAGTGGGAAGGGAGAAAGTATTCACATAGAGTTTTAGAGAAATTGGAGGTTAGCACTTGGTTCTTTGGCTCCAAGACTGTGTAGATTTCAGTTACATGAACACTCCTAGACACACTGTAGGCTCAAAAAAACGTTTGCTGAATCAATGTATATTGGTTTGAAATCTTACCTGATTGGATTGGAGGGTACAATTTCTGCATTATTTGAAGGGAGGATACATAATGGAACCAGATTATGGAGGACTCTGAAAACCAAGCACAAAGGATTTGATATTGTAAGTGGTAGGGAATCATTATAGGGAATAAGATAATAACTTGATGATTTCCAAGTATTTGTTTTATTATGGTATGTAGGATGATTTAAAGACAGAAGGAGCCAAGGATGATGTTTTATTCCAGGCATACTTTCTATTTTAACCAGGTTCTCATTCTCAGCCTGGTTTGGCTACATTGCAATCAATTACTTCGTAACAGAAGCTGGGTCTAATAAAGGAAAGCTGTCTCAGTTACCAAGGTCCTTTTTGTTCTGTAGTCTTGCATCTGTATTTGTATTTGACTTTTGCTGTACCTTCTTTCCTGTCTATGCGATATTTAACAATTTTTCAGGACTCTGAACATTCTGCTTTATTTTGCCTTTTCATATTTGTCTCTCACTGATACCTCCTTGATTGTATTTACATGTAGGGAGTAATTCAATAAAAGTTAAATGGAACAAGTTTAAAATGGAAAGTTTTCCTATACAAACTGTAAGGATGGGATTTCCTTCCTTCCTCCCTCCCTCCCTCTCTCCCTCCCTTCCTTCCCGTCTTTCTTTCTTTCTCTTTCTCCCTCCCTTCCTCCCTTCCTTCCTTCCTTCCTTCCTCTCTCCCTCCCTTCCTTCCCATCTTTCTTTCTTTCTCTTCCTCCCTCCCTCCCTTCCTTTCTTCCTTCCTCTCTCTTTCCCTTCCTTTCTTCCTTCCTTTCTTTCTCCCTTTCCTTCCTTTCTTTCTCCCTTTCCTTCCTTTCTTTCTCCCTTTCCTTCCTTTCTTTCTTCCTTTCTTTCTTTCTTTCTTCCTTTCTTTCTTTCTTTCTTTCTTTCTTTCTTTCTTTCTTTCTTTCTTTCTTTCTTTCTTTCTTTCTTTCTTTCTTTCTTTCTTTCTTTCTCTCTTTCTTTCTTTCATCAAACTTTACTCTTAATGGGACTACTCAAAATGTAAAAGTTGGTATACTGAAAGCAAATCCTGAGCAACAAATTGGTTGCTATCTCTGTGAACACTCAATCTATCAGTGAGAAAGATATGCCAAGAAAATTTTCATGTTGTGGAAGGTTTAGTCACTGAAGCAACTTGCCTGCCCTCACTAAATATACATTTTACTTTAATATTTCTATTTCATAGAAACTATTTCAGACTAGAAAGTAAAAATCATATAATCTGGTTTGTCCCTTTCTTCAGACAAATTAGGAATAACAGACAGTCTTACCTTTGGGACCTGTTATTATGATAATATGGCCCACTTATCTTGGTTGGCCCTCACAATAATATATAATCACTCAATTTTGTATCTCATCAGAGCTATTTCCGAAAAGGAAATGAGGGGTCAGCTTTTATCATAGGATTTTCCTCTGAGTAGTTGACTCTGGGAAATTTACAAGGGTATATAACTGTCACAAAGGTGGTGTTAGTTTTGTCAGTAACTTATGAACAACTCCCCAAATGGCTATGTCTGAGCACAACACTATGAATATTTCTTATATGGTAGTGAAGAGGTGGACTTGTGTTAAATATAAAACCACGCAAGAAAATCCATCACCTCATGAAGGATAGAAACTGCAAATGTAGTATGGTTTGTAGGAGTATAGACTCTGCAGGAAGATTGAATGGGTGTGAATCCTGGTTTTGCCACTCAGTAGAGAGGTGATCTTTGGCAAATTTCCTAATCTTTTTGTGCTTCAGTTTACACATCAATAAAATAGGGATAGTGATATCTGATTTTGAGGTAACTACCTCTTAGAGGTTTTTTTTTAAATTTTACATTAAGTAAATATACATAAATATACATAGAACAAAACCTGAATACAGGAAATGCTTATGTATTTGCTATTTTCTGATAATCTTTAGAAGTAAAGGTAAAAATTAAGTAGCTCTTTCTCTGACCCTGCCTTCTCTAAGAGTTACAAATGTATAAGAAAATTGTTGCCACTTCTAGAATGTGGAATGATTTGAAAACAGCACTATTTTGTTTTAAAACTCAAAGCAATGGTAGTACAATTGTCCTAAAAGGAGACATTATTTAACATTTAGATTAAGGTTAAATTAAGCAGAATTGTTTTTATACCCCTCTTTTTGAAAAAAATGAGACAAATCATAAGATGATAGTTCCTTATTAGGGGCGTCTTCAAAAAGCAACTTTAAACATCCTTGTTATGTCTTGAGATCACTGTGTAGTCAATACAGTCTCTGATGTCCACCTACTTAGAATTCTGTAAAATTAGAAGACAAGTGGTCTTTACGTGGGTTCGTGGACTCCTGGAAATTTTATTCAAAATTTTGTGAACATGTACACTTTCTTAGAGAAAGAGATTCTTGGTTTTTATCATCTTCTGAGAGAGAATTATTATCCCCCAAAAGAGTAAGAACCGTCCTCTGAAGCAATATAAATTTTTTGTCTTCAGTGAAGATAAAAGTATAATACCCTATTTACCAAGGCAGAAAAATCGAATAGTATATTTTAGGTTTTTAGTTAAAAGGATCAAAATGAAAATTTTATTCTCCCTGGTGAACACTTAGCTAGCCAGAAAATTTAATTAGCCAGAATTCCAGGTAATCAATGCTTACTTATGTCAAGCAGCAATCATTCTTCAGTATATTAGCTGAGTTGGTATTTTGTCCAGAGAAAATGGTGATTTTTGTCTACTGTTCATTCTTTCTTGTCCTAGTTTCAGAATTATTAACATTTGCAATAGTTTCATAATTGTATGTTTCTTATGATATGCTTAGGAGTAAAAGCATTATATAAATGCTTGCTTCAAAACCATTATTATATCAATCTCGTTAATATAATTTAGTACAGAATATTTCTACTCATTCTGTCCAAAGGCACTGTGGAATAAAGTATCTGAACGAGGACAAGGGGAAGTTGGGAGAAAGGGAATTTTATTGAACTCTGAAATCTTAAAAATGAGTTGTAGGGCTTCCCTGGTGGCGCAGTGGTTGAGAGTCCGCCTGCCGATGCAGGGGGCGCGGTTTCGCGCCCCGGTCCGGGAGGGTCCCGCATGCCACGGAGCGGCTGGGCCCGTGAGCCATGGCCGCTGAGCCTGCGCTTCCGGAGCCTGTACTCTGCGGCGGGAGGGGCCGCGGCAGTGAGAGGCCCGAGTACTGCAAAAAAACAAATGTGTTGTACGTCTTATGCACTTATGCAAATGTTTAAATTCACATTTACTTTGGTGTTTTTGGTTGCTTTTATTAAAATGTCTTAATAGAATATTTTTAAATAATTGTTTTATGGATCCTTAGAAAGTGTACACATTCCAAGCTTAAAAACTTTATTTAAAGTTTTTAATTGAAGATTAAGTAAATAATTCAGAAATGCATTCTGTTTACCTGTTAATAATTAAGCAGGTTAGACTATGTACTTTTTATAGTCATGGTGTTTTAATTTATTTTTTTGTTGGTGTGTTGGTTTTTAAGATTTTATTTAAGGCATTCTGCTATTGGGAACTAAAAATAAACTGAGTAAAGCTGCACATTATAAAGGAAATGGTTTGGGTTACTTTTAAAGAGACAAGTGAGAAAAAAAGGAATTGATTGGATTTTAGGGTTAAGGCAGTATTTAGTACATAATCTTTCTGAACTTTTCCCCTCTATTTGGAAGGGAAACTGTAATACCTAACAGAAAGAATAACTGAGTCAGGTGAATGGTCTTCTGTTGCCCTAGAGCTCTGGCGCAATGGAATTTGATTTGATTTTAGATGGCTTTAGTGTAGGGTTTAGCCAGGTCACTTTTATGGATTCTTGGAGAAGTCTACCATAGAACTTACCAGATTTCTCTGGTGTTTCAAAAACTTTGATAATACTCAAAGCCAGAATGAATACCTCCACCTTCAGAAGCACCATTATGGATGAACTAGAACTAAATTAGTCTTTTCTAGTCTTAGAATATGTCTTATCCTCTTGACCATGTATGTACAGGTTCTTTCTTTCTGATGTTCTTTAAGGATTGTAAATTGGTTTTCATTTGGCATCTTTGATCAGATACAACCAAAGTTTGTATTTAAATTTTTATTTAATGATGAAGACATTTTCTGTAATTATTGATAACAAATAGTCTTTAACAGTTTCTATTCATTTTGTCCCAGCCTGTCATTTGCTTTGTTTGAATTTTTACTTATTTGAAATTATACTCCTCCTACCTCTAAAACTGATGCTTCATTTGTTCTCATGGCAAATTTTGTTTGTCTCTCTGTAGCGGTCCTATTGCTGAAATTGATACATGTTTTATCTGTTTTCTCTTATAATAGTATGCTTACTGTATAAATATAACCTCAAATTTCTTAAAATTTCTACATTCCAGGCTGTGCCTTTCCTTGAAAATTTGATCAAATATGTGGACAATTAAAATTTGGCTTCTAGGAATCTAGTAGTTACCATTATATGTGATTGCTGTTTTATTTTTTTTTAACAAATCTTATTTTTCTTTCCTTTTACTTTCTTTTTTTTTGCTTTGTTGTTCTATTTCTTCCCTCCCTCACTCCATCTTCTTCCCTTCTTTACCTCTTTTTTAAAAATCTATGCAGTTAATGGAGGTGGCCTTCACCAAAAATAGGACAGATAGATATTTTCAAATGGCTTTCTTAACATTCAGGAAATCTAATGATATATCATCTAATTTTTTTTCTGCACCATAGACTAAGTGTCTTGTTTTAGTGATTTTTTTGTCTTTATGAAAAGTAATTTGTATGTATTGTAGAATATTTGGAAGGAAATTGTAAAAAGAAAAATATCTATTATATCTTAATATCTGAGATAAGTACTGGGAATAATTTAGTATATAGGTGCTTACATGCTTTTTATAATACATATTTTTTTCTAATACATATGTACTCACACATACATATAGATCAACATTTATATATGCATATGACCAAAAATTTGCATAGTTTACATATATTATATATACACAAATTATTAAAAATTGCTATCTTAATATCATTACCATTTTACAACCTGAATTTTAAGCTTAATGGTGTATTATAAATTTTTACTTGCCATATTTAATGGAAGCTTATCATTATATCACATAAAATTTATTTATCCAGTTCACTATTATGGAGTATTTAGGCTATTTTAATTTGCATTTCTTTCATTGTAGTTACAGATTAATATTGTTTCATATATATCTTAAGTTTCTTCTGTTGTGAATTACTTGTCCATTTGAAAAACTGAGAAAGTTTCTTTCTTTCTTTCTAGATAAAGACTATTAACACTATGAATATCATATATGTTAAAAATATTTGTCTTTATTTATTGTAGACATCTTAATTTTGTTCAAGATACTTTTGGATTTATAAGAGTTTTAATTTTAAGTTGTCAAATTCATAAATCTTTGTGCTTATGTTATATACTATTATTTATGTGCTTCAAAAGGCCTTCTTACCTTGGAGTTCAGAAAATTATATACATAAGTTTTCTTAAAGCTCTTTGATTATTTTACTTACTATACTCAGATATATCAATCTGATTTTTATTTTGGTGCATGGCAAAGGTAGGGAACAATTTTTTTTTTTCGGTCACTTAATGAGTCAACTATCTCAACACTCTGGATATGCAACCTGTAATATTTACCCCATACTGAAGTCCCTATGGTCTGTTCTACAGATCTGTCTCTTCCAATGACAGTTATCACACTGTCACTTATATTTCAGTCTTTGGTAAAAGCTAACCTTGTTTTCTACTTCTTTGCTGCATAGCCAATACCTAATACTTGTTATTTTTTTATTGTAATCTCCTATTCTATTTTATCACTTAAAAAAATTAAACTAGCTTTAAAACATCAGAACTACTAAAAATAATTTTAGTTCAATTCAGTTCAACAAAGATTTATTGACTGTTCACTATACACCAGGCCCTGTGCTTGTATTAAGAACACATAAATGAATCAGCTGCCTGCGCTATAGGGTTCTTGCGCTAGAAACACGTATTAATCTGATGGAGGAAGACAAAGAACGTGTGAATGGTCAAGATAGTGGGCTAGTATCAATACCTTCATTTTTTTCTGATTATTTCTTACTCTTTTTTTATCTATGACTTATTGGCTCTAACCATTTTATATATTTTCCCTCTTTCCTTTCTTTTTAATCCATAAATGATTAATTATTAAGTGACATTGATTTAACAGAATTAGATTGATTTAGGCATATGAAATATGGTAACTTTCTCATATTCATATGGTCTGTTTTTCTAATTACTGAACTGTTAATTGTGTCTTCATATTTTCAATTCTATAAATGTTTATTGAATTCTTTCTAGGCACTATTTAAGGAGCTGTAGGGAAAGAAAAATGGATGTCTTTGACAAATTTATAATCTAGTGGGGGAATTCACCATTTATAAAAATAAAGCAACATAATAAAATAATAGTTATTGAGAGTACTGTTTGCAAGCCAATACTAAGAAAGGTAGTGTGTATCTCCTTTAATCCTTATAACAGCCCATATAGCCCCAGATATTATTTTTTTGACTCTTTTCCTTACTTCACTCAGGAATTTTCTTATTGTTGCCCTCTCTGAGAAGATTTTCTGTCCAGACCTATCTAAAATATCAGCCCATGTAACTCTCAGTGCTATTACCTTGCTTTGTCCTCATAGTATTAATTATAGGACATTATTGGTTTAATGATTTATTTGCTTATTGTTTGTTTCCCCTGCTAGAATGAATATTGAGTGAAAGACTATGAAAAATGGGTTGTAGAAGTTTGCAGTTGCAAAAGGTCAAAGTTTAATATATAACATTTAACTTCTTTAAGCTTAAATTGTTTCATCTGTAAATAGATGTAGACTTAGTGCCTTTTCATAGGTTGGTCAGGCTGTTGACTCTTTCCTTCAATAAATATTCATTGATCTCCTACTATGTAGCAGACACTATTCATATATAAATGGGGGATACAGTGAAAGAGACAAGGCCTGACCTCATGGCCCTTCCATTCTAGTAGGGAAGACAGACAATAAATAAATAAAAATTACTTTTATAAAATATCATGTAATGGCCAAATTAATTTCCTCCAAAGTATCCTTCCCCACCTCATCCGTACAACCTGAACATTTTTTTTTCTTTTCCATTCCTAGTTATCCTCTGTTTATCCATGATTAATAGTTATTATCTCACTCCTAGCAGATTCTAATTTTCAGAGTCTCTTCTAAAGTTGGTGTTGCAGAATAAGTGTGGTATTACTCAGGTACCCTGACTATAGCAGAACCATCACCTTCCTTTTCTGGATCCCATTTATTTATTAGTACAGCATAAGCTCAGGATCGCTGGTATGGTTTGTTATTTGAGTCTTTGTTTTCCCTTTGTTTCTGCATCTTAAAGATCTAGTCAGTTAAAACCCTTAGACCTTCTTCGTTTTAATAGAACTTTTACTGTAGATGTACTTGTTTACAGGATTGGCTTATGTTTACGCATTTCCATTAGTAAAACTGCTTTTGAGACTTTGAATGGCTGAATCTCTGGAGAGTATTAGTAAATATGACATTAAGGTCCTCAATGAGATTTCATAGCAAATTTAGAGAGAACACTTTCTGAGGACATACAATATCAAACTCAGTTTTTAATAGGAGAGTTGTTTCTAGTTAAATCTTTTTATATTTTAACTCAGCAAATTGGCTTAAAAGTCACCTCAGCATCCTGCCTGCTTTACTGCTCCCGGTCCTAGTTTTCATTCTATACTATCAAAAGCATTTGGTCAGAAGATAGTTTAAAAGTGACTGATCCATTTGTTTGACATCCCTGCCTCCAAATCTGAGTAGGACCCTCCTATTAGCCTTGCTTGCTGAGACAGGGATCATAAAGCCATGTTTTAATATCAGTGCATTAGGTACTAAAGACCAGTTCAAGCTCTATTGAGCATGTTACCCTCTACTCCCTGTTTCTTTCCACCCATTTACTTTTTATTCTCTTTAGATTATCTTTTTTATGAAAATCTCTCCAACCTCATTCATATTTTGAGGACAGGGCTTGTATTTTATCTTTGTATACTTCCTAAATTACCAGTGCTTACCAGTGTATTATGGGTAGTAGATCTTTGCAAAATCTCTGGTAATTAAAAATAAACAAATGTAATAAAGACTATTGGAGATTAGTGGGTTTTTTTAGATCCGTTTTTTTAATTTAGAAAATATAAATGGGGCTTCCCTGGTGGCGCAGGGTTGAGAGTCCGCCTGCCGATGCAGGGGACACGGGTTCGTGCCCCGGTCCGGGAATATCCCACATGCCGCGGAGCGGCTGGGCCTGTGAGCCATGGCCGCTGAGCCTGCGCGTCCGGAGCCTGTGCTCCACAACGGGAGAGGCCGCAACAGTGAGAGGCCCGCGTACTGCAAAAAATATATGTATAAATGTAAAAACATCTGTTTGTATAAATTACTAAAGCTTGTAATAATACTATAATAAATATTCTGTTCTCCATCTAAACCCTGTACACAGTGGTTTAAATTGTAAATTCATGCCGTATTTTACTGAGTACTTGTTCTGCACATAGACAAATTAATGTGTTAGCCTTTATTTTTCTTTTTAAAACTATAGGTATTGGAGGTTCCCTGGCGGTCGAGTGGTTAAGACTCCACACTTCCAGTGCAGGGGCCTTGGGTTCGATCCCTGGTTGGGGAACTAAGATCCTATGTGCTGCATGGCGCGGCCAAAACAAACAAAAAACTATAGATATTAGTTGGCATACACAAACTCAACTACCTACTTCTCATGACTAGTCATAAAGATATTATGGAAATGTAAATTGTTTCCTTGGCAGATTACTAAGTTTAAGTATTTCTCTTTTACAGTCACACAAAAAGAAGTGTTAAGAATTGTCCTTTGAGACTCTGAAGACTAAAGGTAATATCCAATGATATTTTCTTCAATAGGTTTTTATCTTCCTGGAAAGTTTCATAATTTTAAAGGCCTTGGGTTTACTGCCTCAGGTCTTTTCTTTATTGCCCTTTAGCACGTTAAATAAAATTTTCTATGCCTACCTAAAACAATCTGAAATTATAAGTCAAAAAAAGAAGAAACCTTGTGTCATCTCAGAATATGTCACCTAATTGGGTGTTGCTGTATACCCCTTGATCCTCCTATTTGGGAATGTATTATGGCCCCTCCCCTGTTTTTTAAATCAGTTTGGAACTCTTCTGATTTTATACCTCACCCTTTTCTTAAATAGACACATTGGCTCAAAGTCAAAAAGTCAGTACCAATTCCTCTTCAGCAAGAGCTTTACAACTAACTATAAGAAATAAACATGCATTTTTGGGGAACAATGAAACTGTGCAGACAAGATTTAGTGGCAACTCATAGTCAGAAATCCAGAATTTCAGGCAAGAACTTTACAATAGACTTGTGTTGCTGCATTGTGTATAAAGAGCTCATAGGGATTGAAGAAGGTTTCTGAAACAAGAGGGGACTGTAATTACTTTGCTTCTTACATGCATGGTTAGATCTTCCAGCGAGAATAACATGGTAGGGTAATTTATTATAGAAGAGTAAATCACAGATTACATTGGAGGGAGATGGGGTGGTGTGATCCAACCATCAGTTTTGTGAATACATACACTTAAGCATGTGTGATAGCTTGTTTTTAATTTCTTTACACCAGTGCACACCTCACACATTCCGTTTAGCAGTGGGATATGCAAATTGTTCCAAATGCAGCAGCAGTACTTTCACCTGAATGTCAAAACTGTCAGAGAGCTTTAAATCAAATCTTTATAACATTTAAAAAAACCAGCCAGCCCTAAGATTGAGGCACCAAACTCACTGCAAAAACTTGATTCCCATACTTTCAAAAACCTCCTGTATGTCAACAGGGTAATGTCAAAGTTCTCATTCACCTGCTTTCTAATTTTAACCTTTTAAGGATTTTATTTTATTTGGCTTAATTATGATATTTTCTACAAATTAATGATAAATGCCTTGATTAATAAAACCAAATGTCAGAGAAAATGACAACTTGATGAAAAATTAATACTCGGCAATATTTTAAGGTACAGAAGTACTAAAGATGTACTCTTAAATCTCATACTTCATTAGCTCCTTTTGAAGGTAGGTAACCAGGATTTTCCTTGCACTTAAGCTTTCACAGCCACATGTGTAGATGCATTTTAGCAGTATGATTTTCAGCTGTTGCTTTGACTGCTAGCTGTTATATACATACACTTTTAGTTTTTCTTTTGCTTCATAATATTTATTTTTATTTTACAAAATCAAGGTAAACTATATTTTGGGTTGGTTATATTGATGAAGCTATCATACTAAGAATCCAAATAGTAGTGTGTGTCTGTGTGTGTGTGTGTGTGTGTGTGTGTGTGTGTATTTCAAGAGATCTCATGGTGTAAAATGTAGTAATTGGTGATTGTATATCTGCTACACTATTAATTCATTTGGTTATGAATATTTCAGCTGTTATATTTTAAAATTATTCAGTAAAAATAATCTAAGGAAAATAGATTTTTTATGGAGATTTGTTTTTTTAAATATATTTTTCATGAGCTTTCATTAAAAGACCTGAATACCAATAAAGAATTGTAACTTGCTTTCTTCTTATAAACAGTTGGTTAGATAAAAATCTGAAGAATAGGAAATATGACTTTTATTTTTTCTCCTTTTACTGCAGATCATGGAGTTGAAAGATAAAAAATATCCCTTGTATTTTTCCATGTTCACAAATATCAGGATGATTTTTAAATATGAATACTTAAAAATTCTATTATATGTTATGCGGAAATGGTACTATGGAGGATTATAGTCCATGTTAGTTTTATTTTTATATTTCAAAGATAAAGCTGCCAACCAAATGAGGGAAGGCACAATGACCTCTTCTGTGCCGTGCTTTTGCTTGGTTTGGTTGTTCAGAGATAAAACGACTCACGTAATATACTGTCAGTGAAATGGACTCACTTTGACCATCTGTTCATGTAATGACATACCTATCAACAGAAATTTTTGCCAACTAATGTTAAAGTCACTTTTCTGTAACATACTGGGAACTTCTGGGTAGGTGTTTCAGGTATGTTGCTAAGCACAGTAAGATAAATAGAGAGGAGTGTTGGTCAATATCCTGTAAATACAATATATGCCAATCCCAAGGGAAAAACATTCTTCAATGGAGATTTCTAGTACTGTTTAAAATTGGAGATGGATTGTGCTGAATCTTCCCTTAGCTGGCTCTAGGTTTTATTGTTTCTGTGTCTTGCCTGGGTCCAGGTATCTAGTCTGTACCGGCAAAGCTACTTGATGAGGAGAGGCCACCAACAACTCTGCCCTGACTGCTTACATACCTGCCATGAATAATAAATCTGTCAGCTAGTTATCACTGCGTTGTTAACTGTCTCTGTTCTTTCTTAGCTGATCACTGCCCAGAGGAGTTTAAGTTCCGTTGTATCACAAGACCTCTGTTATGTTTCTATACCTGCATTTATTTGTATGCAAAAGCATTCATTCTTCTTTTTTTCATATACCAGTAAATAAGACATGCCCCAGTTCTCTGACAGTTCTTAAATTACATAGCAAACAATGTGCTTTTTCCCTCCTTGTTTATTCTATTCTTCAGCCTCTTATCAATTTACTTCTGCATATGAGCCAATTAAATTTTATTCATTAGTTATAAGATTTGGAAATACTTACACCTACCTCACAATCCACAGTTTTATAAATGTTTAGTTGAGATTATAGTTATTTGGGGGTAAATACAAAGAGAACATCATCCTTTCCCCAAAACGAACAAAGGAGATAGACTGAAACCCAAAATAGTCTCTTAAAGGCTTTTGCTTGGTGTTATGTTGTTTGATCCTAGAAATGAGGACAACTGATTCAACCTTACGCAGTTAAAATCTTTAGCTTCAGGGAGTTGAGTTATGATATTTTAAACATGATGCTTGAGTTAACACAGACAACAATTAGCTGATGTTCTTTGAAGAATCTAAACCTTATAGGAAATTAAACAGTGTTAGACTATCTCTCATTCAACAGAAAAAAAAACAAACCTAAAAATAAATATGTTTTCTAATGGACTTAAAATACATAAATTTCCAGTTTTAGTACTTATAATTAGACCATATCTTCTCTCTAAATGACTTATTAGCACCTTTGGAAACTGTATTCTCTCCTTTAAACCTACAGTATTTTATTCTGCAAGGTCAGGTAATTGAGACCTTACTGGTTGGGAAATATTAATGCAGCTTCCAAAGTTACTTAATGCATAACTTAAGTACCAGTAGAATGATCAGTTCTATTAAATAGGATTCATTTACCATATTTTTTTCCTTTGGAAGCTTGTGTTTATGTTAATTGAATAAAGTATGCTCATGAAACACACTGATAAATAGAGCAATAAAAAGATACCAAGAAAAACTATGACCATTGTCCAAGATGTGTAGGGGATTTGTGTTTCTTGACTAAATGCTGCATTCATTCTTCCTCCCTATCTACCATTCCCCCAAATATCCAGGTCTCTTTTTGTATGCTTTAGTGATGACAAGATGTTTTTTTATTCCTCTAATGAAGTGGGAAGCAGATTAACATGCTTTCTTCTTGGGAATTAGATTACTTATTGTAGTACTGCTCAACATATCTTTGTAATACTCCCCAACCCCTACCCACAACTAATTAGTGACTTTCAGAATTAGGGAAAATCTTAGTTGTGTGGTGGTTCTATATTTACCAGTGATCAAGGAAGTGTTACTAATACACTTGTCAGTGTTAAAAAAGAATTAAGTAAATAAAGGGCCAGATGGTCGAGCCCAGGACCTATCAAGAGCCCAGTATGTGTGGGCTGGTCCAAGAGAATGACAGAAACATTACCAGGCTAAGTGGAATCAGAGTTTGGCTTTCACTATTAAGAAACAGACTGTTTTTCAAATATGTTTTCTTATGATATAATAATTTACATGTTCGGATCTCCTTTGTACTAGTAACACTTGAGTGCATGTATTTCCCTGTGCATCAAGAGCCAACAGTGTTTACAAAAGTCTCCTTTCTGATACATGTAACAGGACATAGTAGCATCAAAGTAAAGCAATTACCAGGCAAGCATTTTTTCTGGTTCAGAGAAGAATTCTTTGCTCTCTCACAAAAATCTATGTTTTTACTGTTATAACTTACTCATTATACTTTATTATAATTGACAATAGACTCTATGGTTTATGATATAAGAAACCTGGTTATGTAATGTTTGCTGTAGTACATGGCCACGTGAGGAACTAGTAAATATCTCTTAGTGTTTTGTTGTAATAAGAGCATTATAATAAGTGGTTTTAATAAGATTAATTTAAACTGAAGATATTAAGAAAGCAAATTCCCTTCCTTTCCTATGATTTAATTGTCTTTACATGTATACATACATAAACACTTATTTCCCACTCTAATTTCCATCCTTTTTATTTTTCATCTATTTTAATTTATTTTATCTTGTAATATGCACTTTTGGAAGCTGTTTTAAATCTTTCTGGTTTCTAGAATAGATGCATGGGTCAGTGAATTGCTGGGTAGGTAAACTGACTAAATAAAGTATACATTTTTTTCCAAATTTTTCTTCCTACAATCACATAAATAATGCTAGAAGAGATTAACTAACTATAGACCTCCTGCCTTCCTTCTCTTCCTTCTTTCCATCCTCCAGCAAATATTTATTGAATATCTGCTCTGTGCCAGGAACTTCCTAGGGGTTAAGATATAACTGTTGAAAAAATGAGACATAGTCTTTCCCCTTTGGGGAACTGATAAGAAAGAAGGACTAAGAAGAAAATAAAATACACATATAAGTAAATATTATAACATAGACATATAACTAAATGACATTTTTCTGGACTTCTTAATTCTGGCATGGGTTAAGAAGTTTGGTCTATAATGGAGGAATTATCTTCAATGGCCTACCTCCTTAATAGAGGTTTACTTCTAGATTTAAAAAATGCAGGCTGGCAAAATTATTTCAGATTATGTCTTGAGGGGTGGGTGGCCTTGGGATGAAGATAGGTGAAGCAATATTTGCTTTCAAGGTAAGTCATAAAGAAAACAATTTTATAAATCTGGCTTACTATATATGATATAGGTGACTTCCATAAGTATTTTCAATCTCAGATTGAAAAGTCATGGGAATTTCTAGTATTTAAAAAAAAACAACAATTATTTCTTTAAAGATTGTTTATTAATGGTCCAGAGTTTGAGTTTATCTGTGAATTGGGTAGTAGTAGCAGTGATGAAAGAGCAGGTGATAGAAATGTATATTTTCTCCTTCTTCTCTTTGGACATGTGTGTGGAATATTTTTGTCTTCCGATTAGATTGTTCATTATGCTCCCTTTGGACGTGTGTATTGTTTGGCCTTCCAGCCTTGCATGCTCATTCAAAGGCATTCCAAGCCATTATGCTGAACTTCAGCCTTGTTCAGTAAAAAGGTCATTTCCTCCATCAGCTGTCCACTTGGACATACATTCTTTTTACTCTCAAAAAGACTTTATATGCATTCATAGTATATTAGATGGATTTGTCAAATTACTCACAGATAATCAGTTTTTTAAAGTTATAATTTAAACTATGGCCTCTCAAACTGTGAATTATAAGGTTTGACCCTTTGGTTCACTGTTTGACACAGCATCCATTAATTACAGTTTTTAAAGGACATTTTATTTCAGTTAGAATTTGTGTTATGAAAATAGTTTAAGTATTTTCCCTTTAAATTTCAGGAATAAATGTTTACATGTAAAAAAATATATATATATAATATGTACATTCAAGTATAATAAATAGCTGGCTTGCATATGCATGCTATATTCAAATATATTTATGCATATTTATATATTAAGCCTGTTATACATAACTATAGAAATTTTTATATAATAACCTGTGAGTTAACACTAAGATCATACTTGTTTTATATAACTGGTGTCAGGATGAGACTGACTTTTTAAATAATGTTTATCAGGGTGAGAGGGACTTTATTACTGTTTGATTCTAGGTTTTTTCCCTTTTTTTATTTTGCTGAGCAGGGATACAGAACTTGGTGCCTATAAATGCTCAGTGTCTGTCAGTAATTTGAAAGTTCTCAAGATGGTTCAATGTAGCATGATGAAGGAGAATATAAACTGGTCAAGTGGTTTTCGCAAATGTGCATAGCTCAAGGTACTGAGATGGAAAGTACATAGCGGGAAGGTCAGTTTAGGTAAGTGCAGAAAGACGTCCAGATGTGTGAACACTTTGCTGGTATCCTCAGTATTTGAAATGGAGGAATTTAGTGTTTTTTTATTGGATAAAAAGACGATATGCATATATCTGACAGTAGTTCAGCATACAGTTTTCTGTTGCTATTTAATAAAAATCTAATAATATTTAGATGATTTCTTCACTTCTAAAGCAATTTTTCTCATTTTGTACTAAACCATGTTCTTTGTTGCTAAATTCATAAAATTAAATCTAAAATATTATGGAGAGATGATTACTTAAAAACATCTGAATATTTTTCTTAGAAGTGCATAACCATCCCATTGTATTTCAAGTATTTTAGAAATGGTTAATTTGGTTTTGTTCAAATTCTTCTCTAGGCTACTGTTAGCATGATGTATTTCATATGAAAAGTTAATAATTTAGATGATGACATTGAAAATAAAGACCTCTTAAGGAAAGTGACTCTTAAAGGATCCAATGTATTGTTCCTAAATTTTTTTCCTACAAAATAGATTTCCCTTGTATGTTGAAGTGTGCTACTTTAAGATTAAAAAAAAAATTAACTTTATAGAAACCCCAAAAGGGGAAATTAATTTTCCAAAAAGAGGCAAATACTTATCATAGGCCATGTGTTTAGTTATTTCTAAAATACTTTTAAAACAGGATCTAAGCAGTATAAAGTCTTTTTCTGATTAAGCATATAGTTTGGATTGCATTATTTTCCTTTTAAGCCCATTAGTTTGTGGTTTTTAAGGAAATGTTTGCCTCTATTTTTTTTTCCTAAAAGTAAACGTAAAGTCAGGTTATTACTAACTAAAGGTAGAATTTTCAAAAGACAAAAAATTTCTCAAACTAATTGTAAACAAATTTTTTATTTCACCAAGTATGTCTCCTTTCCCAGACAGTAAGCTTCTTGAGGGAAGGGAATATGCCTTCTTCATTTTTGTGTTTAGCTTAGACCAGATTCTCAGTAAATGTTTGTTGAATTGATTAGCCTATCAATAGACTTAGAGAAACTAACTGTGGTACTCAATTCTACTCAAAATTTATCCACAACACAACATAGCAGAAAGGAATCATTTAAGAAAAATACGTGTACTAAATTTCCTTTGGATCACTATTACAGGATTCCCTCTAGGTCTGAATATTTTTTTTGGTGCTTATTGTTATAGCTCAGTAAGGAAACAAAAGTTTTGTCCTATATGCTTCAATGAATTTAAATACAATTTTAAGACAAAAGACATTTTTTAGGCCAAAAAAATGAGGGACCAAACCAGTGACTTGTGAAAATAGTTTTATATCTTAATATTTGAAATGATAACATTGAAGGATTAATATAATAAAGTCTTAGATGTGTTTAGTACTCTATAATTTTACACTAACCACTAGTGATAATAGTACTTAGTATGAAACCGCTTTTTATATGTATAGACTTACTCAGGATCTGAAATTTAGGCAATAATTAGCCTCTCAAATGGATCTGTTTGGAAAGCATTATAAAATAATACCTCCCTTCCCAAAGAAAGATGCAGTTGTGTTAAGGCTGCACTCATTTAATGGTGTCTCAACTGAAACAGGTGCCTTCCCTGCTTTGTCCTCCAGGAACAACTTTATAGATTTAAGCATTGAGTATACAGTACACAGTGGCACTATTAAAAAATCAGAATGAGGCCAAGGGAAAATTCATCTAGGATCCACACACCTAAATGCGGTTAGTAAACAGAGACACTAACTCTCATTAAGCATAATTAAACCTAATATTGACTGTAAACTGTTACTTACCTTAAACTTCTCTATAGAGAATGTGGAAAGTGATTAACCTAGCAGACTGGGACATTAATTACTACCACTTTCACATTAAAGTTACCATCAAGAAGGGCTATATTCATAAATAAAACATAGAAGGGATTGAGAGACTAAAAAATATGTAAATTTACTTTATAAAAGGGAAAGAAAAGCCTAAATTTAAAAAAAAAAAAAAAAAGTGAGCTGTGAGCGATGCCAGCCCCAACAAAATGGAACTCTGGCTAATTACTACAAAAAAATAGGCTGAAATAATCACAGAAATGTTTCTTTGCCTTCTGACTGACAAAATCTGCTTCACAGGAGACTCCAGTTCAACCAAGTCCATTTTTTCTCATGCATAGCGTCCTCCACTGCTGAAAGTTTGTGAGGTTTGAGGAGAGGATGCAGGAACTTGGGTGAAATAGAAATTTTTTCCTATTTTTCTCCAGTTGTTAATAGCTCTTTATTTATGAAACTGATTGTAATGATTGTATGAATATTGTTTGATTTGTCAGCAAGAAGGCACAGTGTGTTTTGTTCAGTCAAAATGGTCTGGTAACTGGTCTCCTGCTACTGTTTAATGATCTCCTTCTTGGGTGCAATCAAAAGAGTATGTTGTGAAGGATATAAAAATGTCAGCTAAATTTAAGATCAACTGTTAAGTTTTTATATTATACTGCTGCCCCAATGGGGGAGGCCAGGATCTGGGAGATAAGAATTTAAAGAGAAAAGCAAAGTAATGACAATACAAACTTATCTACAAGCCTAAGACAATGTCTTCAAAATCTATCAGCCTGTTTGCCGTGAATGTGTGCTATTATCTATTACTTGTTTTCTATTTCCTTTCCAATAAGGAACCATATACTCACTTCTGGACTTTCTTATTACTTCACAGGGTGAGGTTTTTCTAATTTTTGGAATTGAATCTCACATACAACCTTGGTTTAACATGTTAGGCTCCTAGCCATGTCTTAGTGCTATCATGCTAAATTTTATCATTGAAGTGATATAGTACTTGTACATGTAGAAAAAGGAGCCTAGAAATTAAGCCTGGAGCATGTATTCAGTTTTTTTCAGAGGATGTGAGGTTTAATTTTAGAATAAAACCCTAATTTTTTCCCCCTGAATTTAAAGCTAGTTTCACAGCTCATGAGATGAACTAATGAAACAGAAATAATTAATGGACAAAGTCTATCTTTCATTTCCCTCGTTGAAGAAAAATTCACAAACTGGTTGGATGACAGAGGATGAACAAAAACAGCGAGAGTAAGAGTACTTCTATCCTCCATTCTTGTCCTAACAATCATGACATTATGAAGTAACCATAACAATGGCACTCTTATTAATCAGACATATTTATACAGAATTAGTGTTGGCTTCTGCTCTATATTACCTTCAGTTTTACATGAACTTTTATTATCTGTGCGTATCAAAAGAGACATGGTGAATGAACAAAGAAGCCCTGTTATGAGACAAGTATTATTTGACATTTTGGGAAGCTCTTATTATAGGGTTTCCTCTTAAGTGAGAATAACGGGAAGGTTGTCATTAGTTGCACTATTACAGACACTCTGGATTTTTAAAAACAGAAATGGAGCCCACTTTTTTCCTTGAAGAAGAATCATTAGTTAGAACAATTCGAATGATCCAGACTTCTAACCAAGACTTGGCCCCCTAATCTCCTTGCTTGATTATGTGAAACAATGACCCCATAAGGCATCTCTTAAGATAATTGTTTTTCCCATGGTTTACAGAGCTAAGTTAACTGTATGGTTCTCTTATTTTTTAAAAAATATATCATCATCTTTAGACTTTTGGAAAATCTCTGATTAAACCAAAATGCAGAAGACTTGCAAGGCCTATAGCCCTATTGCAAGCCATGTGCCTTTTTAGTTTTTCCATGCTAAAAAAGGACAGCTAGGGCTTCCCTGGTGGTGCAGTAGTTGAGAGTCCGCCTGCCGATGCAGGGGACACGGGTTCGTGCCCCGGTCCGGGAAGATCCCACATGCCGCGGAGCGGCTGGGCCCTTGAGCCATGGCCACTGAGCCTGCGCGTCCGGAGCCTGTGCTCTGCAACGGGAGAGGCCACAACAGTGAGAGGCCCGCGTACCGCAAAAAAAAAAAAAAAAAAGGACAGTTCTAAGTAAGTTCTTTCGAGTTCTTCTTCCCAGTCTTATGATAGGTGTGACTGGGAATTATGGTGAAAAAAAGCCTGACTATGGGTAATATTGAATTGATTCTTAAACTCACGGGGTCTGGATGTTCAAAAACTGACCAGTTGTTATATTTTTTTTTCTACAGTTTAGGATAAAATTTTAAGTCCATAGAGTGAAAATAATACTATTGAAAAGAAAATAGGTGAATCACTACAGCTGCAATACATCAGCTGCCTGAATAAGGAGAACAGTGATTCTCAAAGTGCAGAAAGTAGAGATCAAAACTACCACTTGTGGGGTCTTTTCAAATTAACCTCCCCCAGGTTGACAATTATTTGTATAGACACTTGTCTGAAAGCCAAAAATACTAGAAAACAGTTTGACCAATTGATAATTAAGCTGCTTTTAATCTTTTGAAGTTTAAATGTAGAAAATAGAATAGAGATTTTTAAATCACAGAATTTTCCTCTGCTCTCATCATATCTTCCTATTTTATGTTAACAGAGACTAAATTTGGGTGTTCAGTGAAGAAACAAGCAACCCCCCCCAAATAACACATAAACCCTCAAGAAGAAAAAAAGGCTGCCAAGTTTGGTGTTTAAATACATGTGAAACAAGCCAAGTTTTCTAAATGAGCCACGAAAAATCATTAAACTCCTCCTAATTACCCATCTATCTTTCATAGCAATAGGATAGGACCTGTTTTGTACCTTGAAGTACTTAAACTGAATCCTTTAAAAAAGTATTTATTTGTCTGTTTTTAATTTCTCATGTTTTCTATTATACGTTTTTAATTGGATGCTAGAAAGATAGGCAAAGTGATTTTATCTTTGGTCGTTCTGTTATGTCTAAGTAGGGGGATACTTAAAACCTATTTACAATAGGAGAGATCATCCTTGTCTAGATTCAAGATATTCCTTGGCTTTGAACTCTAGAATGAAATGTCTTCTCCTTTTAGGGGCATTAACGAAACCATACATTTTAGACAGGGTCACTATATACCTATTTTGCTACTTATAAGGCACTTATTACCCAAATAGCACTTGAAGGTGTTTCAAAGCAGTATATATTTGCACACGTCTTAGATCCTCACCAGATTATGAACTGTGGGAGCAGGCAATATATCATTTATAACTTTATATCCTCTTTAGTGCTCTGGATATTACAGGTATGCAGTGCATTTTTTAGGTGATTCTTGCTTTAAGTGAAGAGAAGCTGAGGTCACTGAGGAGAGCCACCAAATTGAAGAATGGTTCAAGAAACTTCTTTTGCATCGGAATGTGATTCATCTTAATTTTCAAATACATAAAGTTTTCAAGGAAATAAATTCACCTTTGACTTATAAATCACTAGTTTCCTCTAGTAGCCAACTATATATATCCCACCTATGACCTAAACTAAAGCTAGTTGTATTTTAGTATAACACATCTTTGGTAACAAATACATGCTTTCATTCACTAAAAGAAAAAAAAATTATTAGTGCTAACTTTGTGCAAAGCAAAGAGATATACAAGTGAAAATATAGGGTGTCTGCTCTCAAGAGACACCCTATATGGGCTGCTGGGGTCTCAAACACAAAATAATTCTATAAGTATTAATACCTTAAGAGGGGCCTAAAATGTTACTATGGGAACATTAAAATCTATTTAGGAGAGCAAGGAAAGATTTACAAAGATCATATTCAAATGGAAGTTTGAAAGATGAATAGGTTTGATAGGTGAAGGGCAGGCAGGGGTGGGAGGTGGTTGCACTGGGGGAGAACATTCTAGGAAAAAGTAATAGTATGCATGAAGGCCCAGAAGAATGAGAAAGCCTGGCTCATTCAGAAATGGCAATGGTTTAGTATGGCTGAGCCTTAGGGTGGAAGTAAGAAGTAAGGCTGGATGGGTAATGTTGGTCAGATTATAAAGGGCCCTAAATCCTGTACTAAGGAGATTGGATTTTATCGTATCACCGTTGGTGAGTCATTGGAAGATAAATATAAGATGATACTTTCAAGAGTGTGGAAATATAATCCATACCACATAATGATCAAGTGGGTATGGAGGATGGTGGAGGAGTCATGAATAAGCCAGCTTCCTGGATTTGGTGAGTGAACGGATCATTTATAAAGATAGAAAATGCAGCTAGCTACTGCCTTCTCTCTTTTCCCTATCTACACTCAAATTTCACCAGAGATGTTTATACTCTGTATTTCCATTTCCTCACCAATGCATTCATCAGTTCACCCCATCTGCTTCTGAGACCTCTGTCACTTCACCAAAGTAACTCTTATTGAGATCTCATTGAGCATTTTATCTTGCTGACCACTTCCCCCTTTGTGGAATGCTTTCTGCCCTATTTTCCATGCCATCATTCTGATTTTCTTCCTATGCCCCTTGTTACTCCCTTGATGTTTCCTTTCCAGGCATCTTCTCCAATAACTAGCTGTTAAATGTTGGAGATCCTCAAGTCTGGATCCAAAGTGCTTCTATTGATGCCCAGTATTTTTGGCATTTGTATAGCCACAACACATTGAGATGTTTTCAGAGAATGTACTATAATTCTTTTAAAGTCCTTTTTTGGGGACCATGTTTCAAAGGTTGTATTTAAGTACATAGTCTTGTATTCTTTATTACTAGTAATACATATTGGATTGGCCAAAAGTTTCATTTTTTTCCCATTAAGATGGCTCTAGTAGCACTTAGTTGTCTTTAACTTCATTCAAAACAATTTTGTTAGATTATATGTGACAGCTGTCATATCTGTGTGCATTTAAAAAAAGACATCAAAATTCGTGAATTTTTATGTAGCCATTTTAATATGGAAGATGGAAGAAAAAAAGCAACATTTTCGGCATATTATATTTATTACTTCAAGAAAGGTAAAAACGCAACTGAAACGCAAAAAAATAGATTTGTGCAGTGTATGGAGAAGGTGCTGTGACTGATCAAATGTGTCAAAAGTGGTTTGCGAAGTTTCGTGCTGGAGATTTCTCACTGGATGATGCTCCACGGTCGGGTAGACCAGTTGATAGCGATGAAATTGAGACATTAATTGAGAACAATCAACATTATACCACGTGGGAGACAGCCAACCTACTCAAAATATCCAAATCAAGTGTTGAAAATCATTTGCACCAGCTTGGTTATGTTAATCACTTTGATGTTTGAGTTCCACATAAGTTAAGTGAAAAAAACCTTCTTGACCGTATTTCCGCATGCGATTCTCTACTTAAACATAATGAAAATATTCCGTTTTTAAAACAAATTGTGACGGGTGATCAAAAGTGAATATTGTACAATAATGTGGAATGAAAGAGACCGTGGGGCAAAAGAAATGAACTACCAACAACCACACTAAAGGCTAGTGTTCATCCAAAGAAGGTGATGTGTATGTGTTGGGATTGGAAGGGAGTCCTATATTATGAGCACCTTCCGGAAAACCAAACGATTAATTCCAAGTACTGCTCCCGATTAGACCATCTGAAAGCAGCATTAGACGAAAAGCGTCCAGAATTAATCAACAGAAAATGCATCATCTTCCATCAGGATACCACAAGACCGCATGTTTCTTTGATGACCAGGCAAAATCTGTTACAGCTTGGCTGGGAAGTTCTGACTCATCTGCTGTATTCACCAGACATTACACCTTTGGATTTCCATTTATTTAGGTCTTTATAAAATTCTCTTAATGCAAAAAATTTCAGTTCCCTGTCAGACTGTAAAAGGCACCTGGAACAGTTTTCTGCTCAAAAAGATAAAAAGTTTGGGGAAGATGGAATTATGAAGTTGCCTGAAAAGTGGCAGAAGGTAGTGGAACAAAAGGGTGAATACGTTGCTCAATAAAGTTCTTGGTGAAAATGAAAAATGTGTGTTTTATTTTTACTTAAAAACCGAAGGCACCTTTTGGCCAACCCAATAATACTCAACACATGCCCACAGGGGAACTCATATGTAACTTTTGTTCTAATTTGTACATCTTATAAGATCTTCCTGATGTTTATGTTTTAATATTAGGCAATTATTAATCCCTCTTGAATCTCAGTTTCTTAATCTATAGTATATGAGGAGCCATACCAGCTCTTTAGAATTCCATTATGCTATGGTTTGATATTTTACTACCTGAAGAGGACAGTGAACTCTAAAGGATGTGCAGCTATCACTTGAATTACATAGTCAAAGTTCATAAAAATGCTTGCCTGTCTTCTCCACATCTACACTTCACACTTTACTTCCTATTTTTAAGATAGTTCCATGCTTGTGGAACTATTCCTTCTTCCATGTTTACTTAAATTTCTTTCCACAGTTTTTGCTATGAAATTTTATCAAAACACTTTTGAAAATCTGAGTAGATTTTATATTATGGTTACTGCACTCACCAATGCTTAATTAACCCCACAGGAAGCCTGGATGTGAGAAGCTCAATTAACCAAGTAGGGCTTAAGATATTCAAGGGTCTTACCCTTTTGTACATATTCCCCTCATTTGTCTTTAGTCCTATTTTTTTTTTAAGTGTGATTGGGTCACATTGCCAATGTACTTTCAGATCTCTGTGAAAATGGCCACTTTAAGGAGAGGTTAGTTGGATATTCAGGACACAGTTTTATTCTTAGAGCCCATTTGATGCTAGTGATTCATCTACATTTAGCTTATTAATGAATTTTAGAGTAAGCTTTGTATTTGTCATTATTTTAAATCTCTGAATTTGTGTGCTTCAAAATACATCTGAGGCATGGGAATCTGCTTAATGTTTTCCTAGTGCATGTGCATGTGTGTGGGTGTGCATTTGCTTAGTATGTGTGTATACATTTTTTTTTACTAACTTAATAAAACATCTCTGAATTTCCCTGCATATTGCTAACTTATTTATTCCCTTGGCATACAAAACACCAAAATGAACAGACAAAATTGAAACAACAAGAACAACAAAAGAAAACTCACTTGGTTTTGCTGTCTCTTGCCAACCTCATTTTTTTCTTATGGATTTTTTTTTTTATCTTACCCAATATCGAATGGATTTTCTATCTCAATTTGAATAATTTTTACTGAACACTTGCAATGTGCAATCTACCTGGACTTACCCCCCAGACCATCCACTACGTGACCTTCTTTTTTTTTTTTTTTTGTCTTGTTATCTCATTTTATTTACTTTTTAGAACTCTTCCAAATATTAGAGGAAAGAAATCAATATCAATTTTCACCTGAAGTGACCTTCTTTTACTCATTTGATCAGTCTTTCTATTTAAAAAATAAATGGTCTTTTTTTCTCATATTTCTTTGTTCACTTTATCATTTAAACATACAGTAGGATATTCCCCATTTCCACTTTTATCTTTCTTCATGTCCATTTTTTTGTTTCTTCACATTTTATCCAATAAATTATTTGAAGGTAAGCCTTGAGCTACCTGTGTAATTTTCTGTCTTAAAAACACTCCTTTAGGGTTTGCTTGTCCATCTCTAACTAATTGTCCATTGGTGCTCATTATGGGAAGTGAGGGAAGTGAGAATTCTATTTTGTTCCTCTTGGGGTCCTGGAAAGAAAATAGCTGGGTAATTCAGAGTATTTGTGAATTTTAGGTTTTGTTCTACTTAAATCTTGGTTACACATAGTTTGGTCCTGAGCTAGCCAGAGATAGGAAATTTTGTGAAAAATTCAAGTGCAATTTTACCATTTCTGAGTAATTTATAAATTTAGACTATTTCTCTTGATATCTTCAAAATATCTAACTTTAAGAAATCTATAAAGATTATACTCTACCCCGAAGAAGAATAATTCCCTCACAGAAGTGCAAGTATAAATATTGTGCTGCAATAGGATGCTACCAGCTGATTCTGTCTTCGTTTTTAAAATTTTATATATTATATTGTTCCCCGATTCTGTGAATAAGAATGGCAGATGAAGCATTATGAGCTGTTTATCACTGTCATACAAAATAAGTCACAGGAAGTAAGAAATATCTGGACTCTAAAAAATATTACAATTTCAATTCTTTAGGCGAGAAGCCATAATTTCTCCTTACTGGATCCTGTCTGTAGAAGAGAGAATCCACCAAAGAGTAAATACTCGGTCAGCATAAATTGATGGTGAAAATTCCTGAAGTTTAGCCTTGAAAGGGAGCTTTATAAAATGTCTTTGTAGCCATAAGAAAAAGCTCCCTTCTGAAATGCTATGTATTGAAAAGCACAGATACTTGTATGGAGACACTCAAATAGAGATGAGTCCATTTTTAGTACATTGTGTGGGGCACTCCCCACATGCCTGGAACTCCATTAATAGCAATTTATGTTGTGTTCTTTTCATTTCATTTTGCTAATGAATTTAGTATCAGATTGATGGGTGCTTGGAACAGAAGACTTAATCTGCAGATTAAGTAGAGCAGTATACACTTCCCAGATAAAGGCCTACAAAGCAATCTCCATTGGATGTCAAGCTCTAGATACAAAAGGATACTTGGAAACACTTTCTTTTCAGCAGGTATGAATTGAGTTAGCAACCTTTGATCTATGGATTCATATTTCTTTATAAAGGGTGACATCACTTCCCAGGTAGCATTTGGAAATGTGTGGTTGTTACAGTGACCAGGAAGCACTATTGGAATTTAGTAGATAGGGAAAAGACATAACTTTAAGTTCTGCAATATATGGACTAATTACTTACAAAGGAGACTTGGCCAGCTCCCAAAGCCAGTAGCATTTCTATAGTGAAATGCTATTTGGGGAATCAGAAAGGTATCACTTGTGGCAATAGTTTTCAAACATTTTCATAAACCACAGAAAGAAATGCATTTAAATCATGACCTAGTATACTAATGCAGGCATTTATAAATTGAAACAAAAATATCACAGTATTTACCCTTTCTGTGCATGATACCTACAAGTATTTTCCATTCTATCAATTTTATCTCATTCTATCCTATCCTTTTCTATTTTTCCTTTTCTTTTAAAGTCTAAAACCCACTCTCTTAACTTCAAGACCACTAATAGTATACTGGACAGTTGAAAACAATGTTTTAGAGATCTTTAAATTTCCTAGTAAGAACAGGGTAAAAGACAAAGTAACTTGCCTTTAATATGACTTGGTTTCCTTTTATTCTAAGCAGAGCTTGTAATTTCCATGTATGACTATGGTCCACATTTCTTTTGGGGAGAGGCCTGGGCCCATACTCCAGTAATCCTGGTATAAAGTCTGATTGCCACCTTTCCCCTTTGTTGCCATGAAAATGAGGGAAGAGAAACAGCACTACCCCAGCTCACTCATGGCATTTGGATCTAAAGACTCAAAGTTGCCACTGTGGTGCATATTAGGAACCATGTGGTGTTATGTGAAAATGAACAGGGTTCAATGAGATGAGAGTAAAACACTCTACTTTTCCTGTCAGAGTGAGTCATCCCTAAGCTGTGGGATGGTGACTTGGCATATTGGGCCTCTCCCTTGCCTGTTGTTGATTGAGGCAAATGTGGAGTCAAGTAGCCTTCATGTTTTGGTGCAGTGTCCAATTTATCATGGTTGTATAAAGTTAACCAATATTCTTGGCTTCTCAGAATATTGTCAGAGTATTGGCTTTTCAGAGTATTTTTAATAGGAATAGTTGCTGATCGCAAGCCTACCATTATATCTTAATTTTCTTCATGTCCTTTACCTAAAGTGATTGTACCAATTAAATGTAGTCATTCTCAGGTGAAGGTGGGAAAGGGTTAATTTGGGGGAAAAAAGCTCCCCTAGTGATTTCAGTATATCTTCCTAGTAGTGGACCATTATTTGTCTATTTCCAGGATACCTACCCTGCTCTCTTAAGTCATCAGAAGACCAGCAGAACAGGGTTTAGTCATGCAGAGGTGAGCTGAGCATGGGCAATTTTCTGCTATCATCTTCCTGGTCCATGTGCTATTCTCATGAGTATTTGTCCATCTGTTTGACTGAAAAGGCAGGATTTAAGTTAATCCCTTGCTTCTGTTGTGTTGACCCAGTGACAATTGCAGAATGCCTTGAGTTGGAGATTTATATTTAGGGAATGAGATCATAACAATCAGTTCCTCTTCCTATGATCTGAGTTTATTAGCATTTTTGCACACTTTTGTCAGTATGGTATGCTCTTATCTGGTTGTTTAGAGACCTTGGTCCTATTTTCAGTAGTAGAACACATTTAGTATTAAATCTTTAGCATTGTGCATGGATACTTCAGATCCATCTATAAAGTAAAACAACACTATTTGGCACCAACTTTTAAAAGGGATTTTAACAATTAGACTTAGTATGTCACAGAATTTGCCTTCTTATTTCACTTTTACTAGATTCCTCTCCCAGTTACTTTCCACTCATATTGTTCCGTCTGTGTAAATAGGCCCATTTCTTTACAAACAAAACAAAATAAAATGTATCCTCCTCTTTCCAACTTTTTTGTTCACCTATGCCCAGGAAAAAAAAAAAAAGATTTCATAGGAAGCCAAAGTTAGAGATGGAGTGATGGAGTGTCAGTTCGCTTTCCCTTTCTTCATTTCAAGCCATCATTTCTTATTTGACAAGGGGACTTACCAGTGCCCTAATCTTCCCTTATAATGAGAAAAACCTTACCTGTGAGACATCTCTGTGTATGATTTCAGGGTTGAGTACAAGAGCTAAGATAATGAAGACTTATCCCACTTGAGTTGGGCAGCATGAAAAGAAACAGAGTGATTTTTTTTATTTTGTCAAAGTCCTTAGAGAGTGGTTGTCAATAAGTCAGTGAAGCCAAGATCAGAAGACAAACCCAAGCACAATGGTGCAACTAAAAAGTGAATTCAATCCAAAAGCTAGGAATGAAGCAAAGCAATATGGAGAGAAAAAGGAAGAAGTTTCTGGGTAAGCTGTATGAACCGAACTTGGGAAACTGTATCTTGTTTATATTGGTCCTCAACCACTTGGTACATCAAGAGTTAATTAGAGTGCCCAGGTAGATAGCAGGAGGCTATTTTGTCACTGGTTACTGCCATTTAGGAATTTGCCCAGGAGTTATGGGAGCTGGAGTTGTCAGAATTCATTCACAGTCATGGAATGGCTCATTGTGCTGGTTACCCTGTGCTGATGAGGTGCTGAATGCTTGATCTCCAACTTCTAGGTAACCATAGTAGCAGTAGTATGGTTCACCTCAGGACACACCTGCTCTGGTGAGATTGTTCTATGGGATGAAGAAGAGTTCCAGACTTCTACTTGGCAGCCATGATCAAAGTGCTTTAGGAGCTTTGTTAGCAGCAATGACAGCTGCAAGTGCAGGCACTTTTTTTTTTCCTTGTTGCCCAATATTAGCCAGAGCAGAGTAGAATCCATCTACCTCCACAAGATGTTGTTCCATCCAGGACCCAGTGAAGTTTTTCTATCCCTCTGGTGTTTCCCCCAGGGAGTGCTTGGCTTCTAATAGTATTTGCTGTTGAGTGCACTTGAGGTGCTGCAAATCTTATCTTGCTTTGGAGGAGAACTGTGACTATTCAGATTTCACTTTCTCTGTGTTCTCATTGAAGCATGCTGGAACTGGCACTTCTTAAACTCACTCTTTTCTTGGGTGGGTCCTTCTTCACTCCATAATCTTAGCTTAAATGATACTTCTCCAAAGCAACTTTCTTAGATCATCCTGTCTAAGGTAGGATGCTCCTGTTAATTCATACCACAGTACTGTGTTTTTTTCCTTCTTAGTATATAGTAGTCCCTTTGTATCTGTGGGGGAGTTGGTTCCAGAACCCCCAAGGATATCAAAATCCTAGGATGCTCAAGTCCCTTATATAAAATGGCCTATTATTTGCATATAACCTGCATACGTCCCTTTTTATACTTTAGATCATCTCTGGATTACTTATAATACCTAATACAATGTAAATGCTATGTAAGTAATTGTAAATATAATATAAATGCTATGTAAGTGATTTCCAGTGTAGGGCGAATTCAAGTTTTCCTTTTTGGAACTTTCTGGAAATTTTTTGGAATATTTTAGATGGGTGGTTGGTTGAATTCACACCTGCAGAACCTGTGGATATGGAGGACCAGCTGTATATGACTCCAGGAAATTGTAAATGTATGTGTGTATCAATAATTACATTTACATTTATTGTAATTATTGATATGTTTGGATTTATGTCTACCATTTTATATTTTGTTTCGTTTGTTCCCTCTGTTTTCCATTCCTCCATTTCCCATTTCCTGCCTTGTTTTGAGGTTATGTGAACATTTTTATTGTTCATTTTAGTTTATCTACTGTGCTTTTGACTATATATCTTTGTATATTTTTAGGGGTTATTCTATAGGTTGCAATATGTATACTTTTCACAGTCTTTATTTTTTAATTTTTTTAAATTATTTTTTCAGGTGCTAACAGGAATTGCTTGGTTTTTTTTTAAATTAATTTTTATTGGAGTATAGTTGCTTTACAATGTTGTGTTAGCTTCTACTGCACAGCAAAATGAATCAACCATACATATATATTTATCCCTTCCCTTTTGGATTTCCCTCCCATTTAGGTTCACAATCTTTTTAGAATCAATATTTTGTCACTTCAAGTAGAATGTAGAAATCTTGACACCGTATAAGTTCTTTTACTCTCCCAGTTTTGCAATATTTTTGTCATATATTATCTTTACATACACTGAAAACCGTATCAGATAATGTTACAATTTTTTCTTTCAACTATCAAGCATGTTTTAAAGAACTCAAGAGGAGAAGAACAGTTCATTCTGTTGACACATGTTTATCATTTCTGTTGCTTTTCCTTTATTCTTGATGTATAAAATTTCCTCTGGTATCATTTTCCTTCTGTCTGGAGAACTTCCTTTAGCAATTCTTTTAGAGCAGTTCTTCTGGCAACCAGTTTTCTTAGTTCTTTTTCATCTGACAATGTCTTTTTTTTTTTTTTTTTGGCTGCATTGAGTCTTCATTGCTGTGCGCAGGCTTTTCTCTAGTTGTGGCGAGTGGGGGCTACTGTTCGGTGTGGTGTGAGGGCTTCTCATTGCAGTGGCTTCTCTTGTTGTGGAGCATGGGCTCTAGACGTGTGGGTTTTAGTAGTTGCAGCACACTGGCTCAGTAGTTGCATCACGTGGGCACTAGAGTGCACGGGCTTCAGTAGTTGTGGTGTGCAGGCTCAGTAGTTGTGGCTTGTGGGATGTAGAGTGCAGGCTCAGTAGTTGTGGCGCATGGGCTTAGTTGCTCTGTGGCATGTGGGATCTTCGTAGACCAGGGATCAAACCCGTGCCCCCTATCCTGGCAGGCAGATTCTTAACCACTGTGCCACCAGGGAAGTCCCCTGACAATGTCTTTATTTCACTTCTGTAAAGCTATTTTTACTGGATATAGAATTCTATGTTGATGGTTCTTTTCTCTCAGCACTTTTAAAAAGGTATGTCATTTCCTTCTGTCTTCTGTGGTTTCTGAAGAGAAATCCACAGTCATTTGGATCATTGTTCCCTTACTGGTAATGTGTAATTTCCTCTAGATGATTTTAAGATATTTTTCCTTATTTTCAGTTTCCACAGTTTAGGTTTCATGTATCGGGACATGGGTTTTCTGTTTGTTTCTATTCTGTTTGGAGTTTCCGACACTTCTTGAACCTGTAGATTTATGTATTTCACAAAATTTGAGAGATTTCCAGTCATTATTTTTCCAGATATTTTTTCAGCACTAAACCCTTTTTCCTTTCCTTCTGATACTATGATGACAAGAATGCTATACTTCTTGTTATTGCTCCACAGGTCCCTGAGCCTGTTCTTACTTATTTTTCTCTGTTGTTCAAATTGGATCTGATCTGTCTTAAAGCTCAGTGACTCTTTTCACTGTCATCTTCATTTTGTTATTGAGTGATTTTGTTGTTATTGTTGTTGGTTTTATTTTGCTGTTTCAAGACCATTCCTTGCTGGAGCATTTTTATAATAGCTACTTTTAAATCATTGTCAGACAATTTCAACATCTGTCTCATTTCAGTGTTTGTGACTGTTAATTATCTTTTCTCATGTGAGTTGAGATTTTCCTGGTTCTTCACATGCCTAGTAATTTTGGATTGCAACCTGGGCATTTTTTTTTTTTTTTTTACATCTTTATTGGAGTATAATTTCTTTAAAATGGTGTGTTAGCTTCTGCTTTACAACAAAATGAATCAATTATATATATACAATGTTCCCATATCTCTTCCCTCTTGTGTCTCCCTCCCTCCCACCCTCCCTATCCCACCCCTCCAGGCGATCACAAAGCACCGAGCTGATCTCCCTGTGCTATGCGGCTGCTTCCCACTAGTATCTACCTTACACTTGGTGGTATATATATATGTCCATGCCTCTCTCTCACTTTGTCACAGCTTACCCTGCCCCCTCCCCATATCCTCAAGTCCATTCTCTAGTAGGTCTGTATCTTTATTCCTGTCTTACCCTTAGGTTCTTCATGACATTTTTTCCCCTTAAATTCCATATATATGTGTTAGCATACGGTATTTGTCTCTCTCTTTCTGACTTACTTCACTCTGTATGACAGACTCTAGGTCTATCCACCTCATTACAAATAGCTCAATTTCGGTTTTTTTTATGGCTGAGTAATATTCCATTGTATATATGTGCCACATCTTCTTTATCCATTCATCCGATGATGGACACTTAGGTTGTTTCCATCTCTGGGCTATTGTAAATAGAGCTGCAATGAACATTTTGGTACATGACTCTTTTTGAATTATGGTTTTCTCAGGGTATATTCCCAGTAGTGGGATTGCTGGGCCATATGGTAGTTCTATTTGTAGGTTTTTAAGGAACCTTCATACTGTTCTCCACAGTGGCTGTATCAATTTACATTCCCACCAACAGAGGGTTCCCTTTTCTCCACACCCTCTCCAGCATTTATTGTTTCTAGATTTTTTGATGATGGCCATTCTGACTGGTGTGAGATGATATCTCATTGTAGTTTTGATTTTCATTTCTCTAATGATTAGTGATGTTGAGCATTCTTTCATGTGTTTGTTGGCAGTCTGTATATCTTCTTTGGAGAAATGTCTATTTAGGTCTTCTGCCCATTTTTGGATTGGGTTTTTTGTTTTTTTGTTATTAAGCTGCATGAGCTGCTTATAAATTTTGGATATTAATCCTTTGTCAGTTGCTTCATTTGCAAATATTTTCTCCCATTCTGAGGGTTGTCTTTTCGTCTTCTTTATGGTTTCCTTTGCTGTGCAAAAGCTTTTAAGTTTCATGAGGTCCCATTTGTTTATTTTTGTTTTTCTTTCCATTTCTCTAGGAGGTGGGTCAAAAAGGATCTTGCTGTGATTTATGTCATAGAGTGTCCTGCCTATGTTTTCCTTTAAGAGTTTGATAGTTTCTGGCCTTACATTTAGGTCTTTAATCCATTTTGAGCTTATTTTTGTGTATGGTGTTAGGGAGTGATCTAATTTCATACTTTTAAATATACCTGTCCAGTTTTCCCAGCACCACTTATTGAAGAGGCTGTCCTTTCTCCACTGTACATTCCTGCCTCCTTTATCAAAGATAAGGTGACCATATGAGCGTGGGTTTATCTCTGGGCTTTCTATCCTCTTCTATTGATCTATGTTTCTGTTTTTGTGCGAGTACCATACTATCTTGATTACTGTTGCTTTGTAATATAGTCTGAAGTCAGGGAGCCAGATTCCTCCAGCTCCGTTTTTCGTTGTCAAGATTGCTTTTGCTATTCGGGGTCTTTTGTGTTTCCATACAAATTGTGAAATTTTTTGTTCTAGTTCTGTGAAAAATGCCAGTGGTAGTTTGATAGGGATTGCATTGAATCTGTAGATTGCTTTGGGTAGTAGAGTCATTTTCACAATGTTGATTCTTCCAATCCAAGAACATGGTATATCTCTCCATCTATTTGTATCATCTTTAATTTTTTTCATCAGTGTCTTATAATTTTCTGCATACAGGTCTTTTGTCTCCTTAGGTAGATTTATTCCTAGATATTTTATTCTTTTTGTTGCAGTGGTAAATGGGAGTGTTTTCTTAATTTCACTTTCAGATTTTTCATCATTAGTGTATAGGAATGCCAGAGATTTCTGTGCATTAATTTTGTATCCTGCTACTTTACCAAATTCATTGATTAGCTCTAGTAGTTTTCTGGTAGCATCTTTAGGATTCTCTATGTATAGTATCATGTCATCTGCACACAGTGACAGCTTTACTTCTTCTTTTCTGATTTGGATTCCTTTTATTTCCTTTTCTTCTCTGATTGCTGTGGCTAAAACTTGCAAAACTATGTTGAATAAGAGTGGTGAGAGTGGGCAACCTTGTCTTGTTCCTGATCTTAGTGGAAATGGTTTCAATTTTTCACAATTGAGGATGATGTTGGCTGTGGGTTTGTCATATATGGCCTTTATTATGTTGAGAAAAGTTCCCTCTATGCCTACTTTCTGCAGGGCTTTTATCATAAATCGGTGTTGAATTTTGTCGAAAGCTTTCTCTGCATCTAATCAGATGATCATATGGTTTTTCTCCTTCAATTTGTTAATATGGTGTATCACATTGATTGATTTGCGTATATTGAAGAATCCTTGCATTCCTGCAATAAACCCCACTTGATCATGGTGTATGATCCTTTTAATGTGCTGTTGGATTCTGTTTGCTAGTATTTTGTTGAGGATTTTTGCATCTATGTTCATCAGTGATATTGGCCTGTAGTTTTCTTTCTTTGTGACATCCTTGTCTGGTTTTGGTAGCAGGGTGATGGTGGCCTCGTAGAATGAGTTTGGGAGTGTTCCTCCCTCTGCTATATTTTTGGAAGAGTTTGAGAAGAGTAGGTGTTAGCTCTTCTCTAAATGTTTGATAGAATTCGCCTGTGAAGTCATCTGGTCCTGGTCTTTTGTTTGTTGGAAGATTTTTACTCACAGTTTCGATTTCAGTGCTTGTGATTGGTCTGTTCATATTTTCTACTTCTTCCTGCTTCAGTCTTGGCAGGTTGTGCATTTCTAAGAATTTGTCCATTTCTTCCAGATTGTCCATTTTATTGGCATAGAGTTGTTTGTAGTAATCTCTCCTGATCCTTTGTATTTCTGCAGTGTCAGTTGTTACTTCTTCTTTTTCATTTCTAATTCTATTGATTTGAGTCTTCTCCCTTTTTTTCTTGATGAGTCTGGCTAATGGTTTATCAATTTTGTTTATCTTCTCAAAGAACCAGCTTTTAGTTTTGTTGATCTTTGCTATCGTTTCCTTCATTTCTCTTTCATTTATTTCTGATCTGATTTTTATGATTTCTTTCCTTCTGCTAACTTTGGGGTTTTTTTGTTCTTCTTTCTCTAATTGCTTTAGGTGCAAGGTTAGGTTGTTTATTCGAGATGTTTCCTGTTTCTTAAGGTAGGATTGTATTGCTATAAGCTTCCCTTTTATAACTGCTTTTGCTGCATCCCATAGATTTTGGGTCGTCATATCTCCATTGTCATTTGTTTCTAGGTATTTTTAAATTTCCTCTTTGATTTCTTCAGTAATCACTTCGTTATTAAGTAGTGTATTGTTTAGCCTCCATGTGTTTGTATTTTTTACAGATCTTTTCCTGTAATTGATATATAGTCTCAGAGCGTTGCAGTCAGAAAAGATACTTGATACAATTTCAATTTTCTTAAATTTACCAAGGCTTGATTTGTGACCCAAGATATGATCTATCCTGGAGAATGTTCCATGAGCACTAGAGAAAAATGTTTATTCTGTTGTTTTTGGATGGAATGTCCTATAAATATCAATTAGGTCCATCTTGTTTAATGTATCATTTAAAGCTTGTGTTTCCTTATTTATTTTCATTTTGGATGATCTGTCTGTTGGTGAAAGTGGGGTGTTAAAGTCCCCTACTATGAATGTGTTACTGTCGACTTCTCCTTTTATGGCTGTTAGTATTTGCCTTATGTATTGAGGTGCTCCTATGTTGGGTGCATAAATATTTACAATTGTTATATCTTCTTCTTGGATCGATCCCTTGATCATTATGTAGTGTCCTTCTTTGTCTTTTCTAATAGTCTTTATTTTAAAGTCTATTTTGTCTGATACGAGAATTGCTACTCCAGCTTTCTTTTGGTTTCCATTTGCATGAAATATCTTTTTCCATCCCCTTACTTTCAGTCTGTATGTGTGTCTAGGTCTGAAGTTGGTCTCTTGTAGACAGCAAATATATGGGTCTTGTTTTTGTATCCATTCAGCCAATCTGTGTCTTTTGGTGGGAGCATTTAGTCCATTTACATTTAAGGTAATTATCGATATGTATGTTCCTATTCCCATTTTCTTAATTGTTTTGGGTTCGTTATTGTAGGTTTTTTCCTTCTCTTGTGTTTCTTGCCTAGAGAAGTCCCTTTAGCAGTTGTTGTAGTGCTGGTTTGGTGGTGCTGAACTCTCTCAGCTTTTGCTTGTCTGTAAAGGTTTTAATTTCTCCATCAAATCTGAATGAGATCCTTGCTGGGTAGAGTAATATTGGTTGCAGGTTTTTCTCCTTCATCACTTTAAATATGTCCTGCCACTCCCTTCTGGCTTGCAGAGCTTCTGCTGAAAGATCAGCTGTTAACTTATGGGGATTCCCTTGTGTGTTATTTGTTGTTTTTCCCTTGCTGTTTTTAATATGTTTTCTTTGCATTTAATTTTTGACAGTTTGATTAATATGTGTCTTGGCGTATTTCTCCTTGGATTTATCCTGTATCCTGTATGTATCCTCTGTGCTTCCTGGACTTGATTAACTAATTCCTTTCCCATATTAGGGAAGTTTTCAACTATAATCTCTACAAATATTTTCTCAGTCCCTTTCTTTTTCCCTTCTTCTTCTGGAACCCCTATAATTCGAATGTTGGTGCGTTTAATGTTGTCCCAGAGGTCTCTGAGACTGTCCTCAGTTCTTTTCATTCTTTTTTCTTTATTCTGCTCTGCAGTAGTTCTTTCCACTCTTTTATCTTCCAGATCTCTTATCCATTCTTCTGCCTCAGTTATTCTGCTATTGATCCCATCTAGAGTATTTTTAATTTCATTTATTGTGTTGTTCATCATTGTTTGTTTCATCTTTAGTTCCTCTAGGTCCTTGTTAAATGTTTCTTGCATTTTGTCTATTCTATTTCCAATATTTTGGATCATCTTTACTATCATTACTCTGAATTCTTTTTCAGGTAGACTGCCTATTTCCTCTTCATTTGTTAGGTCTGGTGGGTTTTTATCTTGCTCCTTCATCTGCTGTGTGTTTTTCTGTCTTCTCATTTTGCTTATCTTACTGTGTTTGGGGTCTCCTTTTTGCAGGCTGCATATTTGTAGTTCCCGTTGTTTTTGGTGTCTGTCCCCAGTGGCTAAGGTTGGTTCACTGGGTTGTGTAGGCTTCCTGGTGGAGGGGACTAGTGCCTGTGTTCTGGTGCATGAGGCTGGATCTTGTCTTTCTGGTGGGCAGGTCCACGTCTGGTGGTGTGTTTTGCGGTTTCTGTGGACTTATTATGATTTTAGGCAGCCTCTCGGCTAATGGGTGGGGTTGTGTTCCTATCTTGCTAGTTGTTTGGCATAGGATGTTCAGCACTGTAGCCTGCTGGTCGTTGAGTTTAGCTGGGTGCTGGTGTTGTGATGGAGATCTCTGGGAGATTTTCTCCATTTGATATTATGTGGAGCTTGGAGGTTTCTTGTGGTCCAGTGTCCTGAGTTGGCTCTCCCACCTCAGAGGCACAGCACTGACTCTTGGCTGCAGCACCAAGAGCCTTTCATCCGCACGGCTCAGAATAAAAGGGAGAAAAATTAGAAAGAAAGAATTAATAGAAGTAGAAAGAAAGAAAGAAAGAAAAAAAAGAAAGAAAGGAGAGAGGGAGGGAGGGAGGGAGGAAGGAAGGAAAGAAGGAAGGAGGGAAAGAAGGAAAAAAAGTAAGAAGATAAAGTAAAATAAAATAAAGGTAAAATATAATAAAGTTATTGAAATAAAAAAAATTATTAAGAGAAAAACCAAAAACGGACAGATAGAGCCCTAGGACAAATGGTAGAAGCAAAGCTATACAGACAAAATCTCACATAGAAGTATACACATACACACTCACAAAAAGAGGAAAAGGGGAAAAAATCATAAATCTTGCTCTCAAAGTCCACCTCCTCAATTTGTCATGATTCGTTGTCTAAAGGAGGGAAGGAAGGAAAGAAAGAACGAAGGTGAAGTAAAATAAAATAAAGTTATTAAAATAAAAAGTAATTATTAAGAAAAAAACAAAACAAAAAAACGGACGGATAGAACCCTCTGACAAATGGTGGAAGCAAAGCTATACAGACAAAATCTCACACAGAAGCATACACATACACAGTCACAAAAAAAGGAAACGGGGAAAAAATCATAAATCTTGCACTCAAAGTACACCTCCTTAATTTGGGATGATTTGTTGTGTATTCATATATTCCACAGATGCAGGGTACATCAAATTGATTGTGGAGCTTTAATCCGCTGCTTCTGAGGCTGCTGGGAGAGATTTCCCTTTCTCTTCTTTTTTCTCACAGCTCCCAGGGGCTCAGCTTTGGATTTGGCCCCACCCCTGCGTGTAGGCGTCTGTTCTTCGCTCAGACAGGACAGGGTTAAAGGAGCTGCTGATTCGGGGGCTCTGGCTCACTCAGGCCGGGGGAGGGAGGGGTACGGAGTGCGGAGTGAGCCTGCGTCGGCAGAGGCCGGCGTGACGTTGCACCAGCCTGAGGCGTGCCGTGCATTCTCCCGGGGGAGCTGTCCCTGGATACCGGGACCCTGGCAGTGGCAGGCTGCACAGGCTCTCTGGAAGGGGGGTGTGGATAGTGACCTGTGCTTGCACACAGGCTTCTTGGTTGCGGCAGCATCAGCCTTAGCGTCTCATGCCCGTCTCTGTGGTCGGCGCTTTTAGCTGCGGCTCGCGCCCGTCTCTGGAGCTCCTTTAAGCAGCGTTCTTAATCCCCTGTCCTCGCGCACCAGGAAACAAAGAGGGAAGAAAAAGTCTCTTGCCTCTTTGGCAGGTCCAGACTTTTCCCCGAACTCCTTCCTGGCCAGTGGTGGCGCACTAACCCCCTGCAGGCTGTGTTCACGGCGCCAACCCCAGTCCTCTCCCTGCACTCCGACCGAAGCTTGAGTCTCAGCTCCCAGCCCCATCCACCCCGGCGGGGGAGCAGACAAGCCTATCGGGTTGGTGAGTGCCGTTCGGCACTGATCCTCTGTGCGGGCATCTTTCCGCTTTGCCTCCCTCACCCCTGTTGCTGTGCGCTCCTCCGCGGCTCCGAAGCTTTCCCCGTCTGCCACCCAGTCTCCGCCCGCAAAGGGGCTTCCTAGTGTGTGGAAACCTTTCCTTCTTCACAGCTCCCTCCCACTGGTGCCACAGCTCCCTCCCACTGGTGCAAGTCCCGTCCCTATCCTTTTGTCTCTGTTTATTCTTTTTTTTTTTTTTTTTTTTGCCCTACCCAGGTACCTGGGGGTTTCTTGCATTTTGGGAGGTCTGAGGTCTTCTGCCAGCGTTCAGTAGGTGTTCTGTAGGAGTTGTTCCACGTGTAGGTGTATTTCTGGTGTATCTGTGGGGAGGAAGGTGATCTCCGCGTCTTACTCTTCCGCCATCTTCTTACTCTTCTGCCATCTTCCTATCGCAACCTGGACATTTTTAATATTATGAGATTTTGAATCATTTAAATTGTATGGAGAATGTTGGTATTTTTGTTTTAGCAGGTAATTGATCTCGTTAGGTTGAGGTCACAAGTTACAAGCTGCCTTCTGTAGTTTCAATGCCAGTTTTATTTTCAGTGCTTTTCAGATCTGTCCTGTATGTGTACAATGGTCAGTTTTGGACTTAGGTACTGGTCTATCTGTTATTTAGTTCTCAGTTTCTTTTGTATGCTGATTAAAATCAAATCCATGTATATGCAGCTTGAGAGGAGCCCAGAATAACTTTATTAGGTTATTTTTCTGAGTCCTTTTCTCTCCATGATATTACTGGTGTTTTTCAGTTACCTGGTGCTCCACTTTGTGGGCCTCTAGCCAGCAGGCTGTGGCTTTATTTACTGCACTCTGATGTACATTTCTGTGACTCTGCTTATGTTCAAGGCCAAGTGGTGAGAGGACAGAGAGAGAAAAATAAAAGCAATGGGAGTTCACCCAACCTTTTTGGGACCATAAGCTTATTTTTCAAGCTAATTTTAAAGTTAAATGTTTTACTGCAATAAAACCTACATATAAAAAGGTGAAGAAATCATAAGTATACATCTAGGTGAATTTTCAGAAAGTGAACATACCCATGTAAGTGGCACCCTCCAAAAAACAAAGCATTACCAGACCACAGAGGTCTCCTCATCCCTCCTTCTACTCCCTACCCCTCCAGGGCAACCACTATCATGATTTCTAATACAAGAGAGTAGTTGTGACTGTTTTTAAACAATGTATAGGGTTGGCCAAAAAGTTTGTTCAGGTTTTTCTGTAAGATGTTATGGAAAAACCCAAATGAACTTTTTGTCCAACCCAATATAAATAGAATCGTGGTATATCTTCTTTCACTTCTTCATTCATGTTGTGGTGCATCTCTGTGAAGCTGCAGATTATTTAAAATCTTTTCATTGCTTTATAATATTCCTGTGGGGGAATATATCACAAGTTATTATTTTCTTTTAATTTACGGTATGCGGGCCTCTCACTATTGTGGCCCCTCCCATTGCGGAGCACAGGCTCCGGACGCGCAGGCTCAGCGGCCATGGCTCACAGGCCCAGCCGCTCCGCGGCATGTGGGATCCTCCCGGACTGGGGCACGAACCCATGTCCCCTGCATCGGCAGGCGGACTCTCAACCACTGTGCCACCAGGGAAGCCCCCACAACTTAATTTTTTTAAGCTACTCTACTATAGATGGAATTTGAGTTATTTCCAGTTTAGAGTCATTATGAATAGTGGTTACCACGTGCACATTCTAGAACATGTTTTGCTTTACCTAAGTATTAATATTTCTGTTGGAAATATACTAAAGAGTGGTATTTCTGATGTGCTTATGCTCAGTTTCAGTAGATAATGCCAAATAATTCCCAAAGATATCGTATCAATTACTATTCTTAATATCAGTATATGTGAGTTCCAGTTGCTCTAATCCTTGACAACTCTTAGTATTATCTTTTTCATTTTAGTTTTTCTAGTATGCGTGGCATGGTAGCCCATTGTGACATTTATTTGCATTTCTTTAATGGCTAGTGAAGTTAAGCATCTTTTCATGTGTTTATTTTCCATTTAGATATTCTCTTTTGTGATGAGCATTTTAAAGTTTATTGCCATCTTCCAGTTGTTGACCTGTAAGTGTTTCTTTATATAGTCTGGATGTATGTCCTTTGTCAGATATACATATTACAGATATCTTCTCTTACTCTGAACCTTGTCTTTTCATTCTCTTCTAGTTGTCTTTTGATAAACAAAAGTTTTTCATTTTAATGAACTTTAACTTATCAATCTCTTCTTTTATAGTTAGTGTTTTTTAAATCCTGTTTTAAAAAGAAAAACCTATGCCTAACAGAAGATCACGAAGACGTTTCTTTGTCATCTTCTACAAGCTTTATTGTTTGCCATTAACATTCAGGTCTGCATTTTATCTGAAATTCATTTTTTGTGTGCGATGTGAAGTAGGGATTGGGATGGACAAGTTTCATTTTATTTTTTGAGGTCAATGTCTAATTGATCAAGCGCTATTTGTTGGGATGGTAGACGTTTCCCCAGGTACTTCAGCAGTAACTTTATTATAAATCAAATGCTTACAGATTTGTGTGTCTATCTCTGGACTCTCTATTCTGTTCCATTGAACAGGTCTATTTTTCTATCTTTGTACTAACATTACGTTGCTTATTAGTGTAGATTTAGAAGAAGTCATATCTCGTAGTGTAAATTCTTTAGATATTGTTTTGGTTGTTCTTGGGGCCTTGTGTTTCCATAAAAAGCTTAGAATCTGTGTGTCAATATCCACAAAAAAGAAATTTCTGGAATTTTGATTGAGATTGTATTTTGGGGAAACTGATATCCTATTAATGCTTATATTCTCCACTTATTCTAGTCTTTAATTTCTCTCAGTAATGTTTTATAGTTTTCTCTGCAGAGCACTTGAACACTTGCATACTTTTTTGTTAGATTTATTTCGAGTATTTTATTTTATGCTCTTATAAATGGTATTGTTTCATTTTATTTTCTAAATGTCTGTTGCTAGTATATAAGAAAACAATTCATTTATAAATTTATTCACTTTGTGCCAGGCATCTTGATAAATTCACTTATTATTTGTATTAGATTTTTTGTGGGTTTTTTTGAGTTTTAAGGAACACAGTCATGTTTTCTGTGAATAATTACAGTTTTATTTCTACCTGTACACTCTATATACCTGTATTTTATTTTTTTTTCCAGCTTTACTGAGATAACTGACATACAACATTGTATAAGTTTAAGTTGTAAAATATGATAATTTGATACCCTTATATGTTGCAAAATGATTACCACAGTAGCATTGGTTAACACTTCCATTACCTCACGTAATTGCTATTTCTTTTTTGTGGTGAGAATATTTAAGATTTACTCTCCTAGCAACTTTTAAGTATGTAATACAGTATTGTTATACTAGATTCCCAGAACTTATTTATCATAACTAGTAGTTTGAGCCTTCCATATACCTTTAATTTCTATTTCTTGACTTACTGAATTAGCTAGGATGTCTAGTACAATGTTGAATAGAAGCATAATGTTTGCTCTAGGTTTTTTGTTTTTGTTTTTATTGTAAATGCCCTCTATCAGATTTTAAAAGTTCCTCTTGATTCCTTAGTTTGCTCAGTTGGGGTGAGTGTGTGTGTGTGTGTGTGTGTGTGTGTGTGTTTAAATCATGAGGGGATATTTAATTTTACCAAACACTTCTCTGGATTCATTGAAATAATTGGATTTTTCCCCCTTTATTCTGTTAACATGATAAATTCAATTAATTTATTTTTGAACGTTAATCCACTCTTGCATTCCTATAATAAATGAAACTTGATGTTGATATGTTATCCTTTTTTAAAAAATAGGGAACTGGATTGAGTTTGCCAATATTTCCTTTAAAATATTTCTGTCTACATTCAAAAGAAATTGGCCTGTAATATTTTTTTTAATGTTCTTGTCAGGTTTTGTTGCATAGTTATACTATTCTCATAAAATGAGTTCAAAAGTAGTCCTGTTTTTCTACCCTTGAAAGAGTCTGTGTATTATTGGTGCTACTTTTTTCTTTAAATATTTGAAAAAATTTACCTGTGGGGACTTCCCTGGTGGTCCAGTGGTTAAGACTCCACACTTGCATTGCAGGGGGCACCGGTTCAATCCCTGGTCAGGGAACTAAGATCCTGCATGCCTCCTGGCACGGCCAAAAGAAAAATAATTAATTAATTAATTATCTAATTTAAAAATTTACCTGTGAAGCTATTTGGGCCAGAAGTTTTCCTTATGGAAAGGTTTTAAAGTAAAATTTCAGCTTAGTTTAAAAAATAGGATTATACATTTTTCTCATTTCTTTGTCCATTTTGGTAATATGTGTTTATTTAAGAGATTTATCCATTTCACACAATGTTTCCAATTTATTGATATTAAGTTGTTTACCGTATCCTCCTATTATCTTTGTAATATCTACCCTTTCATCTAAATTTTCAAAGTTATTGATCTGAAATTGTTCATCATATCCTCTCATTATATTTTTAACGTCTATAGCATCAATACAAATGCCCCATTTTTCATTCCTATTAAGGTTATTTGTACTTTTTCCTTTTTGTTTTAAAATGCATATTTCTTAAGGGTTATTATTTTTATTTGTCTTTCCAAAAACAATTTTTGGATTTCTTCATTTTATCTATTGCTTTATTTAAAAATGTTTGGGGCATTTTATAGTTAACATTTTGTTATTGATTTCGAGTTTAACTATGGTCAGGTATATTATATGATTTAATCATATACATTATATGATTTAAAAGATTTGTTTTGTGACCCAGTTTAAGGGAAGTTTTGATAAATGTTCTATGTGTATCTGGAAATAATGTGTATTTTATAGTTGTTGGGTATAGGGTTCTATACATATCAATTAGGTCAAATTTGTTAAATCTTGGTTCTCAAATATTTTATATATACTGATTTTCTACCTTCATGTTTTTTCACTTGCTGAGAGAGTTATGTTAAAATTTCCTATGTGGTTGTGGCTTTTTAGTTTTGTTAGGTTTTGCTTTTTAAGAGTATATTATTAGTTTTCTACAAATTTAGAATTTTGATTTCTTTCTAGTAGATTATTAAATGCTCTTCTTGTACTATATCTGGCCTTAAATTCTACCTATAATGATAGTATAATGTGTAGTTATCCTAGCTTTCTAAAATAAAATGACGTTTGGTTGGTAATTTTTTTTTTCACCCCTTAATTTTCAACTTTTCTGTAAGCTTATATTAAGGTGTGTTTCTTGTGAACAGCATATTGTTTTTTGTTAACTTGCAGTTCAACAGTATTTGTTTTGTAAGTGTAATATTTAGTCTACTTACATTAAATAAAATTAGTAATATTTTTGGATTTAATTCTATTATTTTACTATATTTTTCTACTTTTTCTACCTGTTTTACATTTCCCATTTCTCTTTCTTAATTTCTTTGTTATTAGTCAGTCTTTTTATTTCATTCCTTCCATTTTGCCTTGCTAATTGTATATTTTTAATTCTTTAATGGTTATCCAAATAAAGCCTACTATAAATCATACTTTTTATCTCTTTTCAGCAAGGAAACCCTATTTGTTTCTATCCAAACATAGGACCATTTGTGCCATTGTCCTATATTATAATTCTTTGGGTGCTCTAATTGCTATAAGAAATTATTATTATTGGGGGCTTCCCTGGTGGCGCAGTGGTTGAGAGTCCGCCTGCCGATGCATGGGATGCGGGTTTGTGCCCTGATCCGGGAAGATCCCACATGCCGCGGAGCGGCTAGGCCCATGAGCCATGGCCACTGAGCCTGCGCATCCGGAGCCTGTGCTCTGCAACGGGAGAGGCCACAACAGTGAGAGGCCCACGTACTGCAAAAGAACACAAAAAACAAAAAAGCAAAAAGAAATTATTATTATTGGGATTTTGCCCTGTGTGTATATATTCTTTTATATTTACTTAGATATTGACTTTTTCTGGTGTACTTCATTTCTCCCTGAATTTCCATATCACTATCTGAGATATGGAAATTTCTACCTGAAAGATATCCTTTAGTATTCTTTAGAGAATGATTCTACTGGTGAAATTTTTTCCCACTTTAGTCTTCCTGAAAATATGTTTCTTTTGCCTTCATTCAACTAAAGGATAGTTTCATTGGTTGTAGAATTCTAAGTTTGTAGTTACTTTTTAAAAGCACTTAAAGATATCACGGCTTTGTTCCCTGATTTCCATGAGAAATCAGCTATCAGACTCATTACTCCTTGGAAAGCAATGCATTTTTATTCCTCTGGCTCTTTTAATCTTCTTTGACTATTATTTTCTAAGCAGTTTTGAAAAACCCAAAACACTGTTTTGTGTCAATTTCTTTGTGTTTATTCTGCTTGGAGTTCTTAAACATTCATTAATCTGTGGCTTGATATCTTTTGTCAATTTTGGAAAATTCTTGACCATTATTGCTTGAATTTTGCTTCTGTCTATTCTCTCTATCCTTTCCTTCTAGAACTAAAATTATTTGTATATTGGACACTTTTTTTCTAACTGTGTCTCATATGTCTTTCTTCTTGTGTTTTTCGTTCTTATTTCTGTGTTTTACTTTGGCTGTCTTTATTTTATTTTATTTTTTTCGGTATGTGGGCCTCTCACTGTTGTGGCCTCTCCCGTTGCGGAGCACAGGCTCTGGACGCGCAGGCTCAGCGGCCATGGCTCACGGGCCTAGCCGCTCCACTGCATGTGGGATCTTCCCAACTGGGACACAAACCCGTGTCCCCTGCATCGGTAGGCGGACTCCCAACCACTGTGCCACCAGGGAAGCCCTTTCTTTACTTTTTAAACCATATTAATCATCTATTAATCAGCCAATCATTAAATTAATTACTAATTATAAAATTAATAGATAATTATTTAAAATTATTAATTATTAAACCAATTCATTGGTATTTAAAAGTCCATGTCTGATAATTCTTTTATTTTTATTATTTTTTGAGTTTATGTTTATTTTTTTCTTGGCTTTTGGTTATTTGATCATAACTCCTGGCATGCCTGATGGTCTTTGCATATGAAAAATTGAGAAGACTTTTTATGATATTGTATTTTTCAGAGGAGGATATAATTTTCTTCTTGCAGATAAGTAAAGTTAATTCACCTTGATCTAATCAGGAATTGAGATAACTTGAACTTGGGTTTACATCTTTGTGATGGTTAGCCTCTTTCCTTTCTGCCATTACTCCTATAATAGCCATTTAGAGGCTTGAATAAAATTATGGAATTTTTTCAAGTGGTCCATAAACTCCAGTTTTTGCCTCCTTGGCACCATAAGAACATAAGAACTTGGCATTGAACATTCTGTTTAATTTTCTAGTATCTAGGTTGATGCTTTCTGCTTTTTATTTTTGGGGCTTTTCATCCCATGAAAGGTAACCTGCAAATGTTTCAAGGGTTAAAAGTATAAAAGAATATAGGCTTCATCTCATTGCATTTACCTTCTGTCCACGATTTTGGCTCTCCATGTTGTGGCTATCTTGACAGTTCCAAAGTTGATTCTTGACTTTTCCCCTGCAGTAGACTACTTAATGCTCTGATCCAGAGATTTGTGCTCAGTCTCTCAGCCCTGTAATATGTAGGATCACTAAATGCCTTGAATGTAAAGGTGGTAGACATCATAGAGCTTGCTTCAGTGTGTTTTCCTTCTTTACAATATCTTGAATTTTAAACTGAAACCACTTTGGTTGATCTCTGGGCCTTCCAACAGTTTTTAAAATAACTTTTATTTTATTCAGCTTTTATAATTTTCTCAGCAAGAGGTGTATTTTGATACAAGCCATCCTATCATGGTAGAACTGGGCATGCTCTTATAATGCTGTTTTATTAAGAGGTTATTTGAGGGTGGATGGGAGCTAACTACTTTGTTTCTTTACAAAGTAATTTATGAAGATATCCTTCTTCTTCTAAATATATTTTATAGTCCCCTTTATATGAATTCCTTACATTTATTGTTTATTTGTATCTAAATATTATTCCTTTGGTATTTAAAAGTACAAAAAGACTTTGTTACTGAAATTCATTTGGCTTTTACAAATTGATCAATCTCCATTTGAATGATTACCTTAATGACCCTAGTTAGAGCTATACTCCTCTGAAATTTAAAAATTACCAAAAATAAAATTGTTGTTTTCTAAAAGAAAGTTGGTTTCCCTGGTGCAAAGAAAATCTTCTAATTTAGGTAATTACATGCATTCTGAGAATCCAAATAATACCAGTTGTTTTAGTAGGCTATATATCCTTCTCCAGTTTGTGTACTGAACTATGATTAATATTTTCCTGTGTCATAAACTGGTGCCAAGTTCCTTTAATAGTGGGTAATTTATAAAGGGAAATCAATGTTATTTAAAACTGATTCATGTGTATCTTGTGGTAATAGTAGTGAATAGGTATAGAAAGTAGTTTTGTAAATGGGGTATAAATGGTTTTTGAAATTATTTAGATTTACTGATTTTTTTCCCCTAGAACTTTCTTACCTCCCTGGATAATGTGATGAACCATATATAATGTAATATTCAATTAATAAAACCAGTAGCAGCAGATAAAAATCAGTGTTTGTCCTAGGATATCCAGTACTGGAAACTTGGGTAAAATGAAGCAGTTATAATGGAAGCTGAACAGTGAGGACCTAGATAAGCATATCTATTTAGACAACTGGAGATTTATTTATTGTTATTAACAATCCATTGTATTTTATAGTGATGAAAGTCTCAAAAGTTGAATACATTTTGAAACAAAGAATGAAAATAAGTAAAGGTACCAATTAATTATTCCAAGGGCTGTAGAACCCTTAGATATCTTTGACTTATCTTCCCTTCTGCCCTGCTAATTAGAGACGTATCTTCCTTTCCAGCTTCTAAATTGTTTATCACACACCTGCATAACAATTGTCTGTGTTTTAAACTGCTATGATTGATAGAAATTCATGGCTCTAAGTAGTTTATACAAAATTTAGAAACATTTTGCAAATCATGGATTCTTTTGATTTGAAAGTATTAAAAAACAAACCCTAAAATAGGAGTCAGGTGGCCAATAACCTAATTCCAGTTTTGTGTTGCTGTCAGGCAAGTCTTGTATCTTCTCTGTACTCTAATTTCCTCCTTCATAAAATGAGACATTTTAAAGCATTTACCTTACTTTCTCAAAAAGTCATTATGAAGATCAAATGAAAAGATGTATATAGCAATCTTTTCCCAAAGTAAAAGTATTATGCAAATGTAGGAGATTATTATTGTTATCCTCCTCATCATTAGTGGTACTGATAATAGTGGATGACTATAGCACTGCTCAGAAGCATAAAACAGTTTTGATACAAATTTTCTCTAGTTTGTCTGATGATAAAGTCTGCTTTCCTATCCATAACTTATTCACATCCTTTGTACTTTTGTTTTGGTTATTTTATGTTTTAAAAAATGGCACCAAATTTAATCTGTGGGTTTTATGAGATCAATCAAGTAACAAGCTTGGGTTAATTCCTTTGTCAATAACAATGAGATATAAATTCAGTGAATTCAACAAACTGGGACTATCTTTTTAAGAATAAGTCTCCTAAGATCCCTGAATGCATTTTACTCATTGTTGAGTGGAGAAGCAATAGTCTCCTTTGGAGCAAACTTACTGAATTACGAAGAAGAAACAGTTTATCCTTGAACCATTATGAAACTCAGGGAATGAACGATTTTCACCCAAGGCCAATTTTGTAACATAAACATAGAAAATATTGGCTCCTTTGAAGGGTGTGCATTATTTTGATTCATGTAATCATTAAATTAGTTACTTGAAGTTCACAGATCATTAATTGATGGATTTTTAAGTGAAAAAAAAGTATGCATAAGCTGAATAAGAAGATAAGTATGCATTACATCAGAGATGTCATTCAAATATACCTGGAAAACACATTTGTATCATTAGGGAGCATGACAGCAATCTATGAAACCATTGCTTGTGAGTAAATAGGTTTCTACCCTGAGGGTGTTTGGCACACTATAGCAGTTCAGGACACTTTCCACAGTCCAAAGAGAGTCTGAAATGAATGGATAATGTCCTGCTTTTTTCATTTATATGAATTAATAAAATTGTAATCAGACCCTGTCACTCACATCCATATTGAAGAGAATCTGAAAAGCAAGGAAATGCACTATACTTGAAATATGTATTTACTATAAACAATTTTAGAATACAGGGCTAAAGCATACATTTTATCACATTACACTGTGACCTTTGATTTACTTGCACAATGCCTGACATATGATGACTCTCAAAAAATGTTCAATAGTATGCTTGAAAATGAATACACTAATGAACACACACAGAAATATGCAGAAGACACACTTTACAGTGATTGTAGAACACCTATACTGAATAGTCATAGAAGAGTGCATGAAACATTAATTTTCATTCAAGCACCCAATACCCTGATTAAAATTTTAAAAACTTTCCCTTTCAATTCTGTTTATTTGGATGTTAGATCCATGAAGCTGTTTTCCAGAATTCTTAAAGACAGTATTCTTCAAATTTTTTTGGTCTTGCTTTTTCATCCATATATATCTTCATGTTTTCCTTACTTTACATTCTAAATTATTTAAAATATTAAGCTTTTTTTCATATTTTTCATACTTCATTCTCCCAGTTAAATGTCATATACTTTATTAAACAAAATTTGGAAAATTTTAGAATGCTCCAAAAAAAGAAAATATTCCTAATACCATATTGGTTTACTTTCTTCCAGTCTTAAAAAATACATTTTTTAATATTTTGATATTAATGGTTATACTAAGTTGTATCTTAATTTTTAATTTTACTTAAAATATAAGTACCTTTTCCATTTTAATAGCTACAGCATATTCTATAAAGTAGATATACCATAGTTACTCAATCCTTATGCTTGGACAATAATTGTTTGCAGCTTTCAGTTATCTTAAAAAAGAATGTGAAGAGCTTCTTTGTTCATAAAGCATTTTTCCTCCTAGTATTTAGAGTATTTGAGATAAATTCCTAGACGTAGAATAAAGCCTTATGTGGTGGCCATGGAGGTGTCCTTTTTAGATCTCCTTTTAAAAGAGGCGGCTGTGGAGAGCATAGATGATTGACAGCCTCCAGCTGCCACACCTTTGGCTCCACCACAAATTGGTCTTGGCACCAGAGGACCTAAACTGACACAGCATATAATCATTATTCAGTCTCTTGATACATAGTGTCCAGTTTTCTTTCAAAAAACTTTGTACCAACTTATACCCCCACTGCAGTGCAGCTTTTCGACACTATATTTTTCTTTTCTTTTTAGAATTTTCATTGATTTGATAGGTGAAAGAATGGTATTCCACTTTTAAAATTTCTATTTCCTTCATTAGATTAAATATCCTTTTTTTCCATCTAAGATCTATTAAAATCTATTCATTTTTCACTAAGAAACTTTTCTTATAATTCATAGTCATAATTATAATACTTTTTGCTGCATTTTTGATAGTGTATTTGAATGTAAGTCTCATTCAATACTCATTTTTCAGTAGTTGGGATAAATTAAGAATATAGAACAAATATCATGATCACTCATTTACTCAAGCCTAAACTAAGACCATAGATATTATTTATGATTTGTTAGCAGCAACGGTAGTAGATTCCAGGCTTACTGTAAGTCTCCAAGAAAGGCATATAGTTTAACATTTCTATAAAATGTGTGTGTGTGTGTGTGTGTGTGTGTGTGTGTACATATGCATGTACATGCATGAGTAGCAGGTGTGTGTAAGTGTGCAGAATTTTTTGTATGAGAGGTAAGGCTTAAAATTTCTTTACTTTCTTGTCTTATTTTTTTGTTGCTGTTAGTAATTTTGCTTTTTTTTTCTTTTGTTTTTCATTCACTATCTTTTTCACACCTTTATTTCTAAGATGTCCCTGATCATCTGATATTTATTAGGTAGTTAAATTATGCATGTGTCAATCTCTGTGTCCTCAAACACACAGAGCTAATCAAGAATAAAACCATTTATTGTAAATTTACCTCTAGAATGAGTCCTCCTTTCTCTGATTTTGAGGATAGATAGATACTCATTATGATCTGGTAGACAATTATAACATGCACATTTAGAGTGTAGGTGGATAGAATAGTACTCTGTGTGAGGTGTTAAGACTTTTATTTTACTCATTTAAAGACAAAGATTTAAATGTGCTTGTTTAAATTCAACAAGCCCTTAGAGCCATGAGGCCTTGGGGGTAAGAGGTGCTTAAAATCAAATAGCACAGGAGCTGAAGAAGTAATTATATGCCAGAGTGAAGATGGAGCTGAACAGAGTGAGCTGATCTGGGAACAGGGGATGAAAAACTAAATTATGTCCCAGGTATCCACAGACCAAGAAAACAGACCGGGAAACATGCTTCTTCCTATATCTTACCAATTTTTGTAAATCACAAAGCTTTTCAGATGGTGTGCTAATCTGATTTCACCCTTCTTTTCTGCATTTTTGCTTTAATCTAAATTTTAAAAAAATATTAATTAGAAGGTTGCTTTTAATGAAAAACACAAAGACTTCATAATATCACATGTATTCAGGATTTGAGGTGGCAGGAAATAAAAAATAGTTGTAGTGGAATTTCAGTGTCCTTTTCTCCCTCAAGACCAGCTTTGAAAAACCACCTCGCTTCCCTCACCTATTCCAAAAGATGGCAATAGAGGGGAAGGGGGAAGGTGAGAATCATTCTGAGCAGACTTTAGGCATTCTAAAGCAGTGGTATTAATATTATATGAAAGATTTAAAATATCCCATATTCCTCAATTGCTTAGAAAATGGTAGGGAGGAGACAAAGAAGTATATATTCTTTGTTCCAAATCCTTTCTCAGAGAATCTGGCTTATGGCTTAAGAAGACTCTAGGACTGGGTAGTAGGGCTCAGAAGTGACCATAAACCCAAACGGATTTTTTTTTCATTTCTCTTAAACTTGAGAGCTCATTTCTTGATGAAAGTGAAAACCATACCTATAAAAGTTGATATAGATAGACCCATCAATCTAACTACTAAAATGGAGGTTATTTTATATTTCTAGAAACATTCTTAGACAAATCACTGTGAATATACAAGTATGCATTTTTGTCTCTGAAAATTCTTTTTTTTTTTAACATCTTTATTGGAGTACAATTGCTTTACAATGTTGTGTTAGTTTCTGCTGAAAAGTCTTTCAAAACTTAAGAAGTTCTGAATTTTTGTTGATGAGAAATATGAATTACATTTTAGAATCCAGTGTTGAAGTCTGTTTCTTCATAGCATTATGACAAAACAAAAAGTTCCAAGTTAGCAATGGATTCCTGAGCTTCTATGCAAGTGCATTTTGCTCTGCTATTTTTTACTAAACTGCATGAAAATTAAAAAGGGCCACAGTATCATACTTTATAGCAGACTAAAAGGAAGCAAAGATAGTGGTAAAAGGAAGGGCAACAATATGTTATGTCCTGCATGCCGCTTTCACTATAGTTACTCTGGGATGGTGAGGAGCGAATGAGAGGACCCTGTTCACTTATTTATTCAGTAAATGTTTATTAAACACCAACTGTGTTCTAAGCATAGAGACTGTGGTTCAAAAACTTATAAGACAAGTACCTGACTCGGAGGACCTTACATTCAGTGGGAGAGGAAGGAGAAATATCAGGAAAGGGAATGTGCAATTTCAGTACAGAGCAAACCACTGTGATGGGGTAAACTTAGATTTGGGAAGTGGCAAGGTTAGGGAAAGCTTTCCTGAGGCAGTAATAGTAAGCTGAGACCTAAAGGATGAAGAGGTGTTTGCCAGGCAAGAGTCTGAGGGGGGCGTGAGGGAAAAAAGAGTACATTTCAGGCAGTAGGAATGATGTGTAGGATTTTAATAGATTATATCCTTCCATTTCTCCAGCATTTGTATGTTTAAGAGAGACAGACAAGGGCAATTACATAAAAGGGACAAAATCCCTAAGGCAGGGGCTCCAGTGGTGGAGGTGGATGAATTAATGTTGGAGTAAGGTTGATCCTTTCCTGTGATACTAGTAGGGAAGAATAAATAGAAGTGTATGAATGCAGTTGTTTGTAAGTGAGATACCAAAAAGTTGATATAATGGCCTTTATTTTCTTTTCTTATTGGTATAGATAGCAGATTTCTTTGCAGATACTGAAAGGGGAGGGGTGGAATAGAAGATTTCAGGACCGAGGGAAGATTTGAAATAGATGTCATATACAGAAGTAGAAAGTTGATTAAGGAAACCTGGAAGGATTATTAAGCAACATTTAGGGCCCAGCTAAGTGTAAAGGCTGAGGATGAGTAATGGTTATGGTCAGCAAGTTTGTGAGACCCTCTTTAGCTTCTGAAATATAAGGATAGAGAAGGAAGATAGCTGGACTGCTCCAGGATTGGGTCTTTTCTGATGTTGGCGCTCTTTCTGTTTTCTCCACTACTCATCTCTTGTCACTGAAGACTTCTTATGTCTGATACTGTGACTCTCTAGGGGCTTTTTTTTCCTGGATATTCAGCAGGTTTGGCTCAAGTTCTGGCCAGGCTTGAAGTGCCAGAGATTTAATGTCACTAGAAGAAGCCTTAAGCAAATAACTGGTGGCAAGTTAGTGGATAAGTATCCCAGCATCCCCACCTTTTATGTGGAATAACTGTGAAGCATGTTTTATACCGTTTCCCAGAATAGGCCAATAAGATTAAGCTCCAATTCACCATACCAGTAAGCTGCTTAATAAATGCGCCCCTTATTGACTTCCTACCTGTTTCATTTATGGCTGTGTAACAAACTACCCCTTTAGGTAGTTTGTTAGTTGCTTAAAACAGTAGGATTTATTATTTCTCACAATAATAGGATGGCAGATTTGTTATTTCTCACAATTCTGTGGGGTGGCTGGGCTTAGCTGAGAATTCTTCTGCTCTGCCTAGGAATACCAGAGGTCACTTATGTAGCTGCACTTGACTGGGAGCCTGTCTGGGTCAGGAATGTCCACAGTGGCTTTACTCACAAGTTGAGTCCTCAGTGCAAAGGGTGGAATAGCTGGGGTCTGAGCCTCTTTTTATCCACATGCTTTCTTATTATTCACTAATCTAGTCAGAACTTCTTTACATGGTGTCTGCATCCCAAGAAAGCAAAAAAAGTAGGCTGCCGGAACTCTTCTAGTCTTGGGTTAGAACTGGCACAGTGTGACTTCTGCTATAATTAAATGGTCAAAACAAGGTACAAGGCCAGCCAAGATTCAAGATGGGGGTAAACAAACTTTTTCTCCTGATGCGCGGGGCAATATGCAGGAACAGGGATCTAGAACCATTGATGGTTATCTTTGCAGACTATCTCATTTCCCTTCTGTGCCTCACTTTTCTCCTTCATCAGTGTTTCCGGGGGTCATCTTCCAAATAAACTACTTACACAAAATTCTTGTCTCAGAATCTTAACCAGATGAAGTTGAGGTAAATGAGACAGAGGAAAACCAGGAAGTGAATAGAGAGTATTAGTAAAAGAATAAAGTGATGGGTCATGGGGTTTGGGCTGGGTGAGAAAAAGAATGTTGAAGGGTTCAAAAAGCAGAAGACTCGGGAGGCCTAGGGTCTGATAATATCTATGATATCAAAAAACTAGACATGTTAAGTTGGGCAGGGAGAAAACCCTGGAAAGAAAGGAGACTATGGTTGTAGGTCCAGTAATGGTAGAGTATCCCTTGGTGACCCTAAGGAGCAGAAACCAGTGGGGCAAAGACACAATTTTATCACTCTTCGGAGAGAGGCTGCCACTACTGTGGTAGTGAGACTCACCGCTTTAGGAATCAATTCTTTAGATTATGTGTTAGATAAATACTCCTTTAGCTTGTTGTGTTATGATGATCCATGACACTAGATCTGGAGAAGAGGTGGTCATTAACACAATCAGTGTCACCCCAAAACAGCTTGAGGGGGGTCTCCTGCCTATCAGAGGTGCAACCCTAAGGAGGTATGCTATTTTTTTTTTAACTGGGACATAAACAAAAATAAATGTAAGGGAAGTAAAAGAAGCTTCAGAGTCAAATTAGACTCAAGACATAGTGTCACCAGTTAAGTGATACATGACATTGCGAAAGTAACTTAGCTGTTTTGAAACCCACTCCTTCTTGTATTACATGGTCTTAGTACCTCATTTGATTGTGATGAGATTAAGTTGTAAAATATTTGCTAAGTGCCCAGCCCAAAGAGGGTACAATTGAATATTATTTCCCTTTCTCCTAATCTTCCTTCCTCCATCCTGTAAGCCAAGATTCATAGGTAGAGCATAACATACCTTCTCTTCCTGCTGTTGTAGCTTGTTTCTACTACGTGTAGTCTACTGTAAGTACTCTTGTGGCCTAAAGGGTTCACTCTTTCTCACTTAGTTCATTTAGTTCTTGTTCACTGCTAAGCAGTGACGAGGGAGACTGTAACTTAGTGATAAGTGCCCAATATGAGTTTTTTTTTTTTTTTTTTTAGTTTAAATGGAAGGCAAAAAGATTCATTTGTACTAAGTGGCCAGACAATCTGCTTGGAAGGTATTTGGCATTCATATGGATTTTGGCAAGAAATAAGCTTCATCTGAACTCTGTTGCACTCTTATTCATTTTGTTAAAACTGATATTCAAAAGATTTTGGTTATATTCAAGTAAGAATAAGTGAAATTTTCACTACATAATTTATGTTTGTAGATTTTTGTGATTTGTAAATTAAACTTGGAAGCTCTTGGCTAAATTATTTGTCTCTTCATTTCAAAAGAAGGAGTTAAAATTCTTATTCTTGTCATTAGTGTGATTATAGGTTAATTCATTCTTACTCCCCTTTAAAACGAAATGAAGACCAGTGATATTTGATTCCAACCATTTCACAATTAAATAGAATGATTTAAAAAGGATGCAACTCAGTTGCACGTATAAGCTATATATATATAGCCTTTTAGGGGATAGAAAGTTGTAAATAGGAACTTGAAGGTAATTTTGTCCTCATCTTCAGGTTTAATTTAGCCTGCCAGAATTTGTAAACTGATAGAAATTGTTACTTGTTCAGATAATTTCTGCTTATATTGGCATGTTCATGAGGCAGGAAACTAGAAAAAAATAAAAATTCCTTCTGCTGTGGTTTTTGTTCTTGATATTTCCTCAACTTGTAACACCATTCTTCCCATAACAGAATACTCACTCTATTGCTGTCCTTTCTCAACACTCACTTGCACGGAATCATCCTTGGGTCCTGACCTTTGGCCCAGGAATTAGATCCTATCATCCAGGCAGGCACCTGTTAGATCTTCAACTGACTACTGGTCCTCTAGGTCCACCACTCTAACCCTGCTTCTCCAGGTTCCTCTAGCCATCCCTCCATCTCTGCTTCCCTGGCTAGCTCTGAATGTCCTGCATGCTGTGTGGTTGGCCCCTTTCTGCAGTGTGACCCCTGCTACCTTAGTTCCCTACAGGGAATCAAGCCTGAGGCACAGGGCTCTTTCTGTTCCCCCTTAATAGTATTTTCCTCTTCCTGCTACGCACTGTTATTATTTACATATGTATATCTTCTCGTATGTATCTCTTCTGGTAGTTACCAACTCTCTAAAGGCAGATACAAAACCCTTTCTTACATGTATGTGTCTCGCAGTGAATATGTGTCTTGCACCAACCAGGTGCTTAATAAGTGTTTATTAATGTTATTTGAGTGAATGTAATCCAAGCAGTTATAAACAGCATTGTACTACTTATCCTGTTTTTTGGTTCTAAGCAGAGTTTTTATCAGAAGATAGATCTAAAGCTCTCAGAATCTTAAACAATCTGCAAAATCTTTTTCTTGAAACTTGTAGCCAGTGTCCAATTGTTTAATCTTCAAACTTAAAATTATTTTAAAGGCACCATTCACAAAATTTTCCCACTCAGCTGAAGTACTGATGTAAACAAGCTTCTTATCTCCATAGGTATGAAAACTTCAGGTGTCAGTTGATGATTCCCTTGAGATTGTATGTGAGAGCCTGCATTTTTTTTCTCACTTTTCTGAAAGGGACAATATATCTGTCTTGAAATATTCTCCACGGGCCTGAAATCTGAGGAATTAACCAGACCTGTTCTGTAGAAATCATACAAATCTTCAAATATTAAGGAGTTCAGAAATAAGGCTATTTAGGGACATCCCTGGTGGTCCAGTGGTTGAGACTCCACACTTCCACCACAGGGGATGCTGGTTCAATCACTGGTTGGGGAACAACAACAAAAAAAAGGGAGACCTATTTATATAGTGGTATACTGCTACAATTGGAAAGTAGAAAACATCTCTTCTAGCCTCACATTTCACATGAGTAAACTGAAGCCTTGATAGGGTTTTGTCCAAAGTCCCACTGCTGCTTAATAGTGGAACCATATCTTCTGATGGTTGATGGAGGTGGGGGCAGTTTTTCTTGCTGTAATGTAGTAGAATTAGATCCAGAGGTATACCAAAGGAGAAAAAAGTATGACGAAATTATTTCAAATGATGGATATCTTGTAGATATTATATTCTTGCTGAGTTTTAAATAAGATTTTCTTTCCTTACTATCTGATATTACCATATCCTATAATGCATCAAGATCTGAAAACAGATCTTGTAATGACAGAGATATATGGGCTCTGTTTTCAACTATAAAGCAAATTTGCTTTAGCTTCAATTTAAAAAATATTTTGCATTTGAGTATGTGCTCATTTTTAATTTAGAAAATATAATTTATTTGGGAACTTAATCATGACCAGTTCTTGAGATAGTTTTTCAAGGTTTGAGATATGTTGTGGGTTACTGTAAATCTTGGCAAAGAATGTTGGAGAGAGATTCTTTTAAGTTTCTTTTTTATCCCTACTTTGATTTTGGATCTGATGAAGGGTGTTGGTCTTGAGATATTTCACTGACAACTTTTTTCCACTTCCAAAACTTTTGAGAATTTGATGTATTTGCTGGTACATATTTCTTTAAATTTATTTTTTATCCATTTCATTTCTCCCTTTCTTCGTGTCTTGTTGTTTAGGCCTCTTCCAGAAGCAAGTGACATATTTCTAGCACATTGACTTCAATTTTTATCTGTACTTCTTGGTACCTATTTAGATCCTTCTGTTCCCAGAATTAATCATAATTCATGAGATGTTTCTGATATGGAGAAATAAATCTCTAATCAAACAACCCACCTACAAATAACCATAAACTCTGACCAAAGAAAAAACCAAGGCAAAACAAACAAGTCAAAATACAATATGATATGAGCATTTTGGAGAATGAACAATAGTAGGAAGATTTTAGATGGGAGTTGAAACTTGTATTAAGCAACTAGCATAGGGTGGGGTGAGTTTCACATTTTTGTGGCTTTTCCTGAGAGTATCTGCAGTTGTAGTGGCAACATAAGGAAACTAAACTTCAAAAGAAAGCCTGTTGCTTTCAGACTGGAGGAACATGGGAAGGGACAGGGATGCCAGAGAGTGAGGTGTAACTCAAGAAAGGAAAGAGACAGAGATGGGAAAACTCAAATTCCATGTACAAACTCTGCCTAACTCTTTGGCTGACCCCTGAACCACACATGCATAGGGTAGACTGAAAGCAATCCAAACTGAGATCTGAATAGGACAGAGTTTGCAACTTGAGACTAGCTAATGACCTGCTAAAACAAAAAACACCAGCACTCTCTGTCTCTGTATAACAGAATCCAGAGTATTCACAATTAACATTGACAGTGTCCAAGATACAACCCCAAATTAGTTCAAATACAAAAAAAGCATGCTAAACTGTAACGCTTTCTCAAAGGGAAAGAAAATCAATAGATGAAAATTCAGAAATAACCCAGATATTAAAATTATCAGACAAGAAAATTAAAGAAGCTATTACAACTGCTGAATGAAGTAAAAGAAAATATTGTTAATATGAATAAAAAGATAGGAAATATCAACAGAGAAATTTTAAAATATATATCTATACAAAAAAACAAATGAGAATTTTAAAACAGAAAAATACATTATCTGAAATAAATTACTGAATAGGCTTAATAGCATAATGGATGTGGCCAAAGGAAAAGTCAGTGAACTTGAGTTAGATCAATAGAATTCATCCAATCTGAAAAAGAGTGAGAAAAAAAAAGATTGAAAAAATGAGCAGAACCTCAGAAACCTGAAGGACAATTTTAAAACGTCTACTATATATGCAATTGAGGAATAAGAATGGGTAGAAAAAAATGTTTAAGTATTTTAAGAATAAAGGTAAAGGCTTCCTAAATTTTGTGAAAGACATACGTATATTCAAGAAGTTTAGCAACCCCAGACATGATAAATTTGATGAAAACAATGCCTAGGAATAGCATAATAAAATTGTTGAAAGCAATAAATAATACTGCATTCAAAATTATGTTTAGTGTTATGTAGATGTTATAATGTTGTATTTGAATATATTTTTAAAAAGATGAGGAAACTGTAGAATGTAGTGTTTAAGTAATGGGCTTTAGTCTTCTAACATCAAGCTCTGCTACTTATTAACTCTGTGACCTTGAGCCAGTTTGTTTTCTTAGAACATCACTTTCTTCCTTTATAAAATGATGATAAAGATGAAAATAAAACTACCTTATATGGATGATGTACAGATTAAATTATATATGCAGAAGTCTTGGCAAAGTACTTAGTGGAAGTTAGATAAATGATAGCTCTTGTACCTCTTTTTTTTTTCTTCTCAATGTTCTTTGCTTAGTTGTACTTCTTAATACTTATCATAGAAAGTAATATCCCTTTCTCATAATGCCTTTTTCTAGTTTTGGAATGAATGTTTAATAGTCTTATATAATAAGTCAAGGTGCTTTTCTGTTTTCTACAGTATAGTTTTTATAACAAACCATCTGGTTTTTGAAGGTTTATTAAGTGTTGCTTTTAAATGTATTTAGGCCTGTGTGCACACCTGTGTGTGTGTATTTGTTTATATAGATTTCTAACTGCTTAGGTAATGTTTTATTTATAAAAGTCTATTCAAGTTTTCTAGTTCCCCTCAAGCTAGTTATATTTTCAACAAAAATGTCCTTTAATCTATGTTTTAAAATAGCTTGAATAATTAGTTCAAATAAATAGCATAAAGTTGTTCATAGTATTCAGTAATTATTTTAATTCTTCAAACAGATTTGTTTTTTCTTTTTTAATGCTATTTATTGGTATACCTTCTTTTTATGATAAAACTTCCTGGTGATTTCTCTTTTTATTAGTCTTTTCAAAGAAGCAAAATATTTTACTTTGTCGACTGTCTTTATGTCTGTTTTTCATTTCACTTATTTCTGATTTTATTTTGTTATTTTCCTGCTTTTAAAGTTTTTGTTTTTACTTTAATGTACCTTTTCTAACTTGGTAATTTTTAGTCTTTTTAACATATAAATTTAGAGCTATACAGTTTCCCCTAAGAACTGCTTTACCTGCATCCCTTGAGTTTTGATATGTATTGCGTTCATTGTCATTGAGTTCTATATATTCTCTAACTTCCAAAATATTTATTAGCTTTTTGCCTATGAATTACATAAAATTTTAATTTAAATATTCCAACTATTGGAGATTTGAGGGCAGTCATGGTTATGTGTTTTTTAATTAAAGTCTAAATTTACTTGTGATTAGAGGAGATGATTCAATGATTTTAATTATGTAGTATATGTTAAGATAATTGTGGCTTGATGTAAGGTCAATTTTTGTAAATTTTTCATTTGTACTTGGAAGATATGTGTATCTTATAATTCTTAGGTGCAGGCTTTATATTTGTTAATTAGATCTGCCTTGTTAAATTATCATTACTTTTCTTGCCTGCTTACTCTTGCAATTAATGTTATAAATATGATCAAATCTTTATGATTGAGAATTTTGCTATTTGTGTTTTATATATTTTATGTCTCTGTTGTTAGATGCTTAGAGGGGCAGTTTATTGTATCTTGTTAATGATTTGTTTCACTTTCATTATTTAATGAACATATTTATTTTTTAGTAATTCTTTTACTTAAAACCTAGTTTATTAGACATTAATATAGCTACCGCAATTTTTATCATTTCTTTACAACATTCAAACATTATATTTTATTTTCAAACATTATATTTTAGCTGAGTGTCTTGTAAATAGCATGCCACTGACTTTTTAAAATTCAAATTGTTGCTCACTTTTAACCAGAAATTTAACTGGTGTATATTTATTGTGATTACTTATATGTTTAATTACTAAAATCCTAATTTGTGCCCTCTATTTACAATGCATTAAAAAAATTTGTTCTTGCTTTTCACTATTGTATTGAGTTTTCTTAAGTTCCTTTCACCCCTCTATTAGTTTGAAAATTATGCATATTTAAAATTTTCTAACAGGTAGTGATTACCTTTAAATACTGTATAATCCTACTTGATTTGATGATGTTAGTATCTCTATCCTCCTTTCAAACAATATAAAAATGTTAAAATATTTCATCTTCAATCACCCCTGCCCTTATCTTACATATTAATACTGTCTAATATTTTAGATCCAACTTGTTTTTATATTCCATTTAATAACTGGTATTATTTAACTTTTTATAGTAAGAATTTATTTAAGATTCCTTAGGTGGTAACCAATTTCCAGTGTGCTGTTGACTGGCAAAAGCTGATTGTGTGTATCTCTTTCCAACTCTTCATTCAGTCACATTATGTTTGTAGTTTGAAGTTGGCCATGGTGGGAGTATTTATACAATAGAAATAAGTAAACACTACAAATCTGGGCTTTTTTTTTTCTTGGAAGAATCATTTGTTGACTGTTTACCAGTACACCACTGCCAGTATTCTTGTTTTTCATTTGTTTTTTCATCCAATCCTTTATTCTGGGTTAAATTTACTTATTACTAATTTATATTTTTATATTCTTTTAATGAAGGCAAATTATAAGTAAACTTCTGATCCTCATTTGAAAACGTACTTTATTCTTACTTTTTAAAATTTGAAGTATAGTTTATTTACAATGTAGTATTAGTTTCAAGTGTACAGCAAAGTAATTTAGTTATATAGAAATGTATATTTTTTAGATTATTTTCCAGTGTAGATTATTACAAGATATTGAGTATAGTTCCCTGTGCTATATAGTAAATCCTTGCTTAGTTATTTTATGTATAGTAATTTATATCTGTTAATCCAGAACTCCTAATTTATCCCTCCCCACCCCTTTCCCCTTTGGTAACCATAAGTTTGTTTTCTATGTCTGTGAGTCTATTTCTGTTTCATAAATAAGTTCATCTGTATCATTTGTTTAGATTACACATATAAGTGATATCATATGATATTTGTCTTTGTCTGACTTACTTCAGTTAATGTGATAATCTCTAGATCCATTCATGTTGCTGCAAATGGCATTATTTCATTCTTTTTTATAGCTGAGTAACATACCATTGTGTATATGTGTGTGTGTGTGTGTGTATATAAATATATATGGTGTATATATATATACATATATATGGTATATGGTGTATATATATACATATATATGTGTATATATATATATATATACACCATTGTATATATTGCTTATCCATTCATCTGTCGATAGACATTTAGTTTGCTTCCATGTCTTGGCTATTGTAAATAGTGCTGCTGTGAACACTGTGGTGCATGAATATTTTTGAATTAGAGTTTTTGTCTTTTCTGAGTATATGCCCAGGAGTGGGATTGCTGGATCATATGGTAACTCTATTTTTAATTTTTTAAGGAACCTCCATACTGTTCTCGACAGTGACTGCATCAATTTACATTCCTGCTAACAGTGTATGAGGATTCCCTTTTCTCCACACCCTCTCTAGCACTTAATATTTGTAGACTTTTTGATGATGGCCGTTCTGGCTGGTGTGAGGTAATACCTCATTGTAGTTTTGATTTTGATATTCTCACTTTCTAATGATAGTTTATTTGACTATATAAACTACCGTACTTATTTATTTTCCCTCAATACTTTGAAGATACTATTCCATTGTTTTCTAGATCCTATACTGTTGTTGTTGAGACATCAACTATCTATTTAGTTGAGTTTTCTCTATAGATAATCTGTCCTTACTCTTTGTCTTTGGTGTTTGTACAGGTTGTGGATTGTTTGGCTCTAAGATTCATTCTTTTCTCTTCTTCTTGGTTGTTTTTGAAGAGGGCTGACCGTTCAGGCTGAATTTCCTAGGCTACCAAATCAGTCTTCTTCTGCCAGGCTTCATCCAGTGGGAATCACTGGTGATTGACTGAGAACAGGGGGAAAGGAGAAATTTAAAAATGTCTCCTTTGTCAGCCTGGGTGACATTTCCAAACACTGCTACATCTCTGTAGTGGACCCAACTCCTGATGAACCGATTCACCAGGACTCCCTGTTTTACCCCTCTGTCCCTTGCCATTGCTAATTTCTGGGTTGTGTCATTATACCTTGGTTCACTTATCAGCCTCTTCTGCATACTTTATATTGCCTCATTTTAAACACTGTGAATGGTTTATGTTTCCTTGATTGGATCATGAGTGATACAGTATTCTAGATTTCATTATAACATGTCCAGATTTGGATTTATTTTTATTTATTATTTTTGGGACTTGCTTTATGTATCTGATGTTCCATGTCTTTTTCAGTTCTGGAAGAGATCCATTATTGCTTCAGATATTGCCTTTATGTCTTTATTTTCTCATTCTCATATGTACTTTTAGACATGTTAAATCTTTTTTTTCTGTTCTTCATATTTCTTAATCTCTTTTTTATATTTTCCACCTTTCTCTTTTTCTTCTGGGTAAATTCCTTAGAATTATCTTCATTTCAGTGATTCTTCCCTTATCTGCATCTAATGTGATATAGCCTCACTTCAGATGCTGACTTTAATACAAATTTCATTCCTTTAAGTCTCTTTGGTTTTTATCAAATCTGCTTTTCCATGTTTTTATCTGCCTATTTTTGCCTCTTTCTTTTAAAATTTTTATCATTTTAAACATTTTGTCCCACTGAAGTGTGAGATTAATATTCTCTTACTTCAGTTCTTAAGACTGTGCCCTCCCTATTCATTTTCTAACTTAATGCTTATATTTGATGTAAAGCACTTTTGTGTCTGCTGACTCCTATATGAAAAAGCCTTTTCTTATGTGTTTGATATATTTGATATGTGAGCTCTTAATTGAAGTTTGCTTTTCCTGTGAGACTCCCGCATAATCTGGGTTGTTGAAGGTGTCCTGGTAGAGAGTGTTTTTTTTTTTTTTCTTTTTCTAGGTAGTCCAGGCATATTACTTGGTTGCCGTTCTCTGTGGTTGTCATTATTGTAAACCTGCTTTTTGTCCCTGAGGCTTCCTGATTATTACTGAGTTGGATAATACCTCTGGTGCGTTGTATAACATCATAATAATGCCCTGTCTTTCACATCCCTTTTCTTCCTGTCTTTTTGGAATTTTAATTTATTGTAAGATCAGACATTTTAAAACTTTTGTTTGTGTATGCATTTTTGTATTTTCTGTTTTAAATATGGTACCTCTATGTTTTAACAGGAACATTCCTGTGTGAATCTAGCCTAACATTTTATAGAAGAGCCTACTTCTTCCAGAGGATCTTTTTACCATTCCTTTGGCTTGAATGCTTTTTCTCTGTGGTTACCTTCCTGATTCATTTTTGTATTTATTTCAGGTTTTTACCTAAATGTGATCATTCAATGATATCATCACTGGTCATACTATCTGAAATTTCAACCCCAACTCCCCCCCATCCTAGAATTTATTTCTCCCTTCCTCACTTTATTTTAATTCCTTAACATGGACCATTATCTATCATTCTATGTATTCAACTTATTTTTCTTGCTTATTGTCAGTTGCCCACACAAAAACATAATCTCCATGAGATCAGAGATTTTCATCTATTTTGTTCATTCCTATATTTTCACCACCTAGAATAATGACTGGCTCATAGTAAATACTCAATAAATATTTGTTTAATAATGGATGAAATATTCATTGTCTGTGTATTGTGTGCCTGTCCCTGAACTAGGTGGTGATGATACAAAGGAAAGAAAAATAGACAAGATTCCAGCCCTCATGAAGATGGCAGCCTTACAGAGAGCATAGATAGACTTAAAAATCACTGTATCACCACAAGTGGACAAAGGTTATGAATTCAAATGAACTCTTTTAATGAACTTATTGGTACCAGGTGGGCATTCCTTGAGGTTGCCCACCATGAGGTTGCATGGTGCTTACTTCTGGTATGCAACGTATCTAAGACCTCTTAATCTCTTTTTTTATCTAAGAACAGACCAAAGAATACACACACACACACACATACACACAGAGAGAGACTAGAAAGATAATGATTTAGCCAGAAAACAATCTTTTTTTTTTTTTTTTCCCGGTACGTGGGCCTCTCACTACTGTGGCCTCTCCCGTTGCGGAGTACAGGCTCCAGACGCGCAGGCTCAGCAGCCATGGCTCACGGGCCCAGCCGCTCTGCAGCAAGTGGGATCTTCCCGGACCAGGGCACGAACCCATGTCCCCTGCATCAGCAGGTGGACTCTCAACCACTGCACCACCAGGGAAGCCCAGAAATCAATCTTCATGAGGGAGCTGAAGTAGTTTGACTACAGTAGTAAGAAAATGAAAGTAACTAAGCACGAAAAAAGAATTTCCAATAAAGTTTTCATGATAGCCAGTTTCTCTTCCAGTGTTGGTAGCCCCTGTATGATGATCACAAAATGCAAAAAAGGGCCTAACTCTACATTCTGATGCCTTGTGATTGTACCTAAAGAGCTAGTACACATTTGGCTTTTATAACTCTGCAAGTAGTACACAGAGGAGGATATGCTATTACCTTACCACAGTAAATAATAAAGTTCATGGCTATATTTACACAGGCTGAGTTTCCAGTATGTGAATTCAAGTGAAGAATGTTAAATCTCTAATATGTGTTTAATGTACATTTCAGTTGATTTTTCTCCTAACTATAATGGTAGCAATTATTTTATATGTGGGGAAGGCTGTGTCACCTAAGAAAAAGCTAATAGATTTTTTTGGCAATTTTTCTATCATGTTAAAATGTCTTTCCATTTCTAAGTGCTGTTATGTTCTTGCTGCTCTGTCTTTTGCTTTTTTTACTTATTGTCCCTCACATCTACTTACTTTTTTTTTTGCCTTTGAATCCTTTTTCTTTCATTTTTCTCTACCCAAAATGTCTGCTCCTGGGCTTTTAGTCAAATCATATCTCTATTTTGCTGCAGACACTGGCTGGCCAACACAAAAGAACTAATTTGTAAATAAGCCCCTTCTCCTAAATACCATGAATTATACTAGTAGTTGCTTTCATATGTACAATCTCATTCAGTCACCATTAAAAACTCTGCATGCTAGATAAAAGGCCCCCATTTTAAATAAGATGAAACTGAGTATTTAGGGAGATTATGTTAGTTCCCCTAGGATACACACTGAGTAAGCTGGAATTCAAACTCTAAACTTCTAGTTGGAAATGGTTCCATTGCTTCGTCTAGACGTTGTGCCTACAGCCTACCTAGTATTGCTTTTGAAGTTTTCCGGACTTGCCATTGATTGAACAGAATTTATAATAAAAGAGTACATACAGCATCAAGTCTTCCATGTAACAGATAGACTTGGAATGTAGAGCAAATAACAGTAGGGGTAGCTGTTACCTATCTAATTTTACAGTCTCTTTTGATTGAAAACTGCTGCTCTGAACCTCATATTTACACATCTGACCAATACTTATTGAGTGTTTATTGTGTGTCAGGCACTAAACCAGACCCTGGATATAGAGTGCTGAACAAAATAATGTGGCCTCTATGGAATGTACAGCCTAGTGAGGGAGCGAGAGAATAACAAATAAACCAATAACCACATGGATAATTCAAACTGTAATGAATTCCACAAAAGAATAAAATAATGGTTGAATCTGTCTCAGGAACAGTAGTCAGATCCAGCCTCTCAGAGACTTAGAAGAACCACACAATTGGTTAGGAACTGCAGAACTCTTTAAGGGAACTCTGTGTCTCAACTTCTACCGTACCAGGTATCTGCTAAAGGGTGAGATTTGGGTGACTCCTATCCACCCTGGGGCCAAACCAGCCAGGCTTTCTAATCTGTTGTTAACATTTGAGACTCAGATTCTGATCATCTAATTTTGTACTGATTAAGAGGACAAGTAAGAGGGAAAAGTAAAAGAAAAGAGGTTAGAAGATTAGTCCTTTAAAGATTGAAAAATAATTTGTTTAGGAATGCAAGTCTTTAATTTTTCACTGTGAATTTTCTTAATCATCAGGAATAGGTGATAACACAACTCATTCAACATTCCTTTACCCAATATTTAACCCATACCTACTATTTATCCATTAGGTACTGTACTAGAGACTAATGACATAATGGTGAATAAGACAAAACCTCTGTTCCTATGTTTACAGTCTTATGTGAAAGACAAATACAATGCAGTGTGATGATTATTATGACAAGATTTAAGCACAGGACATCAGATTCTGGAGGAGGTAATATTTAAATTAAGACCTCAGGAATGTGTACAAGCTAGTCAGTAGAATTTTCACATTCATAAGAATAAATCCTTTCCATAGTCGTAGCTTCAGGTTGTGAATATTTTGAAAATATTATTCTTGACATTTATCTAAATTCCAGTTTTGTTAATTTTCTTTACTAGATCCTAAACTTTAAGGTAAGAAGTTAAGTTTTTAAAAATCATCTATTGGGGCTTCCCTAGTGGCGCAGTGGTTAAGAATCCGCCTGCCAATGCAGGGGACATGGGTTCAAGCCCTGGGCGGGGAAGATCCCACATGCCGCGGAGCAACTAGGCCCGTGAGCCACAACTACTGAGCTTGCGCGTCTGGAGCCTGTGCTCCGCAACAAGAGAGGCCGCAATAGTGAGAGGCCCGCGCACCGCGATGAAGAGTGGCCCCCGCTCGCCGCAACTAGAGAAAGCCCTCGCACAGAAACAAAGACCCAGCACAGCCATAAATAAATAAATAAATAAATAAAAATAAAAATCATCTATTAAAAGACTATTTTCTCTTTAATACACTCTGAAGTGTGACTTATAAGATAGAGTTATTAACATTTAGTGTATTGTGGGTCAGGTTTCTACTGGAGAGTTCAAATTCATCATGTTTATACATAAAATTTGATATTAAATTGTTTCATTTTAAATGGTAGCCAATAGTCATAGAAAATTTAAATATAGAATTATTTTATAAGCTTAGCTTTTCATACATTCTGTAGCTTTATTAGAGCTGGTCTAACCTAAGGTCTAGACAGACCAACTGTGCCCTTGGTTTAACGGGTGTTTATCATATGATTTCCTTTTCCTTCCTTATTGCCCTTTATCTGTTTCCAGTTCACAGGGTTGATAAATAGATAACTGTTGCCTCTCTTTCTTCCTGTTTCTGATAGGGCTAACTCTAACTCTGTAACTTACAAAAATAAGCATAACTAACAAGTTTTTCAAGCCTACTTTTAAAATTATAATTTCTCTTAATCTTCATAGACTTTCTGTTCAGATAAACTCCAGAGGTTAGGGCACCTCAATTTAAAAAAAAGTAAATTGTCTTTATTGATCATTAAAATCTATATTTTATAATAATATAATAATGATAGAGCACCCAGATTAGTTGTGGGTCTGGAAGAAGTAAACACATAGTAAATAAAAATATTTTGGATTACATAGTGTCTTTTCTCAAAATAGGTCAAATTTAAAATATAAAGCACTAAATATTCCTAAGAATGCTTACTCAGTCGTGGGGCAAATGTTTTTTAGTCTAAATTTAGATTCAGAGCTCTTTTATGGAGCCATTGCTCCTGCAGACCCAGCCGAGGCCCTTTTCAGTGTCCTAAGTGAATTAGGTATTAGATTTATTAATGCCTCAGGCCCATCCAGTATGAAGGGAAGATAAACGTTTTTGCACTTCACGACATATAGTTGGACCTATTCAGTTCCCACTGGGGAACACAGCTGTGCCAACCTAGAAGTGAAAAGAACTTAAAAAAAAAAATCCTCTATAGTATATCTCCATCTGGAATGGTACTGATAGTACCTTCACCCTCATATGACCCAAACAATTCTAGGGATTATATAAACTGCAATGGATTCTAAAGATATCATGTAACAATTCTGAATTTGTGCTGTCCTCCAAATCAAAACAGAAATAAGTATGCATTCATTTGTGTATTTCAAGCCCTGAGAGAAAAACCCACTGTGATATTTTTTACTTATATTTGCAAACCTTGTGTTATATGTGAGCTCAGGTCATTTGCAGGGTCTCTTTAGAATACATAAAAAAGTGATACTGCTCACGTGTGATCATTAAGGAGTCTGCAACACCTGGTCCTGATTCCAGTTGCATAATTATGTTCACTTTTGTCCTTATATTTCCATTTCCTGATTGTTTCAGTTAGGTATAGACAATGATCTTTCATTTTTCATTCAGGAAAATGGGCAGTATTGCTGCACGTATTACTTAGATCCTACTGCCTTACCCTTCAGTAATAGAAATGGTGCTTTAAAATGCAGGTTAGGGTTGCTTATCCTGGCTATTAATATTGTTATAGTGTTTCCTGATTCAGAGATGCTCTGTGAACATCAGCACATGACTGGCTCTTGGATGAGCTGTGGAATATAGAGTGATATCTTGAGCAAGTTGTCTTTCTATCTCCTCACTCCTTCTTTAGCTTAGCTCTTTAGCTTAAAAGTACAGACATCCCCTCTTTTTCTCATACAACTACAACAGTACTAATAGCTTCTGTTCAGCAAAGTTTACTTTATAGCAGGTACTGTGCTAGTTCCTTTACATGCCTATAACATGTAATAGGCACAAACAATCCTATAGGGTAGGTAACATGATTATCATTTTACAGACAGGGAAAATGTAACTCGCTCAAGATCACACAATTGAAAAGAGAGATCTAGAACTTGATTCCAGGTTTCTCTGATAGCAAAACCTAATCACTTAACCACCACCCTACCTCATATAACTCCGCTGCTGTCTCCAACCCACAGATCATTGATCACTTCAATAGCTTCTCTTACCACTTGGCACTGCCTCAAACAGGCTGACCCCATTGACTGAACCTCAGAACCATCGTGTGACACTAGCTTCAGAGAGGCAAATGCTGATTATGGTTACAGGCCACAAGGAAACTGAACTGTCATGGAGAGAAACTCTGTGCTGCATTAATTTATCTGCACAACAAAAATGGTTCACATCCACCACCCATCACCACCACCACCCCTTTGGTTGTTAGAGATCCCCTCAGCACTCGTCTATCCACCCTTACCTTCTTTTCTTTCCCTGGAGGCGGTGTTATAGTAGTGTCTTTGGCAAGGTTAGCAACTAATTCATTTATTTACTTTGGTTGACAATAAATAACTATAACCTGTTAATAATTGTGCATATATTTATATGGCTTTAGATAATCTGAGACAATCGTATACATCTGGTATCTGAGATTGACTCAGTATTCTTTCATACCTGGTTTCCTATTATATAACTCTATTAATAAACAGTAGACTACATACAGGTAAAAAAATACATACTTATAGAAATTTATTAGGGCATTTTATAAGTGATACACATCCACGTACTTAAGAATTTTGTTGAGTGTTAAATATCCGTTTTTGCTCAATAATACAAAAAAAACCCCACCTGATATGTGTTTTCTTAAAGTGCACTAGATCTGTCACAAATGCCTTAAACTGTATGTATTGTGTTTATATCTTTATGTGAACTGTATGTACATATTTTTTGTTTAGTTTTTTGTTTGTTTTTTAAGACTATTTTTTTAGGTCAGTTTTGGATTCACAGCAAAATTAATAGGAAGGTGTTATGTACATACTTTTCAGCACTTTTTAATTTTTTTAAAATCTTTCTTTTATAATTAAAAAAAAATTTTTTTTTTTTTGGCTGCGTTGGGTCTTTGTTGCTGCACGTAGGCTTTCTCTACTCACGGCAAGCGGGGGCTACTCTTCGTTGCTGTGTACGGGCTTCTCATTGCTGTGGCTTCTCTCGTTGCGGAGCACGGGCTCTAGGCACGCTGGCTTCAGTAGTTGCAGCACACGGGCTCGTAGTTGTGGCATGCGGGCCCTATAGTGCATAGGCTTCAGTAGTTGCAGCGTGCGGGCTCAGTAGTTGTGGCGCATGGGCTTATTTGCTCTGCAGCATGTGGGATCTTCCCAGATCGAACCCATGTCCCCTGCATTGGCAGGCGGATTCTTAACCACTGTGCCACCAGGGAAGTCCAGCACTTTTAAATTGTTAGTTCTGTGAAGGTAAGATGTTTTCTAATTTGTCTTTTAGAATATCATAATGCTGAACAACTTTGAATGCAATAGATGCTCACTATATATACTGTTGACTTATTGAACAAATTAGTTTGTAATAGGTTGAAGAGATCTGTAGTCCTAAATTGTTCTTGCCATCATTTCACTCTGCATAATTAAGGAAGTTTTACTAAGACGATTAAAAATTTGTTATTGAATTACTGGTTTAGATTCTAAAGCAGTGGGATAAAAGAGACCATGGCTATACCCCCATGAGGAACCAGTAAGGATGAGTTTCTCACTGTAGGTATACTTAGTGGATTTTATGTGTGACTGAATTAATTTATTTTACTTACGAAGGTTAGATTTATCACTTACATATGGCACTCTAAAACTTTTTTCCCTTACCCCCCTGACAACTAATATTTTTCTTATTATAAAAGTAATGTTTATCATAGAGATTAACTATACATGAAATTAAAAAGAAAAAATTAAAAGCATGCATAATCTTATTATCCAGATATAATCACTCTTAATATTTTTGTGTGTTCTTTGTTTTTTTTCTCTCAGCTGCACAATTTCATTATGTTCATGCAGTTGGTACTCTATATATTTATAAAACATTATAGTACCACAAGCTACCTTGTGAATTGTTTAAAAATATTTCTTTATATGGATGTGCTATGCTTTATTTATTTTTCTACTGTTGGACATTTAGGTTAGTTTCAGTTTTTTGCTATCATACAAATTACCTTTTTAACATAAATCTCTGTTGGTTTTCAGTTATGTAAGATATATTCCTAGACTTAAAATTACTGAGTAAAGATTCTGAACTTTAAGTTCTTGATCATATTACTCAATAGTTTTCCCGAAAATTTTTAGCAATTCACACTCCTATCAGAAGTGTATGACGAAGTGTTTCATTGAGTCATCATCAAAATTGATTATTTCTTCTACACAATTTTAAGCAAGTATTATCAACTAGATATAATGACTTTAATATGTTACTATCATCAACTATGTTCAGAAGTATATAAAATAAGTATTTTAGTTTGCTTTCAGAGAGAATTATGAAACATGTTTAAGTGTCACAGTAGTTCAGAGGCTACATTTTGCAATACAGTTTCCACTTACATGCAAATATTTTTCGGGTCTAATTGTGAACTGTGCATACTTTGTTTAAGCTGGACTTCTTTATCAATACCTACTTTGTTGGCAGTTATCTCAAAGTGTGTTGCGTTGAGGCATCACATTTAGTGTGGCTTTAGCATTCCCTCTTGTAGTGATCAATATCGTTTCTATTTGCTGTTGCAATTTGAAGTTAATGAACATCGAGTTTACTTTTATTTAATTATGCATTTTTGTGGAGCTCTACAAAAGCACCTTTCTTCCACACAAATCCAGACTGAGTGGAGATGAATCTGAGTGGTTTCATTTTATAGAGTAGCAGTCATATTTGTATTAGGAAAGCAATAGTCTTGGAAGAATACCAAAGAGAAAAACCATTTTTAAGTGTTTGTCTCATCCTCTAGTGAAAGCATTTTCCTTTCAGAGGCCATGGTACTTGTTTTTGACCACACTGCTCCGGGATGCTCTGTGTGTATATAGTTCACACATGAATTTAGGGTGAACTGAGATATCCTATGGGGAAAATATAGACATAAAATTACCCAACTATTTAAGAACTGCAGTCTTTTCTACTTCTCTGCAGAATGTCTCAGCATAAATAGTGGCTGCACTTAGAAAATCATTTTTACTTAAAAAATATATTTGTTTTACATTTCAGAGTACCTGATAAATTGCAAGTCTGTTTGTGCCCCATAGCTGCACAGGTACGTATATGAATTACCTATAGTTATATTAATCTGTATATTAACTGGCAAGTTATTAAAATTTGGGGTATTAAAATTGCTTACATATTTCATAATGTGAAAATGTTAATTTTTGAGTACTTACAAATATTGACAGCGTCAAAGGATAGTACATTTTACACATACCTTGCATTTCACTCTATTGTAAGAATCAGATAAACATTTCTAAGATTTGTTGAAGCAGAATAATTTTAATTACAAAGCATTCATCTGGTAGAGAGATTAGAGAGTGTTTTATGGAACAGTACTATTAAAGCAACTACTGACGTGCAGTCAGAGACTATTGCAAAACCACTGTTTTTGACACTGTTGTTTTATTTTCAAACTTTTTGTGCTGCTTTTTATTTTCTGTGGTGGTTGCTTTAGGTAAGGAGTAGTTGCAGATGTCTGCTTCACTGTCTCAAGCACTAGAGTAACAGGAAAAAAATGTTTGCACCTGTTTAAAAATCTCAACTGTGTGGTGTTGTGGTTCCTGGGCAACAGGCAGGAATTCTCAAAAGCTTGGTTGCACCTGCTCAATTGTTGCTTGCAGCTGTGTCATAAGATTGAGAGCACAGAGAAGCTTGTTAGCAGTTTGCTTGTGCTGTTACGTATTTTGTGTACTTCGAGTTTGAAAGATTCTCACTTGATGTAGACTTTGAACTATTACATTGGTTTATTATAAAACTCACTGATTTTAGCTCCCAAATATTTTATCCAAATTCTTCGTTCTCAGTATCAAATATTTTTTTAGCCGCTGATGACTGCCCTAGATAATGTTTATGTTAACTTCTTTAAAGGATACCTGGGGAGAGTAGATCTCTCAAGATAAATGGGTTGATAATAATTTTTGTCCTCATAGAGGCACTTTCTGTTTGGCTCAATTTCACTATGTTGGCAACCCCACTATGTGAGGCTGGGTGTAGTTATTGATCCATTTAGCTGAACAGATTTGAAAGCATTTGGCTATTAGTGGACACATGGGGCATATTCAGAAAATTTAAGTGTATATTGTAAGATGATTTCTTGATTTGTGCGTGTGCCTCTGATGCAGTAGGGTGGAAATGAGAGAAAAAAAAGCAACAATTAAATAATGATCTTAGAAAAGGGGCTAAAATCCAGATGTAAATTTTAAGGCTGGAATATCATCCTTTAATTCTATCAAATCCTAGTCACCTGATATTTTTCCCTAAGTGTTGCTGTTAGTGATGTTAAGTTTCTTTTGGGTAATAGCTCTATATATTTTCTGACAAATATCTATATTTTTAATATAGACAAGCTACTACAGAGTATATCTTATACTAGTTAAGTAAAGTTCTATAAATATAATATAAAAAGTGAGAACTCAGGTCTTCCCTGGTGGTCCAGTGGGTAAGACTAAGCATTCCCAATGCAGGGGGCCCGGATTCCATTCCTGGTCTGGGAACTAGATCGCGCATGCATGCCACAACTAAAAGATCCCGTGTGCTGCAACTACGACCCGGCACAGACAAAATAAATAAATAAATAAAGTTTGAAAAAGTCGCAACTCAGTAAACAAAGTATTTAATTGAATAATTTACTTGGTAGTACCCAATTCCCAATATTGAAAACTTACTCAAATAACCTGCATTATTCTTCCTAAAAATGCTTCAGTAAAAAAATGCTAAAGAGTTTCCATCAGTATTTAGTAACATAAAATCTTAGAGCTTGTGTATCTTCTCCTTTTATTGACCCATTTAAATCTGTTTTTTTTAAACTACCATAATATGAATTTAACTGACCTCTTTGGGAGTAGGAAACATCGGTACTGAGCTAAATATACGTTGTCCACAGACTCTTAATACAATGCCTTGTACATAGTAGGTGGTCAGTAAATGTTGAATGAATGCATGTATGAATAAAACATGTCTGGAGGGATAAAGAGTCCTAGAAACTTGTTACTTGTTGTATATTGTGGATGGTCCTGATGGACTTCCTTCAATTCTCATACTGCTGATGAAACGGAGATGAGAATACTGATAAATTCTGTCCTTAAAATGCAAATGAATATGTAGGAATTGATCCCCGTCACAATCAAGAGTTGCCATAACACTATTTGCAATGTGCTTTGTATTCATTTTGCTGACTATGAGAAACGTCTTTTTTTTTTTTACGATAAGAAAGGGAGTAGGTCTTAGAATTTCTTGAGCCCTGGGGACCTGGCCAGTCCCCCCGGGTCTAGAAAATCTTTTTTTTTTTTTCCCACTCTTATTTATTTATTACATTTTTTAACATCTTTATTGGAGTATAATTACTCTACAATGGTGTGTTAGTTTCTGCTTGGTGCTTTGTGACCACCTAGAGGGGTGGGATAGGGAGGGTGGGAGGGAGATGCAAGAGGGAGGAGATATGGGGATATATATATATGTATGGCTGATTCACTTTGTTATAAAAAAGAGAAAAGTCTTTATATTATCCCTATTTTATGCACAATGCTGAGGCATTCAATGACTATGTCACTTGTCACCTTGGAAATATTTTCAGTATAGGAATAAATAAATCTCTGTGTTATGTGAGCAGTGCCATGAGTTTCCTGAGCAATCACTTTCTCCCCCAAACCCCCTACCCCCACCCTAATTCTATCTCATTGAAAACACAAAAATAAACTGTATGTTGACTTATGGCCTGGTAAGATTAGATCATATTAAAAAATTGGTGTTTTGCTAAACAGAAGTAATGGTCCCTGTGTTTGCTGTATAATGTTTATAATTATGGTTTCTATTATTCACTGAATTCTAACTGTAAATAAGTAGATATGAAGCCAAGCAGAGGTAGAGTCAAAATAGTGTGAGTTACGACCTGCTTTAGATAGGCCCCTCTTAAGTTCCATTTTGTATGGCATGAGGCAGTCACATAACAACGGCAGAGGTAGCAAAGTGAGCCAGTATCTATTGCATCAAAACATCTTGTTTAGACTTCTCAAATTTTAGTACCACTGCTTGATGATATTCATGGGTACTATTAAGCTTGGAAGTATCTTTCCTCTGGGAACAGTTTTTCTTTCACCTTAGTTTACACCGGTGGGTGAGAGGCCAATATCAGGGACATTATTTTTTTTTCCCAGAAACTTAGTTTGGTAGAATCAACTATATCCTCTGTTAGACTAACATTAGAAATTAAGAGATGAACCAAGAACATGTATTAGCTAGAATACTAAACCAGATGATAGCAAATGCTTCAGTGACTTGTACTAGAAATTACAGTATGGAATACCCAGGAGGGAGAAATCACCTAGGATTCCTGAGCATAAATGCAGATTTCCCTGTGATTTCAGGGTTAAAGAAATAAAGGAAGAAAATCAATATTTATTGAGAACATAGACTGTCTAGATATAATTTCTTTCTTTCTCCCCTTCTTTTCCTCCCTCCCTTCCTCATTTCCTTCCTTACTTTTATTCCATACAATAATGAATACCTACTATTTGCTAGACCCTGAGCTAGGCTAAATAGATAAAGTCTTTGCCCTCAAAGAGCATACAGGCTAGTAGGAAACAAAGATATGTCAGCAGAACTCCTTTTGTCTTCACCACTTATTATTAGTATGGACCCAGACAAGTTACCTAATTTTTCTGTTCCTTTGTTACTTCTTTGAAAAATTGGAAAAATAATAGTATCTACCTTATGTATTGCTGTGTTGAGTTAAATATAACATAATACACATAAAATTCTTAGTCCAGTGTTTAGCATGTAGCAAGTGCTCAATAAATCTTACTATACTACTATTATTTCTAACACCACCACCACCACTACTACAATTTAGATGCTGAAGAAAGACCCTCTACTTGCCTGAGAGCAGGTACCCTGGTCTGGACATTGTCACATTGATTGTCGTAAAGGTTCTCTCTAGTTACCTCTGCTTCTAGGGATTTAGAAGAAGTCCTAAAAATCACATAGTGTTAGAACTTGAAGGACCTTAATGGTCAACTATTTATTATCTTTGTTTTATCCATGGTGAGAAAATAAGCTCAGAAAAGTTGATGTACTTGTCAGGGTTATACAGTATAGTAGGTGAGAGATGTAACAATTTGAAACCAAAACTTTGGATTCTTGGTCTAGTGTGAGATACCTCATGTAGAAAAATATTAGTGTTAATTTTTTTTCTGCTAGTGATTGGAGAGTTGATTCCTTATCTCCAGGAAGTAAATGGACTATATCAAGTTGTTGGAATACTAACCACAAGACGAGCTATCACTGCACTGAATCTAAAAGACCTTCAGGCTTTCTCATAAAGGGGTTAATTTCATCTAAATTGATTGAAGCCTTTTAGTTTGTGTTTGTGAATAACTGGTTTCTTCTTAAGGAGAATAAACTGAGTCACGTTTAGCAAGACATCTACTACCTAAGTGACTTCAGATGATTTAAAGGAGACTGCGGATACCTTAAATAACTCAGCATCTTAAAAGTTAATGATATGTTAGGGTATCTGGATTCTAAATCTCTTGCCTGACTTTGAACTTAGGAGCTTTGGAGTTCAAATGACCTTCACTGAATTCCAGTCCCACAGTTCAGTAGCTGTGTGACCTGATCAAGGTTGTCTAACCTTGCTAACACTCGAGTTTTCTTATCTAAAATTTGTTGGTAACAGTGTCTACCTTTTCAACGATAGATGTGAAGATTAAAGTCGATTAGGTATACAAAATACTTCATTTAGTGCATAATACACACTAGTATTTCATAAATATTATTTTCTCTCCCCTTGTTAAAATATAAAAGTTGTTATGATAGGCAGTATAGGAATTTGGAGGAAGTATAAGATTCACCCATTAAGAAAGTTAATTTTGGCAAAGTTATGCCTTTGATGATTGCAGTTGAGTATCTCAATACATCTTGGTTAGAGTCACCATTTCTTTTTTTTTTAAATAAATTTATGTATGTATGTATGTTTGGCTGCGTTGGGTCTTCATCGCTGCATGAGGGCTTTCTCTAGTTGTGACGAGCGGGGGCTACTTTTTGTTGCGGTTTGCGGGCTTCTCATTGTGGTGGCTTCTCTTTGTTGTGGAGCACGGGCTCTAGGCGCGCAGGCTTCAGTAGTTGTGTCTTGAGGGCTCTAGAGTGCAGGCTCAGTAGTTGTGGTGCACGGGCTTAGTTGCTCTGTGGCATGTGGGATCTTCCCGGACCAGGGATCAAACCTATGTCCCCTGCATTGGCAGGCAGATTCTTAACCACTGCACCACCAGGCAAGTCCCAGACTCACCATTTCTAACTGAACATGCTACATGTCTGTAGAAGCTGGGGCTGTTTAAAGAAAAGCTCAAGATGAAGATAATCACATCCACTTAAATGTCTGTTGACTATGGAAGTGTACCTTGCAGTGAAAGGGCTGCTGATACAACTCCCGGGCAACTTCACCCCTCTTTTGAAAGTCAGATACCCTTAAAACTAATCTTGTAAACAATGAAGAACCCATACTTGCTAATTAAACCATGTACTCTTACATGCATCCTAGTGAATTGAAGGTGGTTCTGTTGGCAAGATTTTCACAATCTAAGCAGCCACAGGTTTAGTGAGCAGAGTTGGCAATGAGTAAATGGCTTTATAAGGCTTTCTTTTTCTCTCAAAAAGGAAATTCGTGTAGTAAAATGTCTTGATAAGAAAAGTGGATTTGTGAATTTGTATATTTGATTTTCCCTTATCTCTAATAAAAACTAGATAATCTTAATTGTAATAAACAAGTTTTTTTTTCCCCCTGCCAGGCTTTTTATATTGCAACAGTATCTTCCTAAACAGCAATCAGAAAAGAAATAAGGGAAAAAGCACTAGATAATATATGAAATAGACCATTATTCAGTAGAGTTAATAAAGTTGACTTGCCTAAAGTCAAGTGTACAGTTTTGACTATGATGAGTCAAGGTAAACATTAATGCTTAAGGAAATTTTTATTTAGTTGGGTATTAGTTTGCTAGGGCTGCTGTAACAAAGTATCACAAACTGGGCAGCTTAAACAATAGAAGTTTTCTCACTCTGGAAGCCTGAGATCAAAGTTTTGGCAGAGTTGGTTCTTTCTGAGGGCTGTGAGGGAAAGATCTGTTCTAGGCCTCTCTCCTTGACTTGTAGATGTCCATCTTCTCCCAGTGTCTCTTCACGTTGTCTTCTCTCTATGCATATCTGTCTCTGTGTCTAAATTTCCCTTTTTTATAAGGATATCAGTCATCTTGGATTAGAGCCTTCAATTATTATCTCATTTTAACTTGGTTACTTCCTAAAGACCCTATCTGCAAGTAAGGTTACATTTTGAGGTACTGGAGTTAGGACTCTAACATATTTTTTTTTTTGCGGGGGGGGGCATGATTCAACTCATAACAGTTGGGTTAAAATGGTTAACATTTACTGAGTGGCTTTTATATTCCAGAGGGATGTTTATATATATATATATATATATATATATATATATATATATATATATATTATTATTGATCATCCTTACAACAATCTATTAGGTAGATGTTATTTTCCCCATTTTACAGGTGAACAAAAACTTACACTCAGGAAGAATAAGCAATTTGTCCAAGATTATACAGCCAGTAAATGTTAAATGCTAGTATTTGAACACAGAATTCAGTTCTGCCTTTTTAATGGGTAAGTTTCATAACAACTCAGTCAAAAGCCCCCAAAATACATTGAGCGTTTAAGGTTGTTTGTTTTTTTTATCATTAGGTCTTGTGCCAAAGGACACTTTGTCCATAAAAAATAGTGCATTATTCTATCGTATAAATGCCCAACATTGACTGCCTACGTCTTCACTCCTGAATTTTTTGCTGACACTTGTCTTTGAAGCCTTAGTGTCTTAGCTCTTCTGCACCTGATGAAGCTTTCGGACAGGATGGATTCTGAACATGAACTGCATGGGTTGATTCTGGCCCCAGTTTGTGTGGATGGCATTGAGAGCAAAGTCATGCTCAGAGTCTGCTTCTCAACACGTGTGTACTCTGCTCTCCTTCTCTTTCTCTCGCTCCTCTCTTTCATCTTTGTTTTCAGTCTTAACAGGTAGTTTGTGATTTTTTTCCCCTTTTTTACAATCCCTGCCATGAGTTATTCCTTGAAAGGGAGTAAGTGTAAAGAATAATAAAATAAGAAATATCTCTGCTTACGTGAAAGCCAGTGCTGCCATAGGTATTTACTATAAACTGGCCACAGCCTTGTTGTTACTCATTCACACTGAGGAGCAAGGGGCAGTGTGCACGTTATTTTAAGTTTTCTATCTTACCATTGGAACAGTTTGTTCTCACTTTGAAGTTTTAAAGCAGACTTGCTCATGACCCAATTTCACTAATAATTCTCTTAAGTAACCCTTGTACTCATTTATAAGACTTTTTTCCATCCACTGTCTGTCTAGCCTGGTTTAACATTTTTATATATGTACTTTTAAAAAATTGATTAGCTGGAGAGCTGCCCATTCCTCTGTGCTGTATAATAAGGATTTAAAAACTGCACACTGGATTCTGTATAGTGTAATTAAAACTGACCCACATTTGGACCTGAGTACACCAGGACTTAGCCAAACTTGCCATGAGCTGAGTTCTGGTGGCAGATGGAAACTAATGAGGACACACTCCACTCCAGAATTTCCCAGCTGCTTGGCCCCTTTTTGTACAAACAAGGTTTGGAGCGAAGTCCGGATCCCAAGAGCATGTTCTGTAAATGTGCTTGCTGTACCCAATGATTTGGGAAATGTTATCACAAAATCAGGCTGTTTCTAAGTATCCTTAAGACCTCAGCTACTCTCAGATTTTAGACATGAAAATTCAAAGAGACCTTTTATGCTCTCTCTAACCAATTTTTAATTTTAAAGTGAATTAAAATCACATGTCCCCTCCCTCCCACTCCGGTCTTTTTTCCTGTGCCTGGCGATAGAATGATCACTTTTATCCAAATGTGGAGCTTTGCAGGTGGTTGTCTCAGGATAGACTAGGTCTCCTTGCAACCTAAAGATCTCTTCAACTGGTTTGATGTCCTGGGACTATTCAGGCAGATGTAATTGAATCAGTTTGAAGCAGCTGTAGCTGGCATGTGGTCTCTCAGATTGCTAGCACCTGCTTGTTTTTTTTGCAACTCACTAGAGTGAAAGAAGTGCCAAAACCAGCATTGGTCTTGGAGCAGATAAAGCACTTCAAATCCTATGTTCCATTCTCCTTCCAGTCTAGCCATATCACCATTGGTGCCTGAATTAATAAAGCCCCTTTTCATGATTATGTCTGAGGTAAACTTTTCCTTCTCATTCTTCTCAGTGTTGAGATCCTGACAGTATTGACCATGCTAGCCCAAAAATATAAGGGAGTATAATGGTGATCAGGTGGCTTTGGGGCTCTCTTATCATTAGACAACTGGGTAGCCTGTGGTTTGCAGAATCATTTAAATGAACGTACCAAATTCATTTGCTGTTCCAGCACAGTCTTATTGGCACAGAGAATGAGCAGTTAATGTATAACAAACTGTGAGCTGTTATGGAATATGATAAATAACATTTGCTTAGCAGGAGGGAATGTAAAATGGAACTATTTCTCTAATGTAACTCTAAACTAATTGACATGGATTTCTCCAACACTTACTAGGTGCAAAAAGATGCAGGCTATTAAAAAAGGGATAAAAATTCTAGGACCTACCAAATATGTAAAACATATTTTAAATATATATATATTTATTTATTTAGAATTTTTTTTAAAAGGCTTAAATCCATTTTTTTTTTTTTTTTTTTTTTTTGCGGTACGTGGGCCTCTCACTGTTGTGGCCTCTCCCGTTGCAGAGCACGGGCTCCGGACGCACAGGCTCAGCGGCCATGGCTCACGGGCCCAGCCGCTCCGTGGCATGTGGGATCTTCCTGGACCGGGGCACGAACCCGTGTCCCCTGCATTGGCAGGCAGACTCTCAACCACTGCGCCACCAGGGAAGCCCCTTAAATCCATTTTTAAAATGCTTATTTTCTTTATCTTCTGTTTGTTCCATTATTGGAACAACATATTATTTGGCAGGCATATATTTCATTCTTAAATATTACCAATCTACTGATGTTTAATTTGAACCTGAAGATGATAAAGACAACACATTTACCTAAAATTCACAGTTTATATAGTAAAGTTTCTTTAAAAATGGTTTAATGTTGATAATCTTTTGAGATTATTGAGTTTATGAACAATAGTAATAAGAGTGAATTCTAAAAAACGTCATTTTGTTATCAGCAGATTTTGCAAGGCATGACTGGATGCTATGGACATAAAAAAACTATGGTCTTTGACTATAAGAATCATATAGTATACTTGAAGGGACATGATATAAATTAAAGTAAGACACTTTCAGTATTAAATGCATGTTCTAGACCTGGATTTGGTGAAAAATAAATCCTATAAAAGTAAAAATATCAGCCCTCTTGCTGTCAGATGAAGGCTCTAGACCCAATGTCCCCCTACTCCCCTTCATTGCCCATGAAGGACCTCACTAATCCATCATGGTTCTCTCTGCCACTAAACCAGAACTTCATTTAAGAATTCTCCTAAAGATGACACTTTAGCTAACCATTACAAATTGATGGCAGTTGATTTAAGATGAAACCCATTTGTCATCACTGAACAAGTCATTAAGTAAATACTAAAGATATTCAGTGGAAATAAGAGCTCAGTGAGCTGCAAGTAAAACACAGGACTTGAGCTAGGCCTTGAAATAACATGAAACATAGGACTTATTCACAGATTTATTGTGCACTTTGCGGTACTTGGGCCACTCACTGTTGTGGCCTCTCCCGTTGCGGAGCACAGGCTCTGGATGCGCAGGCTCAGCAGCCATGGCTCACGGGCCTAGCCTCTCTGTGGCATGTGGGATCCTCCCGGACCGGGACACGAACCCATCTCCCCTGCATTGGCAGGTGGACTCTCAACCACTGCGCCACCAGGGAAGCCCTATTGTGCACTTTGAATAGAACATTACACTTATCTAAAAAGAAACAAGAATTTAAAAAATACTCTATAACCTAGTCATTACTAATACTGTGGAATCATTTGCTTCTCAATAACAATTTTCTTTCATCTGTAACAATGATTTAATATTAATAATTTATAAAGTAACTGTTTTATACTGATTCATTTTAAACATCACATTTTGTTTTATTCATTCATTTATTCAATGCAAAGCACTCTAGCTATTGACATAACTATATTCTTTCTCCACTTGATTATGTGAAAACCATAATCATCTACATCTTACTGAACTTATAAAGTCTTGGGAGAGCAAAGCCTCCTAAAACAATTCAAATTAGGCTCATCTCTGAGTTGTAAGAACCATTTATTTCTACCTTTAGAATACTTGGTGACTAGAAGGTTGATCAGAAGATTGGCTAACTAGTATATATTAACTGCAGAAACAATTTAGTTTACTAATAGTTAGTGATTAGTACACATCTCTGAGGTTAAAAAAAAGAAAAAAATAATAATTGATGTTTGCCATTTCCTAGAAAGGTAATCCCTTCAACAGTTCCTTCTTTGAACATGTAATGTTTAATGATGAATGCTTGTATCATCCTTATGATTTTGAGGGTCTTGAAGGGAATTTATCAAAATAATTTCTAATTTTCTAAGTATGTGCATTCCTGTATTTTTAGGGTAAAGATGTGTGAGTAAAGCTTTCATCTCTCAAAATATATTTTCTTTAAAGTATTTTAACTTTTCACATTATTTACTATTCTCATTTTTTGTTAAGAACATCAAAACAGGATTGTACTAAACATCATGTCTTTTTAAGATAAAAACATGTAAATGAGTTACAGTCTTCTGAGTTTTGAGATTTAAGTAAGTATAGATGTATAATGATATGTACAGAAAAAAGTAGGTAAGCTGAAAATTAACTAAAAATGTTGCTTTTATAATGTGTTAGTTTTATGTAGCAAATAGGGTAACTGAGTCCAATATTACTTTAAGAAATGGTTAATTTTGGATATTATGAGACATTTCAAACATATTTCAAACACAATCATGCTGGTCTGATGCCTCAAGCAAAGCAATGTATACTTATTAGAGTCTTTGCCAGTGTCAGAATAGAATATACCCTCGGCTATAAGAAAATTGATTTTCCCCCTGTAAGTTTGTCATTCGATACTATATTTAACTTCCCATTGATCAAAAATAGGTATATTTACTTTCTGCATCCAGTTCTTTAAAAACATAAATAACTTTTCATTTGATGACTGATTTAAATCATGTCCAATTAAGTGATTTCAAGGATACCTTTGCTATTGATCATGTATTATCATAAAATATTAATTAATTATTTATGTCAATATGGTACTTGAGATTTTTAAAAATATAAATCTCATAATTTAAAAAAAAATGACTAACATCTGTTTAAGACCAGTTTTTGGCTTTCTTGAAAGTAAGGGATTAGAAGAGGTTATATCACTTTTAGATGGCATCTATTTATGGGATTTAAGAGGGAACAACTCCAAGTAGAAAACAGTTTATCACTTTTAAAGGTTGACTTACTACTACTAGCAAGCATCATTATAACCTCCCACTAAGTTTTCTCATTGGTCTCTCTTTGTCCTTGGATGCTCGTGTCAACTAGGGGCTTCAAGGTCACCATTTACACTTATGAAACTGCTGAACCCTCTTTTACTGTTTTAGACCTGGAAAGCACAGAGAAAGTGTATTAGCTTCCTAGGGCTGCTGTAACAAATTGCTACAAAATGAGTGGCTTTAAACAACAGAAATTTGTCCTCTCACAGTTATGAAGGCAAGAAGTCCAAAATCAAGGTACAGCAGGGCCACAATTCCTCTGAAGACCCTAGGTGAGAATTTTTCTTGCCTCTTCCAGTGTTTGGTGGCCCCCAGTGTCCCTTGGCTTTTGTCAGCATAACTTCAAACTCTGCTTCCATCTTCACACGGCCTTCCCTTCTGTGTGTGTCTCTGTTCTCTCCTCTTCTTATAAGAACACCTTATAACTGTCCTTATAAGGTGTCCTTATAAGGATTTGGGGCTCACCTTAAATCTAAGATGATTTCATCTCAAGATCTTTAACTAGTTATATCTGCAAAGACCCCATTTCCCAATAATATCAGATTCTGAGATCCCAGGTAGGTAGACATGAAAATTTGGAGGACATATTCAACATACTATAGAGTGTAACTTAAAGTTTCTGTAGTAAATAACTATGGAAGGCTTATTTACACACTCACACATTAATCCTTTCTCTCCTCTGTAGTTGACAAAGTTTATCTGTTCAGCATTTGTAGAATACTTGCTGCCTTAAAACCTTGGCATTTTTTATGGATGTAGTTGAATTATGAGTCATTTTCTTTCATATTATTAAACTACTGAAACTTCATTTTCATTATAGATGCTGAACTTAAGGCATAGAACAGGTAATCAGCAGGGTTACAGTTACTCCACAGATGCAGTGCAAAATTAAAAACTGACTTTGATATCATACAACTTTTCTGTGAATCCATGTGTGTTGAGATACAAAATGTACTTTTATAGTCCATGGTATTTTCAAATAACTTTACTCATGACCTAAGTTATGAGTTACATAATTTTTTCATAATGATCTCCAGATATTATAAGCCAAGTATGCACCTGAAATTTCCTGTCATAGAGTGACAAAAGCATTGTGCTAAATAATAGTTTGTTGAAACCATGTGATAATCTTTATATTTAGCATAGGCAAGGTCTTTATTAGACAGTTATGAATCTGGCTGTATATAAAAATACACCTCCATTAAGTGGTAACTGGAAGTCTTGAGTATCCAGGACCAGACTGAGAAAGCAAGGCTCAGCTCAGAGAAGTTAACTTCTAACTTTATGGAGCCAGTAAGTGGCTGAGACAGAATTTAAGCTCAGCCCTATTCAAGTAACATACCTGCATTCTTTCTACTTCTCCCAAGTTGATTCCGAAAGTGTTGAAATGTTTTTATGTTGAAAATGTAAGTAAGGAGTATTATTAGGGTAACAGTAAATAGAGGCAGTGGAGAGTAAAGACAGTCCAAAAAGAATTGGAATAGAATTAGCAACATTTGTTGGTACTTTCCACCTCATGATTGTGGGATATTACAAGTGTGTTTTCTTTACGAATACTCAGTAAGCCAACAATTTGAATTTTAAAAATAGATAATTAGTAATTATATGAATTATGACCTATCTTATCTACTGAACAATTCCTATAAGTTGGAGCTTGTCTGGTGCACTTCTGTTCTGGATAATATAATCGTATGCTCATAGGACAGAAGAAATTAGAAATAGGTATTAGATATCCCTGCCAAAAAAAAAAATAAAGATTAAATAGAAATGAAAATTAAATAATCTCTGAAATAGTAATACAGTTAAATGTGAAAATGATTTTGATTTACAAAATTATGATTTGCAACCAAAATATATTAATTGAATTAACCTATTCTGATTTGTCTTGTTCCTGTTGCTATAAGAACCAAAGAGAAGAAACTATCCTTTCGCTAAATTGCAGATTACTCTCTGGTATGGATCACTCTTACACTGTGGTGAAAGTCAGACCTAGTTCCAGACACTGGAGATACAGCAAGTATCTTGCTGTCTCTGAACAGCAAGACTAAGATACTGTAACTCATGGAGTTAACATGGCAGTAGGGTGGTAGTGTGTGTGTATGGGAGGAGACAATAAACAAATTAACAAATACATAAATAAGATATGTTTAGAAAGTGGTGTAGGCTATTCAGAAAGTGCAGCAGAAAAAATAGGAATGGCTCAGGAGGGTGGAGAGTGGTCATTGGTGGACTATCTGTGGAAATAATGCTTGAGCTAAGAGTGGAAAAATATGAAAATATTTTTGATGAATAATATGAAGGAGCCAGTCAAGGAAAGATCTGGAGTACAAGAAATTTTATCTCTATATTCTTACAGGTTGTGCCCCCAAGGTGTGTGTGTATTAGAGTAGGGAAGTAAGGGGATGCATGTCCTGTCTGTTAGCTATTAACAATATACAATTAGGAGGTTTGCTTCAAGGGCATCCAGTTGACCCTCCTCTTCATCGTGATAGTAAACACAGCAAAAATAAGCATTCAGGGATGGATTAAAGAAGCTTAATTATATCTTCCTAAAATTTTACAGACTTCTTATTTGTGAAAGCCAAAGTTAGTTAGGCCACAAAGAGAGGGACTGGATTTATTGTTACCCTTAGCTGCCCTTATCAATTCCATTGCCCACTTTGATGCCAAGGATTGGTAGAGGAGCCACAGGAATTCTTGAACAATCATTTCTGCCTTTGGCAAATCATCTTTTCTAGGAGTAATATCATTCCTTTTCTTCTTTTTCTGTATATCAAGGCTTTAAATGAAAATGGAAGGTCAAACAGAATTTCCTTAATTTTTTTTTAATAGACTCATACGAGGTCAAGATTTAACATAGAACTTTTTAGGAATATGTAGTTATCTTTCCATTTGAATTGAACACAAGAAATCTGTTCTTCTCATCTCTACTTTCATTCTCAAGCGGAAGTTTCTCCAAATACTTCATTCAAAATTAAATTGTTTTCCATAACTAGACAAGGACGTGTGGTGGTAAATTACTGAAACCGATGAGATTTGATTGAATTTTCCCGAGTTTAAATGTCTAATCAACATTGTACTCATGGCATTATTATTTTCCCATTGCTTGCTGCTATAACAGATGACAGTATTACCAGGACTCAGGATGATACCATATGAAAAAAATGCACAAGGAAGTACACACTCTATTGTGAACATTTGAAAAATAGAGCCAAATAACATTTTCAGAAATGGTTTTTAGAAGAAAGCGTTTAAATTTTTTTCTGAGTAGAGAAACTAAAAATCTCTCAATATAATTTTTGCTAGGCTTTACCTGCATTCTTATTTATAAACCAAACTGTGGTATGATTGATAACACAACACTGTTAACAGTTACACCATTGAGTATTACCACAGAAATTCCCATAATTCTGTTCTTATCACAATAACGGAAACCAAAAATGAAGGCAAGAACTACTTTTTTTCTCAGAAATACTACAGTGCACAATTTTCACTATGTAACTTAGGTAACCATACAATTTGTCATCCAAACATGACTGAGATATTTGGCTTTTAAAAACAACTATCCAAGTGTCAAGAATATTAAGCCACAATGGAAGAAGGCCATTATCATACTGAAGCTTCAAATACCACAAATTAAAAAGATACAGAGTACTTTTTATAACTTGTAAGCATGCACTATAATTTTATAAAATATCACGAAGTGTTAAAGAGTGTTTGTGATAAAATATATCTGAATTATAAACCAATTTTGACCTTTTGTTCTACTCAAGTTGTATATTTGAGAGCACATATCAAGAACAGGTTCAAGAAAACTCCAGGGCCAATGCTAAAAGTTGGCAATGAATTAATTATATAAGAAATATATTTCTGATCAGTCTTGTTTGGCATGTTTCAACACCTGTGCAGAGCTAAACTGTGAAGACCTAGAAGCACTACTTGTACCATGAGTGTAGTATTTAAGATAATGTTTAGTTTTTTCAGCTTATCAAGATTTTCATCATAATACATTGTTTTCTATTGTCATAAAGACATGACTACAGTCTGTCTACAAAGTACCAAATAGAGCTTTGTTCATTGTAGTAACTACAGATGCTCAAAATAGATATTTAAATCTCAAACATTTTTTTCCACTGTTCTGTATTGGATTATTAAGCTCTAAAAGTATAAACTGTTAGAACTATAAGAAAATTTGCGTTATCTTTTTAGTATAATTCAATTATTTTACATATGCAGAAATGGAAACATAGTGAAGTTGAATAGGACTAGACAAGTGCAGAGTGAAGAACTCAGCAATGCAGTACTCTTTACTTCCATTTTCACCATTTTTACTTCACTTTTCACCATCTACCACAATTTTTTTGCTATTTTTATTTTTAAAATACATACACATAGTGAAAATTTTTAAAAATAAAATGGTACACAAAGATGTAAAATGAAAAGTACGTTTTTACCAACTTATAGTACTATTACTAGAGATAGACAGTTTCAAGTGTACATGTACAAAAACGTACCTATATACCTACATTTTAAAAATGAGCAGGAATCACACCATTCAAGTTTTCTTTGTATTTCGTTTTCTTTTTAATACTATGTCTTAGAGATTTTATAGAATTTATACTGTAATATATTATGCTATATCATCTTCTTTTTTTTTTAACATCTTTATTGGAGTATAATTGCTCTAAAATGGTGTGTTAGTTTCTGCTTTACAACAAAATGAATCAGTTATATATATACATATGTTCCCATATCTCTTCCCTCTTGCATCTCCCTCCCTCCCACCCTCCCTATCCCACCCCTCCAGGTGGTCACAAAGCACTGAGCTGATCTCCCTGTGCTATGCGGCTGCTTCCCACTAGCTATCTACCTTACGTTTGGTAGTGTATATATGTCCATGCCTCTCTCTCGCTTTGTCACAGCTTACCCTTCTCCTTCCCCATATCCTCAAGTCCATTCTCTAGTAGGTCTGGGTCTTTATTCCTGTCTTAGCCCTAGGCTCTTCATGACATTTTTTTTTCCTTAAATTCCATATATATGTGTTAGCATACGGTATTTGTCTCTCTCTTTCTGACTTACTTCACTCTGTATGACAGACTCTAGGTCTGTCCACCTCATTATAAATAGTTCAATTTCATTTCTTTTTATGGCTGAGTAATATTCCATTGTATATATGTGCCACATCTTCTTTATCCATTCATCTGATGATGGACACTTAGGTTGTTTCCATCTCTGGGCTATTGTAAATAGAGCTGCAATAAACATTTTGGTACATGACTCTTTTTGAATTATGGTTTTCTCAGGGTATATTCCCAGTAGTGGGATTGCTGGGTCATATGGTAGTTCTATTTGTAGTTTTCTAAGGAACCTTCATACTGTTCTCCACAGTGGCTGTATCAATTTACATTCCCACCAACAGTGCAAGAGGGTTCCCTTTTCTCCACACCCTCTCCAGAATTTATTGTTTCTAGATTTTATGATGACGGCCATTCTGACTGGTGTGAGATGATATCTCATTGTAGTTTTGATTTGCATTTCTCTAATGATTAGTGATGTTGAGCATTCTTTCATGTGTTTGTTGGCAGTCTGTATATCTTCTTTAGAGAAATGTCTATTTAGGTCTTCTGCCCATTTTTGGACTGGGTTGTTTGGTTTTTTGTTATTAAGCTGCATGAGCTGCTTATAAATTTTGGAGATTAATCCTTTGTCAGTTGCTTCATTTGCAAATATTTTCTCCCATTCTGAGGGTTGTCTTTTGGTCTTGTTTATGGTTTCCTTTGCTGTGCAAAAGCTTTGAAGTTTCATTAGGTCCCATTTGTTTATTTTTGTTTTTATTTCCATTTCTCTAGGAGGTGGGTCAAAAAGGATCTTGCCGTGATTTATGTCATAGAGTGTCCTGCCTATGTTTTCCTCTAAGAGTTTGATAGTTTCTGGCCTTACATTTAGGTCTTTAATCCATTTTGAGCTTATTTTTGTGTATGGTGTTAGGGAGTGATCTAATCTCATACTTTTACATGTACCTGTCCAGTTTTCCCAGCACCACTTATTGAAGAGGCTGTCCTTTCTCCACTGTACATTCCTGCCTCCTTTATCAAAGATAAGGTATAGCTTCCTAATATTTCCATTTTATGAGTGTAGCAAAATATATTTAACCATGGCCTAATTTATGGACACTTGGTTATTTTTAATTTCTTCTCTCTTCAAAAACTATTACAATAAACAGCCTTCTAAGTATATCTTGTGTTTATTCTAATGTATACATAGTATAATTTCCTATGTACACTTGTATAATTAAAATTTTGATAGCTTTTAAAAATCTTCCTTTAAAAGCATTGTACTAATACATACTTCTAACAACTGTGTATGAGAATACCTACTTTCTTAAGCGTTACCAATACTTGGCTTTAACAAATTTTTTGTTCTAGTTTGAAAAGTGAAAATGATATTTTCAGTGCATTGATTTGCATTTATTTATTTATGAGTTGGACTAAACACCATTTTAAAATTTTGCTATTTGTATTTCTTTTTCCGTGAGTGGCTGTTAAATACTTTCCATTTTTGCTATAGGTTTTTTTTTCTTTTTCATCTTCTATTGATTGATTGATTTGTATAACCTCTTTGTATATGGAAAATAACACTTTTTTGTAATAGGTTTTAAAATATTTCTCAGTTTTTTATTTTGCTTTTTGACTTTCGTTATTTTTTTTATGTAGCTGCATTTATCAATCATTTCCTTTATAATGTAGACTATTCAATACAAATTACCCATATTTTCTTCTAGTACATTTGTGATTTGGTCTTTTTGAATATTTATAGGTTTAATTCAATGAAAATTTATTTTTGTACACTATATATATATATTTTTAATTATTAACATATTTTGGGGAAATTTATTAAACAATTTTTATCTTATCACTTGAAAAAACAGACTTTTTTTGTCCCTTGAGTTCCTTAGGAAGGCAGAGATCAGCAGTAACGTAAAAAATAACTGGTAGAATGAGAACTGAAATGTCAAAATTGACATATTTTTCTTTATTTATCAGTCACTGATGTCTATTGTTTATGACATAGGAAAATCCCAAGAAACTTTTTTACTTATGAGAATAAATTATTATATTTTGATAATCTAAGCAATGATTAAATCAGTGAAAGCATCATAGGATAAATCAAACCCCTAGCGAGATACCTTTAACAGCAATTTCAGTTCATATGGCAACGTTAATTTTACTTACTTAAGAAAAGCACTTACTTATCAGTAAGACCTATAACTGCACAAATAAAATAAAAATGTGAACGTTCTAATTTTAGCAGGACACAGTAGCCAGGTGATGAAAAGTTCCTTGAAAAGTTCACTTCAAGTCATCATCATTACTAAAAGGCAATTACTTTGTATGGTTTTTCTAAGCTTGAAAAGCAGCCTGGAGACTCTAAGAGTTCTGTTAGCTGACATCTTTGTAAGGTTTGTAAATAAGTAAAGTAGCCATTTAGTTAGAAAGTTGAATATTTACCAATAAGAGAACATTATTCAGTTTAACGTCTATTATATTTATGGCTGGAATTGACTTGGAGAGAAGTAAGGACAGATGAAATGTGAATCTAAGTGAGGGAGAGGAATCGAGAAATGCGAATTAGCTTTTTCCTATCCTTCACTTGATTTTTAATAGAATATTCATTTTTGCTATTATAAAAGTAACACACCATCATAGTAAAACTATTTGGAAAACACAAAAAGGTAGAAAGAAGACGATAAAACCACCCTTGATGTTATTATTACCACTTAGAAAAAATCATTATTAACATTTTGATGTGTGTATGTTATGTATGCATGCAAAATACATGAGATTATACTCTTTGCATGATTGTGGATTTTGATTTTTCAACTAGCTATATGTTATGAACATTTGTTTCTGTTAATAAATAATTTTTCTCTGGCATGATTTTTTTTTTATTGATTATATAGTATCCCATACAATGGATGTGTTAAAATAATTTAGCCAGTCTCTTGTTCTTGGACATGTAAGTTGCTTCCAGTTTTTTTCTATTACAAATAACCTTTTGATTAATATCATTGTGTGCACATTCTTATGAACATCTCTGATTATGTCCTTAGGACAAGTTATTACAAGTAGAATAGCTGAGTCAAAGATATACACATTTTTCAAGCTTTTCACGCATCTAGCTATACCACTTACGCATTGCTGTGACTTTACCAGCAGTCTCATGGAGTGTCTGTTCATATCCTATCAGTTCTTGGTATATAACTTGATATGGCTCAAAGGAAAGCTATTCAGTGGTCTGGGAAGGATGAGTACAAAGAGGTGGGAGGAGGTAAAGCAGGGGTAAGAGCCTTTTTTGTCGAGGAGGTGTCACAGGCTGCTGCAGGCTATGGAGAGCAGCTTTCTCCAAAGCAAACTTGCACTTTTAGAGGTGGCTCAGACTCTGCATATTAACTTGCCACAGTTCTGATGTCCCTATTTGCTTTGAGGCAGTGGCCCAACCCTCAGGCACAGTGATTGAGAACACTTACTCATACTAATGATTGCACACAGAAAATACATAAAAGATTTGTAATCATTACTCAATATATTTTGCTCCTCAAGTGTCATGAAACATTCAGGGTATATTAACTGGCAAATGCACACCTGGAGTACCTTACTGAGCTTTAGAAACTGCTAATTTAAAAAAATCAAATGTTTAATTTTGAGGAAAAAATCAGTTTTGGATTTTGAGCATATACATCATCTTTCATTTTGGCCCAATTAACCCAGCAGGTGTGTGCAAATTAGGTCACTACTTTGTCACCGTGGTAACATGCTTTGGGGAGGTGGATCTTAACCACCTCCGCACAGGTGACATTGGCTGAGTTAGTATTAAGAGATGCTTTACAAACAAACAAGGCAGAATTTAATACGTTAGAGTGTAGAAAATAGGTCTGATGCTGGGTACCAGCAGATAATATTCCATGACATGAAAATAAGTACTACCTCAAATATATATTAACTAGAGAGATCCAATGAGCCTCAGAAATAGAACTTTCAAGTGAAACTTATAATCTCTGAAAGGACAGTAAAACTTACTTATGATCACTCGTGAGGTGACTGTATGATTCCCTCGTGGAGTAAGGAGTTTAGAAGACCCAGCCAGGTTTCCTGGAGTTTAAGGACGTTTTTAGAAGTAAGCCGTGATTTTCAGGGTGTCAACACCTTCCTGCCTATTTGTTCTAGTGACTAAAATCTAGTCAATACCTAAGGTTTTTAAAAGGACAGTGTCTAAACATTTCTTTTAAGTGCTATTTTTTATCATTTTTCATAATTGCTTATGGGTTAAGAAGTTGGCAGACGTGGTCTATGCCAGCACTCCAGCATTAATACAAGTCTCTAACTCAGGCTTCTTCTCACCAGGTGGAAAATCAGACATGCTTCAAGATTGCTGGTAGAGATTGTGCAATCTGTTGGACTGCTGAAGGTTCCAAATCATGTAGGCATTCTGCAACCCCAGAGAGTGGTAGAATTTCTTCACTTATCACTGACAAGTTCACACCTCTTTTGGTCATTAAAATTGTAAATCTGCATTATCAGTTGCAGAAAACAGGCCAAATTAATGATATTAAATGTTATTTCCAAAGAAGTGCCATCTCTCATGACCACTTTCAGCACTCAGTCACAAATGATATTTCCATCGAGCGTATGGGGCCAGTTCATATGTGGCTTTATGATTTTCAGTTTGCCCTATATCGTGCTTTATATTTGTATCACTTGTTACAATTTTGAAGTATTTTTGTATATCATATTTTATTTTTGTGATATTTTACACATGGGATTTCAAAGACTTGAATCCCTCTAGTGTTTAAATTCAGTTGACTGTGACCAGTGTTATTACTTATTTCTTGTGTTTTCAATAGTTAATATTTACAGAACACCTGACCAGACTCTTCAAGATTGCTTCCCCTAATCTCCCTCTCTATACATCAAGGATGAGAGGCTCATAGTAGAGCCAAGGTGACTTGTGACTTAGCCTGTGTCACAGAGTATGTGAATTCACTTTAAAATGAGAAGTTTGGAGATTTACAAAGGGAAAGCATTGCTAAGTGGAGAAACAGTTAACTCAAGTACTCTTTTACCTCTAATTTCTCTTTCACCAGCATATACTCCCTCCCTGTGTTCAAGACCTCCTTTCTCATCTACTCCTCAGTGGACACTGAAAAAAAAAAAAACCTCTTTTAAAGAGCATAAAAGCCTGAAGTCTCAGTTAAATCTGTTAACTTGCTAAGGGTAAGGGTATGTATTATTCACTGGAGAACAGTATGCCATATTCTCCCCTGTTTGCTGGGGAACAAGGAGGGTGGCAGCACAAATTAGCATCAGAACAGAGCTTTATCACAGTGGAATCCCAGGTTGTTTTAGGTATAAGACTCAGAAACAAAAACATGTGAAGGGATTGAATCCATCAAATTTAAAAAAGGAAATTATAGTATATTCAGGGAACTTGGACCCCTGAATTGTAGTAACCAAGCTGGGGAGGAAATGGGCAGTTAAACAAAGTAGTGCTGTATCTTTCTTTCATTGTTTGATGAAATAATTTTTGCCCCTTTTAACTGGTATGTTTTAAAAAAAAAAATAGTAAAAGAGCCTGATATATCTGAAACAAAGAGCTTACACAGTCTCCAAGCTGGTTGGTTTTTATACCTTCCTTTACTGATTATTGTCCTTCAGTACAATACAGAGCCATTTCTTTGTTCTCACAAGCTGGCAGTTAAATTGTATGTAAATGTATGCAAATTAGATGCTGTCTAATAAAGAGAGTCATTAGGTGGAAGAAATATTTAGTTTAGAAAAAAAAAAAAAAGCAGGTGTATTGTGTAAAAGAAAATGTAAGGCTACAAAAAGCCCAAACTTTTGTGGACAGTTATAAAAAAAAAAAAACATTAAAATAGATTTTAAAAGACTTACGTCTTCCTGACCTTTCCTTTGTGCTTATATATATGTGTGTGTTTTTAAAATATTTACATATAAAACTAGAGGATTGGCTTCTTTCCCAGAATTACTGGAAGCACCTTCACCAGGAACATTTGGACTTGAATAATCTCCACAGCAGCATTTTCTTTCTTGAATTAAATGAATTGTAAAATGGGTGATTGGCCCAGAAATACTGTTTATTTGGGTTCCTTTCCTTTAGGTCGATAGAAGCTTAGTGGCTCCATGGTGGGTACCTTGCAATTGATCATCTTGGCTACTTTAAGGTTCCCCTTCCGTACTTCTCCACCCCAGCCTCTTAAAGACTGCCACAGGCTCCTTAAAAGTGATGTATACTATAAGCTCCTTGAGAGGAACCCACAGTTCCTTTTGAACTTCATCAATGCTATATTAAATGTTTAGCATAATGCCTGGCACTTGGTAAGCACTCACATTTATTTTTGAATGACTAAGTGAATGATTGAGTTGATAAATAAATGAAACATAATATCACATACATTAAATATTTTAATGGTCAGTAAAGTGGTTATGGGTATGTCAATACATTTGTAGTCTCCAGAAAACAGTTAGTGAAGCAATTCCTCAGGTTTGCATATAGCAGTTGTATGATAAGTGTGTAGTGAAAAAAAAAATACTTTGCTGTCCAGTTTTCTCAAGTAAGAAATGTGTTGAGTGCTTACCACGTGCATCACTTCTTGTGGCAGCTATTTTGGGGGCAAAGATAAGTAAGCAGAGCAGTTTCTTTCTAGGAGCTCCTAGTTTCTAGAGGAATCAACCGTACACATACTTAACACATAGCAAATTGTACAAAGTAGAGTTACAGATAAAATATTACGAGAGCATGAGAGAGAAAGAGAGAAACTCTGATTAAAGAGGGTCTGAGCTGGTTTCTTGGAGGAAGGTGGAACTGAAGTAATAAGGCTTGAAAGTCATGAGGAGCAGATGATTGTCTATGGTGGGGTGGAGAAAAGCAGAGTTGCAGAATTCTCTAAGTTGCAATCCCAAGCTAATAGAAATATACTAGATTTTCTTCTATTCTTTTATGAATTTGCAGCAACAGCTTGATTTTAACCTCTGTGGAAACACAAATGAGGCCTGTGATGGATACAATAATGACTAAAGTTAAATTATAACTCCAAGTCAAAATTTAATCACATTTAGCCATTAAATAGGAAATAAGATAAAGTATGCAAAAGACTTTATAACTTTTTAATTCTAAGGTATTAGAAATATAAAATTTTGTTATTATTCATAATGTGTAAGGTTTCCATGGTGTGAAATAAAATTTAGGGAATAAGAGATTTAGGGACAGAATGGAATACCTCATGTATGTCTTATACCTTATAGTTTGCAAAGTATCTTTCTGAATTAGTCTTATTTTATTTTCATAACAACCCTTAAGGTTGTAGAACTGGCATTATTATTTACATTTTACAAGTGAGGAAACTGAAGTTCTGAGAAGTTAAATGACTTAGCCAAGGTCACACAGTAAGTGTCAGAGCCAGATTTTTCTGACAGATTGTCCAGTTCTTTTTGTGTACCTCATTATTACCGAGAAACAGTGTATGGGAGAATTATATAGCTAGAGAATCAGCATACATCTTGGTTCCAATTTTGTTCCAAATATTTTTCATTGATTTGGTTTTATATCCGCATTTTCTCCATTTGGGCATGGGTAAAATATGCAAGACTAAAACTGAGGGGGGCATGCGTGGACAAGAACTGATTACTTTGGTAACTGATAGGGATAGGAAAAATAATAATGGGTCTATGGATTGAAAGCATTTTGATTTATTTTCTTGACTTTTGAGTTAAAGAAAAGATTTCAACGTGAAGGTGCAAAATATGCTGCACTGAACTCATCTTGGAGGTAACCAAAGGGCTGTGGGACTAACAGCTTTTGATATTACTTAGTGCTTATTATTGTTATTATTATTATTTCTTTTTAATTATGCAAAGTGCTAATCAGTTTGATTATGCACAGTGCTAATCAGGTTAATTATGCAAAGTGCTAATCAGTTCTTCTTGAAGCACACGAGGAGAGCAGAGGTGCTGGCGGTGAATGGCGTAAGCTAGATGGGGGTAGTCACGGCAGTCATTCCTTATTAAGACAGGAGTAGACAAGATAGCAACGAGAATTTATCCACAAAAATAACAAGAAAAAGAAAGATAACTATGAGCACAGGAAAGATTGTGGTTTTGGCAGGATGGTGCTTACTCATAGAAAGCTGTTTTTTCCCCCTGTTGCATAGTTTGGTTAGATAGTCTCTGCTATATTTTGAAGGCACTCATTTGAGGCCAAAAAGACTGCAGAGGGAAAGAAACAGAGTATTGTATAGCTAGACAAGTTGTCAAAACAACTTATTGTAGTTGGCAAGCACCAATTCCTGGGAAGACAGTAGAGGAAGTAGAATCTAATAGACCTATACATGAAAGAGGACATCAATAAAGAGAATTGAAAAATTAAGGGAGTGCCATTCTGATAAAATAAACAGGGCCATCTCACCGCTGTATTGTTATTGGGATGGCTGTCTGTGTAGCATATTTCCTGAGGTGAACTGAGGGTTTCTTGGTGCTGGCAGTGGTCTCTATTGAGAGTGGTGATAACGAATATGACAATAAGGGTTTTATGTAATAGCTCCTAGTTGGATCAGCTTTGTTGCTGCTGAAATCAAAGTGAATTTTAATATTAACTTGTAGGTCTGTGCTTATTAAGCTGGGTGACTTCCTGTGAAAATGAGTTTATAGTAATATGTTCATATGTTTTTATAGAACAATGACCCTGGAGCTCCCTTAGGAAAGCCCTTTTATTCAGTCTTCCTGTTCTATTCTGTGGTTTGATAAGCTATCAATGAAATGTTCTGATACCTACTTGTTTGAATATATTCAAAGAGAAGAAAGCATTTCAGGATTACTAAGTGAATAGTAATTTTTTTTAAAAAAAAGGTTTTAGTCCATGTAACTTTCCTTTAGTCTGGAATTTGAGCAGGACATTTATGTCACTTATATGAGGGTCCACTTCCCCTTTATAACCTGACAAACAGAGTGTTTGTTTACCTTTTAGTCCTCTGTCTAAGCACAACTCATCTTCACAAATGCCTGTAGTGAGCTTAATTTCTAGAAATGTCCAAATAATGGTAAGAATGCTGCAGAGGCAAAGCCATTGGTGATGTCTTCGGAATAGATGTATTAATGAGGTGTTTGTCCAGGCAGCATTGGTACCTGCAATAGAGACAAGCTTTCAGTTTTCATTTTTTCTTTAACCAAGATCAATTTCATTTTAAAATATGAAGAGAATGACATAAATCTTTGGTTTCCAAGGAGTGTCTGGAAAGGAATAGATTGTTAGAGGACAGCACCCACAAACTGAGAAAGCCTGTTGGGGGCCCTTCGAAACCTTGGCTGGAAAATTCCGTTACAAGCCATCCTTCTGCCCAGCTTCATTGGAACAGGGTTTTATAAATGAAACATTGCTTCTGTATTTCCCACCCCCCCAATCGAAGATAAGATTGCAATGTTCATATTACCACTTTATCAAAATCTATTGCATCATTTATTGATAAGTTTTAAAAATTTTCTTAATGGTTCTACCCAAAGGACACCTTGCAAATTTAATTTATTGGTGGTACACTAAACTCTTGATTCCTGATAAAGGCATTCGAACAGTACCATTTATGTCCTAGATAATGGAGGTACAATTAGCCAAGAAAGAGACAAAGTGCCTGGCATTCTAGAGCTCACCTACACAAGATGAGATGGTATTTTTCTCATGATCTTCAGCCTTAGGAGCAAAGAGTTTGTACTTTATTTCTTCTTAGAACTTCTCTCCTTAGTAATCTATATAATTCAACTAGTTGGTCTTAGTGTCTTCAATATTTACAAAATAAGAGTCTGGACTACAAGATTTCCAAGGTATCTCCATCTCAAACATGCTATGCTAAAGCGTATTAGCTGATTATACTATAAACGTATTAGCTGATTATACTATTACCATACTAAGAGCCTTAGGATAATAGAAAGTGTTTCTTAGGCTTTGGCCTTTGAGGAAATAAAATAATTTTTGGCTAATTCTATGGACACAGTCTCCTTGGATTTAGGCCAATACTGAATGTATAAAGGGTGGACTTTGGAATCGGTCCTGAGTTTGAATGCTGGCTCTTCCAGATTTTATCTCAGCAAATCATAACTGCTTTGAGCCTCTGTTTCTTCATAGTTCCTACCTCACAGGATGACTATGAGTATTAGTTCAAATAAACTCTAAATCACTGAACTCAATGCTCAGTGGCACACTGGAGCATAGCTTTGTTCCATAGTCAGTCCCGTTTACATTTCTGGCAAATGTAGTCCTTCTGGCTCTTGCTACCAAAAATATCTTGAGCTAATTCATCTTCCTTTCCCCAAGCTGCTTTTTCCTGCATTAAGCCTTTACTTCAGGACTTTGGTAACTTAGGACTTGGGAATGGGAAACAACTTGAAAAGTGATGATGTCTGGGGAAGGGTGGAGAGCTCTTCATAAAGTGCCATAATTTCACTAGAGTAAGAGGAAAAAAATAGAGATGAAAAGGAAAATAAACAGGGAAAAAGGGGAAATGCTTGTTGGGAATAGATGGGATGGAGAGAGGTCTGGGCTGGTAGGTGAAAGGAAGAGTAGAGAGAGATTCTGAGGCCCAGGTGCTGTCCATTACCAATGTGGCCGAGACAGAGAAAAGGGATTCTTCTCTTCCTCTTTTTGGTATTTTCTTGAGAAACTGAAGAAAAATTGAAATTGTTTTTAGTATGCTTTTTCTGCTTGGCTACTATTTCTTTGGATCAAAACTAGGTATAACCTGGACCACAGCTTTGTTCCTACCTTCCCACCTCCATCACCAACACAACACAGTGAAGAAGTGAGGCTCAGAATTGTTCCAGTGTTTCATAAATTGTCTTTAGACTTCTTTTGTGATTTCTTCTCTCTTCATCAGTTGTTCTTGATGTTAAGTTTAACCCCATAAATGTATAGAAATGATGGCCAACCAGATGTGATTCATACCAGACATCAGTCCCCTCATATGGCCTAATTACTAGTGCATGTCACTTACATGCTGACTTTAATTCATGTGTTTATACTTGTTAGGGGTCAGATTTGCAAAGCAATTTTATATTAGTCACAACAAATTTGTGCTTAGTTTCAGAGGAAGGAACTCTACATTTTAGGCATTATTATGTTTTAGAATAATCTTTGGAGGATTAGATAGCCAATTAATCAAGATGCCTGTAAGAAATGTTAGCAGATAAACAATATCCAATAAAATACTATTAGTCATTGTTGTTGTTTAGGAATTAAGTGTAGTTCAACCAGGGTAATTGTTGAGTCATGAAATTGTTCTCTGTAAGATTAACCACTGACATACGTAGATGTGCTTCAATTGGTGTGTCTAGGAACTTGTTGCCACCCCAGGGCTGGGATTTCAAGGGCTACGTGAAGACTTCCTGATGTAAATAACACACTTTTTATAAGGTGGATTTTATACATTATCTAATGTCCATTTTAGAAACTTTCTCTTGTTTTTATTTTTGGCATAAAAAAGGAATTCATAAATTTACATTTTATTTTTTGTTTTTAAAAAAGGAATTCCCACTGGATTATGTAACATTAAGCATTTGGCTACAGAAAAATTAGAAAAGCTGTGGCCATCAGGAATAAATATTGGTAGTAGCACTGATGGAATTTCACACATGTAGTTAATGTGAGAAAAGTAGAAATACTTACATAGAACTTAGATAAGAAAATCGGCTTTTTAATAAAAATATAAATGGAGGCATTTGTTATGAAAATGGTAGCCTTTGAAATTGGCTTCCTCCTTTCACATAAGAGGAAACACCTTAAGTCAGATGATTATTTTTTCTTTGATAAGAGTGAAAAATAATCAAGTCAATCAATACACATTTTATTATGAAAAATACTTGGAAGAATTCTATGGGTATAAGCTAATGCAAGATGACAATTCGTTTATTAAAAAGTGTTTTGAATGTCCTCTTCCATTGATCATGTGCAACTGGTATAAACAAGGATCCTGTGTATGGTAGAGGGCCTATATTTGCATCCCTTTGCATACTTAGACATTCTTTAGCAGGACTAATTTATTGACAGTATTTCTCAGTCCTTTGTACAATTACAATGTGTACATCAACAGCAGCAACATTTGAAGGTAGGTTCTTCTGTTAATGTAGCCAGAAGAATATTAAAAAATCATTGTATTGGTTTTGATTCATTGGGTGAAATAGGTTTGCTCCATGAGCTTTCCATTGCACAGGACAAAAATGCTATGGTCAGGAGACATGAAGGCAGCTGAAGAATCAAGAAAAGCTACATTGGTTTTGTTTGGGGAGCGCCTGGCTTCTCATCTGCTTGGGAAAGGAGCAGGCTTTATTGCCAGTTGCCAAGTGCTCTAATGCTGAGAAGTATGTCAGCTGTGGTTACTCTGGGGATTTTGGCGGTGATAAGCACTTTTTCTTGAGAAAAATCAGCATAGATGCCACACACTGGAATTGGAAGAATTGCTTTTATTTTCTATTTTCTTTAAAAAATCAAATTTGCTTTTCCTTCCTTTCCCAGCTGTTGCAGCTTCCTTGATTTTTAGCTCAGATGATGGGAGTAACACATGTTCACTGAAACCTAAAGGAAAGCTCATTTCTTTTCTTCCTATGTGAACCCCTTGAAGTCACGATACTGGCTAACCCTAACTGAATAATATATTCAGAAGGAAATTTGTCAGGGAGGAGTGTTCATGGGTGAAAACCACAGTGGGTGGAGGTAATTGAATCAGTAGTTCAAGGATATCAGTGTAAATGACATACATTAGGAAACTTGAAATTGCCATCTCCAGGATGTTTTTAGCTGAAAACCTTGGAGACCTAACCTATTCCATGGAGAAGTCTTTTTATTCCTCATAATTTATAGCAGGGAACAAAATACATATTTAGAAGTTGGATTGGCTGAATTAGTACACAGTAAGTCAGGCATTAAATAAACCTGACCTTTTCTGTTGATTCTTAAGGTCATATCTGTTCCCACTGAGCTTGCCCTCATGGTAAAGAACTAAAATTCCCTTCCAGGTCACCATAGGGGAGGATGAGAGTAGCTTTTATTCTTGATGTCCAGATCAAACTCATTTCTCTACCATCTCTTATTTTACATAAAGAAACTAATCAGCTGACTTGGCTGCAGATTGTGTTTTAAAATTTGCCCCCTCCTTTCTGAAGAGCCTAGTGCCTACAGACTATTTATCCTCCTCCTCTGGACCTATCTTTACTCTCATTATTGAAGGAGGCTTTGCCTTCCTGTAATTTCTTTTCTGTTGGCTTTTCTTGGGAAATCAATTTAAGAACAATTACTGACTATTTCTGTATGACTGTTTCAGGCACTTTACATACTGTATTGGTCAGGATTCTCCAGAGAAAAAGAACCAATAGGATGTATAGATAGGTAGACAGGCAGACAGACAGATTTTTGTCTATCTATATCTCTCCATCTAGCTGTATATCTATACACACACATATACACATTTATTATAAGGAATTGGCTCACACAGTTATGACAGCTGACAAGTCCCAAGATCTGAAGACAAGCTGGAGACCCAGGAGAACTAATGGGGTGACTCCAGTACAGTCTGAAGGTGGGAAGTAGGAGAGCTGATTGTATAGTTCTAATCCAAAGGCTGGTAGGTTCAAGGTTCAGGAAGAGCCAGTGTTTCAGCTCAAGTCCAAAGGCAGGAAAAACTAATGTCCCAGCTCAAAGGCAGGCAGGCAGGAGGAATTCCCTATTAATCCCAGGAGGCTTTGCCTTTTTATTCTATTCAGGCATTCAACTGATTGGATGGGGGCCACTCACATCAGGGAGAGCAATCTGCTTTACTCAGTCTATAGATTCCAATGTTAATATCATCCAAAAACACCCTCACAGACATACCTAGAATGTGTTTGACCAAATATCTGTGTACCCTGTGTCCCAGTCAAGCTGACACATACAAGTAACCATCGCACATGCTTTACCTCATTTAATCCTGACCAAAATACAGCCAAAAGCCCCGTGAGGTAAATACTGTTGGTTATTATCACCAAATTTAATGATTAAACATATTGGTTTCTGGAGTGAGGTTACCCTTTGTCAAATTCTGTCTCTACGACTTATAGTATAACAGTAGGCAAGTTACTTAACTTCAGTTTCCTCATCTCTAATTTGGGGATGATAATAGTTCATGCCTTGTTGAGTTATTGTGAGAATTAAATGAGCTAATGCATGTAAAACACTTTGCTTTGATGACTAGGACATAGCTTACTACTCAGTGAAGGCGAGCTACCTTTTATACACACAAAGAAATAAAGGCTCATAGAGGTTAAGATCCTTGGCCAAGCTCACACAGCCAGTAAGTGGTGAAAGTAGGATTTGAACTTATGCTGACTCCAAAATCATGTGTTTAGCCATTCCTCTCTACTGATCTCTGCTTTACAGAGAGTCAGTATAATAAGGCTAAGGCTATGGTATCAGACTCCATGGGTTCAAATCCTTACCAAAAGACTTTAGGCAAGTTACTTAACTTCTCTGTACCTTCGTTTCCTCATCTTTAAAAGAGAAATAATAAAATGGTACCCTTCTCAGGGTAACATAGAATCAAATGATTTCTAGGGACACTGCCTTTATCTGTGAATTTTAAGTGATAGAATTTCAGGCACAGGAAGACTGTTCAGGAGAGATTTCTTCAGTTGCCCTCAAGTTATGCCACTTGATCCCTGGATAGGTAAGATTTATGAAATCTAGAGAAGTATTGAAAGACATTAATGTATTCTTAATCACAGATAATCTTGTTTTGAAACAAATTTCTTAGAAAACTTTTTTGAGAGAGACTGTGAAAATAATGGTTTTTATTCAGAATAATTTTATGTATCCTCAAAATGAAGTTGAAACCAGTGGATGGGAGGTGGAGGGAAACCAAGGAGGAGGCCATTACAGGGTGAAAACCCGAGGGCCTCCTTTTGTGACTCTCTTGCCCATTTAATAGAAGCCATGAAAGATTCACTACCTGGGACCAAATATTTCCCTTTCCAGTACATAAGACAAGAAGACTCAGAATTTCAGAATGTTGTATCTGACTTTTCAATGGTCAACCAAAAGCAGCTGAAAAGGCGAGAGCCCTCAGAACTGTTTTCCTACATATGTATTTGTTTTTAGACAAATGTGTTTGTTTGAAGGTCTGAACACCATGGAAATGGGCACCATGGAAATGCATAGTTGGGGAGCAGAAGCCCTAGAAGTGTTGACTCAATCCTTAATCATTCTGTGTGATGGATTAAATCCCACATGCTTCAGTTTGCTGTGTGTGAGGTCTTTCAGCACAATTTGTAATAAATGGCGCAATCCTGTATGAAAGACACAAGAAACTTACTGATTTTTTTTTCAAGAGATTAAGGAGAGGTTGATTGTCATCTGGCTGTTGCTTGTAGAAAGAGAATTCCAGAGAAAAATCATACTGTGTGTCTTAACCCGCCCCCCCCAAATGTTTATAAACACATGAAATCAGGTTAAATTTAACATTAAAGGCAGCTTTCAGGGGGAAGCATAAAATCCATGTGCAGATAGAAGGGAGTGTGGAAATGAAGGGGAGAAATGTAGGGTTACTCTCATGTCTAAAAGTGATGGGAGAAATCATAAGCCAATTGCGTATCTTCTTCAACACTTATTCCTTACTTTATTTTAAAATTTAACTCTTGAAGCCATAGCTAGAAATCTGTCTTCCTTACCAAGTTTCTCCTTGAGTTACCTACCACCCATCTGCCTTCTGCAATTTGGAATCTTGTCAAAGTAGGCAGTAGTTGTTGAAACTATTGGAATCAGATGAAAATTTTATGGTAAACGTCAGATGGAAATGTCCTTTCTGCTATACAATAGCAGTTACTTTATTATTACACCCTTTTTATTTTCATAGAATTATAAGTATTTTTTTTTTTTTTGGCTATTGAGATGAACAACATTACTCAAAGAAAAAATACTTAAGAAATAGGAGACCAAGAGGGAAAATACAATTGAGTCTGGGAACATTTTTGCCACAGCTAAATAAATAAGAAATAATAAGAAGTACAATATAATAAGAGATGAGAAATACTGAGGTTCAAGCAGACTGTTTTATTTAATTCCATTGAATTTTATTGGATCAAATTTGATAGAGACAATGTCAATGGACATGTGCAAGGAGATTGGTAGTGGAATGCCTGGGGCTGTTGTATCATTGACATGAACATGTATAAACAGAAAAAGAATGTTGAGTAATTCTGAATATAATAGTGATTTTTAGATATCAAATTTCAGTTTTTCAAATGCACAGACCCAGCAGGTTGAAGCAGAACTGTCACTTGAATCTAGTTCTTGATTTCAATATACTAAAAATCAAATACATCAATACCAAATGTTTTCTTTTCTTCCTTTGCAAACAAATGTTTAGTGTTTTCCCGGCGTTGCTGAACTCCTGGCTAAAATATATATTTCAGAAAGCTTAATTTTTGGAGGAGAAATATACCTTAAGTGGGCTGCTAGCAATGGTTAAACATCAAACTTAGATTGCCTTGGATTTCCTTGGTTTTCTTACAGAGTAAAACTTCCATAGCACAGCTGAAGAGTCAGTTTACAGCAGAAATATTTTCAAAAGCTTGATTTTGTGTCCTAAAAGTAAAGCCAAAAGAAATGAGATTGTTTTAAAAAAACTAAACATCTCTGGTGGATTATCAGAGTGAAATAAATTCAGTTATGCATACTCAGCAACAAGCCATACTTTGGTCAGCTATGTTTTGAGAGAATCTGTGTAATAGGAACAGAGCTAGCACCCAAAGGTTGACCATAGATGATATCGCCAGCCTTTGTAGGGAGTTTGTAAGACCTTTTTATCTTCCAATATTCTGTGTACTTTTAAATTTCTTTTCATTGAAATGGCCTCATTCTTGATCTTATACATTAAGACTTGTATCTGGAGTCCAATTTTATGTAGTCCAAATGAAGCTCTAGAGTGTATTTGTATAGGTGAAGTTGAGAATTGACAATATGGGTAACTAAAATAGATAACTCAGACCTTTCAGAACTCACCCTGATGCCTAATTAACTTTTCAGACATTGATCAGATTGTCTAAGCAATTGTCAGCTAACCACCCACTTTATGGATACATATTTTAATTAATCAGTACACCTATATTTCTCTGTAGCTTTCTCATGGACATACAGAAAGAGACTGAATTGTCGAAGCACTGGCAAATTAAGTTGGTAAAATGGTAAATCCAAACAAACAGGAATCACTGGTTTATAAAAAATTCTTGACTCATAATTGCATATATACAAAGTTACCCTCCTCTCAGGTACATAAACAATAATTTAAGTTCCATAACAAAAAGACCTTGTATTTATTCCTAGAACCCCTTATAATGCCTGACATATAGTATGTGTTCAATAAATATTTGTTAAATCAATGGATTCTATTGTATAGAGGCTCACTGCTACCCTAGATTTAGTTACACACCGGGTCAAATCAAATCTCTTCCTTTCTCCTCCACTTTTAAGAGTAAGCATTTAGGGCTTCCCTGGTGGCGCAGTGGTTGAGAGTCCGCCTGCCGATTCAGGGGACACGGTTCGTGCCCCGGTCCGGGAAGATCCCACATGCCGCGGAGCGGCTGTGCCCGTGAGCCATGGCCGCTGAGCCTGCGCGTCAGGAGCCTGTGCTCCGCAACGGGAGAGGCCGCAGCAGTGAGAGGCCCGCGTACCACAAAAAAAAAAAAAAAAAAAAAAAAAGAGTAAGCATTTATATAGGCTGCTTCTAACTTACAAACAGGTTGTGTTTAAAAATTCATACAGTTTAGTCATTTGGAACCAAGACTGCTTCTCTCATACATACATTTATTACGAGTACTGATTCAGCATTCACTCTCGCCCCGGCACAGTTCTAGGCTCGGGGAATACAGTGGTGAACAAGACACAATTCCCTATTTCCACTAGCTCTTAGAACAGTGCCTGGCACATAGCACATGCTCAATAATTGCTAACTACTATTCTTAAAGATTGACCCTACTATTTTCAGGGATGTTTATTCAGAGTCCTTAGTGTCTGAACTAAGCTATCAGCTTATTTCACTTACCAAAACAAATTTGAATGGAAACACTGTGTAAGAAAAGCCAGATGCTATTTTAGATATTTTCTTATATTATTTCATTACTCTTCCTTGAGCACCCACTTCAAAAAGGAAAGATCTTGCTCTTTTTTTCTTAATGTCCTTGCTAGGTGGTCTTGGCAAGTCATGGACCTGTCCATGTGATTCTCATCTGAAAATAATGAAGAAATGTTAAAATTCAAAGTCACATGGAGAACACAGCAGAACTTAGTAAATTAATGTTTGCATAGTGCTTAGAAATCTGAGGTTAAAATTGCTAAGGGAAATGTACAGAACTATTATTGCCACTAAAATTATGATAGACATTTTTTCCTCTAACAAAAAATACTTCATTTAATTGGTGTTTGTATTTTAAAAGTTATATGCAATCTTAAAGCAAATGTTCAATGTTTATCTAAAGGAAAAACAGAGATCATGTCATTTCATTATTATGTGATATAAAAAATTTCCAAGGAATCACTAGTTTCAGGTAAATAAATGGCACTTAAGACTTTATGACCTACCAGTCTGGATAGAAGGATGATTGCCTCTTCTTGCATGAGTGACAGGTGGCAGGTTCAGTGAAATAGATTTCAAAGGTCTCCCGATTTATGCCTCTCTTCTCTAGCCGTTGTTGGCATGGAGTAAAGTAGCGATGCACTCCAATTCCAAGAGTAAGGAGGATTTGGGGGCTTTTTGTTTGTTATTTTGGTGTGTGTGTGCCTGTGTCTTGTCAGGTCTTTTGTTAATTCCATCAATTCAGTGGTCTAACTAAAATGGCAGACAATAAACACCCCATAGCAACAGGCTGTGATTTCAAACTGGGTCTGAACATACTCTTCCTAGAAAAGTGACTCTTCCATGTTGACTTCATTCATTGTCTACAGTGTGAAAGGTCATTGTATGATACCTTCTCTTATCAGCAGAAGATGGTATTTAAATTGTAAAATTTAAGAGAAAATATCTTAGCCCTAAGTTTTATTTATTTGAGAAATATATAGTGAACACCTACCATATGTTAGACACAGTTCTGGTCACTAGTGATGCTATGGGGAGTAAGATGAAAGTCTTTGGCTCACAAAGCTCATATTTTGGTGGGGAAGACACATAATAAGCAAATAAATATATAATTTCAGTAAAGAATAAATACTATGAAAAAATAAAGCAGGGTAGGGTAGAATGAAGGTGGTGAGCCATTTTAATCTGATGGTTGGTGTCGGTCTCCTGAAAAGGCGGTATTTGAGTAGAGATGAGAATAAAGAGAATGAAAATGCCAAGCTCTAGAGGAAGAACATTCCAGGCATAGGTAAAAAGATGTCCTCAGGCGCTGAGGTAATACTTAGCCTAGTGTTTGCCAAGAAAAGAACACTTTATGAACTTTGACAATCTTCAGAATCTTGAAGAGTCAGGTAGAGACTGGCTCATATGACGTACTCTTGTTTGCCTTGTACAACCTGTAGGCCTGGAGGACTTTAAGCCATCCTTACAATATAATTTCCAGTCTTAGATTTTAAGACATATTCATGATACTTTTGATTTTAGTAAAACCATAAAAGGAACAAATGCCTTCAGTCAGTGGCACAGGACTGAATCTATTCTCATAAGACTTCAAGTTTACTCCTCCAAAAGTGCTTGAAGAAGGAAGGCCACAAGACAGTTAAAGCACCACAGTGAGAGATGCAGGGTGACTGGGAGGGTAAGAAGAAAGATGAAAGCATAGCACTGTAGGTGTGACTTTATTTTCAGCCTCCTCCACTTAGAAAGCATCTGCCTTCACAATCACCTGTAGGTACTTCCTACCCACTGGTTTTACTGATCTTGTTAGATGCATGAGTATGAGAGATGTCTGTTGTAATGTTGTAATCTGTAATGTTGTTCTTTTTCTGGAAATTTCTGATTGTTCTGAAAATACTGACACTTCTTATATGACAGCAATCTTTCTTAAAACGTTTTATGAAAATAAAAAAAAATTAAACCACAATTTTTGATGTATTTGGAGTTACTATCTCCTCAGTAGAGGTCTATGGAAAATCATTTTGTAAAACACATTATCAGATCCTAAATTTGTCATAACTTCAGAATTTTGTATATTGGGTGTTTATTGTGACAGACACCTGTAGAAACAAATTATTCTCCCATACCTTCTTTGTTATTGGAACATGAAAGACACATTCGTCTCTTACCCTGTTTTGTCTGTAAAAGATAGTTTAAAGCCTCAGACTTGAATCTAGATATGTAGAACAGCAGGGGGGATGATGTCTATTAGTGACATTGTAGTTGTAAAGTAAGTCTGAACCTTTGCTTTATTTATGTACATACTCCACTGTCATTTATTTTGTGCCTTTACAAAAGTAATTGAAAAAATAGTTCTTCACTAGCTATTGCAGTCTTTTGTAAAAGACTACCTTTGTTAGGGTACATCACAAACTGCAGTGTGTAGTACTGGAGGCCATGATGGGAATGTTTGGAAATAGCTTGATCACTGAAGGCTATTTATGGACTCTTAAGAAAAAAAAAGAGAATGCCATAAGAAGTAACCAAAAATTTTCCTCTAAATCAGCCTTTGGAGTAGTAAAAGCACACGGATTCTGAAGCAAAAATATTTTTTCCTTACTCAAAGTTTACCACCACATCCCCCAAATTAAAGAAAAGAGGGAGGGAGGTGGAAGGGAAAAAGGGGGGAAAGGGAAGAAAAGGGGGAGAATGTTAAAAGGGAGAAATGGGAAAGAGAATGCGTCTCTTGGCATGTAAAATACTTCTATTAAAATCTGTAGACATTTTCTGTTTTTTTCAAATATTGTTTCATTATACAGTCTTGAAAGTTTAAAATTGACCGATTTACTGTAAGACACATTAAAGAAATGCAATTTCTATTTTTAATAAAGGTAGCTCATGTTTCATGTGAGATCACACCAGCCCTCCAATGTAATTAAGTGTATGGATTTCTAATGCACTTCAAATACCCATGATGGGTAGTTAATAGAATTTTTTTAGTTAAGTGTTAGGACACCACAACTATAGTGGAACTATAGTGAGATGATGTAAAATAGATGCTACCAAGTAATGGAAATTACAAGATATTTTGGTCTAATTTGTCTAAAACTGTTCATGACAGAGAAATCTGTTTTAGCTGAATGTCCAAAGTGATAAAGGGCTGGTGTGTTTGAATGAAGAAAAAGTGTGTGAAGCAAAGACTGTACTTTGTAGGCTGTAGAACCTCTCTGCACTGCACAGGTATTCCTAGAGAGCTCAAATGTAACTTTATGGGAGGGAGAGTGTACTTGAGGTTAGACTAGTAGCTCCTAAAGCAAATACGATGTCCCATGATTTCCTTTAACATCAGAAGAAGAAAAAAAATAACCCACAAGTAGAAACTGCAGGTGCTCCCTTTTTATTGCACCATGTAAAGAGAAAATGTAAAATGGACAAGCTTTTGACAATCATGTTCTCTTCATCAAGATGTTATTGTTATTTTAGTGAGTCCACTAAAGAGAATTATCTAGAGCTTCTTGTTTTTACTTCTTTGTGTACTTGATGAGTATGATTACCATTTTTACCTCATGTATTTAAACCCCTCTGCCATAATCCCATATTCTGCCTAAAAGCCATGTCTGTAGGAGCTGTTTCCCTTTCCCTGGAATAGTTTTTTGGGATATGACTGCATTTAAGCAGGTGCGGTAAATGCATTTTTGGCGATTTTCACTGTCGTGTGCAAGTGCAAAACATCTGACATAATTAAGCTGTGATTAATAGACTCTATTAGTAAAATAAGCTCGTTTTATGAATGACGACCTCACACCCATTCAACATAGCCTTTCTTTGACAAATGCACTGCATTCACTTATGTAGAACAGCATTGTATGCCTGGAAAGTGAATAAACATTTGCCAGGCTACCTTCCAGAGTTTTCCATTAACCATCTTCTAATTCCCTTCTTGTAGTGTGCAGAGGGAATCAATTTTATTTTTAAATGGAACAAAGGGACTGGCCTAATACCACAAGGGCCAGTGATTGTCAGAATCATGAGAAATCTTTAGTTAATTTTGGTCCTGAATTGTTCTTAGTCCTGTGTTTTTCTCACTTTAGAATTTAAAGCATCCTATTAAAAATGGCCACCATACAAGGGAGGAGGGAGTGAAGGAAAATAATAAAGAACAGTGGCAACTGAGTTGATGCTGTATAAATAAGCACATTTGCTGTGTCTCTTTTCTGCAGTTTTTATGTCCCACTGATGAGAGAACTGGTTTGAGATGTAAATTGCTTCCCTTTGATTGAACCAGGGAGGAGATGTCATGTAACTCATCTCATCAGCATAGAGCATTGTGCGCCTTTGGTGAATTATAGGATAACCCAGCTAGGAAGAATTCCTTAACCTCTCTCTGCAGCTCTGTTCCAGTGTTTAATTACCACTAAAGGGAAGTACTTCCCTTCTGTTCACCTGACTGCCTTCTGTGGTCTGAGCTCATTTCTTCTGATCCTGTCCTTAAATATTTTGTAAAGGATCACTGGAAAGTGCCATGGTTTTAACCACGTGTATCCTGTAAATTAGAATATAAAGTTGTGAGGAGGTTTTTTGTTTGCTTGCTTGTTTTAGGTGGAGAGTATTTAAAAGATTGCTTTGGAAAATGAGAAAGGGGATGAAGAAGTGACCTGGAGGTGATATTTTCCATAGTTTATCTCACTTGCTTAGATTTAGGATAAACCTGGAGGGGCAGCTCTACATGAAACCGAGAACTGGGTAGGAGCAGAGGTAGAAGTTGGGGGGTAGGAGCTCCCCATGATATCCATGAGATTGTGTTCTCTATGAGCAAAGAATTAGTAACTGGATTTAAAACAAAAGAATTGGAAATAGGCCTGCAATCAATCTAGCCTGGTATCTCAACAAACCAGGGACTTTTTTTTTTTTTTATAAGAAATTCAGGGCAGATATCACAGCCCTATCATGACAGCACGGCCTTTTCTTCCTCCCCTTCTATTAAATCTACATTTTGAAGGTGGATGGTGCTGACTCATAAATTAAATTGGAGTAATACATACAGTGTATATATATTTCTGTCACTTTGTCTCAAATTAAACACGAACCTTCTCCCCTGACAAGATGATAGAAAAGTTAATTGCTCACCCTGGCTTTAAATTGGAATTTGAATTTGCAAAATGCTAAAGGTTTATGAGATCTAAATCATGAGGAGCTTAAATTACATTCCTGTGATAAAATATTAATAAATCAATTAAAACATAAGCCGAGTATAATATTACTTTTTTTTTGTAGGAACCTTGAACACAATAATTCATTAGGGTGTAGTGCAGTAACAATTATTGTATCTTTTTTTAATTTTCTTTTTATTAGTTTTTTTTGATAAATACATCATCAGATAACATTCCACAGGGTGTATTATCATTGCCCCAATGTAGCATCCAGAAATTCTGTTGCACCCCTAAACAAGAGCTCACAGCCTAAATTATCTGCTGTTACTTATCCTTGTTAGCATTAGCTACTTCTTTTGCTGAAGGGGTATTTTCCTCTTGGGAACATCTGTTCAGTGCCAACTCTGCCATTTTGTGGTTTCTGAATCTCTCCTCTAAAATGGGCATACTCATAATATTACTACCTCAGAACTGGCACAAGAATCGAATTAGATAATGTATGTGGAAAACATTTGTAGTTGGTAAAGCACTGTAAAGTGTTAATTATTACTATTATAAATTGGGAAATTTTGATCTCTAGGAGGACTCTTAGACATTACTTATTAACCAGCCCCCTCATTTTAAATATCAAGGATCATAGGTCCAGAGAGGTTAAGCCACTTGTCTGATGTCACACAGCTAGATAGTGAAATTGCTCAAACTAAAATCAGGACTTCTAAATCCCAACTCAGAGTGTTTTCTACTCTCTACCCTGAACCCACAAAATTGCTAGGAAGGTCACATCAAATTTTGTATGTTATTTACTCTCATTTACTCTCTCCATATTTTTTTCTCTTTGAAGCTGTTTTTGGTTTATTTGTTTTTTGTTTTTGGGGTCTTTTTGACTGACAACAATAGTGACTTTACGGAATAATTTTCTAAGGGGCCTAGTGACACAAACATTTATCCCTACAGCTGTCAGGAAGGGGTTCTTTTAGCTGAGGAGATACTGCCCTGTCCTGCTGCTCCCCAAATGATGGCACAGCAGTATGTCTTCCTCTCCTACAGGGTTCTGGAGGAAACCTCAGATGAGGAAAGACAGTGGCCTTGCTTTTTAAATACTTCTCCCATGTGATGATGGATTGAGGATTCACTCACCACCAATTTTACCTCCTTCCTGTTCTCTGGACCTAGATTGTGGGTTTTCCTGCCTCCCTTCCCTCCCCAAATCACTGGAATTTGCCTTTTATTTATTTTGAAAATAAAGAAAACCACCCTTTAAAACTGAACAGATCTTTTCCAAATAATGATGCTTGGAAATGAATAGATTTATTTCTTCTTCTGATGCTAAGATAACTCTAGCTCAATGGATATCAGCAGATAAGAGAATAAGAGCCTGAGTGCTCATCCTACTTTTCCTAATAGCATGAGATGTTATATCTGACAAGTTTTTATCATTTCATCTTTGTTTCCTCTTCTCAGCAACAGTAATGACAAGATCAACCTATTCTAGTGGTTTGAAGACTTCCATTAAATGATTATGAGATATTTGCAAAATGATAAAGGATTATGTAAGTGACATCTAATAATATTCTGTGATCTTCTAGGTATGAGTTCAGGAAGAGTGGGTAAATTCATAGAAGCCATAATATTCACATACATAATCATATATTGTTTTTGCATAATATTCAGAGCATTGTGAACAAAGATAATATGGTCTCTGTCCTGAAGGTTTACGAGTGGGATATATTATTTTACACGAGAGAAAAAAAAGATACTTAAGACATAAAGAAGTTAATTGAAACAGAGAAACTGTTGGAACTGTAAGATTAGTAAAGGATATCAATAAAAACTAGATCCTAAGGAAAAGTAGATTCCATAGTGGCATTTAGAAAAAAGTGAAATGGTTCATGAAAAAAAAGCTGTTGATCAAAGTATTGCAATATATCAGTTGTCAACTGTCTTAAAACCTCAATTAAGAACTTAGAAATAGACAAAATATGCTTTTAAGAAGGCAAATGAGATTTGATGAAACCCAAGAACTTTACATATTACATAGTCCTTCAGAGTATCTCTGATTTTAAAAATGCATACTATGTACCAAACCTTATGTAGATATGATACAATTTTTTTCTCATAACAATACTTATAACATTCATTTTGGGAATGAGGAAATAGATTCAGGGATGTTAAATAAAGTGCACAAGAACAGAGAGCCAGGATTCAACCAGGTCTGTCTGACTTCAGAGCTTCTTTCCCTTTTCATTACTCTATACTATCTTTCACAGCAGACTTGAGGCAATAAAAAAACATAAAAAAATACACAAGAATTATATAAACGTACTGTGGAAGAGGAAGCAGGAGGAGAGGAAGTTTTATTCCTAGAGGCAGACTCACTGAAAGCAATGAGAAGTGAAATGGCAGTTCAGAGCTTAGCTGAACAATTAGAAAAAGCACACAAAAGGGTCACAAAAGCATATCATGTTGTATAGGATAAACTGACCCATATGTCTGTATTATCTTTGGCAGTATCATAATACCTTATTTTTATCTGGATTATCTTTTATTATTAAGAAGCTTTTCCTTTTTTGGTTGTTTATTAGTTTACAAAGCATTTTGATATATATTATTTCATTTACAGAAAACCTATATGGTAAGAAAAGGAGTATTCCTTTTCCCATTTTACAGATGGGGGAACTGAGGCTTGAGTAGGTTAAATGATTTGCCAAAGTTTTATTAATAATACATGGCAGACAGAGTGTAAGAATTCAGAACTTCTCACGCCAGTATACTTTCACTATATCAAGTCATTTCTTTAGAAAATTGGAAATAATTATAAAGATTTCCACCTTAATGTTTAAAAGAAAATTGTTTAGTTAACTAGAAAATTTACTTATTTTCTCCTTTTATTCTCTTATTGTAGAAAAAATGAGACATTGCAGTAGCAAATTCTAGAGATTAAAGCAACTCAAACATATCTGTCAGTCACCCACATGAGGTAATTTTGCAGATACTAATTGTGGTCCTCTAACTTCTTCCCCACATCTTCCATATTACTTGTCATTCTACAACCATAGCTTCATTTCATAGCTTCATCTGGAAGTCTCAGGTTTGGTCTAAGGTTTAAAGTCCCCTATTGCAAATATGCTTATGGTGGGAGACATACAATGGTCAACTAATGTAAATACTTAGTTGACACCTTATAGTGGGTTAGTCCAGTTTTAGGGACAGGAATGGCAAATCACTTAATTGAGGGAAGAGTTGAAGAGGAGCTAATAAATGAAGTTCTCTTTCTGCCAATTAAGAGGTCATAGATGATAAATGCAATTCTACTTCATACCTTCTTATGCAAAAACCAAATAGACAATCAAACAAATAAATAAGCAAACAAAAACGAGACACATAAAACCTCTCTTCCTTTAGAAGACAGGCACAATCCCAAAGCACAAACTATGGAATACTATGAAATTTAGACCAAGTTAAGGGGGATATCGAGAGTGTGTTTAACATATGTGGTAGCCAGAACCTGCAAAGTAGATGGAATGACCCTGAGGGACACATGCTACTGTTACTTACATGGAACAGGGAAGTCTAGGCTCTAGGTGGTCTGTGGATGCAGCCCTGAGCCCTATTCTACAATACAGGTCAACAGAGAAGCTGGCAGTGAAAGGAATGGAACCAACCTGCCACATGTACCAGACCAGGATGTGAGGGTGGCAAGGTGAAGATAGTTACCCATATTAGCTTTTGCCATGTTGATCACATTTAGGAGAAGAAAAAGAAACATTAAATTATGACCAGCAAGATCTGTAACATATAGGACTCCATGCAAGTCCTTTAGGGCTCCCATCAATCCAAATGGGGGAGTTACTGAGCAGAGGCATATTCCTTGAACAGTGTGCATAGCAGAGCTGGAGAGAAAAGATATAATGTGCCAGCAAACATGGCACCATAATGAAACTCCATAGCACCCCAATTCACTCCTCCAGCCTCTTCTATTCAGCAAAAAGCTGATAAAATTGGCTGATTGAAAAATGAGAAATAATCAGAAAGGAACCAGCATTGGACCCGTTCTTAGCTAATTTAAAGCAAAAGTGACATAAGGAAAAGCAGATCAAGATATATACCAGAAAAAGAGTTATACCAGAAAATAATATATTTTCTCCATAGTAGCAAAGAAATAGAAGAAACTGTAGCTTTTTAAAAATAAGAGGTCAAAGATTAGATATACAGGATTAAAGAGGTAAAACAAAAAAAAGAGAAATAAAATGACCTATGAAAGAACAGGAAAGGAATGGAAGAGAAAAATAAAACTTTTAGAACTAAAAGCCATGTTAGATATAGAAAGTAGCAGAAGGAAAGAACTTCTAACAATACCACCAGAATTGTGAATGAGAAAAAAAAAACTTAAAAATAGTTTTTATGGCTTCCCTGGTGGCACAGTGGTTGAGAGTCCGCCTGCCGATGCAGGGGACACGGGTTCGTGCCCCGGTCCGGGAAGATCCCACATGCCACGGAGCGGCTGGGCCCGTGAGCCATGGCTGCTGAGCCTGCGCGTCCGGAGCCTGTGCTCCGCAACGGGAGAGGCCACAACAGTGAGAGGCCCGCATACCGCTAAGAAAGAAAAAAAAAAAATAGTTTTTAAATGATGTGAGAAAGTGTAATTATGATTGGCAACTCATATCTCAAATAAAAATGTTATCTCCCTAATAAATCAGAGCTCCTGCAAATTGATAAGGAAGAAGACCAACAACTCAGTAGGAAAACTGGCACAAAACATTCAAATGGCTCTTAAACATATTAATATATATTCCACTCATACATAATAAGATAAATAAAGATTAAAATATTCATGATAAGAGAAATGCAAATTAGAAAAACACCAAGATGCATTTTCATCTATCAAAATGCCAAAAATAAACAACTTCAAAGGGAGAATAAATTTTATAATATCTACCAAAATAACAAGTACATATGCTTCTTAACCCATCAATTCTGGTTTTAAGAACTTATTCCACATGAGTAAAATAATATATACATAAGATTATTCACTACAGCATTGGTTGTTGTTGGAAATATTGGAAACAATCTAAATGTTTGTGAAAAGGGGCTTAGGTTAATGAACTATTGGATTTCCATTCAATATACATATTTTAAGTGAAAAATGCAAGATGTAGAGCAGCATGTATTATATAAAAACATACATACAAAGAATATATTTTGTTTTTACTGGCATATCTGTTTTTTGAAAAGCAACAAACTAATAGCAGTAGTTACCTGTCAGAGGATGGTGTAAGAACTGGGTGGATGGAAAACAGGATGAAAGGTAGACTTTTTACTGTGTATCATTTCATACATTTGTATTTTGGAATCATGTAAATGTGTTATCTGTTAAAATTGAATAAACAAAATTTTATGTTACACCTTTGGAAGGCAAAGGAATAATTGGGACAACTGATATTTGTGAAGGAAAAAAAGAACAGAACAAATGGAAAACAATTTCAATGTATAATAGAATAAAATTTTTCTGGAAATAGTCCTGAATTTTTATACTGAAAAGGGCACACTGTATCCTAGGAAAATCATGGTGCTGAGCAATAAGCACTGAGATCCATCCTGATGAAATTACAGAAATTCCTGGCTGAAGAAAGATAACTGGAAAGCATATATGAAAAATATCAAAAGGTGAGAGATTGGATTTGCCTCAAAATTTTAAAATGTAAGTACTCAGAGTCTATAACACCATGAACTATTCTGGTAAACAAGCAAAACAGCAAAATTTTAGTGATGAGTTTAGGCTACCAAAATATTAAGAGAAGCCATGATAAATAAACATTAGTGAATCTCAAATCAACTTAAAAATAGACTTATGACTAAACAATGTGGGTAGGGAGGGGAGGATGTTATAGAATAGAAAGTAAATTGTGTAAACCTTGATGATATAGAAATAATAACATGACAGAACCTGAGAGGTTTGAAAGGTAAAGAGGAAATAATAGGATGCAAGTGTGGATTCATTCACCTGTGTTTCATAGCTGGGAATGAGGGATCAATAATGTCTAAATTTGGCAAACTAAGTAACACAGATGTAGATGCATCATTTAAAGCTATAAAAATAATAAGAAGAATTAAAAGTAACAACTGAATCAAAGTCCAGTCGTGAGAGGAAAGAGAGAGTGGAGGACAAAAGGAAGTGTAGGGGAATATTTTCATTATTTTTTAGAGTAATTTTTTAGATAATCCAAAGTTGTATTATAAAGTCATGAAATCAAAAATAGGACTTTAACTCCATTATTAAAATGTATAAAGTTAACCATTAGAACAGTGTACTCAAGATGTGGTCATCAGACCATCAGACCATCAGAATGAGTATTATAAAATCCTTTAAAAAAATACCCAGTATCCCAATACAGACCTACTGAATATTTTGATGGAGAGGGATGAGAGTTGGAATCTATGTTTTAAATAAAGCCTGTAGTTTTGAGAAACACTGCAATAGAAGAATTAACAAACTAAGATAAAACTTCCAAACTGTTAGGAAGAAAACACAGTAATGAAGCAAATCAGAGAAAAGAAAGGAAGTGATTTTTAAAATAATATAAAATAAGGTGGCAGAATTAAGATCAAGAATATATTTTAAAGCAATAAGTATAAGACTAAAGTCATCTATTACAAATATAGTTTATTATTCAGAAGTAAAATTAAAACTATTATCTCTTGGTAAACTTTAAACTTTTAAAATCCATTTTTTCAATTAAACAAAGATTACAGAATTTACAGAAAATAAGCACATATGGGTATAGTTAGAGCAGTGTTCAGAGGAAAATCCATGGCTTTAGATATTAACATTACAGGAAAAATAATTATAAACATACTAGCATTCATCTCAGGAAGTTTGTTAAAAGAAAAAAAATCTGCAAAGCAGAAAGAAAAAATTGATAAAAAATAAAACTGGAAATTAATGAAAAAATAATTATAAACATACTAGCATTCATCTCAGGAAGTTTGTTAAAAGAAAAAAAATCTGCAAAGCAGAAAGAAAAAATTGATAAAAAATAAAACTGGAAATTAATGAATTAGAGAATAGAAAGAGAGACACTAATAAATTAGAATTGGGTTTTACAAAGAGAATGACAAAACAATAAATAAATCAACATTCCGTGATTTAATCACCAAATGAGAAAGCCTACAAATGCACAAAACTAGAAATACGGGAAGGGAAGTAACCATAGAAATAGAAGAAGTTAAAATAATTATTATGAATACCTTACATATAAATTTGAAAAATGTGGACAAACTAGATGATTTCTGGGTAGATATAAACTACCATTAAGAGATCCAAGAGAAGTAAAAAGAAATTTAGAGAATTTTTTTCTTCTTATCTCTTAAATGTTCCACCTTTTGTCCATTAGCATTGAGTATCCAAGAACAGACTCTGCTAGAGTTTCTGTTCTTCTTGTCTCCTTGTTTTGCTTTACTGAGTTATGGGGAACTGGCAGAGGTAAAATCTCTGTGTCATTCACTCAGGTTTCTTCTGCCATGGAAGGCCAGTCACCCAAGGGCATTAGGGCTGAGAAGGTAATGACAGGAGCTCTGGTTTCTGAGCTTGGTTCTTCTGTTTTTTTCTTATAATATGTAACATTTACATGCATTGCTCCATGGCTTTATTTCCTTAATCTCTCAATTGAGAGATTTAGACTAGCTTCATGGTTCATATTCTTTTCTCAGATAAGTGTATCTATCCACAAAATTTTGAGGTTTCACAGTCTTTCCAAACCTCCTCCTCCAACCTGGAATTCTAGAACCATGCACTAGATAGTTTTAAATTGCTTTAGCTCTAACATTTACAGCCTCTGGAATCACATATCTTTAAATTAGACATGGACCTCAGATGGAATGATCAGCACTATGAAAAGTTCAACACAGTGATTATTATTAGACTCTGCCTCAGGCAAGTTACTTAACCTCTCTGTGCCTCAGTTTCCTCATCTGTAAATGGAGGAAATAATAGTACATGTTTATTTGGTTGTTGTAAGGATTGAATGAGTACATTCATATAAAGCTCTTAAAAGAGTATCTAGCACATTGTAAGCTCTTGACAAGTGTGAACTGTTACTAATGTCTCTTTCTAGCTGTGAAGTATTTTAGCACAAAGATAAACACATGTCATTGTCTTCAATCTACTCATTGTGAAAAATCCCTGTTCATATTTTTGTCATGGCTGAAATAGCACCTTTCCCTTTGTGAACCTATAATTGGATCCATTGCTCTGCTATTGACTAGTAGTTATGAACATTATTATATGCAGAATGCTTTGGGAGAAGCCCCTTGATTTTAGAATTGACTTCCTTAATTTGGGGCTGTTTATGAAGCATCTCTGATCAGTAGAGGAAGTGATTAAATTAAATTAGGAATTAACTTTATCCTAAACAGGGAATTATTTTTTCATACCTTCTCTGTTGTTGTAGTTTTATTTACTATGTATGTGTATATGATCTATGACCTAAGGACAAGTACTTTCTTTGAAAACATAATAAAGTGAAAAATATAAACTTATGACTTTATTTAACTATACTTAGCATATATTGTTTTCTTTGAGTGGCATTTAAACTTGAAAGATTATTAAGGAAAAACAAACAGTACTTTGATATTTCAGCATGTAAATATCAACTGTCAATTAGAAAATTGACAAAAATTAATATACATTGTTTCAGGTAAGACAATATAGTTTGTTATGCCTCTGTCTTTATTGGTAGAAAGCATTTTGGTGATTTACACATGATCATAGGGAAAGTGTATCCAAGGTACAATTAAGTTTCAAAATATTGAATTAGTTTATATGGAGCCAATTTTATCTCAAATTTATAAACAGTTGTATAGAATAAATTCACATAATATCAAAAGCTGCCTTGGTATTGAAGATAAAAGCCAAGATTCTTACACTTAAAAGAGTGGTTGATTTATGATGAATTTCAAAGGAAATGATTAGATGATCTGTGTTGCCTAGTTATCACGATTGTTTCATGTGCTCTGAACTTTTTTATTTTTTTAAAGAAGTTAGAGCTTTCCTAGGGAGCCAGGGACTATCTCGATACTTACCATTTTTGTATTTTATATCATATTTAACATTTTGAAAATCTATGAACCAAACTACTTTCTCTACAGGTTTTATGTTGGGCTGGTGCCATCTGTGGTTATGAAGCCAAGTGTTCTGCTGGGGCAGAATAATCAAATCAAAGTTAATGGGGTGACCATCTAAGCAGGGCTCTTTGTCATTAAGGTCCACTCTTGTGATAGTCGTGCATTATCCTGCTGATTGGATTTGTAGGAAGGCATCCACCTGTGGCCCACGTTGGCAAAGAAGAGACTCACTGCAGAGGCAGTCCTGGCGAAGCAGGAGGTAGCTGCCCTGGGCAGCAGATTCTTTTGCTGGAAAGCCAAAGCGTGCAAGACAGCATCAGCACTATTAGTAGAGGGTTATTCACACATTATTTGGTTGATTTAGGTCCTGAAGTAGAGTAAGCAAAAGCAGAGGAATATGTCATTAAAGAGGAATGTCTAGTCTTAAGCAGGAGAAAAGCAAGTACACGTAGAGACACTGAGCAGATGGTCAGACAAGATTTAAGCACACAAAGCCCTTTACCTCCATCTCAGGAATGATGTTCTCTGTTTGGATGAGAGCTATTGTAAGAATTTCCATGTCTGTTGGGGGCACTGAGGTTCTCACAGACTATGGTAAACACGATTTGGCTCACATGCTCTCATAATCAGGCTGACTTGCACTGAAACAGAGGGTGCTCTATAGCAGTGCCAGGCCTCTAGCAGTACCAACTGTTAAATAATAAACAGGCCCTGTTTGTTGGCAGCCTCTTCCCCTCCCGCCAACATGGAGTGCCCATTCTCTGGGTTTACCTGCCTGCATGTGTTCAGACACTCAGAACAGTGTGCTTGTTGTGTGAGGTGGTGATGGCATGGAGGCATCAGTCTACATCTAATCTGCTTAGTTTATTATTCTCCCAGGACCTCGGGTGGGCTAGCAAACATGCAGGGCTCTGGCAGCATGAACAATGGCTATGCTGTCATTCTAGATAACGTTACAGGCTTTGCAGACTGCAATGGCTAATTGTTTTTCTTATGTTCATTTTCCCCTTTTTATTCTTTTCTTCCTTTGAATTGGTTTGCAGGGAGTTGGGATTAGGAAGGGTGAGAGTGGTTCTTCCAATTCGCTACTTGACTTCCACTTCCGGGAAGTTATAAAGTATTTGTGTTGCTTGTTTTATTTTAATAGCAATATGTATGTGGCTTATTCACATTGAAAGTGAGTCAGACATAATCAACAAATTCTTACTGAAGACCCACAGGGTACATAGAACCCTAAACTAGGTGCTCAAATTAACTCATTATACTTTATTTACCGTGTTACTCTATGACAACCTTCTTGGTAAGGTCAGAGTTTTCCTTCAGATTCCAGGCAGAAGATACTGGAAGAGCAGGTCAATTAAGAGCCAAGCTGGAAACATGCACACACGAACTTCAGATGAAAAGTGATTCCTAAAAGTCCTCTATTTTGTCGTAGAGAATTTTTCTCATTCTCTAGTCCCAGGAATAGGGCCCTTGGTAATCTCAATTTTATATTTCTTCTTTGGCCAAAGGAGTTTGGTATGCCACACAGATTCGGTGGTCAAAAATAGACTCTCTTAATCCCCATAAACCCCTAACCCTCAGCAAAGCCCAGGATAAGTAAGCCATGATACCAATCCCAGGAGGAGGCTCTTTGCTGATCAGTGTAAGTGAGGCACATTCGTATTAAGGTAATCAGGGGCATGTGGTGGTAGAGAAAGGGTAACTATGAAGCAAAAAGACTGTTTTTTTTCAGGAACTAATTCTAAAGGCAATGCCCCAACTTCCAAGTACTGACAGTATCCCTGGAGTAAGTTTCTACCAGGATGACTACTATGAAAAATAGCCCTTATTAGAGATCTACGTTAAAATACATTTGTTTAAAAAAATTCTGTCACATTCCATTATAATGATGGCTCGCACATGATGAAGACTTCCTTTGGTTAGAAAACCAAAACCATTTGCTTGACTGAAATGAAATTTCTCCTATCTCAGATCACTAAATATGCTTTCAGCTGAGGGGTAATCATTCAGTTTCTTGGGCTAGCATATTTTTAGATCAAGAGTACATATTTGAATTAAGAACTCTGGTGACAGTTCAGGGGGTACTGCAGAAAGTTAGGATAGTATTCTATATTCATCCTAATTTTCCCTAAATTCATACCTTAGTGGTTCGTAATGGATATACTTGTGGTGATTTTATTTTCCTTTATGAGAAATGCAAAGCCTTATCTTCTTAGTATCTTTTAAGAAAGAGTTAGCTAGTTTATAGTGGCAAAAGTGCTTTAATAAGTCAGGAAGCATTAATTCACTCAGAATATTCACAAATACTTGGTGGTAAAATTCATAGGGAAAGAATAATTTAAAAAGCAACTTGCATTAAATAACAAAATAATGAATTTCTATTTGCTGTCAACCTCCTATTGGATCCATATCACCTTGTCACTGAGCCTCAAATATTTCATCCTTTGAGAACATCAGACCCTTCCTCCCAGAAATTTTGCCCATTTCCACTAAGCTTCCTCCTAACCAGCAGGCCTCGGTGACCCCACCAGGACACTGCTTAGATGGGCTCTATCAGAGCTCTCATTTCTCCCCATGTCAGGCTGCTTGAAGCTAGTATCAACCACAGATCCACCTACACTGTTGAGTTATCAACATTTAATCTGTTGAGGATAGGAAAGCAGATCCCAGAGTTTTTAGAATTGTGTCTAAATGGAGAATATGTAAGCTCTGAGTGAGGGGGACCTGAGAAGCTCTCTTAGGAGTAAAGTCCATCAATGTGGCAAATTCTGTTGGCTGCTTGACCATTTTATCTCCTGTGTTCCAGTGAGTTGAATTTTGATGTTATACACACACACACACACACACACACACACACACACACACACACACAAAAATGTAGGTATATATAGTTATACATATAACGTATGTATGTCTACCACATCATGTGTTTATCTATCTATTTACTTATATACATCTCTGGTAATTGTTCCTAGTGATTTAGATGCTAAAATATAATAAAATAAGCTTTTTCTTGCGGGAAATACCTATTTAAGCATCCATATATCTGGAAATCCTTGAGGTGCTTATAGGACTCTACCAGATTTGTTTGGCCAAGATGTGCAATTGAGGACCAATATAGTACATTATCATATTACTTATTAGAAAAAAACTTTTACTGCCTAATTTAGTGTTTTGCATAATATAAGAATGTTTTTGGTATATTTAATTAAAAATATGGATATAGTTATAGTTGACTTTGGTTGTTGAGAAAATGGGATTACTAGAACAGCACTTAAATAAAATGAATAGTACTGACCTACTTAGAAAAATTAATTATGAAACAAAAAATAATGGATTAGAGTTTCAGATAATGGTTTTGGGGACGCTGCTGGTTGAAATCCATCCTGAGGCTTATTTATAATTGGCACAATTAGAGTTTTTGAGAATTCATCAGCTTTAATTTATTTACAAAGATTCATATAGGATTTGAGTTACTGGGGGCGTGGAGAATGGAGATGGGTAGGGGACTTACTACTTTAAGTTCTACAGAATCTCAAATTCATATTTTGGGGGAGAAAGAATTTGTCTCCAGGTAAAAAGTACCAGGTTCTTTAACTGGAAGAATTTAATACATTTGGGTACTTATATCAATAAACATTTGTATTAGATCAGATAACAAAAATTGAACATGCCTTTGCACTTAAGACTACTTTATTTTCTATGTTGTCTACAAACTGTCTCCACAATTTGCATTTAACTTCTTGAAATTTTTATTTATTAATCAAATGTTCATTGAATACCTACTGTGTATTAGGTACCATTCTAGACACTTGGAATCCATCAATGAAAAGTGAATCATGAAGTATGTTCGGAGATGATCAGTGCACTATCCATTTACACATGATCCAGAAAAGAATAAATTGAACTTCATCAAAAGTAAAAACTTCTGCTCTTTGAAAACATTATTAAGACAATGAAAAGACAAGCCACAGACTATAAGAAAATATTTGTAAAGAATATATTTGATGAAGGACTTGTAGCCAGAAAATATCAAAAAATATCAAAATTCAGTATGACCCAATCTTTTCATTTTTTTTCATATACATATTATTTATTAAATTGCTTTCAAATAAGTTATGAGAAGGAAGAAATATCCATTTATATTCTTTTTAAAAAATATAATTACCTAATTACCTTTAGTAGTACTCTCTGTTCTTTGTTTTGTTTTGTTTTTTTCTTTTATATGTTTTTTTTTAAACATCTTTATTGGAGTATAATTGCTTTACAATGGCATGTTAGTTTCTGCTTTATAACAAAGTGAATCAGCTATACATATATATATCCCCATATCTACTCCCTCTTGCGTCTCCCTCCCACCCTCCCTATCCCACCCCTCTAGGTAGTCACAAAGCACCGAGCTGATCTCCCTGTGCTATGCAGCTGCTTCCCACTAGCTAGCTGTTTTACATTTGGTAGTATATATAAGTTCATGACACTCTCTCACTTCATCCCAGCTTACCCTTCCCCCTCCCCATGTCCTCAAGTCCATTCTCTACATCTGCATCTTTATTCCTGTCCTGCCCCTAGGTTCTTCAGAACCTTTATTTTTTTTTCTTTTTTTTTTAGATTCCATATATATGTGTTAGCATACAGTATTGATCTTTCTCTTTCTGACTTACTTCACTCTGTATGACAGTCTCTAGGTCTATCCACCTCACTACAAATAACTCAATTTCATTTCTTTTTATGGCTGAGTAATATTCCATTGTATATATGCACCACATCTTCTTTATCCATTCATCTGTTGATGGACACTTAGGTTGCTTCCATGTCCTGGCTATTGTAACTAGAGCTGCAGTGAACATTGTGGTACATGACTCTTTTTGAATTATGGTTTTCTCAGGGTATATGCCCAGTAGTGGGATTGCTGGGTCGTATGGCAGTTCTGTTTTTAGTTTTTTAAGGAACCTCCATACTGTTCTCCATAGTGGCTGTATCAATTTACATTCCCACCAACAGTGCAAGAGGGTTCCCTTTTCTCCACACTCTCTCCAGCATTTATTGTCTGTAGATTTTTTGATGATGGCCCTTCTGACTGGTGTAAGGTAATACCTCATTGTAGTTTTGATTTGCATTTCTCCAATGATTAGTGATGTTGAGCATCCTTTCATGTGTTTGTTGGCAATCTGTATATCTTCTTTGGAGAAATGTCTATTTAGGTCTTCTGCCCATTTTTGGATTGGGTTGTTTGTTTTTCTGATATTGAGCTGCATGTGCTCCTTGTAGTTGAGCACACTTTCCCAAGAAGATAAAGGGATGGTAAATTAGTGTATGAAAAGATGTTCAGCATCATCACTCAATAGGGAAATGTAAATTAAAACCACAATGAGATACTACTCCACACCTGTTACAATGGCTGAAATTAAAAAGACTGACCATACCAAATATTGGCAAAGATGTGGCGAAACCAGAACCCTCATACATTACTGATGGAAAAGCAAAATGGTACAGCCGCTTTGGAAAACATTCTGACAGTTTTTTTAAGTTAAACATACACCCATGTGATCCAGTCATTCTTCTCCTATGTATATACACAAAAGAAAGTATATGTCTTTGTAAAGGCTTGTACACAGATGTTCATAGCAGCTTTATTTGTATAAGCTAAAAATTATAAACAGCCTAATGTCCATAAAGAGATGAATGGATATGGATACACAAATTGTAGTATATCTATACAATGGAGTACTGCTCAACAATAAAAAGAGCAATTTATTGATACATACTACAACATGGTGGATCTCAAAATTATTATACTGAGTGAAAGTAGACAAAACAAGTGCATACTATAAGAATCCATTTATATAAAATTCTGGAAAATATAAGCTAATGTGTAGTGACAGAAGGTAGATCAATGATTGCATAAGGAAACTTTTGGGGGTGATGAATAATTTTACTATCTTGATTGTGGTAGTGATTTCATTGGTCAATGTGTCAAAACTTATCAAATTGTACACTTTAAATTTGTGCAATTTATTGTTTTTCAATTATACGTTAACAAAGTTCTTTTTAAAAATAGGGCAAAAGAGATGGAGATTTATGTATGGTGAGTAGGTGGATAGTAAATTTAAATAGGGTAGTCAGGCTAGTATATTTAGAAATATTTTTTAAGCATCTCTATTGTTTGCTGAAAGAACCCCCTTACAGTTTCCCATTAGCACAGAGCACTTATTTGGCAAAAGCAGTGGTGTGGGGTAGAACAAATAGATGCTTTAAAACCAATCAACTAATTTCATGTTCTGAGTACCCATTTACTGGCTTGTAATCTTGGGCAGATTACCTACTATTTCAGATGATTTTCTCTTCTGTAAAATGTGAATAATATAACTCAGAGTCATGGAGACTAAATAAGAAAATGTATTTAAAATTCTTTCCTTGCCTTCAAATCTGGACTCAGGAGGAGAGAAATTAAATGCCTGCCTACTTGGTGTGAGTTGAGGTGTGTGTGAGTACTGTTCTGTATCTCTTAGACTTGAATAGTGCAATTCCAGGAATGTCACAATTTAAGGAGATTCTTTCTTTTGGATCAAGTATAGCAAACTCTGGGATTTCCTTTTTGAAAATATAAAAGGTGGTCCATTAACCTATAAGCTTCATTTTCATTTTTTGAATTAATCGATAGGCTCACTTTTTTTCGTTACAACAGTGGCCAAGATAGTTGACTTCAACCATCCTTTAAGTCTCAGTGTAAATGTTACTTTTTCTAAGATGTGTTCCGCAGCCTCTTAAGGGTAGGCTGGGTCTGCCTGTTGTTTGCTCCCCCAGCTCCTTACTCCTCTATTTCTTAACTTTAAGTATATTTAGTTGTTACATCTGCCGTCCTGCTATTGTGTATGATCCATGCAGGTGGAGATTGGGTGTGACTTATTAACTCCTGTATTCACAAAGCATCTAGCTTAGTAACTAATTGGTGAGTGAATGAACAAATGTTTTTACAGAAGGAAAGATAGAGATAGAGAAGGTCGGAAGCTCTAAGCTCTAAGAAATAGTTCTCCTACTTCATAATTTTGCCTCATTTAACCCTTCTGTCCTTAGAGCAGCTCTAGATGGAGAGGTTTTTGATTGATATGTACACAAAGCTTAACACCTTTAGCGATGCCAAGTAGGCTATTGCCCAGGCTAGCATTAAGGAAGAAGCTGTAAGCAGCTGATGTTTGAGAGCAGAGCAGTGTTAAGGAAAGAAAACTATGCTGGAAATAAGTTTCAAGTTGCAGTCTTCACATTGGTGTGCAGTGACCTCAGGCCTAACTTCTTGGAACCTTGATTCTTATCTGTAAAGAGTTATACCGCCACCCCTGCTTATTTCATAAGCTTGTTTGAGAGACAAAAAGGAGAATGCATGTAAGGGAAAGTGTTGAATTGCTATAGAAAAGCAAGGGTTTGTTATGAAGGGGAATTACGAAGTCCTTTAAAGGCAGTCTTACTTAACCTTTGCAGTATTAAAGATGGTTGTTCTCAAGACTCTCTGTTAGGCTCTCTTCACTTTGGATAGAACTCCTGGTCAATCTCATTTACTCCCATAGCTTCAATTAGTATCTTCATATGGATGGCCACCACATTTTTCTCTCCTACCCAGACTTATCTCTGAGTACCGCCTTCTAGACTTCTTTTCTTGATTACCCATGGACACCCCAAACAACATATCCCAAAGGAAACTCATAATCTTCCCTGCAGACATGTCCTTACCTTCAGTGTCGAAACATAATTGCGTACATTAGAAACCTGGCATTATCCTTACCTTCTCCATATCCCCTACTGTCCCCACGTTCATTCAGTCTCCAGGTTCTCTTGATCTTCCTCCTAAGTATGTTTTAAATCTGTTCATTCCTCTCCATATCAAAGCTCACCATTCTAGTTTACGGTACCATTTTATCTCACCTAAGTTATTGCAACGTTCTCCTGATGTCCTTAATCTTAAAATCTGGCCCCGTCTCCTCTTCCAGCCTGACTTATATCACTTTTCCCCCGGCTTTCTGTGCTCCAATCATACTGAAATTCTTTTCATGCCTTCAATGCACACCTCACTCCCATTTCTGGTCTTGTCCTCCCCTTCATTTGGAATAAGTCTCCATTTTTCTCTTCTCCCCCTTACTGAAATAACTTAGCAAGTCTCAACTTAAAGCTCATTTTCTTTGGATGCCTTCCCTCATTACCCAACTAATTAGGGTTGCCTTACATTGTACTCCTATAATGTGTGCCTTATTTTAATTGATTATTTTATCCAAATCTCCTTTAAGATAGGGAATGGATATCTCATTCAAGGCTGTATCTCTAGCACCTAACATAATGCCTGGTATTGACGAGGCATTTAATATATATTTGTTGAGAGAATGAATGAGTGAAAGAATAAATAAATAAATTTTAACAGGCACAAGTAACATTATAGCTAATCTATTATATTTTTCAATTTAATTTTTTTATACTATTTGCCAAGTTTGTCCTTAGAAAAGTAAAAAAGAGCAATTCTTGAAAAATTTTTTCACTTTTGTTGTGTGTATTTTCAATAGCTTTCACTAGAGTCTCAATTTTCTGGCATTAAGGAGTTATTCCAGAATATGAAATACCCAAACTGCATGATTCCTATATTGTCCCTCTAGGAAAATTATTGTTAGATCTCCTTTTATTTTTTTGTCTTCCTTAATGTCAGGGATAACCAAAGGTGTTCACCATTGGTATGAATTTGACAACTTTGTCCTAGAGATTATTATGCTGTTGTCAATTTTCTTAGACTAACATTTAGGAAAATTCTATTATCACAGTCTTTGCTTCTTACCTGGCTGTCTTAAGCCCAAGCTAGATGCAAATATTTTCCAGTAATACTCTGGCATTACTTTCCATTATTTGTCTATAAGAAACTAGGGAGGATATTAGATGAGACAGTAAAGGAACCTGACTGAATATGGTTCCACTGACAACCGAGGAGGTTGCTTAAAATGGCATGAATAGTAAGTTTGAAATAAAGATTTGTCAAAACATTTGGTATTGCACAACCAGTTTCCACATTAATCAATCCCTTATGCTCTAATTGCTAAAATGTTGATTCTCAAGGAAAACAACTGTTTTTAATTTTTATAGATATGTGGCACATTTTTGAATTTATTATTAATAGGTTGAGTATTGAATATTGATCAGAATAATATTCTGCTGTTGTAATGCTTACAGCAAGTGAGGTATTTTCATACCTCCATATCCCACAGTGATCCTACAATGAGAGCTTACCAAGATTTTACTAATGAAAAGCCTGAACATCAGAGATTTAAAGTAACTTCCATTTTTACATCACACAACTTATACAGAGAAAATCTAGATTTAAAATCTGAGTCTATCTTGCTTAAATGTTCTCTCTAATCCATTCCATTACCTCTCTGCAAAGCAATTACTTGTTCTAGGTATATCAGTTTCCTAGGGTAATATGTGCTCTAACATATTGCCACAAACTTGATGGCTTAAAACAACAGAAGTAGTCTCTCACAGCTCTGGAGGCCAGAAGTCAGAAATCTGAAATCAAGGAATCAGCAGGGCCACACCCACTCTGAAGGCTCTAGGGGAGAATTACTTGCTCTTCCAGCTTCTGGTGGTTCCAGGCATTCCTTGGCTTGCAGCTCTATATAACTGCAGTCTATGCTTCCTTCTTCACATGGCCTTCCCTTTGTGTCTCTGTCTTCTCCTCTGTCTCTTATAAACGCATGTCATTGTATTTAGGATAATCCAGGGTGACAAACTTGGATAATCCAGGATGATCTCATCTAGAGATCCTTAACCTAATTAGATCCGCAAAAACCCTTTTTCCAAATAAAACCACACTCCCAGCTTCTGGGGATTAAGATGTGGGCATATCTTTTAGAAAGCCGGCATTCAACCCACGAGACTCAAGACTCGGTATCAGAGGAACTGTTTTGCTCTCAAAACAGTAGGTATATCTTTGGAATTTAGGGTAGTCAGAGTGCAGAAAGCTAAAGTTACAAATATACAGAGATATTTGCAAATGGCTAGTTAATGCTGATTCTCCATGGAGACCAGCAGTAGCACAGTGACTGTCACTCTGTTGCTAATAGGCAAGAATGATAACATCTTAAAGGAATGCTGCTCATGCTTTTGGAATAGCTTCATCAAAGCTGTGATCCATCCTGCTTATTTGGTTGCAAAAGGAGACATCAATAAATAGGTTGAAAGACATTTGATTTTCTTCCCTGACGCCAACCTGGAATATAAATACATTGTAATCTGTTTTGGTATATGTTCCATGAAATTTCTCCAACTACCTAGTTAATCTGTAAATCCTTGCTACCTTTCAAGGGAGGTATTCTTTAAAATACTGAAGAGTATTTCATTCTCTGACTCTATTTTTTTTTAACATCTTTTTTTTTTAGCGTCTTTTTTTTTTAAACATCTTTATTGGGGTATAATTGCTCTACAATGGTGTGTTAGTTTCTGCTTTATAAAAAAGTGAATCAGTTATACATATACATATGTTCCCATATCTCTTCCCTCTTGCATCTCCCTCCCTCCCACCCTCCCTATCCCACCCCTCCAGGCGGTCACAAAGCACGGAGCTGATATCCCTGTGCTATGCAGCTGCTTCCCACTAGCTATCTACCTTACGTTTGGTAGTGTATATATGTCCATGCCCCTCTCTCACTTTGTCACAGCTCACCCTTCCCCCTCCCCATATCCTCAAGTCCCTTCTCCAGTACGTCTGTGTCTTTATTCCTGTCTTACCCCTAGGTTCTTCATGACATTTTTTTCCCCTTAAATTCCATATATATGTGTTAGCATACGGTATTTGTCTTTCTCTTTCTGACTTACTTCACTCTGTATGACAGACTCTAGGTCTATCCACCTCATTAAAAATAGCTCAATTTCGTTTCTTTTTATGGCTGAGTAATATTCCATGGTATATATGTGCCACATCTTCTTTATCCATTCATCTGATGATGGGCACTTAGGTTGTTTCCATCTCTGGGCTATTGTAAATAGAGCTGCAATGAACATTTTGGTACACGACTCTTTTTGAATTATGGTTTTCTCAGGGTATATGCCCAGTAGTGGGATTGCTGGGTCATATGGTAGTTCTATTTGTAGTTTTCTAAGGAACCTCCATACTGTTCTCCATAGTGCCTGTACCAATTCACATTCCCACCAGCAGTGCAAGAGTGTTCCCTTTTCTCCACACCCTTTCCAGCATTTATTGTTTCTAGATTTTTTGATGATGGCCATTCTGACTGGTGTGAGATGATATCTCATTGTAGTTTTGATTTGCATTTCCCTAATGATTAATGATGTTGAGCATTCTTTCATGTGTTTGTTGGCAGTCTGTATATCTTCTTTGGAGAAATGTCTATTTAGGTCTTCTGCCCATTTTTGGATTGGGTTGTTTGTTTTTTTGTTACTGAGCTGCATGAGCTGCTTGTAAATTTTGGAAATTAATCCTTTGTCAGTTGCTTCATTTGCAAATATTTTCTCCCATTCTGAGGGTTGTCTTTTGGTCTTGTTTATGGTTTCCTTTGCTGTGCAAAAGCTTTGAGGTTTCATTAGGTCCCATTTGTTTATTTTTGTTTTTCTTTCCATTTCTCTAGGAGGTGGGTCAAAAAGGATCTTGCTGTGATTTATGTCATAGAGTGTCCTGCCTATGTTTTCCTCTAAGAGTTTGATAGTTTCTGGCCTTACATTTAGGTCTTTAATCCATTTTGAGCTTATTTTTGTGTATGGTGTTAGGGAGTGATCTAATCTCATACTTTTACATGTACCTGTCCAGTTTTCCCAGCACCACTTATTGAAGAGGCTGTCCTTTCTCCACTGTACATTCCTGCCTCCTTTATCAAAGATAAGGTGACCATATGTGCGTGGGTTTATCTCTGGGCTTTCTATCCTGTTCCATTGATATATCTTTCTGTTTTTGTGCCAGGACCATACTGTCTTCATTACTGTAGCTTTGTAGTATAGTCTGAAGTCAGGGAGCCTGATTCCTCCAGCTGTTTTTCGTTCTTAAATTGCTTTGGCTATTTGGGGTCTTTGGTGTTTCTATACACATTGTGAAATTTTTTGTTCTAGTTCTGTGAAAAATGACAGTGGTAGTTTGATAGGGATTGCATTGAATCTGTAGATTGCTTTGGGTAGTAGACTCATTTTCACAATATTGATTCTTCCAATCCAAGAACATGGTATATCTCTCCATCTATTTGTATCACCTTTAATTTCTTTCATCAGTGTCTTATAATTTTCTGCATACAGGTCTTTTGTCTCCTTAGGTAGGTTTATTCCTAGATATTTTATTCTTTTTGTTGCAATGGTAAATAAGAGTGTTTTCTTGATTTCACTTTCAGATTTTTCATCATTAGTATATAGGAATGCAAGAGATTTCTGTGCATTAATTTTGTATCCTGCAACTTTACCAAATTCATTCATGAGCTCTAGTAGTTTTCTGGTAGCATCTTTAGGATTCTCTATGTATAGTATCATGTCATCTGCAAACAGTGACAGCTTTACTTCTTCTTTTCTGATTTGGATTCCTTTTATTTCCTTTTCTTCTCTGATTGCTGTGGCTAAAACATCCAAAACTATATTGAATAAGAGTGGTGAGAGCGGGCAACCTTGTGTTGTTCCTGATCTTAGTGGAAATGCTTTCAGTTTTTCACCATTGAGGATGATGTTGGCTGTGGGTTTGTCATATATGGCCTTTATTATGTTGAGGAAAGTTCCCTCTATGCCTACTTTCTGCAGGGCTTTTATCATAAATCGGTGTTGAATTTTGTCGAAAGCTTTCTCTGCATCTAATCAGATGATCATATGGTTTTTCTCCTTCAGTTTGTTAATATGGTGTATCACATTGATTGATTTGCGTATATTGAAGAATCCTTGCATTCCTGCAATAAACCCCACTTGATCATGTATGATCCTTTTAATGTGCTGTTGGATTCTGTTTGCTAGTATTTTGTTGAGGATTTTTGCATCTATGTTCGTCAGTGATATTGGCCTGTAGTTTTCTTTCTTTGTGACATCCTTGTCTGGTTTTGGTATCAGGGTGATGGTGGCCTCGTAGAATGAGTTGGGAGTGTTCCTCCCTCTGCTATATTTTGGAAGAGTTTGAGAAGGGTAGGTGTTAGCTCTTCTCTAAATGTTTGATAGAATTCACCTGTGAAGCCATCTGGTCCTGGGCTTTTGTTTGTTGGAAGATTTTTAATCACAGTTTCAATTTCAGTGCTTGTGATTGGTCTATTCATATTTTCTATTTCTTCCTGATTCAGTCTTGGCAGGTTGTGCATTTCTAAGAATTTGTCCATTTCTTCCAGGTTGTCTTCATTGGAGTATAATTGCTTACAATGGTGTGTTAGTTTCTGCTTTATAACAAAGTGAATCAGTTATACATATACATATGTTCCCATATCTCTTCCCTCTTGCGTCTCCCTCCCTCCCACCCTCCCTATTCCACCCGTCTAGGTGGTCACAAAGCACTGAGCTGATCTCCCTGTGCTATGCGGCTGCTTCCCACTAGCTATTTATTTTATGTTTTGTAGTGTATGTATGTCCGTGCCACTCTCTCACTTTGTCACAGCTTACCCTTTCCCCTCCCCATATCCTCAAGTCCATTCTCTGGTAAGTCTGTGTCTTTATTCCCGTCTTGCCCCTAGGTTCTTCATGACCAATTTTTTTTTTTTTAGATTCCATATATATGTGTTAGCATATGGTATTTGTTTTTCTCTTTCTGACTTACTTTACTCTTTATGACAGACTCTAGGTCCATCCACCTCACTACAAATAACTCAATTTTGTTTCTTCTTACGGCTGAGTAATATTTCATTGTATATATGTGCCACATCTTCTTTATCCATTCATCCAATGATGGACACTTAGGTTGTTTCCATGTCCTGGCTATTGTAAATAGAGCGGCAATGAACATTTTGGTACATGACTCTTTTTGAATTATGGTTTTCTCAGGGTATATGCCCAGCAGTGGGATTGCTGGGTCGTATGGCAGTTCTATTTTTAGTTTTTTAAGGAACCTCCATATTGTTGTCCATAGTGACTGTATCAATTTACATTCCCACCAACAGTGCAAGAGGGTTCCCCTTTCTCCACACCCTCTCCTCTGACTCTATTTTTACTTTTCCAAACTTGAACTTTGTCCTATAGTAGTAATATTTTAGGATTTTATGAATAATTATGTGCTTATTCTGTCCATAACTTCCATAATCCCATTATATAATAGACCAGGTTCAGTGCCCTTCCTTTAAGTTTTCAGACACTTTAACCCCAAGTCATACTGTGGCTCTTTCAATTCCAAAACTGCACACAGCCCTCTCCATTTGAGCTTTCATGGATTGTACAGACTAGAAATGCATCATTACATACATTCAAATATGTCATAATTTTACATAAAAATTGGAAAACCTTTCTAGCTTGTTTTCGGTACATGTGATGAGTCCCAACATTTTATTAGTCTTTTTGGCTACAGGTTCATATTAAGCTAATATCATTAGTAAACAGTTCAAAGCGATTTATAGATACTTTTTTGACTGTATCTGATATCGCAAATCATCTTAAAAATATAATTTCCGTTATTTTTTCCCAAAGGGCTTGCCTTGATTTTATTCTCACTAAGAATAATAATTTATATTTATCCAGTGCCTTTGACCTGTGAGGCCCTGTATTAAATATTCCATATGAGTTACCTCAGTAAATCTCCAACATGTACAACTACTTTCTATATTTTTCAGATAAAGAAACTGAGACTGTATTACTACTTTTTGCTTACTCACATGACCTGATTTTCTGACTGGTTATCTCTTTGGTTTGAATGGCTCAATGTCACTACTTTGAGGAGTTTTTATTCACTACTTTTCTTCATTATTGTCAAGATGTTGAATTAGGACAGGTTCCAGTACTAATCCATGGGAGATTCGTTTTTTATTCATTCACTTATTAAATTCCAGGAATTATTCTGCACACTGAGAGTACAGTGGTAGTTGGTGGTGGTAGGCAACTCCTAAACTGGCCGCCAATAATCTCCATATTCTATATCCCAACCCCTTGTGTAATTCCCTCTCCTTTAGTATTGACTAGACCTAGTGACTTATTTCTAAAAAAGACAAAAATGATGGGATGTAACTTCCAAGATTAAGTTTAAAATAAAAGACTGTGGCTTTCATCTTGAATGCCTCTCTCACTGTCTCCTGTGTTACTTTGTCTGGGGAGAGCCAAATGCCATGTCATAAGGCAGCCCTGTGGAGACACCCACCTGACAAAGGTCTAAGACCTGCCAACAACCAAGCGAGTAAATTTAGAATGTGGTTTTCAGTTCAAACCACAGCCCTGGCTGACAGGTTGATTACAACCTCATGAAGGACTTTGAACTTTGACCTAGAAGCACCTAGTTAGGCTGCACACAGATTCCGGGCCCACAGAAACTGTGAGATAATAAATGTTTGGTTTTTTAAGCTACTAGATTTTGGGATAACTTGTCAAGCAATAAAAGATAACTGATAGAGCAATATGGCTGAGGACCTCATTCTCATGAAAGTTACACTCTGGTAAAGAACACATCCCTCCACAACACACGCAATATATATAAATGAGGAAGATACTAGTAATTCATTCCAAGAGGAAAATAAAGCAGGATAGAGTGAATTGGGGATGCTTTGGAGACCATGATCAGGGAAAGACCGACCTCTCTGTGAAGTTACATTCAGCTAAGAGTAATGAGGAATCAGCCATGTGAAGATGTAGAGGCAGGACAGTCCAGGCAGAGGGGATAGCTGGAGTAGGGATAGTAGGAATAGTCTTGGCTTGCTTGAGGGACATAATGGGTCACTGAAGCAGAAGCACAGTGAGTAAGTGAAGAGTGGTAGGAGATGAGATCAGACAGGTGGGCAGGAACAGATAATGGAGGAACTTACTAGTTAGTGTTTTGAATTTGGATTTCATTCTTCTTGCAACATACATACACTGTGGATTTTATGCAAGGGAATGGTATGATCTGCCTTGCATTTCAAGGCCACTCTGGCTTCAGTTTAGAAAGTGGATTGTCAGAGACAAGAATGGAAACAGAGAAGTTGATTAGGAGACCAGTTAAGAGGTAACCATGTTTTGGGTTGGTGATAGCAGAGATGGTGAGAAATGATTGAGTTTGGAATGTAATTTTCAGTTTGAGTTAATGGGGATTCTTGATGGATTCGATGTGTTGAGTGAGGCAAAAGGAATCTGAAGGCTCCTAATGTTTGGCCTGATCAATAGGGTGATGGTGGCACCTTTCACTGAGATGAAGGAAATGCAGTTTGGTTGGAGGCGGAAGTGACAACATCGGTGTTAAGGACTCAGGGTTTTTGTTTTGGGTGTGTTATATTAGTCCATAGCATGTGAACCTAGCAAGGGAAGTGCCCACTGATCTCTATTCTGTGCTTTAAGCCAGTTTCTTGCTATGGAAAACCACCTCTAATGTCCCATAATATGTTGTGTCCTGGTGAGTTCTATTTTTTTTTTAGTGTTTGTGGTGGAATTTTGTCAGAGACTATTTGAATGCTTAAATAGCAAACATTAACTTCATCCTTTCAATATAGTGAGTTAATTAGGCAATAATTTCTCTTATGGAGTGCTACAAAATCCACCGAAGAAAAGAAATCAGTGTAGTATTTTGGTTATAATTTATTACAACACAGATAGCACATACAGGGTAACCTTTGCTCTCTCCTTGATTCGAACTTTGTTACAGCTTATAATCATATATTTCTGTATTTATTAGTAATTGATTCATGCCACCTCACTCACTTTAAAATTTAGTAGCAGCTTTCTTATAAGTCCTGTAAGTGCAGTGGGGAATTTGAGTGGATCGTTGCTTCCCTTCCTGTACAAACTCTGTAGTAAGAATAAGAGGTGAGAATAATTGTGGTTACATATATACATTTGTCCCATAAGACAAAGTGATCAGAAAAATCCAGAGGAAATGCTGATAATACCAACAGTGTTTTGTAATGAGAGGGTGAACAACTGCTTAAAGAATTTTGTTAAAAAAGATAAATATCACCCAGGCTAGTTGAGCATCAGTGCTCTGCATGCATAGTTAGCAAAAATGTATTTAGCTATCTGTGTGTTGCCAAATATGGGGAGATTCTCCAGCCCACTGGAAAATTTAGACTTGCCTCTCAGATACGAAAATAATAAACTGAGAGGCATAGGCTTGATTTGCTAATTCTAAGCCAATACATTGCAACTGCTATGCATTGTGAGATACTAGTATGAACTGGTATATTATAAAATTAAATTGTATTGTATAGTGCATTGTATTGTTCTGTCAGATTTTGATATCCTCACTTTAAATAATTCATGGGAAGAAATGATCACTTTATAATGCCATAAACTCACAGCAGGCAAAACTAATTTTATACAATATGAAAACAGATTTTATTTATTTAAAAGGAATATTAAAAAAACACAACAACAACTTTTTTGACACCAGCTGCTGAGAAATAAATAGAATACTTTATGACAAAAAAATATCTAAATCTCTAAAAGCTATTCCTGGGAGACCAAGTTGAGGATTGTAAAGATACATTTAAATGCCTTGGTCAATGCCATAAGCCTTATTTGGAGGGAAAATACCCTTCCATCTTGTTTACTCCCTATGGGGATAAAATGGTACTGTGAGAAAATTAGCTTTACAAAATCCTCCTAACACCTACAACATAATGTCAAGGAAGTGACAAACTTAGGTATCACTCCAAGGACCCCTCAGTAGGCCAGGTAACATCCATAGTAACTAGTATCTCTAAATACAAACTAGAAATTATTGCTTAGCTTTGCCCAAACCAGACCTTAACTGGCAGTGGAAAAGAATATTTTGGACTGACCACAACAATTTTCCTTTCACTGTGGCTTTAAGGATGGAATGAGGAAATAGGGTGAAAATATAATAAGACTATTTTCTTTGGGAGAGTTTATTAGTCATTTTTTATACAAATATCATACATTTTTTTATACAAATAGCAAAAAAAAATACAGACTTGCTGTTCAATTTGATAATATCTCCATATCTGACTCAATCAGATGCTGGCTTTAGACAAAGAATGGGACCCATGCCATGGGTGGGTCTGGGTTTAATCTCAGAAGTGTGAGGGTCCAGGCATCCAGGCAGTTTGCAGTCCTCTTCCCTGAAGCTTCGAGAGAGAACAAGTGTGGAGAGGGGGCATGGTTTTTAGCAGGGAAGCTAAGAGATGGACAAAAGAGAGAAAGAAGAGAGCAAAGTCTAAAAAATCAGATATTTTAGCACCAAAGTGATGAAAACACATTCTATTTGTAATATATTATTTATTGAATTTTTACTTCTGAAAAATGTTTAACTTAAAAACTCTTGCTGACAGTGGGAATGTAAATATGAAGCTGAGAGACTGACTCACCAGAAGTTTATTATCTCTGATAACAGCTGAATTCCAGTCTTCTTTGTGTAGTATAAAATGGGGCAGATTTGTATATCCATGGCGTCATAGGCACAGTTGGAAGGGCTTTGTCTCTGGTTTTGTTATAAATTTCCTTCTCCAGGGTTTATAGGTCAGGAATTAGAAATTCATTTTATATTTCTTAGATTTTAAAGGGTTACAAAATTAGAGGGATATGGCGCCATTCTTTAACTTTCAAGATTTAGAATACTTTACAATACAGCTGAGACTTAAAACATTCAATAGATATTACCAAGCTCTTTGATGGGATGGTGTTTTTAGTATTGTTCTGTATTTCCTAGGAGCAGTATCATATACAGAGATAATGGGTCTCCTTTATCTGTGCAGTCTGATGTGTATATTAGCGAGATTGTTTTGGGAATAATAGAACACTGAGATTCCAATACAGAAAGTCAAAGTTCAAAGTCTGGCTTAATTCTACTTGGTAGTTGTTGACCTTATGCTACTCATTTTAGCCTTTCTGTGCCTTATTATTACTTTTTACATCTTTATTGGAGTATAATTGCTTTACAATGGTGTGTTAGTTTCTGCTTTATAACAAAGTGAATCAGTTATATATATGTTCCCATATCTCTTCCCTCTTGCGTCTCCCTCCCTCCCACCCTCCCTATCCCACCCCTCTAGGTGGTCACAAAGCACAGAGCTGATCTCCCTGTGCTATGTGGCTGCTTCCCACTAGCTATCTATTTTACGTTTGGTAGTCACTCTCTCACTTTGTCACAGCTTACCCTTCCCCCTCCCCATATCCTCAAGTCCATTCTGTAGTAGGTCTGTGTCTTTATTCCCATCTTACCCATAGGTTCTTCATGAATTTTTTTTTCTTAGATTCCATATATATGTGTTAGCATACGGTATTTGTCTTTCTCTTTCTGACCTATTTCTCTGTGCCTTATTATTATTAATCTGTAAAATGGATTAATAATACCTACTATAAGGTTCTCTTACTATTCAGTGAAATAATAGGAAACTTATTAGGGAAGCTTAAAGTGCTATGAAAATGTTGACTTAATCATTTTAATGAATATTATATAAAGTCTGTTTCTCAAAAGCAATAGTGTTGCACTTTAAGGGATGATTTTGTATGTATATAATGTAATAAATGTAAGAACAACTCTGTTTCTGCTGAGTGTTCTCCTATAACACAACCAGAATTATCATGCAGACATTAACCAAAACAAAGCTGGTGTAGCATCAGACAATCTAAGTAATATTGTAATGATTTTTCAGTAAATCAATATATATGGGCCAGACTATTTTTTTATGTATAGTAAGAAGTAAAACCAGATTCCAAAATGTTTAATTTCATTTCTTTGTTTTTTCTAATATTTCTAACCTTTCAGAGTATAAAGCTCATATCCTTTTTACTGAAGTCTTTCCTTCAGCATCAAGCTTTTCTTCACAATGTAAGGGCTACAGATAGAATGAGAGTTAAACATTATTTAAGCAGAATTATTAAAAGGCCATATTAGTGTTATGAAATTGTCGATATCCTGAAATAAGCTGTCACCTTTCCACCTTCTCAGACAGATGCTATATAAGTCAATTATCAAAAATAGAACACTGGCCTAAAATATTCATCTGTTTTTACGTAAGAACAGAAATGGTCACATCTAAGTGGGGGAGGGGAGATTCATTCAATGCTCAAATTTAGTATCTAAGATTTGAAACATCATAGCTGTCCATGCAATTAAGAATACTTAACTAAACTTTGAGCATAGAGATTTTTAGAAATAGAGAAGATAATGTTTCATGGCTTTTAGGAATACAATGACATCATTTTTATTTACAGAAAAGTGCATTTTTAAAATGCACTCAGTTAAAAATGTCAAAGATTTTATCACTAGTGAATTTGGGGTGCTTGTTCATTTGCCCCCTTGTGGAATTTACTTTGTTGGAATAGACTGTCACTCTCTTTGAAGACAGTTGCTTTCATATTGATACCAGGCCTTCATTAGATCTAGAAATGAATAATGAGGCACATGAGTAACACAGCCATATTCAGCCATAATACAATTAGCTGAGTGTTACATATATCACAGAATAAGGTGATTTTCGGTAGGGAAGTAGTCTGACTTGGATTCACTTTTGTGGAAAAGAACACTTAATGATTATTATGTCAACTTAGCATTCCATCTAAACCTGGAATTTGTGTTTACCCAAAGGACCGCTCTGAGATTCAGCAAGATGATTGAAAATGGACTGGGCCAGGCTGGGCAGAGAGAGGGCAGGATCTGCTGACATGGCAGAATTGGTTTTTGTGTTATCACCTCAAAAGTAACATTAAATTCCTTTCTATGAAATTATAATATCTTTAATTTTCCAGGAAACCCATCAATAGACTCTAAGAAGCTTATTCTCTGTCTTGGAAATAATGCAGTTAAGCTGCTTGAAATCTCAACAGATTAATATAAATATTCAGGTAAAAAGTTAGTCTTTTAATGGTAGTCTTCAAACATAATTAGTAATGAAATTTAAGCAGGGTCTAAGGGAATAGGACCATAGAATCCTAGAATCCTAGAATAAAATCATATCATCTTAGAGGTAGAAGTATAGTCCTATTCCTCTGTGTAATATATGATATAGGTAAAGTGACTAGTCCAAGGTCTCTAAATTGGGGTGTGTGGAAGAGCTGGGACTAGAAGCAAGTCTCTGGTCTCCAGTCAGGTGCTTTTTCTAGTAGAGCTTAATTTCTTTATATCTGGACAATAAAGTTGATCTCATAGAATGATATAGGTCATAAATTTTTCCATGCGGTTAAGTGTTTGTCCACTCCTATAGCATCTATAACAATGGCAAACATTTATAGCACTTACAACCTGCTAAAACAGGGCAGTTTGTAAGTGCTATAGGGCAGGACTCTAATTGTTCTACTTACAGTCTCTCTTTTAAATCTTCATAAGATACCTTACATATAGTGCTATTGCTATATTCATTTCATAGTTGGAGGAAGAAACTAAAGCATAGGAGGGAGATTAAGTAAATTCACAAGGAAGCAGGTGCATTAAGTGGTAAAGCTTGGATGTGAATGAACTCAGGCAGTCTGAGTTCCAGAGCTTGTGTCCTCTATCACTATGCTATGCAGCCTCTCAAGCATTCGTTAGTTATATGCCTGCTTAGAAATGTCATAGGTAAGCTCTCAGCGCTCCAGAAGAATGAGTTTGAAGAAAGAATAAGATATACGTGAATAGTAGACATACCCATCGCATAAAATATAAGGTTGGAAGAACTGGAGAGTTTCACCTGGAAGAGAAAAAACCGTGAGAGAAATATGATGGCTATGGGGAAATCAGGTTATAATTGTTTTCAACAACTATATAGCAAAACTAGGACCAATAGGTGGGAATTATAAGGAGATACATTCTGGTTTAACCTAGCAGTGCAGTAATCAGAATAGGCAACCTTATTAGTGAGTCCCCTGTCTCTGTCTATACAGGTTGCATGGCAGGTCCCTGTTGCTGTAGACAGAGTTGCTGCACTGGAATAGTACATTGGTCAGCTAGGTGAGAGGTAAGGGACACCATTAATTTCATCTGAAGCAGTATTGTACGGCATGTAAGGGCAAGAGCTCTGGACAGATCTGGCTTTGAATTCTGACACTATAGTTTATTAGCTGCATGAACTTAGTCAAGTTACTTAACTCTAACTTCTCTGAGTCCCAATTTCCTCATCTATAATTGGGATAATTGTATTAATCTTCTAGAGTTGTGATGAAGAGGAATAAATTAGATCATTATGTAAAATGCTTAGCACTGTGCCAGGCACATAGTAAGTGTTCAGAAGATACTAATTTTTCAGGAGTGAAAGATTCCTTAATTTTTCAAAAATGAACTACAGTGCTAATTACTCTTTCATATGGAAAAAGAATCTTGGCCTAGCAGGTAATAAGTGATAGGACTTTATGCTTACCAATCTCTCACTGCCTTTGGATAAGGTCGCCATGAACTCTGGATTGTGAAAAGCACTTATAAAGGAAGCTTTGTAAATCAATTTATTTAAAATGCAGTAGAGCAACTTATGATTTAAAAGCATCCTGTGGTGAATCCTTTTACAATGTGAATAATCATCCCCTAATTTATCTGTTTGGTAAGTTCAGAATTTGGCTTATTGAGTCTTCTTAAAGCAAAGAGTACACCTGCACTCTTATCCCTACAAGGTAGGCCGTACTTCCATGCTGGGCTGATTTTCAGAGAAATATAGGGTGCCTCTTAGATTCAGGATGACATAGACTGGGTAACCGCGGGAACATACAAGGTCACTCTAGTCAGTTAGAACATTAATTGTGCTTTGTGATGCATACAATTTTAATGAGCATGCAAGCTCATATAGGTCAGTTGACCATTAGACCATTGCACATAAGAATTTTGCCTGAATTGAATAGCTGGATACTTAAGAGTAATTTTCCTTATATCTCTTTTTCTTTCTCTGAAATTTCAGTGGAAGTCAACTGACATTGTGACATGATACATAGACCCTTCAGGAAAAAACAAACAGCAGTGGAAAGTTGTGAAACAGAAAGAGCACTGGGTTGGGAACCCTGAATAAGACCTGCCATGTACTAACTGAATGGCATGGGATAGGAAGCTACTATTTTTTTCTGTGTCCTAGTGTCCTAATTGTAAAATAATCAGGTTGGACTTAGATCTCCTATATAACTTCTAGGTAAAAAAAATTTTTATTGCATCTGATTCATAAAATGAGGTAAAACTATTTTGTTTCTTTCTTTCCAGTAGAAAGAATAGAACAGAAAATCATAGAAAGAACGTGTATGAATAGTTAAGCAGTTTTCTTATTCCCAGTCAACAATACTTGTCACTCTGCCTCAGCTTGAACCCTCTTTTGCAGATGTGATGATTTATGACATTTTATTTTGCTATGACATAGAAATGAATATGAACATGGGAAAACTTAAACCAAATGGGTTCTCTCATCAGCCAGCAAACCTTGACCTGTGTTTGGAGAAGCTTGAATGTGTTTAAGAGAAAATCACCTTACCCACAATTAATTATATATAGGGCTAAAATAATTATATCTTTTCATTGATTTACTTTATTTTCACAGTATCCATGGGAATTTTGCCAGTTCTTTATAGAGTGCTTTAAACTTATTTATCACCAGCTGAGATAAAGTACACTTTGAATATATGCTGGTAATTCTGCTCTTCAAGATGAATGGGGGGATAACATGCATCAGATGTGTATGCTTAAATTCTCCAGTGCTTCTCAAAGAGGGCCCCTTAAGAGCTCAGGTGACCATAAGAGCTCTGAATCCACTTCAGAATTTCTCAACTTTTCATGCTGGTTACATCCCAGGCAGGGTGATGAAAGGAATCAGAATTCATAAATGAAACTGGCTTATCTTTTACAAAATGAGAATTTAAAACACATTTTTATACAAATGTATACATTATAAAGGGCTACTATTTAGCCCTGAATTTCTTATTTATCAGAAGCTTCAAGGTCATTTTTGAGAGAAACTGTTAAGCTTAATTCAATTAGGGAATAATGGAACTTCAAATTTAACCAAATTGTAAATGCAGACAAAGCCTTAGTATTCCATAATCATCTTCAGAATTATCCTGCCAACCCTAAAGATGCTAAAGTCATCAAGATTGCAACATGTGTGATGAGAAGGTCAACATGACACCAGGTATAATGGCCAGTGGCCATCGGTGGCTCAGAAGAATTTTACAATATGAAGGTGAAGAAGAATTTTACTTAGTCTTTCATTTTAATTCTTAAGAACATTGTGTATGGTTATATGTCATTGCCAATTTTTTAATGTGTAGACAAGTAAAAAACCTACTCAGTCTTTCTAGTAAAAAAACAAAAAACATTAAAAAGTTAATCACATAACAACACACTTTCCATGTTCCATTTTCTCTTAAGAACATAGCAAAAATAGGAGACACAAAGAAAGCAGCTATCGTTAGAAATAACTAGAATAAGTCATTTAGTATAAATTCAAGAAAGGTGAAACTACAGTTATAGAAAAAAATTCTAACATATGGAGCAGAGATTAAGATTTAATCCTACATCATCCTACCAGGAACATAGTACAGAAATTTCTATATGCAATAAAGGATCAAGAAATATTTATTGAGTACTTATTCAGGGCTCAATATTTGATGTCATTATAAATATGAATAATAAATATAAATAATTGCTTCAGATTGATCTACTTGACAGTAAGATTACCTCTATAGGTCCTATAGAATAATTAAAATCCTTTCAGTAGGTATATAAATTATGAACCTATTACAAGATTAAAATATGTTTGCAAAAATAGCTCCATCAGTTAACGCCATGTAATCTCACTTTGACATCTCAGGAAGTTTCTGTAGTTATCTAACTAGAATGTAGACTTTTGGAGACCTCTTGTGGGTCCTACATTTGTGAAGCCTACAAGTGTACTACTGGTAGAAACAAGGCAATTACAAGGGAAAATAGGAATGAGGCCCAAGGTCTACTTGAGATATCCTTACATCTGTATTGAAGTATTGGATATGGGTTCCATGATGAAGTCCACATTATGCTAAGACAGAACATGTTTTCTAAGAGATACTTGGTTTTCATACTGGAGAATTGACAACTCATAAAAGCCCAAGAGCACCCTCTAGTGAAATTTCTGGAGTAGGCTTAAGGGGCTTGCTCTTGACCTGGGCTCTCCTTTTCAAATGACCTTTTAATGCCCAAAATATAGAAGCTGGATTTCTGCTATCTGGCTTTATCTTCAAACAATTTCCAGAGCACAGTGAAGGTGGTATGCTTGTCAAGTATTTCTAGTGGTAGAAATGCTTAAACTCCAGGACCTAATATTCCATTGTTCCCATGATTTTTTGTTTTTACTTATAATACCAGCCTGTCACACATGACTTCTACCTATAGTCATGTGTTAAAATAGTTCCTGGAACTAATATAAAGAAATGGTAAGAAACATAAGAAATGTGTTACCAAATTATTATACTTCTGCCCCTCCCTCCACCTTTCTCAAGCCTCTTAGTGCAGGTACTACCATCCGGGAATTTTTTAGTACTTGGCAGTATTAGACGTCATGAGTAGCAGGCTGAGATTTTAAACGGTGATCAAAAATTATAGGAGGGGTCAAGAAGATTAAGTCCTAGTATTTATGCACTTCTGAGTTCTTATATTATCTGATTACTGCAAAGATATATTTTCACCTAAATCTTGAGCAGAAATGAAAGTGACATATCCCTGAATGTTCAAGGTAGCACCTTATTATATCAGAGCTGCAGTTAGAGAGATGACTACAAAGCAGGCCAGATCTTTGCTGTAATTTAGTTAAAGCTGAGGATATACCACTCAGATTAGTAACTGTTACATAATAAATGAAACAAAACAAATCATTACTTGACTGCATAGGTAACTTGCTATCGAATGCTATTATTAGAAGGAAACTTTGAGATCTAAATCTCCCCATTTTAGGAAAAATTAAAACATGCATCTAAAATAGTTAAGTAACTTGTCCATGATGATACAATTTGATGGTGGCAGCTTCAGGACTATAATATAGGTCTGTCGTGCCCATTTTAGCATTCATTATGCTACAAGAATTCACTTGTTTAGAAGCTTGCTATGTAATTTCAAACAGTTTCATTCACATTGGTTATTGGTTTTTATGCCTCTAATAATTTATGGGGATGTCTTCAGACTTATACTGAGAAAAAAAGTGTATACCTTCCAATTTCATCGCTTCTGTTTTTGCTTTCATGTATGGAAGAATAAGTTACTCATGTGGTTACTGTTAGGAAGAATACAAAAGCATAATCATTTGATAGGAGTCATATTTATTTATTGAAACACTGTGCCACACTGTGTTAACTTTGTACACTGAGAAAATGGGGGTACCCACTGATATTCTAGCACTGCTGATAGCCACCCCTTTGTTTCTGTGTTCTAGTAGTACTTACCTTCTAGTGTTAATGGAAGGATTGCATGAGTTAATGCAAATAAAGCAGGTAGAACATAGTTGGCATTAATTAATTGCAGTATCTGTATTAAGTGCAAATGTCTCATTTCAAAAAAAAAGAACAGGATATTCTTAGGATTATCCAGTAGAGGTCAGTGCTATGAACTCTGTTAAATACTTTTTTAGTATTATGGTCTGATTTCTTGAAAATGAAAACAAAAACTCCAAGATCTCTCCAAGTTGTTGTTTTTAATTGAGAATTATTGTATAAGAAATTGCCATTTGTCAAGGCATATCACATTTTAGTTCAATAGAAGTTTATAATTCTTTCATTTTTCAATTCATTATTATATTCTTAGTCTTGACTTTAACCTTAATCTTATCACATGTGACCTTAATATTCAACCTTTCATTTATATTATTGATGATGTTTAGTGGGTGAAGTGATCGTGTATGGCAACTCCAGGCATAAGTATATACCTTCGATTTTGCTGGAAAGTTAGTACCTTAATGAAGTTTTGTTCCTTGTTATTTGCCTACTTTGCTATTCCTCAACACACAGTGTTGGTATTTAGAATCATAAAACCAGCAAATGTTAGAACTAGAAGTGATCATGGATATCAACAGGTCTGATTCCTCCATCTTACAGATGAAGAAACTGACACCCCAACAGGGAAGATAACTGGTTGAGTTTCAGTGATAGAAGATTATATTTCCTTATATTTATAAAAACAATTGAATCTGGAAAAGCAATTGATTCTTTAATTTTTTCTGATACTCTGAACCAATAGATTGACAATATAGCTCAATGTTATCTACGAGTAGACAGTATGCAGTATTTTTATCCTATCTAATTCAGTAGTACAGTATATCATGTATGCCTGCCACTTTTTAAATTCCTGTCACTTTGCAATGATGGTAAAACCCACACTGAAACTCTTAAGTGATTATCTTTAAGGATTTTATTATCCAGCTATGCAACTAAACAGTCTGAGTAATGAGGCTACATGGTCTCTGCATGGTCAACTAAATACTTCTAGGAAGTGGAACCCCCTTCTAGAGTTATGAGAGAAACATCACTTCTAAAATGCCTTTAAAAGTACTCCAGCATAAGCATTACACTGGAACATTTCATTAGCTTTTTGAGAACAACAAAGAAATGTGGAGCATAATAGGCTAATATGTTTAAGTGGCCTTGGTAGAACCCTACTTAACTCAGTGGGATTTTCTACAGCATGCAGAGGTGGAAAACCATTCCCTAAATATTTATTGTGTGGGACTGCCTCCTTCTTTATTTCATGCAGTTTGTATCAAAGAGAAGTGACTTTCCACCTGTAATTCTAAATTGAGGAAAGTCTCAAAATACAAGTTTTAGAAGAATCAATATTTAGATATGATGAACAGTAACCAGCAGCACAGGCTTTTGGCACTTGGAATTTCTGTCAGTAAAGATGGAAGAGGGGCCAGCTTCAGTCTCAGTGTTTTCTATCCTCTAAGGACTTAAATATCCATGAGGATATTAAGGTTTGGGAAGTCCTTAATTTCCTGAAGAAAAAGGCAAGATGTATGCCAAACTTTATTCGTTACGAATTACAAAAATTATTAAATTAATTAATTTTTTTCAGTTACTTAAGCCAGCAATAAAACTGTTCTGCACAATGTTTTGAATTAAGTGAAATTATAGGTTAATGAAAAAATGTAAGATGATAATTTGTATGGTTTTATTAGGATTCCAAGTGGCTGCACTGAGTATATTGCTGGACTTGCAGTATGATCCCTGCCAATATTCTTTATCTCTCTGAGCTTCTATTTTCTCTGACATAAATTGGGACTCGTAGTCTTAGGAACACTATGATTGTTGAGATTTTCTTGAGCTTTTAGGGAAAAAAGTGTAAATTAAATAAATTATAATATTTTAAGTAAGTTCAAATGGACATACATGGTGACAAAGCAAAGGTTTCCCTATAGGCGTTGGTTTCCTTTGTGTAGACGAGTTGTCACCAAAATTTGTTGAAAAGTAAGAATTCCTATTTGTATGGCATTGAATTAATGATGCAGAAAAAAAAAGCCTCTTGAATGACAGCTCTAATGGCTGAAGTGGCATATTTAAACCATTATTTTTGTTTGTTTCGCTTTCTGTCAAACTCTGTCTTAGAATTACTATCAACAGGTTGTACTGATAGATGGAATCTGTCTTTCAGTTCCAAGATGTGTTTTGTATCAAAGTTTTTCTTCATTGGTTTTTGGAATCTATAGGCAAAATAACACATAAAAACAAATGTAAATCCCAGCTGTAATTGTTTCTCAGCAGTTGGTGACATCATAAATCCCATAAGAGTTATACTTGTATTGTATTGTAAATATCACCAGAAACATTCAGTAGGAGGATGAAAAAACTCTAAACAAAACTTGAAAATAATACATATTCTTCTTTCTCACTATGAGGAGCGTTTCCTAGCTACCCTATTTACCCCAGTGGAATTTTACAAAAATGTTCCTGGCGCTCAAAGTTGATCTAACAAAGCATCAAGTGGGCTTATTTTAAAATTCACCCCTAAATATGTTTGCTGGTTTTGAATTTCTGATTTTGTGCTTATGTAACACAAAAACAGCTTTGGTTTTAAAACAAAAATTGGCAAAAATACTAGTGCATTATGTGTTCTAATCACGTATGGTGTTTTGAAAAAAATAGATTCAGAATTGACAAAATTGTTTCATTGGCATTGCAGTTCAAATGCCTGGCTTTTCTTTCTCACAAGTTGCTTAAAATAAAAATAAAACTAACAGATATTTCTTAAGTGAGTATGAACATAATTGATTTTCGTCATATATAGTCCAACAACTGCACTATAGACATAAATTTTCATTCTGTGTTTTCGCATTCTTTATTTTACACAGTTTTCTATGTTTTAGTTTATGGTCAAGTCTGTAATGTGCTTTAGCATCAATTTTAAAGTATCTGGGGTTCTCACAAAAAGTTTCTACCAGTGATATGAATAGTGCTCAAATTCTAGTATGAATGGCCCAGCTTTCTTTGATTTTTCTTATAAGTGCTTTTTTTGGTAAAATATATAAACTTAGAAACAGAAGTTTCCCTGGCTCGTATTACACTCAAGAGACAATGATGATACTGAAGTTCTTTTCATAATCAGGGCTTTTGTAGAGACTGTCCAGGTATTCTTAGCCAAAATATCCTTCTCATTGTACACTACTCCAGGGCAACATGTGGTGTGCCAGCTGGATGCCCTCCCTACATGCCTCAGGTGGCCACATTTCAATGGTGTCTATAGAGCACAGGCCAAATTCTCATTCTCTGTGTTAATCAGTGGGAGAATTCCCATAGAAAATGGGATGGGAGCATATTTTAGGAAAACTCAAAGAGATTATCCAGATGATTAGGCCAGGACATTGTAAGTTCGGGTTTTATGTAGAATTTCTATAACGTTATCTTACTTGACCAAAGAATGCTAGAAAATTTGGGGATATTTAAAAATTAAAAATAATCATGCTTTTTATTCCACTGTGATTTCTCCAAAGAGGATCCTACAAAATTTTTCTTTAGATACAATAGGAGCTCATCTTGATTCATAACATCAAAGACAACTGATGTACCTAGTAATATAATTTGATTGAACTTTTTCCCATGATCTTGAAAGGATCTGAATTCTACTTATAGAAGTCTCATTATACCTCTCCTTTCAATTAAATTCTAATCAATTCTATAAACATTTAGTAAGTACTTACTATGTACAAAAAACTGTGATAGATACTCTGAATAATTCTGTGCATGGTGCCTTATGGTGTATAACATATTTTCACATTCATTATCTCATTTGTGTGGTAAAGATTCCCCCTACAATTATTACTTATTTAGCCTAGAGTTTCAGAGGAGCTATATTTTGAATTTGGGGTAGAGTTTTTGCTTGTTTTGTTTTTGGTGAATCCAGAGACCATTCTATAAATACGTTTAGGATCCCTTGAATAAAAAATAAAGGCATATAATTGTATCATCATATTAAATTGATTTGGTTAGAACCAGTGGCATTTCCTGAAATTTTCTGCTTGTTTTATATGACATTAGGTTCAGTCTGAAGTGTATTTTTAATGACCTAATTGAAAAGGTTTGTCAAAATGTTCACAAAAATATTTTTTTACTACTTTTGAGGCAATGTTGATGTATTATAGTTCATATATCTTTTTTAAGATCAAAAAATTAGATTTCCCCAGAAACTGTTCATATTTAAGATTATATCATATTCTACTGCTCTACCATGAAGTCTCTGTAAGTGCTATACAACTTCTGGAGAATAAATCTGAAAGCTATTATTCTCCATTAAGCATGTGCATTATTCTCTAATATTGTTACATCTAATGCAGAATGAAATGTTCTACTTCTATATTAATATTACATTTTAAAGTCTTATTTCTACATATTTCTGAGATGTTTTTCAAGTCTTTCTCTTAAAACTTCTTTGTAAATACTTTTAAATAATCTGTTTTATTTTTATTTATTTTATTTCCCTTATCCATAGTGTTGAAATGGAATTTATCCTTTAGCATGTTTAACATTTTTAAAGAATTTAATGGGAAATCATCTTCACTTTAAGCACTGAACACAACACTTTATTCACAAACCTGAAATTCAAAAACTGATAGGAACTTTGTCATTTGCTTTGTTTCTAACACCAAATTTGCAAAAAGGCACTCTCCAGGTAACCCTTCAGCTATGTTACCCTGGGTGTTTGGCCAGAGGGCAGTCATGTTGACCCCATCTGCAAAGGCTGGCTAAACTAGAATCTTGGACTACTAGAATCCCATTCATCAAGGTCCACGTAAAGTAAGATAGGTGGGAAGCAGGAGGACAGATGGTAGGGTCGGCAGTAAAGAACTTGTTTGTTGACATTGATATAGACCCTTCTTCTTGCCAGAGTGACTCCGTGGACTTTTTTTTGGCATGGAAGACTAGGCCAACACTATCATCTTAGTAGAAGGTGAGCTGCAGGCAAACTGGAGAGATCCATGAACAGTAGGTGTTTAGGGTTGGCTTAGATTTTGTCTATCAGCTTGACTGTCATACGTACTTGATTGATGTGCAGTGGGGCTTGAAAGTGCTGCATTGAAGTTGAGGACTGTGTCATAAGGTTCCTGATATGGTGCACATGTCTGAATGGAGTTGGACATTGACTGCTCTTGTCTATGCCAAGCAACACCAGACTTGAGTGCATTATTCTGCAGTTGAGTAGCAGATGGTGAGTGCAGACGTTTGGAGGGGGTGTGCCTTCAAACACAATATGGAGCCAGCAAACTTACTTAGAAGGTTATTGCATGTCTTGACTTTGGCAGCTACTTTTTAAGCACTGATGAAAAATCCAACTTCCATCCATTGTTACTCTCAGAATACTCAGTATGATTCGTGTTCCAGGCAAAAGAAATGTGAAAATCAAATGCACTATTCACTATGTTGGTCACAGTTTGTTGAAGGTGACTTCCTTGGTGTTGGCTAAATGGGCCAAGTAAACATTCTGAGACTGAACATTGCTGAATAGGTAAACTTTATTTACCTTACTTTAGAGTTGTTAGAGGAAAGGCCATCAGAGCACTTGAAGAACACTATGGTCAAATATGGGACTTAAAAGTGACTTTACATTCTTTAATTCTTAATTTAGAGAGAGCATTATGTTCTTCAGAAATAAAAATAAGAAAATCAAATATATCAATAGGTACTCTTTACACATGAAATTATGAAGATTCACAGATGAATGGGCATAATAATTCCATATGTATAGGATAATTGATTTTTATTGATGTTTGAATTTTTTTTCTCTTGAGTAGATTCTAAACACATAAATTTTTTTTAGGTTTAAAATACTTTTCTTTTCAGATTAAAAGTAAAATATGCTCACTGAATATAATTGTGTAAATAGAAATATATATATATATCAAATAAAACTTAAATCAGGGATGAACAATTCTAAGTTTTTGCTCTGCCTCTTTCTAATTATATGTATGTTTCTAAGTGTATGTGTTCATATATGTGTTTGTATATTTTTAAATAAAAATTTGGATCATACAGTGTATATTCTTCTTTCTTAAATTAACATTTATTATATTAGTTCCCTGAGTCATAAAATACTCTTTTTTTTTTTTTTTTTTTTTTTTTTGCGGTACACGGGCCTCTCACTGTTGTGGCTTCTCCCGTTGCGGAGCACAGGCTCCAAACGCGCAGGCTCAGTGGCCATGGCTCACGGGCCCAGCCGCTCCGCGGCATGTGGGATCTTCCCAGACTGGGGCACGAAATCGTGCCCCCCGCATTGGCAGGTGGACACTCAACCACTGTGCCACCAGGGAAGCCCAAAATACTCATTTTTAATGGCTGCTTAATTCTGAACCTTATTTATGTACCAAAAATTTTTTAAATCCTCCATATTTGACATTTTGGCTATTTTTCACCATGATTCCTACTACTCTGAGGATTATTCTTATATTTAAATTTTTATCTGCATCTTGGATTATGTTTTCAGCGTATATTCTTGGAAGGTTGATTTTTGGGTTAGAGGATATAAGCTTCTCAAGGTTTTTTTGATAACTCCTCCCTAATTATTTGTGAGAGTACTTTTCTAACTACACTCTTACCTGCTCTGAATAGTATCATTTTATAAATATTTTCCAATTTGGCAGGCAAAAAATGGATTTATTTTGTTTTAATTTACATTGAACTGATTAATATGGAGCTGGAATGTTTTACATATGCTTATTTGCCATTGTTTTCTTCTTTTTATAAATTGTTTGCTCATGTCCTTTACTCATGTTGTCTTGATGATTTATAAGATTTTTTAAAATGTTAAATCATTAATTTTGTCAAACGTGTTGCAAAAGGGTTTCTCCCAGTTTTCATATGCCATTAAATTGTTTTTGCTGTTGTTGGTGTGAGAAAATTTTAAATATTTATATCGTCAATTCTGTTGTATTTTTTTCTTTATGACTGTAGCCTTTGCTTTTATCTTCTTTTTAAACAGCTTGAAGTCCAATAAGTATTCACCATTTTTCTAGTATCATCATGTTTTTATTTTGTATTTTTAACTCTCTATTCCTTCCAGAAATTATTTTATCCTAAAGTATAAGATGTGTCTTAATTTTGTTCCCAATTGTTAATCAACTGTCCCAGCACCATTTCCTCACTAATTTGGGTACCATATTTCTTGCTTACTAATTTTTTAATCATTAGGACCTATTTTTGGACTACCTGTTTTTCATTTCTCTCACTGGTTCCATACTGTTTCCGTTAGAGCTTCACAGTATGTTTACAGATCTGTTAAGTCAAATCCTTCCTTTTTTTCTTTTTTCAAAAATACTTTGAATATTGTCACCTACTTATTCTTTAAGATTGATTTATTTCATTGATTTCAAAAAAATGATCCATTGGAATTTTATTAAACCTATAAAGCAGATTCATATCTTTGCAATATTCAGTCATCACATTTAGAAGTATCGTATGTTTCTATTTATGTAATGTTTCATATGCAAATAAACTGTGTCTTTCTATTCATATAGGTCCACAGATTCCTTATTTAATTCAAGTATAAGCATGCTTTGTTCTTGTTTTCTTTAATTGCTTATATTCCATTTTCTCATTGTTCAGTAGAAAAACCATATCTTTTTATAATATTTATAATCTAGCTATTTTATTCAACTTTCTTAGTAATTTTAATAACTTATAAATTCTCTTGAGTTTTCAAGGTCCTTAAATTGTCTGCAAACATTGATGACTTTATCTTCTTTTTTTCCTCTTACTTCTATTTAATGTTCTATTTCATTGACTAGAATTTCCAAATCAGTTAAGTAATCATGGTGATAGGAGGCATTCTCGTTCTTTTTTTTTTTTTAACATCTTTATTGAGGTATAATTGCTTTACATTGTTGTGTTAGTTGCTGCTGTCTCATTCTTGATTGTATGATAATGCCTCTAATTTATTCCATTGTTAAGGCAGATATTAGTTGTTGATTTAAGACAGATATTCTTTGTTACGTTGGTAAGGTGAGTTAGAATACTACTCTCTCACCCTTTCTTTGTTTATTAGGAATGTATTGAAGTACACTACATGCCTTTTGGGGTAAATATTCTCAAACTCTAATTGGTGGGTGAACATAGACTTTTCTTGTGATGTCTTTTTCAATTAAAATCAATTCGAACACACATTTATTCAGCACTTACCATGTGCCAGAAATTGTTCACTAGGCATTGGAATTCAGAGGCATAGTCCCTTCCCTTCAAAACATTATAGGATTATTCAGATTATGATAATTCAGCAAGAGATTTATAGTAATTGATTTCCCATTATTAAATTTCCCCTGCATCACTAGAAAAACTTTACATTTAAGACTTTATTAAGAATACTTTGAAGGCTACCTAGTTGTTTACCATGTCAAAATGTGAATTTTAAGAATTGCTAAAAGTTAAATTTTGATTTACAATTGAAATTATGAGTTTTTACATCTGAAGTCATAGTGCTCAAATTCTAATCAAGGTCATCTATAAAACTTGAAATTTTATAGACTTCTATAATTGAGATAGTTCATATTCTATAGAATCAGGAAATTGGAATTCTTGATCATAATTTATCACTTCTTATATAGTATGACAGAAATGGTATGTGATGTTGGGGCAACATCACTTTCATGATGCCATCTTTGTATTTTCATTTCTCTGGAAGTCTTAATTGTCTGTAGGTTTTAAGTGTGCATTTACATTGATTTATTTTCAATTGAAGTGTTTTTTTTGTATTTATTTTACTGCTTCAGTGTAGTTTAGCATAATTTATCCTGTTTTCCCCATCTAGTGTTATAATAATTTATTTTATTTTTCAGAATCCTTTATTTTGTTCTTTTATACAGTATGCATGAATGAACATGATATTTTTAAACTATACCCTCTTTGCCAGATTCTTTATATTTCACACAAAACAAATAAAGAAATATTGATTGAGAATCAATTTTCTATTCAACATCACACTAGTTATTATGAATTATAGTACAGGAAAACAAAAATTACATACTTTCAATGAGCTTACTTTCTAGTTGGCAGATTAAGATATAAATAAGGGGAAAATGCAAAAACAACAAATCCTAATGAAATACTTATTCTTTATAGTGGCTAATACAAATATAGTCATATTCTTAGTCTATATTTAAGCACATATATTAAAACTCACAATTTACCTTTTGTATGTTGGCCTCACCCTGGCCTCTTTATGCTTTTCCTATTGTTATTGTACCTTTACCGTTATTTTATGCTTAAAAATTGTATTTACCTTTGCAAGATTTTTAAAAATTCTCTTTGGAACAACACTGGATAGACAAATGCCACACACATTAATCTCTAAAACATTACCAGTGATAATTTGTCCTACGCAAAGGTGACCCTGCTTATAATTTCAAAGCAGAAATAGTGCAGGCTACAATAATTGTAGACTGAAAATCGTTGCTTTCTGAATTTCTTATTTCATTAAAGGACTTGCTTTGATTTTTAGAATCATTCACAAAAGAATTAACATGCAAAGTAGGAGGAAATCCAAATGCTAACATGAAGTTAGCATCTCTACTAAAAGGAAATTTTAGCAGTAAGCTTTGGTATATTAAAGAAGCGTAGTCCCATCCTTTGGGATTTGATGGGATTTTTATATCATAGGGCCACCCATTTTAAACTTTAGCATTTGATGTATGTTCTAAGTTACAACCTTAAACATTTATCATATTTTGGAAAATTTATATCCCCCCCTTAAGTTTTAATGCCTGCATTGAATAATGTTTGTCATGGACCACAATACCTATCCCTGTGGAACTGTTATCCTATCTTAATTCAGAAGCAATACTATTGATTAAACAATACTTAACAGCTTCCAAACTTCAAGACATCTTTCAGCCACCATTTCTTCCTAACCTCACTATGAGCTTCCTGTGTGGTATCATTCATCTGAGATCTTACTAAAATGTAAATAAATTATATCCAACACACTTCCTCTATTTGCCCAGCTTGTTACCATATCAAAACAGCTGTCTTAATGAAATACATATTGATGTATTATGTATTTCTGTGCTAAACCAAAGTGAGGAGGAAGTTATATGAATATATAACAGAACCCACTTCATAATAGTTTTGTTAAAGCATTTTATGAATTGGAGATAATTTGAGCCATGGGAGATGATGTAATTCTACATGGCAGAGTTCACGGAAAGAGGATAGCTCCTCAGATAGAATTGGATTAGACTCTTGAGAGAGATGCACTGGGGCTTTTATGGTGCTTTACCTTCATAAGCATAGCTAACTCTCAGTTTTCCATACTAATATTGTAGTTTTGAAGTAAAGATAGTAAAAATAAAAATAAAGAAGCAAGAATATTATCTAAAATAATTTGTCTTTGGTCTTTGCATGCAATATTTGACTTCTTAACATCAAATTTACCATTTTACTTTTGTTTTTCATGAGTTAATGAAGCTATTTCTATCATCCATATTATGAAACAGAAATGATCTAACCCAAAGTATGTAATGTCATACTTTGTTATGTATAATAATCTTCATAGGGCATGATTAGATAAAGCTTATCTCATTTTATAATGAACAGTAAGAATGAATAATAATCTGTATCAGATCTATGAAATATAATCATACTTGGTTAATTGCTAAATTAATTTGTAGAAAATAATTACTGTTGCTTGAGTAAATACCAAAAAGTGAAAATAGGAGGCAGCTCAGTGATGTTCAGTGGGAGAAAAGAAAGCCAAACTGGGATTAAAGTTTGTCATGTCTGAATTAAATGCTGAAGTGCCAGTAGTGGTTGATTGACTCTGTGATCAGGCTTTTGGTATTTATCATTTTTTCGTATACTTTTCTGTATTTTCCAATTCTTTTGCAATGGGTATGTGTTAATTTTTCAGTCAGAAAAAAAGTTAATGTAAAATGTTTCATGCATAGCTCACTTGTAAATCATTTATTGAGAGTTAACTGTATAAAATTTCCCAGGGAGAGAGAAAGCCACGAGCTAAATTTAAGGGCAAAGTACTCCATTATACAAATAATCCATTGTCGCAAAACTCATTGAAGATTTTTTAAAGTCACTTTTCTCATTGCTTGAAAATTCTAAGCTGGAGACAATATAATCAATGAGATAATAATAATATGAATAACATTATGCTCTGCACCCACTTCTCAACTCTACTTCAGAAGAAAAGCCTTTAGTATGTTGAGAATATGATCTGATATAAGATATGTTGTTTCCTACAAAGAAAGACAATATTAGGAGCATCCTTTTCCTCCTATTCTGTTTCAGAGTCAGTCTCACGGAGTAGATCTGTACTTATAACTAACATTCTGTTTTTGAAGCATTGCTTAGTCCAAGTCATGTAGACTCAAACTCAGGTGGTGAGGTCATTACTAGCAGGCTTACCCAGACATTCATGTAACATGTAACAGCTAGAGAGCCGGCTAAATATCGATGCAATTAATTATATTTTGTTAGAAACACTATAGAAACATGTTATAGAGGGCCTCTGTTACTTGTACAGAGGTTTAGAACAACTCAGGAATAGGTTGCACCTTTGTGCAAATTATTAAAGGAAACCCTGTTCCAGCTGATGTAGCTTGGGCCAGGGAGTATGGCTTCTAAATTGGAACACACCACTGTACTGGGAGCCCTTGTACAGGGCACAACCTGCACAGTCAGTCATGACTGCCCTATTTTATATGCTTTATTAATAATTTGAAGATAGCTACTGTTGCTCCACAGGTTCCAAATTATTCTATTCTTGCACAGAAAGCCAAGAATCATCTTTAGATGAGTTAGAAAAAAGATGCTTATCTAAGCTTTAATTTAGTCTTGGACCCTCATGATACAAGTCTATTACTTTGCTTCAGACATCTGATTTGAATAGCATTGAGGGTAGAAGAAAATGAAGTTACCGCAAAAGTATAAATAAGTCTATCAAGTCCAGTTCCTAGAAGAACTAGTTTGACATTTTGAAATTACATCTAAATTTTGGGGTATCCTCTAGTAACTTTAGGTGACTTGGTATATGAAAGGGTAGATAAGAAGACAGAGAGGCAGATGGACATCTCTTTGTTCCAAAAGGAAATAAAGATGGTTTAAAGGGATACATAGGTATATGATATAAATGTATATGTATATATATATATATATATATATATATATACACACACACATATATATATATTTATTGTGAATGAAATTAAATAAAATTTAACTGAAGTATATAATATAAATGAAATAAATGAAAACTAAAATGGGTAAACAAGGGAAAAACATGAGAAGGGGGCAAGAATTAGACCTATATAAAAAACACCCTAGATAGTATCTTACATACGTTTACAAATAAGATTCTTATCATATGTTTTGAAGAAATACATTGCTGATATTAAGACTAGAAAGAAATATCTTCCTCTGATACCCTTAAGTAATAAAGGGTATTTTATTATGAATATCATGACCAATATTTACTTTCATGAGAAACAAAGAATATTTTATAGGTACACTTCTACTTTTGTGGCCCTCAATATAGATTGATAACATTTCAGTAATGTACAATTTGGTATTCTCAGTCTCATAAAATACAGACCAGATAGATGACACTCCATTCTGGTATAACTCGAAGGAAGATTTTAGAATATATCTAGATGCTGAATTCCAATGAAAGGACTGCACATCCTTCAGACAGTTTCTTATATATACTATTTCTCTAAGTTAGGCCTTTGATTGCTATTGGATGACTGTGAATTCTAGATTGTATTATTGGAAAATGCTTGGAATACAGCTATTCTTTGTTAATTAAAGGCAGAAATAGTAGTCAAGTTAGGGGCTGTGTTTACATTATTTTACAGAAGTTGAAAAGCCTAACAAAAACACACAGCTAAAAAATATCTACCCACTTTACCTGAGAGATTAGCCAGAGAAGTATCATTTCATAGGACAAAAAAAAAATCTCTTTAAACATTTATTTTGATTCTGCTCTAATATACACAAAATGGAAGACGCAGGTTCCAAGTTTCTTCTTTGTCACAGCCTGGATATTACCTAATTGATAATCTCATGCTACAAGGTGATGGAATTTCATCATATACTCCATCAGCAGACTTATTCATGTCATTAAGCAATTTATGTGATGTTTACATGTTCTGTTTCATGGATTAGGTTCCTTGTTTTCCAAATAGAAATAGTAATATTTACTGTTACACATTCCTTGGTTAAAGGTGAATTGCTATGACATTTTAATTAGATGAAGTTTGGTGAATACTTTGATTTCTTCAGTAGTTTGTAAATTGTGAAGCCTAATGTTGATCCAAACATATCAGTAAGATATTCGAAGTTAATGCATCATACGTTCTGAATTTCTACTGCACAAAGTTTACTGATCTTCCCAATCCTTTAAGTCTTTTTGAAGAACAAAAAAACAAACAGTTTTGAAAATTCCTAGAAGCAGATACTACATGTTTATCTCATTTTATGTGATAGGAGTGATTTTGTAAATCTATTCATAATTTAAATGCTCCAGGAGAATCTCTCAAGGGAATTTTATTGTGGATCATCATGTAAAGCAAAAATCGTTTCTAAAGTGCTTATTACTCCCTATTTCTATATGGGAACTTCCTGATTTGCAAGAGTTATTTAAGCTCCCGGAGGAGTGCATCACCTTAGTATGTTCCTGAGTAGAATAAACTGAGAGGGACAGGAAACTGTGAAGGAACAATTTGGTAAATACTAAACTGATCCAAGGAAGTATTTGAACCTCTTTAGTGAGATCTCTGAGCTACTATTTTATGTAAGATTAAGTCTAGATAACCCGTTCTCCACAGTCACTTGGAATGGGTTTATTTCGGCTCATTCAAGCTCTAAATTTCCTAGAAATCCTTTATAAACCACATAATTTTACCTCTTCTCATTGAGTGATTCCTCTTAGATCTGTAAAGTAAGGCAAAATTATTTATCTCTGATGGGAGACGTTTGGCACCTTCATCCTCATCCTCCAGTCACCTCCCAATTCTCATGGCCCAACCCAACTAAGGATTTTCAGAATTGACAGATATTCTTAATCCCCCAAAATGTTTGTACTTTCTAGAGCTGTAGAGGATTTTCTGTACACATGTAACCATCATGGAAGCTTTCATTCAGTAGCAGTTGGACATCCTCACCCACCCACACACACCCCCCATGCAGCTGGGCCTCTGATTCTTGCATTACAAGGCAAAGAATTAGGCAGTGGGTATTTGTTGAAGGAATACCATAAGTAGTTTATGATCACTGTGTAGAAGGAGACTATAAATTTTATCACCTAAATTGGATGTTTTTGAGAATAAAAGGTGCCACATTAAAGATTATTGTGAGACAACAGACATAAATGGGGTCTGTTGTTTCAGCTGGGACTACCTCCTCTCCTTACCCCTCCCCAAACTCCCCTAGCACAATAGTTCCAGCAGGGCAGGGTGAGCCATGGAAATCCACACCTTCACTGCTGAAAGGGGCTGACTTGATGGAATAGAATATCAAGCTGAAAAACCACATGCCCCTGGGTGCTGTCAAAACAGTAGCAGTCTCAGCAGCAAACAAAAAGGAAGTGTAAACATCATAGCTAGCCTCAGATTGCAGTTCAGGTTGGGGCAGGCAATAGACTGGCATATTAGCCAGAAATTTAACAAGGAGAATTGGATGAGGAGACTGCCATATTGAGCCTTGATGAAACTAACACATATCTCTGGTGGTTTGGAAATCTGCATATGTGTTTCAGGGAAGATCAGAGAAGCTCCAAGATATCCACATACCCCAGACGGATCCTAAGGCCTAGTGCAAAGAGGAGATAAGGGAGAACCCAGTGGAATGTAAGAGGCAAGGAAGACTTGTAAGCTGACTGAACTTTGAATGAATTCCCCAACCCATGCATATATTCATCAGCAAAGGGTGTTAGCTTATTGGCCTAAGTTGTTTGAGTACAGCTTTTGACCAGTCAATGGATATAAACTGCAAATTGTGCTGACACAGGGGCAAGTCTTAGCTAAGAAATGAAAATAGGAATTATAAAAACTGACCAGAGACATCAGCAGCTGAACAGTATGAGGGAGACAGATTCCAAAGAATTAGACTGGTAAGTCACTAAACAAATAAACACATAAATAGCAAAAACAGCAGAAACCCCCAGAGGGAAAAATCAGAAGTCATAGCTACCATAATATATTGTATAAAATGTCAATTTTCAAGAAAAACTTTTTGAGACATGTAAGGACTGACAGGAGTTTAATCCACACCCAGTTAAAAAAAAGCAGTCAACAGAAACTATCTCTAGGTTGTGGGGGAGAGCAGAAGGTGAATTTGGCAAAGACCTGAGAGGAGCTACTACAAATATGTTTGAGTAAGTAAGGAAATCATATTAAATAATTACATAAAATATTACTATAATTACTATTCAAATAAAGAATATTAATATAAAGATAGAAATTATTTTTAAAAGAAACAAAAATTCTGGAGTGAAAAAGTACACTAAGATGAAAAATATTCTAGAGGGACTCAACAGCAGATTTGAGATGGCAAAAGAAAAAAATCCGTGAACTTGAAATTAATTGGTAGAAATTATCCAATTTGAAGAAGAGAAAAACATAATGAAGAAAGAAGTAGAGCTTCAGAGATCTGTGAGAAACCATCAAGCATACCAACATGTGTAATGGGAGAGAAGGAGGAGAGAAAAGAAAGAAAGAGAAGAAAAAAGATATTGGAAGGAACAATGACCAAAAATTTGCCAAATATTATGAATAACATTAATCTACATGTTTGAGAAGCTCAACAAATTCCAGGTGTCATAAATATGAAAAATCCATACATAGTCACATCATAGCCAAACTTAGAAAGCCAAAGAGAAAGAGAAATTCTTGAAAGCAGCAAGAGAAAAAAAGACAAATGCGATACAGGTACATCACTATGATTAACAGTTGACTTCTCATCAGAAACATTTAAAATCAGAAGGCAGAGAGATAACATATTCAAAGGCTGAAGGAAATAAAGATTTTAACAAATGACAATCAAGAATTTTATATCCAGCAAAACTATTCAAAATGAAGGTAAAATAAAGATATTGTAGGATAAAGACTGAGGCAATTCACTGCTGGCAGACCTGCCTTACAAGAAATACTGAAGGAAATCCTTTAGGCTGAAAAGAAATGACAGCAAACAGTAATTAAAATACACCCAAAGAGATAAATAGCACTGATAATATAATTATGTAGGTAAACATAGATATGGTGTAACTATATAACAAAACTCAATTAAAGAAGAAGGAAATAATAAAGATTAGAGCAGAAATCAATGAAATATATAACAAGAAAATAATAGAGAAAATCAATGAAACCAAAAGTTGATTCTTAGAAAAGATCAACAAAATTGACAGATCTTTAGCTAGACTGACCAAGGGAAAAGGAGAGGACATAACAGATTACCAAAATCAGAAGTGAAAGAGGAGACATTACCAACCCCATAGAAATTTAGAAGATTAAAATGTAATACTATGAACAAATATATTCCAAGAAATTAGACAATTTAGATAAAATGGTATCACTTCTAGAAATGCACAAATTACCAAAACTGATTCAAGAAGAAATAGAAAATCTAAATGGACCTATAACAGTAAAAAGATAGAATTATTAACTAAGTCATCCCACAAAGAAAAGTCTGGATGCAAATGACTTCACTGTATCCTAGCCAATATTTAAAGGAGAAATAATACCAATTTTTCACAAACTTTTCCAAAAATAGAGGAAGAAGGAAGACTTTTCAGTTCATTCTATTAGAACAGTATTACCCTGAGACCAAATCCAGACAAAGACATCATAAGAAAATAAACCAGTATTCCTCATAAATATAAAAACAAAAATCCTCTACAAAATATTCACAAACCTAAGTACAGCAATCTGTAATATTATTTACACCCTGACCAAGTAGGATTTATCCTAGTAATGCAAGATTGGTTTAACATCCAGTAATCCATTCATGTAATATAACATATTAGTAGAATAAAGGCGAGAACCATATGACTATATCTATTGTATCTATATGTATATTTATCTATATGTATATATATTGTGGCAATAGATACACACAAAAAAATTTGAGAAAATCCAATATGCATTTGTGACAGAAACTTTTAACAAACTAGGGATAGAACTTCTGTACCTAAATAAGGGGCACTTATGAAAAAACCTGCAACAAATATCATACTTAATGATGGAAAACTGACGGGTTTCTCTAAGATTGGGAACAAGGCAAGGTTGTCAGCTCTCACCTCTCCTGTTCAGAATTGTACTGGAGTTTCTGTACAGAAAGGTAAGAAAAATAAATAAAAAGAAAAAGAGGAAATAAAGCAAGGAAAGAAATAAAAAAGAAAGAAACAACAGAAAAGAAGGAAATCAAAGGCATCCAGATTGGAAAGTGAAAACTAAAACTTTTATTTGCAGAAAACATCATAAGTACGTAGAGAATATTAAGGAATGCATACACATACACACAAACTAATAAATGAGTTCAGCAAGCTCGCTGGGTACAAGAGCATTGTACACAAGTCAATTGTATTTCTATCTGCAAGCCTATTTCAGAATTATTAAGGTTCAAGTTCCAGACCACCACAATAAAGCAAGTCACACAAATCTTTTGGTTTCAACAATTCATATAAAGTTATGTTTACACTATACTGTAGTCTATTAAGTGTGCAATAGCATTATGTGTGTACATACTTTCATTTAAAAATACTTTATTGCTAAAAAATGCTAACCATCATCTGAGACTTCAGCTAGTTGTAGTCTTTTTGCAATAGTAACATCAGAGATACTGATCACAGATCACCATAACAAATAAAATAATAATGAAAAATTTGAAATATTTCAAGAATTACCAAGATATAATTACCAGAGACATGAAGTGAGCAAATGCTGTTGGAAAAATGGCACTGGTAGAACTGCTTGATGCAGGGTTGCCACAAACTTTCAATTTGTAAAAAATGCAGTATCTATAAAGTGCAATAAAGCAATGTACATAGGAATTCTTTTCTTTGCAGGGGGTGGGGAGTTCATTTTACTATACTCTCTACTCTTGCATATGTTTGAAATATTTCACAATAAGAAAAGTTGTAAGTGAAAAGGAAAAAAAAAAGACTAAGGGAAATAATTAAAACATTATAATTTGGTCTCTATGTTGACCACAAACAGGGCTTGTCTGTTAAAAATCAAATCTGAACAGTGTCAGAATGAATAACTCATAGAGAGGTGAGTGAACTCTCAAAAACAATCTGAGCAAGATACAGTCGGTGCTGAATAGTTGGGAAAGCATTAAGAGAATTGCCTATATTAGCACAGACTTCCTAAACTGGAGTGCTTTGTTGCTCTTTCCTTGAAGTTCTGTGACCTGGTGATATCTAAAACTCCTACCTATTCGATGTGGTCAGAAGCAGTCCTTTGTTCCTAATCAATACTAAGATCTATAGTTCCTCACCACCCCCCTTAGTTTTTTATTGTCTGGGGCTTTGTTTTTTGGCCTTGAAGACTTACAGGATGGGTTACTGTAATATAATGCATTTGCTACTTCTCTGGAAAGCCATTCAGAATCTTTAACTAGTGCAGAATGTACAACTCTTGCTAAATAGTCTCTGCCAAGAGAAGCATTCTTCCGGGCTTTGTAATTTGCATTGATTACTGAGCTGTTCCCCAGTGTATCACTGGGTGTATTCTTTAAAGCCTTACATAGTTCTGTCTTGATTAAAGAAGTCTGACATTGGTGGTCAGTTTTAATAATGACTGAGGTTGATCTGGATAACTTGAAAAAATTTTAACAGATTTTGGAACCCAAAACGTCAGGAGCAAGTTATTCTTATTGATGACACATACTCTGGAAATCTAGCATTTTAAAAGTGGGTTCAGTGTACAGTACTGAACTTGAAAAAAACAGGAAGTTGAAAAGTAGACAGTAGAGCCAAAAATAAGGTCCTAGTCCTAACTTCTCTGCTCCTTAATCTAATCTGACATGCCTTCAGAATATTTCACTTTCTCGATGATCAATCTTCCAAAGAGTTTCTACCCAGTACTTAACCCCACTACATAGGAACAGAGTTAATGATTTCTCATGGGGTAGATATGAATAGGAACAGTATTCATATCAAAGACAACTGGTCCCACTTCCAGGTCCATCCTTGGGCCAAGATATGTAGTTGCCAACAGTGTGTTGGCGACTGCATTTTTTGAGTCCTGGCGCAAAGTAAGATCCATCTGTTTTGACCAGCCGTTTGCCTGAGTGCCACAAAATGGTCCTGTTATTAGTCTTATTTGTGGTCCTATTTGAGGTTAGGGGATAACGTAAATAAACTTCAGTCCTTCTTGTGATGAATGTAACATGGGAATTAAAAGTGGTGGTGTTGGTAGTGCTAAGTGATGTTGCATCTCTATTTTCTCAATTACTCTGTTTTCTTTGGATTGGGAAGCAGACATTTAAGAATGAGTTTGTCATCTGGAAGGATAGTTGTGACCAAGTTTCCCTCAACAGGATACAAGATGTTATTTTTGAGCTTCATTACCCTCACCAAGGGGGAAAAAAAAGAGAGAAGAGAGAGGGAGAAAATAAATAAGGAAGAAAGTGAAAGTAAGGAAGAAACAGGCAGAGATAGAGAAGGGAAGAGAAAGGTCAAAGAAGAGAAAGAGGAATGACATGAGAAGAGGAGAATGTAACTTGACTTTCTGTTCGTAGAAACTGCTTTATTGTTTTGAACTAAGAGTTCAATTCACTCAACATCTGGTGAATTAAGGAAAAGGAAATCTGACTCATTAAATTGAACTGCTAGTTGTCAGTTAAGTAGTTTATATATAAATATGCAGCCTAGTTTCTATCACCCTTTCTTGTCTGAACAAGACAGTTGAATCCGTTTCACTAACTATACGTGATCGGTGAGTAGAACAATACTAGTTGGTGATTCAGATTTATATAGAGGTGAGCAGTTTTTATGTTTCTGAATCGTTTATTGGGGATTATTGTTATTCCTTATTATTTCTGATCATGAGTTATTTTTGTCAGTTTCTTTTATGAATATTTTGTTGCCTTATAAGGAAATATGTGAACTCCCCTCCTCTCAGTCAGTTGTCCCTGGTGACGCCTCCATAATTTCTGTCTTTACACTGGTGCATTTTTAGTCTAATTCAGGCATGTGAGAAGCAGGGGAAAAGTTTAGTTAGTCAATGTCAGTGATCTTTTTTTTTTTGGATCCATTCATGGATAGACCTAGTGAATTTAAGCCAGTTTGAACTTAAAATCTATATGCATCAAATAGACACAATACCCAAAATATTCCTCTGTATAATATAAGAGAAAAAGAAAATAGAATTCACAAGTAAGAACTAGATGCATTTTCTAAAAACAAATGCAATTTCAGGGCTGATCTATGATCATACTCTCATATATGGCGATATTAAAATATTACCTTGCATTAGTAGGAAGGTGGACATAAACATACCATATTTAGTGCTACAAATATATAAAAAAATGTACTGCCATGCTGTAAAGTAAAAGAAAGATAATTGTTCTGTCTCCATTTTACACTAAAAAGGTCTGTTTTTCTAAACCTGTTGTATCAGTTATTTGGAGCTAAAAATAGGGATGACTTAATCCTGCTTTTTAACTATTATCTTATTCATAGATGGTGTTGTATGAAGAAAGAAAGGATTGAAAAAATTAGTATGACATCTTAAGCCCAAGTATTTATGACATATTTTAATTTTAATGCCTGGATTTTTAATTTTAATTCAAAGATTAAAAATAGGTATTTTTTAAATGTGTTCACAGTTATTTAAATCAAGAAGACCGGTTCAAACCCTGATGGTCTTCCCATGTTGCTTCAAATAGCAGTGCTGCATGTGACTAGCTATATAATATGATGTGGTCTGGAGTGCACTAAACCCACAATACCTTGCAATGGGCATTTGTATTGCTAAATATGTTCCTTTACCTCTACTTCACCATTTGCCCCACCACCAATTCAGTCATTTGAAAGTAGTAGATGTAACATTTTTTTCCAATTTTATTTGAAGTTATATTTCCCTTTAATATGTGTATTCAGATTGTAGATTTTCTTCTTTTTTCTCTGAAATAAAATTTTATGTAATCTTGAGGCTTTGGAATTATTTAGGAGTTTTTAAAAAATCAGAATATAGGTAAAATTCAGAAACACTGAGCTTCTAGTCATATCATTATGAAGTCCTTAACATGGCGGCATATTTTGTTTTTCAGAATTGCTTTTTTTCCTCTTTAGATCCTTTTCTTTTCATTAAAAAAACGACTCTGGGAAGAGAGTTTTTTTTTTTTCCTTAGGAAAAAAAAAAAAAGCCACGCTTGACTGATAATGCATTGCTTTGGATGGTGAAACATTATGAAAGTTTAATTTTTAATTAAATCTGAAATACCAATTATAACTGGAAGAGATTTTAACCTGTTTCTTTTCAGACTGCCTGAAGTTACATTTAGAGACTGAAATCACTGCACCTTAAAAACAAAAGATTGAGCTGCACCGCATTCTTGTAAGTGAAAGCTTCCTCTACCTTCCTCTGTGTTTTTGTGACCAACTCAAAAAAAGGACAAAAATATTGGTAACATAGTAACCAGACATGCGTAAAAATTTGAATATCCCTGAAGAAATACATGTTTAAATGATTTCCTTCTTTAAAAAAAGAAAATTTGTAAGGCTCAATATTCAGTATGTCTTTTTTATCCAACCTAAATTGTGAATCCTTTCTTTTGGCTGGCTTGAATTGCATTAGGGAGCGTGTCACCCACCGTGCATCAGCACAGTGACATACACCCTGTCAGGAAGGATTCTTACATTTTGGTACAAGTCTCTTAGAAGGTAACAGATTTCTTATGGAATCAAAGTAGGTTCCTTTTTCCTTTGTGATGTCATTAGAAATTTTTAGCCTTTGTGTCAATGTAAATGGAGAGAAAGAAAGTTCATGATGACATCACAAGATTCTGTTGCTTTGAGGACTTTGGGCAAAACTAAGTAAAATGCATAATTCCCTTGTGTGCGTGTGTTCCCCATTCTGCTATGAAGCAGTCAAAATAGCACATCTTATGTCTTCCCGTGAGCTACAAGGCTGTCTCTCAGAGCCCCATTGTTCCATAAATGCATGTCAGAGTCTACCACAGTCTGGTCTACCCTTATTTAGCTGCTGTTTTGTCAATGTACTTGGAAGAACAATTAACATTTGGGATTTCAATGTCTGAATAACAGGCAGTGAATAGAACCCAAGCATATAAAAGATTCAGACGCCCAGGGTAAGAAAACAGAAGCTTAGAGGTGGTGGGGGAAAAAAGAAAAGCATTTTAATGCCGCACTCAAAGGTTATGAAATACTGCAAGGAAATTCAGTGTTATATTTTTTTAATTTTAGATCAAAATGTTCATTTTCGTAGTGAAGTCCAGAAGGTTATGATGTCTTCCTAAGTTTTACAATTTAATGTGTTATGAGGTCTTTTGCTAGAGAGTCTTAAAACACTTAAATCGCATTCATCTCCTTGTGTCATTGTTGGAATGCCGGATGTGGGGTTTACTGCATCGTGGTTTTCAAAGTGTCACAGTTCCTCTCGACAGAGTACACTAACGGTGATTCAGATGATTTCTTCCATTTTCACTTTGGTTTACTGTACTCTTTCATTATTGACTACAGTTCTTGTATGTTTACTGTAGACAGTTCTGACGTTGCTTAAATATCCCTGCCTATTGTCTGAATTCCTGTTAGGTCCTTTTTTTTTTTTTTTTTTTTTTTTTTTTCTTTGAGAGATGATGCATGGACAGAGCAAGATCACTTCACTGTCAGGGTATCTGGTGAACTGGAGGGAACTTTGGCAGCTTATATATGCTGCCCACTGAGCACAGTGCCTGGATGGTATGAGTGAATACATGATGGTTATTGTTATTTTTGTCATAACTACCACAGTCGAAAACCATAGATGGTAAGGTCTCTAAAATCAGGGTATATTTCTTATTGATTTTTGTAATCCCCAGTCCTTGGCATAATAGTAGTAATCAAGAAACAGCTATTGTTATTAGTACAATTAGAAAATTTAAGTCAGAACTTTAGGAGTCATTCATTCAGAGAATATTGTGAAGATGGGTTGAATAAAGTTTTTGACAGTCAGGAAGATAATTATAAAGGAATTTGTCAAAGACAAACCTACTATTTACCACGTAACATTAGGCATCAGTCGCCTAGTCTTTCTCCTCTTTGACTTTATACTTCTCTCACCTGAGCAGAATGAGAAGTGCCCATTCATACATATCCTTTTTGTCTGTGAAGTGGTCTTCACTAGTTTTCTGTTTAAGTTGTGTCTTACATCCCATACACTGAAGTTGTCTCCAAAGATAAATCTACCTGGCTCTAGGATGGATGATGCTCTGTACCTGTTTGTCTAATTACTATGCAGTAGATTGTGCTTCAAGAAAATGGGGCAAATGGTACAAAAGGTATTGGGTCAAGAGTCCAGAGATTTGGGAAGTTGCCATTAGAAACTTCTACTTTCAGTGCGTCAAAAACCAGGACCAGTTTCTCAGCACAAATAAGACCACAGCATTATTTAGAACTCAGAACAATTTGACCCCTCTAAGCTGAGTTTCCTGGTTTTTTGTTGCTGTTGTTTTTTCTTTTGCATAAAGTTACCTGCCCTCCCCCACCAATTTTAATTTATTTCTAAAAGGGGTCCCTTCATTTTTATTAAATTAGCTTCTGATGGTGCAAATTAAGGCTCTCATAAAACTTGGCCTCTGAGGCAAAGCTAAAATGATAAAATTTAGGCTTCATGAATTGTACTGTTATCATGTTGGATAACATTTAGGGACATCAAAGAACTTTATAAACACATTTCACATGTTTTAAGATTAAAAGATTGAGGTGAAAGAGATGTAAGGGCAGAGCATCGGCAAACGTTACAGGTAGAAAGGATATAAGAAATAAAAGTCCAGTCATCCCATTTTGGAATAAGTAAATTGAGGCCCAGGGTAGGGCATGCAGGTTACCCAAACCATACTGATCACCAATGCGAATCATTCTCAGACGTCTAGGCCTGAGAGTAAACCCAACTTTGGACTCTGAGGCTTTGATCTTTCTTCTACACTCAGGGTCTGAGCTGTGTTTGCTGAGGAACAAATTGCCTTAGGCTCATCTTATGAGACCCACTGAACTGTGGTCCCCTCTACCAACTAGTCCAAAATTCGTATATAAAGGGTATTCTAAAAGCATTTATTGTTATCAAAAAATTGTTATTTTTTTATTATGCATTTTGGTATTGTGCCTCTGGTTGTGCATTGAATCACACAGAGGCAAATTTATGTGGTTGGTTTAATATTCTTTATGGTGATTTACAAAGTGGACAGAAGGCCATTAGAAACTTCAGTAGTTTAATTGGGCTTACAAGCAAGATGAAACCGGTAATCTGAACACAGCCATTGTGACGTTGAATTCAAACTTCCCAAAGAGGGTGCATCAGGCATGGTGTCAGAATGTCATTGTTGCCAGGAGTCATTTCCATCAGAGAAAAGTTTCTCAGGGTCTGGAAAAATTGAAATAAACTTTAATAGTTTAAAATGAATTACTTGCCCTGGTAATTTATTTCAGGTTTCCTTTACTGGATTCTGTCATTTGACAATCCAAAGAGACCAGAGTAGTAGTTGGACAACAGATACATCTTTCTTATAGACAAAGTATTTTATGGGTGTAGTAGAGGAAATAAATGGTTATCACTTCGTCTGGACCATCAAGGAATAATATCATATTAGCAAGCAGCCTAGGCAGAGGGAAGTTGAGGAAACAATGGTAATGGTGTGACCTGAGTATAGAATGCTGGTTAGGGCCAAAGTTTTCCAAAGTATAGGTTGCAACTCATTCATAGGTCATGAAATCAGTTTAGAGGATCACAGTCAATATGCTTTTAAGAAATAGAATCAAAGAAAAAAAGTTTGTAAAAAGACTGTGTTACATATTTTTAAGATAATGGATTGAAAAATAAATATATGTCTTACTGGGAATCATGCCACCGAAATATGAAAGTAGATCTAAAGATGATCGGTCTTTTAAATACTCAACTCAGGTAATCCTGACTAAGGGATAATATTATTTTCCCCTTTTTTCACAAATGAGAAAGTGGAAGAATTAAGCAATTTGTCCCAGGTCATACAAAAGGTAATTGGTTGAGATAGGATGTGAATATGTCTGTCAAACTCCACATGCATACTTTTCCCATGATTTGACACTGTTTTGCAGGGTTGTATGACTTCATTTATTTCACTGTTGATAGCGCACACATTTATATCTTAAGTCCCAAACTACAGCACTGTATTTCCAGTTTCCTTATTTAAATCTTCAACTATATAGATATCACACCAGTTTCTCAGAATCAATATATCAAGTAATTATCCTCCTAGTTAAAAATCATCCTTCTTTTGACTATCCTAATTTTCTTCACCCCAATTCTGCAGGTCATCTTGGCTCAAAATATCTCATTATTCCCTCTCCTATCCCCCCCAAGTATCCAATAAGTGGCCAGTAATTCTCCTTTTTTGGTATCTCTGTCCTCGTCAGGTTTTCATCTTCTCTTGGTTGTACTAATCTCCTAGTCGGGAGAAACAGAGAGGGGAGACCTGTTCATCCTGAACACTGTTGCCCCATTAGGTTTCATGAAGCAGGAGCCCTAAGATCATGTCACTTTTGTTCAGACAAAACTTTAATATTCTATAGTAATTACCAAACAATGCCTAACCAATATTCATGACACTCTAAAATCTAATTCTGTCTCAATTTTTGACTTAATTTTATGGTTTAATATACCATACACTCAGGCCAGATTTCCTCACCCTCATTTATTAGTATTGTTTCTGTTATCTGGAATGCTCATCATTCTGTTTTTCCATATGCAAATCTAATCCATCCTTCCAGGTTACTTTAAATGCTATTTATTCCATGAAACCTTCTCTCCCTGACCTAGCCAGAAATAGTCCACTCTCCCCTACCTACCAAACTCACTTAGCACCTGTAGCAGCCCTGCCAACAATCTCATTTTGGACTTCTGGTCTTCGAAATTGTGAAAGAATAAATTTATATAAGTTAACAAGTTTGTAATAATTTGTTACAGCAACCTAGAAACCTAATACAGCACCCTCCTACACATTTTTTGAGACATGAATTACTTTCTGTATTTTTAAACAATATTTATGGGCATGCTTTATTTATTTATTTTTTTACTAGAAAGCAAATTCTTAGGGATAGAGCCCATATTTAATTATTAATATTTCTTAACCCTATAGAATCTACCACAATAGAACCATTAATTCATTATTCAACCATGCTTAATATTGGGAATAAAGAAACGATCCCTTAGTGTCTCATGAAATTTATAGTCTTCTAAGGGAATCCGACGTCAAATAAGTATGCAGATAATTACAAAATTGCAAATTGTAGTCCATGAGAAGAGCTAGTTGGTATGCAAGACAATAATGGGTGGGGAAACTCTATTGTTCTGTCCACTGGGTGCTCAGGAAAGAATTCTTAGAGAAAGTGTCATTTAAGCTGAGGGTTGAAAGACAGAAAGAATCAGCCAGGTGAACAATTTGGGGTGGGGATGGAAGTTTGAGAGGGGGAGAAAGCTCCCAACAGAAACAGCATGGACAAAGCCCTGAGGCAAGGACAAACTGTGTATTCAAGGAAATAAAAGGATTCCAGAGTAGCTAGAGCAAAAGAAGCAAAGGAGGAGAGCGACTGGAGGTGAGGTCAGAGAAGTAGCCAGGGTGGGGAATTTGGATCTTATTCTGAATACCCTGGAAAAGCACATAGTAGACATGCAAAAAAAAGTAAGTAAATAAATATTAATTGAAGAATAGCTTAAGAATAGAAAAAGATGAAGGTAATTCAAAGGTACATAATATACGTAAGCTTATAGCATCTATATATTCATTTTGAATCCTCACTGAAGGTTTACTTCTGAATTTGAGGAGGGCTTGGACTTTTGAAACAGAGGTCTAATAGTTCACAACATGTTTCCCATCTGCATAACCAAAATAGGTCTCTGACAACCTTCTAAGATAAGGTCAAGTTAATTTTATTTCCTTTCTAGTCAATAATTATTAAAATTCTGTTGTTGGTTAATGAATCTGTTATTTTTGTTTATTTTTAAGTGCTCGTTGTATAGTGTAGAAATGAGTACAAAAATGTGTTTTACTCTTAGAATGTATTTTTAACTGTTAAACCTTAATCTTATTTTTAATTTTGATATATTTTATCATGTGCAATGGCCAGGGGCCTGGAGGCATAGAAAGCCTTGAAAATGAATCATCATTATCCTCATTAATACTACCTATAATATGACTGAATTTCTGGATTAAAACAATCCAGACTGTTTTAAAGTATGATGATTAATATTCTGGAATGCCACTAAATCAGAACAGATATTGGTTTGTTTGCAAAGTGATAGAAATTATCCCCTTTTGCAATTAAAGAAGAAATAGAGTAGAGGGAATGTGAAAATTAAAACCATAGAGAAGTAGGTTAAGCTCTAAAGGTATGAGTACTTATCTATTGCAACTCAGTAAAAAGACACCAGAATCAAAATATTATGTCTACAGAGAGCCTTAGGAATTATTTATTCCAGTCTTCTCATTTTGGAAATGAACAAAATTTAGGCCTAGAATTCTTGTTCAAGTCATACAGTTAAATAGTTAATGGCAGGGCTGGAACTGTAATTCTAATGCTTAAGAGCTAGATTACCACAGCCAAACCAGCTAATCTGTGATCCAAGCCCCTATTGTAGCCCTTTCAAGGTCTTGGGTGGAAAAAGGAATATTAAGTATAGGAGATGAATCTATAGACAAGTTTTAATTAATAAAAATCTGAACAATAAATATTACTCACAATCTGTTTACTTAATGTACCAGCTGCTTTATAAAATTTGTCTCTAATCCTTGCTACCACCCTCAGCAGCCACTCAGCAAAGCAGGAATAATTTCCATTTTATAATGAGAACACTGAGATCCAGAAAGATTAAGTAACATCCAAGATTGCAAAGCCAGTAAGTGAGTTTTGTATTGATGCCAGACCTAACTGATTCAAAGCCCGTACTATCTCCTGTTTGGTGTTTTTATCTATTGCGTTTTGTTATCACTTCAGGTCACGTGGTCACAGAGGCCATTAGTTCTCTAACAGTCCAAATTCTGAAAAACTTTGAAAAAAGTTAAGAAGGTAAAGAAAAAGGTTACGTTTAGCAGGCACCCTCTCTGCATAAAGCTCTTTACATTTAATTCCCACAACAGTGTCTCAAAATAAATATTATAACCTTTAGTTTACATTTTAGGAAACTGAGGAACAGTGAGATTAAATAGCCCCCCGCCGCCCAACATCTTAGTAAAACCCAGAGCCAGGATCCAAACGCAGATCTCTCTGACCCCAAGTATTCTTTCCATTATTCCACCCACCTCCAAGTCTGCTCTTCTCCTGATGCTAGTATTCTGTGGTCTGCATACCTCAACTCCTTATATGGCAAAGTAGAATTTAACACATGCTCTCGTAGATTTCCCAAGAAAAAAGAGAATATGTTGAGAGGATGTTTTTATGGTTAAGTTATATCATCTTGCCTGGAAATAAATAGAGCCCCTATATATTTTTCCATCTTTCAGAAATGAAGAGCTGGAAGATTGGTCAAATCCATGACATTAGTCTTTCATCACTACATCATCTTGACTCACTGTGTGTCTGTGCCCAAGGTCCCAATCATATCGCAGACAATGGTACTAGTAACCTTGATCGTACTTGAAAACATCTTTGAAAAGTGAAAGAAGTAAAATATTGTGTTTATTAGACCAATAAGAAAGAATAAGGTTTACATTTTCCTTCTCAAGTCTAACTTAATTGAAGCCTTATATGCCTGATCAGAGATATAGGTCAATAAAAGTGCTCATCATTACTGCTACTAAAAAAAATGCAAAGCAGAAAATCCAAATATATTTATCAATTGTTAATATTGTTTTCTAATGACCACTGAGGACAACATTAGAAGTGAACTCCTTGGTGAGGGCAGGAGAGATAGAGAAAGAGAGAAAGAGGGGGAGAGGGAGCGAGAGAGAGAGAGAGAGAGAGAGAGAGAGAGAGAGAGAGAAAGAAGGAGTAAGGGAGAGAGAGAGGGAGAGAGACAATATGGAAGAAGAGGAAGAGGGAGAGGTTTGAAACATTCGTTGATGGCAGGTCCTACTGCATACATGATCCTGAATTTCCGTCCGTGTCAACTTTTGCAACACCACATGTATATACCTCCATTTCTGAGGTCATTTCTACTGTTGTTACACTTGAACGATTATTCTAAAACTGTCTGTCACTATAGAATAGCACCAGTATGCATAACAAGTTTATGGTAAAATGCCTACCTGTTATAGTTCTGTATTTGTTTTTTCCCCTCTATTTCTTGAGTTTGACTTCCAAGTCTTTCTGTGTGAAAGCCCTTAGCAGTCCATTCAAGCCTTCTAAAATAACTCAGTGAAAAAAATCCTTCCTGCTTCACAGAAGGGACTTTGTTCTTTTACCTCAGCCTTGCTCCTTCCAATATGTGGCTAGTAGCCCTAAATCAGAAAGTACATTAGTATATGTTTTGAACTGCTGGGTCTCCTCAGGAGAAAAAAAAAACAAAAAACTGTTATCTACAATATTATAATATTTTGTTAAAAATCCAATTCTGGTTCAGTGTTTTGTTCTCAAAGGAATTTTGAATGAAGGAAAAGCTTTTGTAAGAGGGAGGAAGCTTATCTAATCTCCTCAACACTGATGAGAAGCAATCAGGAGACTTGTGACTCTTTGAAACAGTAAATTTCCAGGGAATTAGGCACACGTTTCTCAAGAGCAATAAAGAGTGTTACACTTCAGGTTGCAGCACATTGGCTCCAAATGCACCGCTTCATATATCCCAAATGGCAATTTGAAAGCACCATTCTTTGAATCAACTGGAAAAGGAAGGAGGCCATGCTGAACTGACATTCTTTCAGGAGGTCATGAGAAATGTAATACAGAATGAAGTCAGTCTTCTGATTAATATCAGATTCTCAGGGTTACAAACTTCTTATGATAAAATGTCTTCAGAGATACAGGAAAATAATAGTTACCAAGTAGTAGAAGATTTAGATTTTTGACAAAGTCGTTAACTTATTTGCAATAACTTATCCATATGAAATTTGCTTAACCTTTGCTACAATTTTACTGAACTGTTCTTTGTTTACCTTATTTGAACATTGTAAAACTTTATTAAATAATCAATAACCAATATATGTCTAACATTGTTATCATTGTCATTGTTGTTACTGATTTGTGATTTCCTCTATGGATTAGGGCTGCCAGGAATAGCTGTGAGCCTGGGTTACACATTTAATGCTACAGTTGTCTTATCCTCTTGTAGGACTGGAAAGTGGGAGGGACCAATTAGTCTGGTTGCTCAGTTAGTTAACTTAGATTCATCTCACCTAGAAAACTTGTCAGCAGAGTTTTATGTATAAATCCTTTTATCAGACAGAGAAATAGTTTTCTATGAAAAGCTCTTGTTTTTTTAATAAGAACTGACTCTATCCTGCTATACAAGACTCTGGTTGATGACATAATACTATCCACATAATCTTTGCAGGTACCACTAGAGAGACAGCCAGTGTAACTGAGAGGAAGGAGCAAGGGGCTAACTATCTAGAGACTTGATTCAGGCATTGTCAAACAGTTCTGTGTTAAGATCATTTTCCTTGTCTGTAGGGGACACTTTTCTCTATCTTACAGACATTATGCAAAGAAGTCAAATGATATTTAGAATTCCACGGAATAAAGATGGTTCATAAATATCATGTATTACTATCACAGTAAAAGTATTAGTAGAATTATAAATCACTTAGGTCTCAGGAGTAAGGTGCTTTATCTGAGCTCTTAGTGGTTAGAAATTAGTTTGTTTCTTGAGTTGCCATAAAGAGAAGTACCCTGTTGCTGCTACGTACTGTTCATACATTGGAAACAATGACTAAGAATAAATTGCTGGTGATAAATTACTTCTTTTAAAGACTTATTTTTAAACCATTCTTTATTATAAATTCTCTGAGAGATTCTCTCAAGTTAAAAAAAAATATTTTTAAACTGCTTTATTTCCCACATTGGACTGATTTTTTTTTTTCTTTTGAGGGAAAGAACCATGGGTAATTAAGTAATTTTCTCAGTCACTAAAACTGGCACCAGATAGGTATTCAGTAAGTTTTTGTTGAGTATCCTGTGTAAAAATTTAGAAAATTTCAGTAAAATTTGCTTTAAAAAAAGAATACTGCATTCATTAATGTGACTACATGAATACCATGTGATATGTACAGTTGTTATTGAAGATTATACAGCCATTCGGGAAAGAATGAATTATATCTATTGCTATCGACCTGGAAGGATGACCATAATTTATTAGGTGAAAGAGCAAATTTTCAGGATAATAAATATTTGTGAGTAAATATATTTGTGTGTTTATATGAACACAAACATGAAAAAAATGATGGTATTAGTTCTTGTTAACAAGCACAGTGTGTGTGTGTGTGTGTATGTGTGTGTGTGTGTGTGTGTGTGTGTAAAGCTGAGACTTTTCATGATACACGTTCATGACTGGAACCACATACAAAGAAATAATAGTTGAGCAAGCAAAAGTTATTAAAAGTAATTTGATTCTTTACTATAGTTTCTCTGAATATATAACCTGCAATGCAGAAAAAATAAAACTTAATTTTCTTTTTTGTCATCTCCTTCATCCACAATATATCTCTCCATTATAGATACCCCCTATGTTTCTCTACCTTTTCCTCACTCTCCTCTTCAAGAGCGCTCACTAACTCTCCTTGGCCCAGGTCAATTAATTTTTCTACTCACTTCCAAATTCCTTGCTGGATCTGACTTATTCTTCTCTTTCTGTTGTAAATCTCACTAGACTTTCTGACTTCTACTTCTCTCACTCACTGAGGAAAAATAAACAAATAAATAAACCTTCTGCAAGATAAGTTTTCAGCACTATATTCCCAACAGAAAATTCATAGAAGTTTAAGTAATTGAAGGAGCAGACCCAGAAGCCTTAGGTTAAAAACAAACATCAGAGGTCCCCTTTAGAATATGCTTGAATAGACTTCAGCCAATGAGATGGGCAGAACATCTGAATTGGAATCAGGCAAGAGAGGACTGCACAATCTGAGGTACTGTATTTCTCAGAATCAGTACATTCTAGATTCCATCATAGAGTAGTCCTGACAACAACTCACCCTTTATGGATAAAGGGCAGAGGTACCAGAAGCTAAATTAAAAACACAGGGAAGTTGTAGTATAATAACCACAGCTAAACAGATGTACTTTACTTCATGTTATAGTCAGTTATGATAAAGGCTTTAAGAAAAAGAAGGGAGAGAAAAGAAGGGATTGGGGGACTGGGAGAGGGAAGGGATAAAGAAAAAGAAAGAATATCCTCCTCCCAAATAAAAAAAATGAGAGAGGGTACAAGAATGGAAGAAGGTGATTGGTTATGGGATTAGGAAGCATGAAGGAAAAAATAAAATATATTTTGATACCCCAGACTTTCTCATCTGCACAAATCTTCCCTGGTCCCTTATGAGTCCAACCCTGGGTGGGTTGGGTCTTCTTGGCACTTCCAGCCAGTCAGCTGTCCACTCCTTCCTTTTAGAGAGTGCTGACTCAGAGTGAACCATTTACAGTTGTGGGAAACTCCCTTTAGAATATGCTCCCAATTACTTTTGTGTCTCTTAACTCTAGGGGACTGAAGAAGTCAAAAGGCACTGATCATGGCAAGCTTGCGCAAAGTTGCAGGTTCACTTCTTTGCCCTATGCCTTCAGTTTAAAGAATTTATGCAGAAAAAACATGAATTCTTGTTTATCTTATGTGACTCCTACCTGAGCCTCAGTAGTCTGGTGAGAGCAGTCACTCTAGCTAGAAATGTGACAGATAATAGAGGTGTGGTTAGAAAGACAAATAATGTTTGTGAAGAGATTTTAATCAGATAAAAAAATGCTTATATAATATCAAGGGATAAAAGCAAGATACAAAACTTGTATAAAATATTAAGTGTTTATTTCTAGGTGGTTATTGTTCATTTCTCTTCCATTCTTTTCATTTTCCAAAATGACAAGAAAGAAAAAGAAAAGGAAAAGTGCTCTTGCAATATCCTGCCTTTTTAGTTTGTTTAGTTTTAATCAATGAAATAATTTTAATGGTTGCATCTCTTATAATGAAGAGATTTCATTTCAAATTTGAGTGACATGATATTCTTGCTGAGAATTTTTTTTTTTTCTTTAGAGATGCTACTGTAGTGTAATGTTCTGGTCATTTTTAATGCTCAAATAGCCGTTCAGCTTTGGTGGAGTGACTGGGAGAAGGAGGTTGTGAGGTAGATGGTTCATTATCTAATTACCGGGGATGGATTAATATAACTCAGACAGAACACTTGTCACTTCAGGTAAGAATAGTCAAGAGAAGCAAGTCAGGTCAATGGATATATTCAAACCATGCTTTTCTATATAAAATAAATGTTTACTTGGATGAGAAATTACTTCATGTTCCGCTTATAAAGCTCAGACGGTACAAACGTTTAAATGTAGAAAAAAAAAACTACACACAATCAATAGACTTGATATAGCCAAAACTCTGTTAACTCCTGGTCTTCTAAATATTTTACCTATTTATCTTATTCTCACCTTATAGCTCACCTTTTTATCTTATTCTCACATTATATCTCTCTAAGGTCTAATGAAGTCCTTAGACCATTTTCATAGCTTATGTTCTAGTTTAGGTTCTGTAGCTCTTTAAAATCTAAATGTTAATTATCCTTATAATTGACACCTCTTCTGCTCTTCTGCTTTCAACTAAAAGGCTACTTAATCTCCAGTTGGAGTGGTTCTTCTGTCATTTACAATTCTAAATTTCTCTTTCCTCACCTCCATGCTTTAGACCCAAACTGCCTTTTACAGTTACTTTCATTTGTTTACTCCCCCCTGACTCAGGATCTCTTTCTCCAGCTCAGAGATTCCTAATCTTGGCTGCACATTAAAATCACCTAGGGCTTCCCTGGTGGTGCAGTGGTTGAGAGTCTGCCTGCTGATGCAGGGGACATGGGTTTGTGCCCCGGTCCGGGAAGATCCCACATGCCGCGGAGCGGCTAGGCCCGTGAGCCATTGCCGCTGGGCCTGCGCGTCCGGACCCTGTGCTCCGCAACGGGAGAGGCCACAACAGTGAGAGGCCCGTGTACCGCAAAAAAAAAAAAAAAATCACCTATGAAGTTTAAGAACAAAATACCAATGCATTGACCTCACCCTAGATGTTCTGTTTTAATTGGTCAGGGGTGGAGTTTAGCTACAATGCTAGACCCTTACAGGAACCAAACTCCTATTTCATCTCAAAATTTTCAATTTAATTAAGTTTAACATGCTTCTTCACACTGGAAAACCATTTTTTTCTGGATAATGACTACTTTCCTAACCAGGCAATAATGAAGTTTTAACATTACGCATAATACAGCTGTATCTATGTATTATCACACAGACATGCATGTGACACACACAAGCACACACATTAAGCTAATGACCAAACTTGAACAAAAATTTGATATACATAGAATTGCTTTTACCGTAATTAATTAGAAACTAAGTATAGTTAATGAAATTTTAAGAGTCCTCTTTAAACCTGTATTGAAAATGAAATGCCATACATTGCTCAAGGTACCAGAATATGCCTTGAGTCTGATTTGTGGGGAAATAAATGGTGGCTGACAACAATGTCAAAGGGGTGTAAAATTGATAGTCAAAAGGTGGAAGCATCCCAAATGACCATTTCTGGATGAATGGATAAATAAAATGTAGACATACAATGGAATATTAGCCTTAAAAAGGAATGAAATTCTGACACACAATACATGGATGAACCTTAAAGACAGTATGCTAAGTGAAATAAGTCAGACCCAAAAGAACAAATATTGTATGATTCCATTTGTATGAGGTACCAGAATAGTCAAATTCATAGAGACAGAAAGTAGAATAGAGGTTACTAGGGGCTGAGAGGAGGGAAGAGTGGAGAGTTGTTGTTTAATGCATTCAGAGTATGAAAGATTAAAAAGTTCTGCTGATGGATGGTGGTGATAGTTGCCAATAATAGTGATGTACCTAATGCTACTGAACTGTGTACCTAAAAATGGTTAAAATGGTAAATTTTATGTTATATATATTTAACCACAATTTTAAAAAGAAATGTACATTTGAAAACTTAAGAAATTTCAGTGAAAATGGATTGCAGCTACAGGGTTAGAGGCACAATTGAACTGAGTAGCCTTTTCACAGAATCATTAGGGTTTTATGAAATATAATAACTTTTTAGTTTAAGTAATAATCTTTACTTTGCTACTGAGGCCAGTCATACTTATAAAATCCAAGTGCTGGTATTATCCTTGATTCTCAAACAGTAATGACTGTAATAAACTACAGAGACCAAATTATAAGTAAACAGGATTATTATTAAATGCTTAAAGCTATATTAGAATTCTCATTTTTCATCAACTGATGGCAGAGGTGGAGCTACAGGTTTCTTTTTTACCAACAGCACTATCTCTTACCAAATTATCTTCTAGGTAGGAGAAGCCTTGGCTTTGTTTGAGTCCATACTTTTCCAATAATTCAATATGTGAGCCAGTGGGTTGTTGTTTTTTTTTTTCCTGAAAATGTTGAATATTTTTATTGGCTCATAAATTTCTTGGTTTAAAGTTCTGTAAATTTTTACACATGTATAGATTTTTGTAACAGCCACCATCACTATCAGGGTACAGAGCAGTTCCATTACCCAGAAGAACTCCTTTATGCTATCCCTTTATCCCTCCCCTATCCACCAACCCCCCCGGCAACCATGATCTCTTCTTTATCCCCATAGTTTTGTCTTTCTGAGAACTGTCATATAAATGGATGCATATAGTGTGTAACCTTTTGAGACTGGATTCTTTCACTCAGCATAACGTATTTACAATTCAGCCATGTTGTTGCCTGTGCCAATGATTTGTTTCTTTTTATTACTTCATATTGTTCCTTTGTATGGACGTATCACATTGTTTATACATTCACCCATCAAAAGACAGTGTGTTTTTTTTATTTTCCAGTTTGGGGCAATTATGAATAGGACTGCTATAAACATTTGTGTACAGGATTTTGTGTGAACATAGTTTTCATTCTCTAGGGTAAATATCTAGGAGTCATACTGCTAGGTCAGATGTAATATGTATGTTTAATTTTATAAGAAACTCCCGAACAGTTTTGCTGAGTGAGTGGCTATACCATTTTGCATTCTCACCAGAAATGTATAAGAGTTCCTGTTGCTCCACATCCTTGGCAACCCTCGGTATTGTTAATATTTTTTATTTTAGTCATTGTAATAAGTGTGTAGTGGAAACAGTTTTTTTTTTTCTTTTAACTACATTTTTTAAAGCTATAGATGAAAATGTGATTCTGGGTTCATAATCTTTCCTGACTTATTTCTAGAGATATTCTACTCCTATGAATGTTTTTCCACAGGAAACAAAATATGGTGTATTATTTTTATATTTCTGATACTGTTTGTTTTACCCTCCTCTTCCCAGAATTGCTATTTTTCTCTATGATAGTGCATTAATTTAATTTTTCAGAAATCTCTTTCTTGAAGATCTAAAAAAATCACCTGTTTATATCAAATTCTATTGTAGATTGAAATAGTATATGTACCTATGTAAATTCTAGATATGAGGTATAACAAAATTAATGTATTCATTCAACACACATTTGTCGAATACTTGCCATATCTCAACCAGTTAGGTGAAAAATACGTGGTACATTAGGAAAAGGCGATGTGAAAAATATCAAATTATAGTTCTGTTTGTACTTCTAATGTTGAGGCAAATGATACTGAGAATGTGGTTGCTGAAATAAAATTCTTTGAGATCAGCACATCAGGTGTTGAATGGGTCTTGGTCTCTACTTAAAAATAACATTTTGGAAAAATGAAAACAAATTTATGTCAATGAACACACGTTTTTTTTTTAGAGAAAAGAGTCCTGTCCTGAGTTAGGAGACCTGCATCACAGCCCCACTTCTGCCATTTTGCAGTTTTGGAGTTCGAGCAATCATTCCACCTCTCCAAATTCATTTCCTTGTCCATAACATTAGAAAGTTGGCCTAGATGATCTCTAAAATTCCTTCCAGCTTAAAAATTAAAAACGAACACTGTCTTTCCAGGATTTACATCTAGCTACTAAGAATGGCAAGAAAGGCAACATTTTTATTATTCTTAACAAAGGTGGACTTTATATCACAATGTAACATAATTAACTAATTTGTTTACTATGCGTCCTTGGCTGCAGGACGTTGTCTACACCCTGATACAGAGGCGTACTCTAATTTTACTCAGCCGCTCAGAAGCATTTCAAAATGTGAAATAATCCTTTTTTTTTTTTTTGTAATAATGTCACCCCTTAGCTTCTATGACCTCACACTCCTCACGCTCCCTGATTTTCCTCCTACCTCACTGACTTCTCACTTTTGTTAGATCCTCCTTCTCTGGTCCATTATACACCCTAGAGGAGCTCTTCTAATCCAATAGCTTTAAATACTATTTATATGTCTATGACCCCAAATTTTTATCTCAAGTCTGACCTTAATCTCTCACCTGAGCTCTAGACGTAGAAATAGAACCATTTACTTGCTGTCTACATTGGATGTCCAGTAGGCACCTTAAACTGAGTAAGAGATCTTGATTCCCCACCCCATCTCTGTGAATAGCACCATCCTGGTGGAAGAGGCCTGCTCCAGTTAATGCTGTATCTCATCTTTTTTTCTTATTCTATTATCTTTGGCAATACAGTTTCCTCGGAACTTTAGCTGGCTTCTGGTCCATTTGTTTCAGGCCATTTCCATATGTGAGTAACCACAGCAAAATTCTCAGCTGGATAGTTTTTAAACCTGGAAACTCTGTGTTTCTTTTTTAACTGGCCCCGTGTTCTCCTCATCTCCACATTTGCCAATTTAATAGTGTTTATCTGGAGCCATTGGAGACAATAGGCAGGATGGGAAAGCACACCCTTAACCTACTCTTGCTCTGATCAAGTGTCATTGTCTGACAGGTAATACTTGAAGGAAGATGCTTATCTCCTGTTAAGGCTGCCATGCTGCTTCACTTTTGGGTGCAGAAGACGTTTAGCTTTTTGCAAGGATTGTTCTCCATTGTCTGGTCCCATGCCCTCTAGATACCATTTAATATGTCTCCACCAACTGGATGGGTCTCTTTCCTCTCTTGCCTTCCTAGAAATGATTTATTCTGAATGAGGGAGATGGGTCATTCCCTTACTCAGAAACTTTCAATGACTCCTCATTGCTCATAGGATTGTAATCCAACTCCAAAGTGTGACAATTAAGGTCCTTCAGAATTGGACCATCAGAATTTTTATATATAATAAATTTTATATATTGAAATGTATTAATGCATTTAAAGGGCATGCCACACTGCCTAGAATGTTAGGAACTAAATAATGGTAATTATTTTATTAACAAATTTGCTTGATTTTTTAATGTTTAAAGAAATTGCCTTCAAAAAAAGCTTTTTAAAGGAATATATCTTAATATTCAGCAAGTCACTTCTAGTAATCTTTCCATAAGGAATACTTGCACAGGGCTTCCCTGGTGGCGCAGTGGTTGAAAATCTGCCTGCTAATGCAGGGGACACGGGTTCGAGCCCTGGTCTGGGAAGATCCCACATGCCGCAGAGCAACTAAGCCCGTGAGCCACAACTACTGAGCCTGCGCGTCTGGAGCCTGTGCTCCGCAACAAGAGAAGCTGCGATAGTGAGAGGCCCGCGCACCGTGATGAAGAGTGGCCCCCGCTTGCCACAGCTAGAGAAAGCCCTCGCACAGAAATGAAGACCCAACACAGCCAAAAATAAATAAATAAATAAAAAGCCAAGCATTTGAAGCCCTTTAAAAAAGAAAAAGAAATACTTGCACATATATTACAACAATTTTCATCGCAGCTTTATTCAAAGTAGCAAAAACTTCAAAACATATTAGATTTCCATCAAAAGATAAATGGTTTAACATGTTATTACATTAGACTATATCTATCTTTTACAAAGCATAAAATAGATCCATATATACTGCCCTGAGATTTTACATAATATATGTTAAGTTTAAATTACAAAGTTGTAGGTTTAATATAGGTAATTGTCTTATCTTACATTGATACAAGTGAACTACAACTGTCACAAAGAATGGGAAGAATACACTCCAATCTGTTTATCTTAGAGGGTGACTGAGGAAGATTGCAGTGACAGAGGAGGTTTCTTTCATTTTTGTTAAAATTTATTTTTAAGTGGTGGGATTGTTTGTAATGTTTTTAACTTCATTTTGTATTTATCTGTGGGTGAATGGGATAGTTTTCAGTAGTTTCAAATTAAAAAAACATTAAGTTGAAAAAGCCCCTGTCAAAATTTAAAATGTTGCCTTGGAAGAACAAAATAGCATTAATTGATTTGTTGATTCACTCTTACTTGGGAAAATAAAATGTAGTATTTTGGGAAAATATAAAACAGAATTTGGGGAAAGTAAGCCTTTTTGAAGACTTAGCAATTTTGCTAGGGTCAACCTTATTTAAGACCACCAAGGAATTTGTATAATAACACTATTTTATAGATCTTTGCATAAGAAACCAGAAAACATATTTCTTCTGTAAGTTTCTATAAAGTCATCCAGAATTGTTAATTATCTGTTACTTTGACTGTTACAGAAGTGTTCAATTATACCTTAAAGAATTGATAAATCATATGACATTAGACCTCAAATATCATAGATCGACTTTTTAATTCTTTTTTTTTGAAAATAGGTATTTAAGTGTAAATAAATGTGCGACAATAAGTTCTTGATATTTTTGCTTACGTAAGGGCAAGAAAACTACTTATTTGTGTGTTGAAAAGATTCTAGGTGTGCTGGAAGCCCTCTGTTTTTACAACCTCCTATGAAAACTGTCAGGAAATCTAGAAGTTTCTTGAGAAATTCCCATGACTAACCATAGGAGTTTCAATAATAATAACAACAATATAATAATAATAAAGCAATATAGAAGTCACAGTTTGCAAATCCAATGCCAATTTATGTGAAGTATGAATTTATACTATTAGTTTAAGGTACCAAATGTCAGTATAGAAACACAGAATTAAATCAGATAAACAATTCCCTTTAGTAGGGAAACTATCTGTATGTCGTAGTTACTCTTTTCTTATTTCACTGTAAGGCTATGTTGATTGTCTCCCTGCCTCTAACATACCACTCAAATGCTTTATCAACAGAAAGTTTTTTCCTCTATGATGACATTCAAAGGGACCTGTGGAAATGCAATAAAATCTAAATTGTCCTAAGAAAATTAAGAAAACAATAATCTGCAAGGCAGATATAAATATTTGATGCTGTAGTTACATGCGTCTATTCATTTAATTATTAGCATATATAGAGTATAGGGTTTTTAGATTTTACTTCTTATCTAACTGTACTGAAGACACTGAAAAATCAAAATTATTATACTTGTAAGGTAAGATAGTGCCTAAAATCTTGAAATTGGAAGGGTTCTCAGAAATCATCTAGTACAGTAACTTTGTTTTCTAGATAAGGAGTTGGTAAACTATGGCCTGTGAGTCAAAGCCAGCGTATTGTTTGCTTTTTGTATGGCCAGTGAGGTAAGAATGATTTTTACAGATGAACATTTGCAGTTGATTTCATGATAAGGACACTGTCTTTGAACCTCAGCTAAGCAATATGTTATGCTCTAAAAAAGAATTCTGTTCTTGTCATTAGGAGACCTGTATTGGAAAAAAAAAAAAGATTTAATTATTATTATATTTAAAATTTTGTTAATAAAATAAAAATGTGATTTATTTTAAATAATTTTATTTAAAAATTTTTAATTGAATATTTTAAATATTTTTTATTAAAAATATATAGTGTGATTTGTTTTCTCTCTTGTTATATAAGTGCCCACATAATACAGCATTCCTGATATTGCCGCTTGACCCACAAAACCTAAAATATTTATGATCTGGCTCTTTATAGAAAAAGTTTGCTGACCCTTGTCCTAGATGAAGGACCTAAAATTGAGAAAAGCTGAATGATATTCCCAAGGTATTGGTTAGATCCTTTTCATCTCTTTGGTTCAGAATATTCTAATATTGTATGGGCTCTGGAGTGTCTGGTTTGAATCCTAACTCCACCTTCTATTAGCCTGTTGATCTTAAACAAGTTATTTCACTTCTTTGTCTCAAGTTTTCTTATATGTAATATAGTGTTGTTGTGAGCGTTAAATAAGAGAATATATATGAAATGATTATAACACTGCCTTGCACATGGTAAGTGCTCAAAAATTGTTACTTATTGTTATAATTAGTGTCAATGTGTTTAATTAGTAGGGTATCCTAAAGAGAAGGGATTAATTCACATCCTATCTTTCATTTTCTTACAATAGGAGTGAGGGTATCTCATCTCAGATCTGGGAAAGAATTGGCATTTATTCACATTCTCATTTCTCAGCATGATTTGTTCATCCTTCTTTACAATAGGTCAACAAGTTAATCCAAAAAAAATTGTGTACTTCTAAAATACAAACATGCATGCATAATTTATAGTATTGATAAGAAAAAAAAACAGAGCACTTAAATGACAGCCACGCAAGCACACCGGCCCTGAGTCCAACAGATGAGGGTGAGACCATTTTGTTCTCTCATCCTGTATATCCTAAGGACATTTTTACCATATTTAAGACTATTTGAACTGATCACATTCATTTCTATGATGGGGTTGAGAGTCAGCTGCTATTTGTTAGTTTTTTAACAAGACAATACAATATTTAATTGTATTCTGTGCAATGGTGAACTGTATTTTTGTCCATTCTTTTCTATGCTATTCACATAAAACATTATTTGCCCAGTTTATTGAGGCTCTTCATCTATTGCTTAGACTACAAAGCCATGATGCTGAACTAGATGAAATCCAGGGAGACAAATGCCCTATGTATTGGTTCATTTAGTATTTTACTCTGTTAGTTCTCTAGACTGTGGCAGCTCTAGTTAACCATACTTTTCATGCAAAGAAAAAGAAGACAGTTTCATTCCTTCCTCAGAGTTGAAATGAAGGAAGGCAGTATGTTTTCTGCTTTAATAAATCCAGAATTTTGGTTTCTAAGACAGACTCACTGTATGGTTGACAATTTGGGGGGAGATATTTGGTATAGGGAATAGGTTATGGCTTGGATTTGAAGAAGAATCACCACAAAAAGACCAGTTCAAACCTTTACTTATTAAAATGATAAGAATTGGTGTTGCCTGTAATTGCTTCCTCTGTGACTCCTGTGTTATGTTTGTTCAATTTACTGGTCCAAGCAAGATTTTGCTTTTCGCAGGCCTGTAGATATAATCTCACAAAAGAAAGCAGATTTTTTTTCTGTTTCAGACATTATCACAGTCATCTTCCTGAGGTTGCTATTGTTTATGATAAAAGATGTACCTTAACGGGAAAAAAAACACCAAAATCCTGAGGTAGGAAAAATGCTGCCATGTTGAGTCTTAAAGAAATTAAGAAAATAAATTTGTTTCTGCTCAATATATCCATAATTAGATAGGTTGTTCAAAAGGCAAAATTTTGAGTAGCAAGCAGCGTGCAAAAGACCCATTTGTGGCAATCTACTCTGTAGATTTAAACGAGACCAAATCAGAAGAAATTCAAGGTCAATAAAAACCACTAGCATTTTATATTTGTCCAAATATAGTTCTACCATATTTCTGGAATGAGTTAAAGTAAAATAGCTTACAAATATGCATTCCCATAACGTCCACTTCTTCATCTAACATAGAATACATCATGTTATAGTTATTAATTTAATTGTCTGGATCTACTTCTTGGACAGAACACCTATTTCATCTTGACCACACATGTTATCCAATGTACTTAGCACAGTTCAAAATCTGAGATGCAGTAGGTCCTCACATTAGGTTGAATGAATGAATATTCACAAATGGATGAATTTTCTAAGGGGCACTATTATTATTTTATTTACTTAGACTTATTGCCATTTCAGGGACATATATATCAACTAATAGCCATGAACTATATATTAATACTTTGAGTTTCATACAAATACAAAGGAATGCCTTTGGTGTTTATGTCATTCATTCACAGACATTTCCACTAATATCTGCACATCAATCAATTTCCAAATTAAATATATAATGCTCTGTTTTCACAGACTTATATTAAGTATTTGCATCAGGATTGAGATATTACCCTCTCTACTAAAATTACCTTTATTTCCCCAGCTATAAGTACTTACTTATTCTCTGATCTTCCACAACGCATTGTCTGGGACTCTTGTTGAATTTACTTTCAGATTTCTGCCATGGTTTATTAGTCTGATTACATTTGCTCCCCACACTGCAGTTAGTTCTTCTGCCTTGTAAAGTACTGCATAGTAGATTCTCAGATATTTGTGATATTTTTAAAGAAATTTATGGAAAAAAACTCACAAAACTTACACAAGTTAAGACTTCAAAAATATTTTATTCTTACTGAGAGCATTTATCCCCAGCACGGAGATCACAGATCCATTGCCAGATCCATAGCCAGTCACTTCTACCTCAACATTTCCCTCCATTGAATAGGAGTGTCTATGAGAGTCTTAGCTCTTCTTTTAGGGACTGCTAACTGGCCTCCCCCATTGTAGTAGTTGTTATTAATTAACTAGTTCTCATTTATTCAGTGAATATTTTACTGAGCAACTGTTGAACAAAAATGAATGGAACAATTTTTGTCCTCAAGTGGATCACTGTACAATCGGAGAAAAAAATAAGTAAACAAATAATTACATAGTAGAAGGTTAATGACTTTGAGACATGCATAAGAGACTGTGGGGTCATATAAGGGGGGCATTTGCACCTTCACTTTCCTCTTAGAGTGTTCTCTCATGTTCCCCACAGCATCAGACAATATATGCATCCTGCTAAGCCTCTCCTGCTCTCTCATTTTCTCCTTTGCCTTTTAAGAGTTACCTCTCAGTTGCTTTAAGTCAGAACCAGATGCAGCCTTTTAGTTTATTCCTTTTAAAAGGATGATAATCCCTGTCTCAAACACATCTAAGTAAACCAAACTGAGGCTTTTCCTCATACTACATTATTCATGCTGAAATGGAATATTGGTATGAATTAAATTAGGCCACAAATTGAAAGACAGAATACTTAAACAAGTCTCATTAATGAGAATACCCTTACCCCCTGAAAGTATTTAACAGGCTTGTACATATTAGTAGTAACAGCTATTTATTGAGTAATTACTATGTGCCAGTTCCTGTTCTAAGAGATTTATATGTAAAGTTCTATTATTCCACCCTCACTACTGCTCTTTTATATAGTCACTATTGTTATCTAATTTTACTGGTGTGAAATTGAGGCACAGAGAGGAGTAAATTTGCCCAAAGTCAACTAAGTGTCAAGGTCAATATCCAGTCCCAGGAAATCTGATTCCAGAGCCTTACACTTTTAACAAGTTCACATAGTTCCTAGTAGCAAGTATCCAAATTAGAGCTTATCTTTATGTAACTCTAAAAACTATTCACATTTTCTGTTTGCGGGGGGATAATCTTTATCCTAAAATAGATTTTAATAATGCTCTTTGTATTTCCCTTCAATTTGCATATATGCTGGGGAAGTGAGAGGTGATATGCAGAATAAATGAATGGACGGTTACCATGTTAGAAATACAGAACATGTTTGTTTATTTATGATAAGTTATGTGATTCCCTAGAGGTAAATCTGTCTAAACTGTTTATATGTTAATAATCTAAGCAATTCTTTAAAATATGGATGCTACCATCTTTGTAATATTTAAGCCAGCAAAAGCTTGGATGCATATTAGAAAATGCATCTCTGCTTAGTGTTCTACTCCACTGAAAAAGCTCTTCTCTTTTCTTTTTCTTCTCCTTCATCAACCTTCTACTTTTAAGTCTCTTCTGAAGTTTCTCTCTTCATGTAACATCCTTTTTGTCTCAATGCAAATAGTAAAGTATGCTTTATTAAAACACTCACATATTGTTTCTTCATCTGTAAAATAAGCAATTGGATTAGATGATCTTAAAGGTTCCTATGGGAAGACTCTATGATCTATCTATGTATTTGATGGAGATCCCATTTTATTAAGAAAAATAACATACAGTAATCTGTAACCAAGATACATCAGGATAGTCATTGATGTAGAACATTTTTATCCAGAATTTAAAGTCTGGTTTTATTCATTACAGATTTTTAAAAATTCACTAAACTGCATCAAAGAAAAAAATATTAACTTTACATTTTTTACGTATGTAATTTGCCTGTGTAGGAAGGGCTGTGTAAGTCTACCCACTTTGAAGATCTAAATGCATAATCAAAGGGTGTTTATTGGAAAACTTATACTAGGTAACTGGTAACCTGGAACTTTAATTCAAGTCCCAGAAACATGATCATTAAAATGCTGGAGACAAGTCCTTGTTCATTTAAAAGGTACCCAGTTACATCTTATATCTTCCCAAATGTCCTTGACTCTTGATTTTTAAAGTCCTATTCATCTCAACCATTTCTCCATCACAGCCAACTATATTATACTAAACTCACCCTACTATATTTGTTATGGCTCAGTGTATTTGTTATGGAACAGTACAGATTATTAAGGATAATAATCATGATCCTGAACCTTTCAGGATCATAACCTATGCTAAAGGAGTTAAGGTACTTTTGTGTTAGGATTTTTAAAAAATTCTTTTATTGTTTATCTCTTCAGCAAACAATGTTTTATTACAAAGTTTGCAAAGTCAAATGGGCCAATCCGCATTGATCCTGGCCACCCATTCTCCTGTGCCTTGAGTTATATATCAGCTGGTTACTCCTTAAGAATTAACTATGTGTTGTAGAGCTAAGGGAAGCTAGTTGAAAGAAAAACATATTCCCTGCCCTTTAGGAACTTGTGGAAACAAGTGGGATGGTGATAAATACGAATGTTAACAGTTGCCTCCTGAGCTGTTGGAAGGGTTAATAAATGAGTAAAGAGCAATTATAATTATATGGTGCTGTGAGAACCTGTACCACGCTCAAAGCAAAGATAGGCATTCTGACCTTCCAAAGATAAGGTGTACATAGTGCTAAAGCAAATAAAACAATGAGATGTGGGAGTATGAAGGTGGAATTTGCATTGATTGCTCTTCACTCCAGATAGTGAACCTCTGAAGTCCTGAGAGCTTGAACTGCCTCAGGTCAGGATACAGCTGGTCATGGTGGGAAGTGGAGAAGGAATGCAAGGAGATTCTCATTATTCGTGCTTCCCCAAATGTAGGCTCATGGGGACAACTACCAGTTTCTTTAGCCTCCTGGTACTTTGAATAACTTGGGATATCTTTTTTCAGTGTGTTAGTTGTATTAATCATCAGTTTATTATCTGTTTATTTTGTTAAAAGATAAAGTATTATGTTTTTCTGTTTTTAAACCTACTGTCAAATGAATACTCAGTGGTAGTTACATGAAAGTAGCAAAAAATAAGTGACCATCTTTTACATATTTTGTCATTGGAGTGTTCAAAAGGACAACTCGATCTCTAGATCTCTATTTGCCTTACAAAGGTACTAGAGAATAGTCAGCATTTCTATTTGATTTTCTCAGTCCTTATCATTTGCTGATTGATCTAGAATCTCTTCAGGATCTCCAGATCTTCTATTTCTTCATCTATATTAGTGGTCTAGGTCTACTGACCTCATGTTGTTTATGAAGATTAATGGTTTGGTTGTTGAAAAACCCAATAGCTGAAAAGAAGCATGGGAATTGAGGAGTCCTCCTTGTCCTTTTAAATGATGCAGCTGCTATAGATTTTTAATGATCTAGGGAAAGTGATAAACTGAGCAGTTTGTCACATAATAGTCATTTTGCTATTGGACTTTTCCAGATTTGTTATTATTTTAATGCATCTATTTAAGAATTCTTGGGTTTAGGTTCCAAATTATCTGAGTTAATCTTTAAAATTGACTGTCCTTTGAATAGCTAATAGAAAGTTACCTCAAGTGCAGACAGATCTTCACTTTTATAGCATAGCCTATATATGCCAAATATAATATTGATTTATATATGCCAAATCAATTGTTGCTGTAGTTCATTATATTATACTGACAATTTAGGGGGGAAATGACTGGTAATACATTATATATAAATGTTTATTTTAAAGGGAAAATATAATAGATTTGTCCTACTTCATAAAATATGCAAACTAGTATTAGAAAATTGGAGCATTTACACTTACAATCTGTAAAATCTGTCAAGTGACCTCTTGTACTCTCTTTTCTCTGTTTATTTTCACTCAATGTGCTGTAGGTCACAAATGCTGTTAAGAACTCTAGTATCTCCACAAAGAATTTTGTCAAATCTTAGCACCCTATTTTCCACTCCTCCTTCAACCTGAGACTTTGATGATTTCAGGAATGTGCTGAACAATGGAGTCTTGAAGCAGTTACCATCTATATTAGTTTCCTGTGACAGCAAAACATAATTACTACAAACTAGGTGATTTAATATGTCAGAAACTTCTTCTCTCACAATTCTGGAGGTCAGAAGTCCAAAATCAGTATCAATGGGCTGAGATCAAGGTGTTGGAAGGGCTTTGTTCTTTCTGGAGAGAATGTGTTTCCTTGCCTTTTCCAGCCTCTGGTGACTGTCAACATTTCTTGGCTTGTGGCTGTATCACTTCAATCTCTGCTTTCATGGCCAATTAACTTGTCCTCCTGTGTCTGCGTGAAATCTCCCTCTTATAAGGATACCTCTGATTGCATTTAGGGCACATCTAGATAACTCAGGACAGTCTCCCCATCTTAAAATCCTTAACTTAATTACATCTGCATAGTCCTTTTTTTCATATAAGGTAACAAACACAGGTTCCAGGGATCAGGATGTGGCTATCATTTGTGCAGAGGGGGGCTTATTTAGCCTAGCAGACCATTTTTCTCTATGCGTCTATTCTCCCTCTCCTGCCTTGTCCTCCCTTCATTTCTACTAGCACACTCAGCCAGACCAAGAAAATGCAAGAGATGTCCAAAGACTTCACTTTCCTATTCACTCTTTATACTTTAGGTTGAACAAGTGGGCAAGTCACATGACAGATCCAAGCATTAAGATTTTATAAGATTGGATAAGGCTAGGTTCATGAGCAATGGGCTGCAGATTTGTGTTTTTTGTGTGTTTTTTTTGGCCTGATTCACATAATTTCCATCTTAATTCTAAGGACATTTGCCTGAAGAGAGCCAGTTCTGCCTTCCTCAGCGTTAACCTTCCTCCATCATTGTGCCTAAGGCAAGGGGAATCCAACGACTCAATCAAATGTCAACTCCCTGTCACACTCCATTCAGGAAAACTGTATGCTGTAGCAGTGGGTCTTGAGTGTTTATCCTCAGGCTACCTAATGAAGAGGGACATTGCAGAAAGGTGGCTGTGGGGAAAACATCTGGAAGAAATAAATTTCCTAAGATCAAAGGGCTCCGTGTGCAGCCCAGAGGGTCCTCAGGGTGCTCCTCAGAGCAAACAAACAATTCTCCTGATGAGTCACTGCAATTTTTTTCTGCCAGAAGCCCACATGTGTTGCAAGATCTCAAGGAAAAGGAGTGGAGTAAGGAGAGAAAAGTGATTTTTAAAAGATCCTAACCATATGAACAAAAGAAATCTCAACATGATAACAATCCTTTAATATATCCACCATCCTTAACAATGTATCACTTATATTGCGGCAGATTAAAATTATGGATAACAAAATATTTTTTAAAACGCACAAAAAGCCACCAGGACAAAGAAAGGACGTTTGGGAAGAATACGACACTCTGAAACAACATATTTTTTTTTTCTCTAACAACACGTGAAAATTGGCAGAAGAAGGTGAAGCCCAGGACTATGTCCCGAACCCTAGCCAGCGGCATTTTTCTGAGAAAAAAAAGTTACTTATGAATCAGTACAGCCATGCTTTGTTCTGCATGAGTGTTTTAATAGAGCGAGTGTAATATAAGGATCAGGTGGGCTCGTGGGAATGGAACAAAAGGTTTTTTAAAATTAAAGCAAAATAATTATAGCTCTAGGTGCAAAGCAAGCATACTCCAGCAGTTGATAGCAAGGACCTGCTCAGAATGGAGAAGGGAGGGCGCATGCTGGAAGTTTTTTTTCTTTTTTTTTTTTATTCACTAACAAAGGGTTTTAATAGGTAACAGTTGTAAAGCTGTCTTTGAAAGTAATTAATGCACCCACACAAAAATTTATTAAAATGAAAATTTAAGGAATTGTCTAAAATGAATTAATTAACAAAAAAAAGAACATCATGCCTTTCTTATTTTTTAAAGACGGAGAGAAGGTTAAGCAAAGCAGATTTTTGTGAGATTGCATTTTAAAATGTTCCTGGTTTATTTAGTATCTGAATAGCCCTAAAAAAGAGAGTTGGTGGGATTTATTATTATCCGCCCCCTTTGGAAATACTAAATTGGGACAGATATAAAATGGGGATTAATTTGATGTGCCTGAGACTCAAAGTGCCTCAAGATTATGATATCTCCTTATAAAATGGCCAAAGTTTTTAATAAGTTTTCAGAGACCTGTAGTAAACAGAATGTAGTGTTCAAAAGAAGAGAAAGGTGAGTATTTTTTCTCACATGGTCTTCATCCTGCACAGTTCTTAACCAAGCCATTAGAGCTATACTTCCTATTGTGGCCTCATGCAACACAAAAGGAAAGCTGCAAAGTGTGGTGTTAGAAATTTTTACCTCATGTATTTCCTGTCTCTACAGAAAAAAAAAAGTTAATTGCATTTATCCTGTTTCTACAAGAATTTTTAATCACTACATTTGTTTTTCTTCCTTTTTTCATTTGTATTATTTCATACTGTGATATAAAGTAGAATATGTACAACTTGCTGAGCATTTACCCTTTACTGTGAGAATCATTTCTAGTCGATTATAAAAGTATCCGTTTTCAGCAAGTTCTTATACCTCAAAAACTTTTAGGTTCTGAACTTGAGTATATCTTCAAAAGTCAAGTTCTCTAGACCTTCCATGCTGAAAAATCATTGGAAATTGCTGCCTTCCCTCCAATATTGTTTTGTTCTGTCAAGGCCAGAATCTGGCTATGCAAAAAAAATGTGAGTAAGAAAGAAAATTGTTTGGAAGCCACATTTGAAAAATAGCTCTGATGCCATATAAAAATACATAATTGTAATTTTGAAAATAATTTTCTTTAAATGTATGGTTATAAGACAACTTATATAGTGGAGAAAACACTCCCTAGTACACATATGATCTGTGAATTCTGAGTACGTTTGCTTGGATTCTGCCTTCATTTTCTCTTAAATGGCCATTATTATCATATCTTTATAATCCTTTGAACTATTCTCAGATTTTTCTTTTTCGTTTTCAAGACAGTGGATTTAGTTGCTGTGAGTAGTGTGGCACTATTGGTATAGTATTCTTACCTGTGACAAAAAGGCATATCTGTGAAGCTCCTTGGTGAAGACACTTTGCATTTAAGCAGATATACACTCCTCATGATCTTTGTCCTTTAGTCCTTTGTTTCTCTGGGGATATGACTGAAAGAAGGAAAATCAAGGGAAAAATGTGTTTGTAGTACCAAGAACTTTCTGTTTTCATGATATTGATTCCTGTTCCAACTCCTTACCATATAATTTTAAACTATTGTACCTATTGGCCACTGAACTGGAATGGTATATTATATTTCTATTGCTGCTGTAACAAATGACTACAAATTTACCAGCTTATAACACCACAGATTTATTATTTCATAGTTATGCAGATCAGAAGTTTGGGTTGGCTCAACTGATTTGTCTTCTCCAGGTTTCGCAAGACCAGACTTGTATCATACTGCCAGGTTCTTAACTGGAGGCTCTGGGAAGAATCTGCTTCCAGGCTCATTCAATTCCTTGTGGTTATGGGACTAAGTCTCCATTTTTTGTTGGCTCTCAGTTGCAGGCCATCCTCAGCTTTTTGCACATGGGCCCCTATATCTCTGTGCAGGCAAGAGTACCTCACATCATTATCACCCTTGGAATCTCTCTGACTTCCCCTTATACCATGTCTCTTTTCCAAATTCCAGCCAGAAAAAGTTCTCTGCTATTGAGGTAATTAGATTGGGCCCACCTGGATAATCTAGGATACCTTTCTATTTTAAGGTCCATAACTTTAACTGCCTCAGCTAGTTCCTTTTCCACGTAACATAACATTTTGCCTTGTACTAAAGGTTCTAGGTTTTAGAGAGTGGACACTTTGGGGATGCAATTATTTTGCCTACTACAGATGAATTCTAGAATAATGGGTCACTTCCAATATTTATTTTTGGAGTACTCTGAGTATTCTTTTTTTGCTCTAGAAGCAGAAGGGAAGGCAGTATGAATACTTACAAAATCTATTAGTAGGTTTTCTCCTAGAAAACTTAAACGTTCATCCTCATATATCTCATGGTAAAAAGTATTTTTTCTCACTTGATAAATAGAACAACTAGGGCACAGGAAAAAAACATGTTGATCATTAGAGCCTGAGCTAGACTGGAAGTTTTCAGGCTTATGGTGACAGATTTTATTCATTGCCACCCTTTTATTCTCCCCAGAGCATGCTAGAACCATAGTGGTAGCCCAACTGGGAAAGGGAAGTAAGCCAAGATTGAATAAACCTGAAATGGGATTACTAAAATATCAGTAGAGATGATTTACATGGAGGGCTGAGATAAATGCAGTTATAACCTGCCAGGAAATAGGAAAATCTCAAGTCTCTCACTGGCGCCTAAGAGAGCATTATGTGGTGAGAGAAGGCATGACATAAGGCATAGTGAAATTGGTCAGATACATGGCAGCATTCTGATGGAGGGGTTAACAAGGTGGACTAAGGATGCAGTAGGAGGGATCCGAGTTGACTAAGGACCTCAGTTTACAGCTGAAATTAAACTGGAAGTTTCTAGTGCCCCAGGGAAAAGGGACCAGAAATAAATCTTTTGGTAAGGTTGAAGGAAGGACTAAGAAGGTCAAAAGGACCTTGGTCCTTTTGGTCAAAGGGAGATAAGGAATAGGAACTGGGGACAAATTTCATCTACATTTCACAGTTTTGCTCAGGTGGGTTCTGATGTCTGGGATATAAGCGTTGCTTTGGACATTAAGGGATAAATACAGGTAAATCCACTAGATTGTAATTTGTTATACCCTTTCTTCAAGTAAGCAATTAGCTCATCCTAACAATCTACCATCTTATTTGTTTTAAAATATGACTATATATCTCAGATTAAAATAAAAAATAGGAAGGAGAATTTTCCAGCTAAAAGACTAATTTCCCAAGTGAAAACGGGGAATATAAAGACAATCAAATTGTAAAACTTTAACAATAACTAAACTTTGGACTCTATTTAAAGATGGAAGAACGAAAATATACTAATATATTTTTAAAGTCAGTTTTTACTTCTAATTTAATAAATCCAGTGTAAGTAACCAACCACTTATCAACTAATAGGAAGGATAGTTGAAGGTAGATAGTGTGTATTTATATTTTTTTCTCAAAATATGTTCTACTATGCTGTTCCTGTATTTACGCTGATTCGATTTATAAATTACTTGTCAACATGTGCCACTACTAAATACTAAGTGCCTAAATAAGTTATGTGTAATGAACATTTTTTGAGTGCAGTATAGGATAGCAGAAAAATTACTGGGAAACTTATAAAAATTCCTGAATTCCCATCTTTACCTCATCACATGTTAGATATATGATATTAAGCATGTCAATTAATCACATATAGCCTGTTTCCTCACTTGTAGAATAAAGATAGTATCTCTCCCACTTACTTTCCAGAATTGATGTCTAAATCAGATGAAATAAAGATACCTTAAGGCCTTTAATGATTGTGAAATACTATGAAAAAATTATGTTTTAAATAAATAGAAATAATTCTCATTATTACAGCTAAAGCATGGTCTGTGTCCTCAAATATATGCAGTCTAGTTAAAATGTTGAAATTAGTTTATTATTCTTTATTTGATTTTTTTCATATCTGTTGCCAAGTCTCCATGTCATTTCTTTTTTTTTTTTTTCTTTTTTTTTTGCGGTATGCGGGCCTCTCACTGTTGTGGCCTCTCCCATTGCGGAGCACAGGCTCCGGATGCGCAGGCTCAGCGGCCATGGCTCACGGGCCCAGCCGCTCCGCGGCATGTGGGATCTTCCCGGACCAGGGCACGAACCCGTGTCCCCTGCATCGGCAGGCGGACTCTCAACCACTGCGCCACCAGGGAAGTCCTACAGGTCATTGCTTATGTGTCTGATGAGTTGCTATTCACAATAGTAAGTAGTGTTGGTTTTCAATGTTATTGTAATTGTTAGAGCTAATATTCAAAATCAGGACAGTATTAGATGTCAGTGCACTATCAAAGACAATTAACAGGGAGGAATGTAAAATTACTGATTAAAAACATGCAGAATCACTAAAATATTATATATCTTGCTATATATTTTATTTTTGTTAATTAAGTAGTTCATTAGTCATAAGTTCCAAAACCAATGAAAAGAGTCAGAAGCTTAAGGGTTGACTTGGAGATAAGGGACACTTTTTTATGTATGTGTTTGTTGGTTGGTTGTTTGTTTTATATCCCATTTCCATTTCTCCAAGTCCCTACCCTCATCTATTTATTTTGGCTTGGTTCAGATTGTAGAGCCAATAGTTCTTTACACTGAGCTAATGGATGGTTAGAGAGTGCAGGGATCAGTTTAGAGTTTACATGGGCCTTTTGAAAATGCATGCAAATATGCTTCATATGTATGTGTATGCATATTTTTAAAGTATGCAACACCTAATTTGTATGTGTTGGTAGATGTGCCCTTTCTTTCTTCCTTGGAGAGGTTCATGGATTTTATTTATTCTCAAAGGGGTACATGAGCTTAAAAGCACTTGGAGCTGCTGAATTACAGATTGGTACCTAAGTGAGCATCAGTTAAAGGGAGTAATTTTCCTTCCCCACTCCCTTTTCAACTATCGCAGTTGTGTCCCAAACATTTGAGTTGGAGTAAATAGTAGTTAAAAAAAGATCAGAGGTCCAACCAGTGGGAAGGGGATGAGAGAGTACCTCTGTAATGGCTGTCTCTCTTTCTTTCCTACTTTCTCACCTTCTTACTTTATCGCTTTTATGCTTAATCGATCAATTGTTTTCTTGCTTTTCCTTCCTTCCTTCCCTTCCTTCCTTCTTTTCTTCCCTCCTTCTCTCCCTCCTCCCTTCCTTTTTCTTTTTTTTATTCAATTACTCCTCTTCAGAGGAGAAAGATTAAGCAAGCATTATTTTCAGTAAGCGTCAAAGAATATATTTTTTTAATGCTGTAGCAGTAACCCTTTCCTCATTCCCTTCTCATTTCCTTTTCCATTGATCTGAATTTATTCATTTTACTACTATCTCAGTTTTGAGAGCATTATTTTCCATCTACCAGAAGCAGTAGTGCTCTGTAGAAGTCAATTCTATAGCAGAAATCATTTAGAAACTAGTAGAAAGAAAAAGTAATACCTGTAAAAAAAGTCCATCACTTTCTTTTTCAACATTTTAGCTCCCGACTTGAATATCATCATCTAAGCTAAAATTTCCCCCAATGAATAAATAAATTGATTTGTGAATTGCTTAACATAGAAAATAGTTGAAATTAAACTGTAATTCTTCTATTTAGTGGTATAATTGAGTTGTTTTAGGGACATGGACAAGGCCATCTCTGACTTCTATGAAGGATAAAAAAAGATTACAATTTTTACCATCTTGAACAAGAACTTCCTATTACCATAAAGAATGAATGGCTATCTTCACTTTTTCATTTTACCCAAGAATATCATTATATCATCATCAATTTTTTTAGAGAGAATGAGTTTGGGAAAGGAAGAAAAAGATTATTATAATATTATGGATTCCTGTTGACAGTTGAAAATGTTGTTATGCAGAGTTTTCCCTGTGCCCTATTCTTGTAGGATTAGAATTTTCCAGTTGGATTGACTTGGCTGTCAAAAAGTCAAGTTGATTTTTCTTTCCCCAGATTAAGTTGATAATTGGCTGAATAAAATGTTAATAACAATTAGGAAAGGTAGGATTTTAAAGCTACTTAACAAAACAAACTTTGTGGGACTATTTTTTTTTTATTTTTGGTAAACTCCCCAGAGAACACATTGTATAAAGTTATGACTTCCTGTTCCATGAAGTATTTCTTCCTTGACCTACCTGCCATAACTGCTTAGCTTACACTTAAAGAAAAAAAGGTTTCCATTCCACTATTGAATCTTTAAAGAAAAATCAAGGTACAGTCTTTCTTTTTCACACAAAAGCATTCAGAGCACTAGTTTTAAAGAGAGCTTAATTCTTGCACTAGATGTTTTTAACTCTCTTTTTTTGTTCAAAACACAGGAATGCTACCCTCTCTTGTCTTTCTTAACATCTGCAGGACTTTTTTCCTTTTCTGTGCCCAGTTCAGATTGTCTTGCTTTCAATACCAGCTACTCTCTCTCATTTTTCCTCCACTACTGTTTCACCCTTTCCTTCTTTCTCTTGCTTTGCCTCAGTCTTCTTACTTTCCCCCTGTATTCCTCATACTTAGAATTGTCTGTAACTTCTCATCTGGACAAACATCTCCTAGTTTTGACCTAGACTCAAATCCCATTTCTTAATTGTTCTCTTCTAAGTAGCCACCCTCTTCTCTACCAATAATTTCTTTTGGTAACCATCCCAACCTCATTAGGCTATGTATGTATTTTAAACAAATAAGCAAAAATAAATTCAAATTTATCTGCCTTGCTAGTCAAAATGCTTTTCTTAGAGGTTGGGGACTCTTTGATGTCTTCTGAAGAGTACATATCACTTTATCTTTTCAGTAAAGGTGGCAATATCTCGTTGCATTAGCAAAAATTGAAAACAGTACGTTTCATGTATATTGGTCATCTAGATATCACTCAGACATCGAATGGTTTATTTATTTAAAGCATATCAATGACACTTTTCCTGAAGTGAATCTTATATTTTCAACCTTCTTAAACAAAGTTTTGCAAACATGAGTTAATCTTTATATAATGATTCTGTGATCATCATTACTGTATTAGTTTCCTAGGGCTACTGTAACAAAGTACCATAAACAGGATGCCTTAAACAACAGAAATGTACAGTGTCAGAGTTCTGGCAGGTAGAATCAGCAGGGTTGGTTTCTTCTGAGGGTTGTGAGAAGAAATCTGTACCATCCTTCTTTCCTAACTTCTGATTGTTTGCTGGCAATCTTTGGTGTTCTTTGGCTTGTAGAAGTATCTCTCTGATTTCTGTCATCTTCAGATAGTGTTCTCCCCATGTGCATATGTGTGTCCAAAATCCCCCTTTTTATAAAGACACCAATCATATTGGATTGGGGTCCATTCTACTCCAGTATGACCTCATCTTAACTAATTGTATCTGCAATGACCCTATTTCCAAATAAAGTCACATTCTGAGTTATTGGGGGTTAGAATTTCAACATATGAATTTTGAGGGGATATGATTCAACCCATAACAAATATAAATATTTTTTTGTATAGACCTCTACCACACTGATTTCTGTAGGACACAATTATAGATATGTTTGCAAACTGTACGTAGTTCTCAGCCTTGGATACTTCATCTCTCCCCTACTCCTTTCTTCCTCTTCACTCTGAGACACAGAGTGATTATTTCTTACAGTTCCCATTGTGCTTTCTTCTGGAAGTATCTCATCTTTCCATCTAACATGAATGGAGGTCCCAGATAACTAATGCTACTGTGTAGTAAGGAAGTATACATAGGTTCCAAGTTAAAGTCTCACTGATGAATAAAGATAAGTTTGGACAATCATGTGTACTTTATGGCTTTTTTTTTCTTTTTAGTTTCTCAAGGACTCTATTTTCTCTTTTCTGGGTTCATGACCATGTTAAATCGAGATATAGTTATAGGTGAATATGAGAAGGCTGGGTAATAGAGGTATTAATGTATTATTTTCTCATGACAGATATGAAAGTTAAAGCAATATATCTGATTAAAATATTAGAAATTGTATTATCCTGTCTACTAGTTACGCAGGAGTTTACCCATTAGTATAGGAAAATCAGAGTTCTCCTTAGAATTCTGTAAGGTGTGAAATCTGAGTAGAACAGACTTATCCTTTTGTATAGTGTCCATCACACTGAGATCATTCAGCAAACATAATGGTAGTGCAGAACTGTGTTGAAGTCAAATGCTGTGAGTGGGAAAGGAAATGTGCACATTTAGTTCTTATCAGGTAGTCCTTCCTGGCTGGATGAGGGGCCTGTGCCCACAGGTGCTGACCTACCAGGAGTGGCCCATGTGGTTCTCAGGGTACCATGTTGATGAGCCACCCACCGTGGTTCCAGTTTTGGCAGCCACAGCTAAATTGGCTCTTTGATCTTTGGAGTGGCCTGCCACAGTGACTGACTCTCTTTGTTTTGCCCCTCCCTTTTTTCATTACTCCCACCTGGCACTATAGGACAAAAAAATGAGAGGTGGGAGGAGGTTGGGAGGGGACACTTCAGGAACACAGCTTTGCCAAATATGAAAAGCTACTTAAGCAGTTCTGGTTCCAAAAGCTCATGTATAACATTTCTGCCAACCCATTAGTGAATACATTTTATTTTATATATCATTCAACAGTCTGCTAAAATTCACTTTCCCTGATTCGGCTTTCTCATTACCAGGGTCTTAGAGCTGCCATAAAAATAGTCTTAGAATTAGTCTCCCTTCATAAATATATGAATATGCTTAGAAATATTTATTTCATCTTATGCCTTGATATTTTAAGATCAATTCCTCTAATATATCAATATTTGAAAATCAGCTTTGGTGACTTGATTGTATTGGTCATATTTTTTAAACTGTATGAAATTTTTGTTGAAAAGTTTTAATAGATTATGCAGTAGTCTCTCTATTCTAATGCAGTATTTGAACAAAAATGTAAACATGACAATACCCATTTTATAGCTGAAAAAGTGAAAATCTGAGGTACTAAATATGTTATTTAAGATTATACAGGGTGTTGGTGTCATTCTACCCATTTGATACTGCTAGTATCATTGGATACTCTGAAATTTAGGAATTTAGCATATGCTCTATGAGACGACAGAAATATTTTCTCCACATTATCTTGATAATATCATTTAGGTATCATAGATAAGGAGACAGAAAACTGAGACATTAGGGGATATTAAATGACTTGTAGCAAATCACATAGCAAGGTCACAGGAAAGCTGACAAGGTCTTGGACTCCTTCACTGTGTGAACTAGCCATGACTAGTTTTCTGACAAGAAATATTTTTCTCCTTTGGGGAATCCCAATTTTCACATTTGTAAAGGTTGGAGACTTTCACTGAAAAAGTAATGCCTCAAGGGACAAGGACCTTTTGAGAAATTTAAGGTTTTAATCTCAACCTAGTACAGTCAAATATATTGATCACCACTTAACAATTTATGAATATTTCTAAAATTCTTGTTTAGAAAGAATTAAAGCACCTTTCCCCTCCATCATTATCCAGTTATCACTTAGTGAAATATTTAGATATTAGGTATTTATGTACATACGTAAAAATGCGTAAGTTTGGAAACTGTAAAGTATATGGAATTTATTTGAGAAAATGTTATAAAAAATAGTATCAACTTTGAACTGTTTCTGTTCTAATGTCTGCTTGTCATAATTTTTAACCAGAAGATTAAATTTCCCTAAATAAGGCTGGAGAATCAGGTAGTTAATAAGGAAAGAGAGACTCAACCTGGCCAAAATTTTACTAAGTCATTGTTACCAATCTAGGTATCCCAGGGAAAGAGTACATGAAGTAGTCTTCCATACTTCTTCTTTCTACCAATTAAGGTTTCTAACTGAGAAATAAGCAGATTCTAGAAAGCTCTGACTGCCCAGGAGATCCCACTCAGGCTACTGTGGCTCAGAAAATCCCTGTGCTTATTAATTGGTCTGCTGATTTCCCCATCTCCTGATCTCAGGTAGAGGCCATCGAATAAGAACCAATAATGGAGGGTCCAGGCAGTTCCTTATCCCAAAGGAATCCTCAAAAGAGAAACCTTACATACACATTCAAGTAAATGAGAAGAGCCTTTGTGAAGCCCGTCCAATGACCCCCTCCATGAAGAAATACCCCCATTTCACCTACAACCAGCTCTATCACCATCAGTAAATGTGTGTTCCACTAATATTTGCTCTATACTTTAGATCAAGAACTGGAGATGGCTGGTCTAAATCAAGGTCAAGTGAGAAGAAAGTATGTGGAAAAGGCATCAGGGTGCCTGGAGTTGGAGAATGCTGGTAGTTAGCTGGTAGTTAGCGAACTTAGCAGCATCGGGTTGTCTGAGGAGAGCCTATGACTGTACTGAGCGCTGGCTTCTGCAGTGAGTCCCAAATAAGCTTTTACATCTCCACTAAATGAAATGTAACATTGTATTAATCACTTGGAAAATTAAGATTTTTTTGTCTATTATTAACTGGTAAATTCTTGTGTCATCTCTCTCTATTTTGTGGGTCAGCTCTGTTTTCTTAAACACAACCATTTCAACTATATTATTAACATTCTCAAAGGAAATTCTACCAGACTACCAAGTCCAATTTGCTTTAGCTAAGACTTACTTACATTTATTGTCTAAGGCAGGCTTACATATTACATGTGTCATTTGGCTCAGAAACAGAAAATTTTAGTTGTATTAATAAGCTTTAACTCTGAATGCTTCAAATGCCATATATTGTGCATCTATTCTGGGCTAATTTCTATGCTTTGTACCCTACTACATTGCCTCCTTTAATTTTCACAACAAACCATTTTAGAGATAAGAGAATTGAGCCTCAGAGAACCTAATTAATTTGACGGGGGGCACACAGCTAATAAGTGACCAAGCAAGGATTCAGACCTAAGCCTTTCTGACTCAAGGTCTTCCTCTCACTTTTTAAACCACTGTCTCATTCTGCTTCTAAAGGTATAGAAGATTCTGAATTACCTTCTAAGAGTTTGTGTGTGAAGTTTTAATAAGGGAGAAGGGGGCTGCCATAGCACGTTTCTGTGGTGCTAGTTTTTATTATCTAAAACGTGCCCAACTCAAGCTAGTTGCCAGTTTGTCCCAAGTGCTAGCCTGTTGATACCTTAAATGCTATTTTCCAGTCTTATTTTATGAGACATGCCTCTCATTAAATATAGAAGTTTAGCTCAATTCTCAAATTAACCTCAAAAGTACCTTAATTTTGCTAGGTTAAAAATAATAACATAAATATTATATGTGACTAGGTAACTATAAAGTAGTGGAACTGATTTTTGGTGGGTGTTAGTGGCACTGGTCTCATTGTTTAGAATGAATCCACATAGTGCATATCCAGATTTACCACTTGTGAGTTTCATAATCTATTAAATGGAGATGGTAATAGTACCTACTTTGTAATATTGTGAGGATTAAATGAGATAATATATGTAAAGTTCTTAGATCAGTTCCTAGCATATAGTAAGCACTCAATAAATGGTAAACTTATTATATATGAGTATTGCAGAAATAAAAATCAAACCATAACTGGTAGGTGCTTGGTACATGTCAGGAGCTCAATACATATCTGTTGAATAAATTAATACATTGTATCAGTTCTTCAAACTGGGTAGTGGTTAATGATTTATGGTAAATGCAGTATTCTGCTGGCTGCCTCACTATTGAGTTTAATATAAAACAAAATGTTTAATGTCGTTAAGAACTCTACGCAATCTTCAGGAGCATTTCCTAGCTCTGAAAGAGCTTTTTTTTGGTATTGGGGTATCATTTCTTTTCCTCAACATTTTCACTCTTAGTACTGTATAGCCTGTACTCTCTGGCTAGAGTTATACGTGTGACCAATGAATGGATATAGATTTTCCCCTTCCTTTATTGGTCATGCAGATATGATTTATCTTATGGCTTAATGAAAACAGAAGCTGTACAAGTATGTACATAGTGAAAGAAGATAGATGGGCTGGAAAAAAACAAAAAGTCAGTATGTGTTGTGAATGCTTCCTATTTGCCTAAGACAACTGAAAACCCTGGAGATACTGCTTACTTTTCTGGTGATGTCAAGATATCACAGTTTAGGGAGCCTTTTTTTCTTAAGAAATTCATTTTAAAATCCTGAAATGTTTATCATTATGTACCTGAATTTATCATGCTTTAAATACCATAGTTTCTAAATGGTAATCTAATTCTAATAAAAGTTCAAAGGTTTGCCTCTCTCTAGAATGTTCTTCTACCAGTGATATTTCTACTCTATCTTTAGAAATAGTCCATGCATCACTTCTAGAAGCCCTGCCTCATACTTTTAGGCATATTTATGTCATTCCCTTTGTTATAGTGTATTATATTGGGTTGACCAAAAAGTTTGTTTGGGTTTTTTGGTAAGATGTTACTGAAAAACCAGAATGAACTTTTTGGCCAACCCAATCGTTTTCTGTTTAGATTTTCCCTTTTTGAATCTAGTGGCTAAATTGTGAGCTTCTTGAAGATGATGATAGTGCTTTATTTATCTCTTGATACATAGTATTATTCAGTTCCTAGGATAGAGTAGGTGCTCAATAAATATATACCCAATAAATTAATGAACTTGCAGACACACACACACACACACACACACACACACACACACATTAGATCAAGGCATGAATAAAATATCCTATAACTTTGCATGTTCCTTAAGTGCTTGTGAACCTTTTAACATTGCTTATGAATAGACTGATATATTTCCGAATGTTCTAGTCACCTTGAGGGAAACTTTCTAATCTTTGAAAAAAAATTTTTTTTTTTTTTACCTTTTCTTATTCTTTGTTTTTACTTTGAGCGTCACTTTTGCACATGGATTCAAGTGTGCTGTCAAGTACTGATTGTTTGACTGGACCATACAGTGTTACGAATCCTTAGTTTTATTCACACACTGCCTGTTTGGTGGCTTTGTTCAAGTACATAATCTTATGTTATATAATAAATACATGGATTGTGTCAGTTAACTGGAAAAGTCTTACTTTCAAAAGCAGTTCTCAGCATTTAATACAGTGCTTGGCATATAGTTGGGACTCAGTAAATGTTTGTGGAATGCATGAATAAATCAGCCATTATTGTTAACTGTTTTGAAGATGAGGTATGAGATTTAAAAAAAAAAAAAAAGACTAAATGAAATGCCCAGTATCAGACAGTGGATGAGAGCAAATCTGACACTCATAATTCTTCTCTCTGTAGAGTCTCTCAGTCGTTACAGAGGCTCACTGAGAAGTGCCGTATATGTCTGATTTCTCAACTTCACCCTGCAGTAAACTTTTGCAATCTGAAGGCTAGAGACCGCTTTTGTAAATGTTGTCTGCCCGATAACTGTGTTGGCACCGAGGAGGCCTTAGCAGATAAAGTTGAGGAACATATGGCTCCCATCTGAATACAAATTGGTGGACATAACATGGTAATTCAGCAGAGATGTCCTCTATATTGTAAACTGAAAGAGTATGATTAGAGGTGTTTATAAACGGCATCTGAATTCCCCCCCACCCCTCCCCACCTCTTTTCCACTGTAGTTTTATTGGCCTGAATCATAGCCATCTAGCGTCCCAGTCTCACCGCATTATTTGTTAAAGTGGCCAGCGTGAGGAATTATTAATTAAAGCTAACAAATCACCCTGACGAGCTGTGCCCTGGCATGGCTGAAGGTTGATTGGCGAAAGTGTTCTCCTTTGGAGAAAAGACTTTTTGTGCTCGTGACGCAGTCAGGGACGGATTATTGAATATGCAAGTTAGAAGAAAAATCACAGGACAAGCAAATTGAGTATTTACTGGCAAATAATTGCTCTCTTAAGCTGTGGCTCTCTTCCTAAATTCTTAACATTCCCGAGGGTTAGAAAGAAACACAGAAAAATGCATCGGTACAGAGTACATTTCAAAAAAATTACATAGGCTGATGTTTCAGACTTGTGCAGGTAAGTGTGATTGTGTGTGCATGGAAAGTGAAACAACAAAGCGAAGCAAGAGTAAGGGGGAAATTTTTAATCTGGTGGTTTTTTTTAAATCAATTTGTTGTTTATTGGAATACTGCTCGGCATATTTCTACGTTGACTGAGAATTCAGTTTCAGTGCTGAATTTATTGTGAAAGTTAGAGAAATGAGGAGGGAGGTTTTCTCAGAGTTACTTTGTGTTTTTATTAGCAGAAGAGTATGTTAATGTTTTGCCCCAAAAAATAGTTATAAGCTTTGCTCAGATATTTGTGGGTATTTATATGAAATTATTGCTTGATTTAAGGCTCTTCAGTTATTCTCAATATTGTTAATTATGACCTGTCTTAACAGTGTCCTGAACACATTTGGGTACAACTATTGCGTTTATTTTTCAAAGTAAACTCTGTTTTACATTAGCACCGAGCTGGTCCTTGTTCAGAGTTTCTAAAGGGACGTTACAGTTCTGGAATAGTTCCTTAAACTCCGGGCTTCTGTAATAACCAAAGTGTCCTTATTGTCAATTGTGTGGTCTTTTTAGCTGACGTATTAATCAAACTACTGAGTTCTGTGGACATTGTAAGATAAGTGAGACTAGAGACTTTTTCAAAAGCAAATTTAAATACATAAAAATACGAGTGTGGAAATGAAGGCTCATTCTATGTATGAAATGTTGACATATAGAAACAGAGGTATACTGCTAAGTACAGCTAGGTTATGTGAACAATATTATCAAAACACATATATCCACTGAGGATGAATTTCATATTCTGTGAAAATGTGCTTTCATCAACAACAAACTGTTTTTGAAATGAGAGTAATTGGCTGGCGAAATAGCATTTTAGGATTATAATAACTATGAATAACATGGATTTAAAACAAAGGCATAAACATAATTTAAACTAAATTAATTAATAATTGCAAAGTGCTTTAACAATAAAACATGTACATGATAGTAATAATAATAAGAATAATAATAAAAATGGAAAGTCTGGCAATCACTCAAAAATTAAATCAGACAACTCTCATAAGGTTTTAGACAATCAGGATTTTAAAATATAAATATAAAAAACATATTTTACCTTCTTATCTGTTCCTTGAACCATGCAATATTGTGCTGGTTAAGATTTTTCTTACTATATCCTATTTTATTAAAAAATGGTTTCCCTTAATATGTAGAATAGAGCTCAGAAGAAAGTTTTAAAAATATATTTTTTAAAGGTTTAATTCCCACTGGATAACATTCTGTCCTCAGATTTCAAGAGGCAGCCTCCTTAAAGTTTTTTGTGACTATTTGAGGGCGCAATTTGGCCCATTATTTTCAAAGGGGGCATTTAAAGCATATGTTCAAAGACTAAACCATCTGCCTGCTTTATTATGAATACCACAGAATTATGAGGACTTGGAAAGGCTCAAAAATTGAACCAGAGTTCTATGCAAGATTAAAAAAAAATACAGCACTTGTATTTTAAAAAGTTTTTTGTAAACACCTACTTTTGCTAAGTATTTCATTAGTCTTCTGTGGGAGAATTGTACCATTAAACCCTTTTGATGTATGGGGAGTGGTGGCAAAATGTAGTTGAGTGACATGAACCTATGGCAAGTTAATGGTAACATTTTCTCTCTGATTTAACTCACTATGTTTAAATGCCTTTTGGAGATTTGGATTGACTTGTCAATAGTGAAACTCACAGTGAATTGGAGAAACATTATAAAATGGTGACTGCTGGAACAAAAATGAAATCCAGCTGCTAGCTTCTGGACTATCTACAAATGAGTTGCAAGAGACATGCGGAGGTCAGACTAAAGAGCACATCTGTAATCCAGCTGTGATGTAATGGAAGTATGAGTCAACTATTGGTTGCCCATGATGGGGGGAAAAAGAAAAAAACAAGCATAACTTGGCATTATTCCAGCATGGTACTATATTCCTTTGGTATCTGAAAGGATATGAGATCCAGAAATTAATACAAGAACAAAAGTCATATTTGGGTCCCAAACACAATAATATTTCAGCCCAAGGTGCTTAGATAAGGACAAATTAACACGAGTATCATTGTTAAGATGTCTAGTGCCCAATTAGAGTTCTTCTAACTTAACCTGAGTTGTTACTAGAATCAGTCTGAGACTAGCTGAATCATTATCAGAGGAAATAAAGAAAATAGACTAAACCCAGCTTGAATATAAGCTTTCATTGTGGAGATGACTTATCACTCTTTGTTGCTTAATGAAAATTATTTAAGAGAAAATAATAATGGAGTCAAAGGACTGAAGAATTTGGTTGACGATTCTAAGATATACACATATATATGTATGCAAAATACATATAAGTAAATAATATATGCATATATAATAATATAATAATAATAATATATGCACACATATATAATTTTTTAAAGAATAAATATTTTTAGAATTGCACACTTTGTTAGAATGATTAAGGCTAGGAGTTTGTCGTTTTTTTTGTTTTTTTTTTATACAGTCAGTCTAAAAGACTGAAGGCACAGATTTTAACACAGCTATAGTTGGCTTTCAGAACTGAAGGATGTCAGAATTAATGATCTGGTGCCGAAAATACCTATGTTCAATTTCATATGGCTATTCTCATAGTGGTATTTTAATTTTATGCCTCCCTAAACTGCAGTCCTGCAAATAATAAAATGAATCTATTAGCCCAAAAACTACAAAATATTTCCGTTATTTTAGGAGATTAGTTTTTATTTTATATTTTAGGTGAATTTGATATATATATATCTAATACACACACACACACACACACACACACTTTTTGTATTGTTTTGTTTTCCTCATTTATTTCTGCCACCTAGTTCCAAAAAGGGAATTAAAATGGCTGACAAAGAAAAAGAAACAAGTAATACAGTGAAATACATGAATTAAAAGTAGATAAGAAAGGCAAACAAACAAACAAAAACAATACACAAGAGCAAAAATATAAAAAGGAGTCAAGAGTAAGTCGGTACACAAACTACATTTGGTGAAGTGCTATACATTTGCCTTTAAACTTTCATGCAGTCAAGTCAAAGAGAAAACTATGACAAGTTATGCAATTTACAACATTCATAAGAATAATTTAAAAATTTCCACCATTCATTGCTAAAGTTCTTGAAGAATGACAGACTGAATATTTAGAGAACTCAGTGCTAAGACAACTCCCATTGAAAATAATTATAGGCTGCAGAGACCTAGAGGTCAGGACAGAATCAGCAGCTATACCTTCCATGGGACATGTCTGGAGGAGTGCTCTGCAGTAATCTCCTTTCACTCCCAGGGGAGAAGTTTCTTGGGTGGAGGAGGGGGAAGCTTCAATTAGTGCAATTACGTTGGCAAGACCAAGATATTATGGAAAATAGGGATTTAAGGAGGAAATTTTAAAAATTATTTCATGTAAATATATATATATACACATATATAGTTTAACAGTAAATCAAAGATTCAGAAGGCATCCACTTTTAGAATAGCCATTAAAACACATTTTATCAAATAAACCTGTTGAATCAACATTGCTTCCCTAAATTGTTAATGAAACATTGCTACACTGCTGCCATTCTTCTCCTACTTTTACTTTAAGCACACTGTCAGTCTTCGTGAAGTTGTAAAAAGGACCCTTTCTGTCTTGAATATAATGGTCCTTGCCCTTGCATCCTCCCTTCGTTCATTTTCAAAAGTCTTAGCAAACTGCCTGGTCTTTCCACAGGTAATTTTGATGGTTAAGTCTCATTGAATAAGCTAGTCTTTTCTCCATATTGAAAAGGTGAAGCATAAAGATTTCTTTTCACATTACCTTTGTAGCCCAATCCATAGTAAGTAGTCCAAGGACCACCCGTATCAGAATTACCTAGGATGGTTGTCAAAATGAAGATCCCTGGGCCCCATTCCAGAATTTCTGAATTAGAAGCTCTGAGAATAGAGTCTAAGGCTCTGCAATTTAGGAAGCTACCTAGGTTAGTTATATACACTAAAGTTTGAAAACCACTATTTCAAGATCATGACTTTAAAATTTCTAGTATATGAACATAAAATGGTAGGATTTCCACACCATAGTTGACGAAGGCCTATTATATTAACACTGACCAAAACACTAATGCATATTCAATAATAAGTGATGATTGCCTGCTCATGAGACTGGAAAGATCAAGCTTAGAACAACATTCTGCATTTGTTTGAACCCTTCAAGCCATATCTCACCATTACAGGAAGATTTTCTTAAACTTTTTAGCTATCATTTCCTGAAAACTACTATGTGCTAAGTCATATGTTGCATCTGGGTACTAGAGATACAAAGATGAAAAAAAACAAGTCCGTCCATTGTCTGAAAAAAATGCATATTCTAGGATAATTTATTACTACTAGGATATTGTCTTCTCTGTACTAGAGTAAGTATGAATTGCCACATAATCTTCCCTTGAGTAAACTGAAGATTTCCATTGTATTATATCAGTATGAGTTTATACTTGGTAGAAATTTCGCATAACAGGACCCCACTACAATTTGGATGCGGCAAAATGTAAGAAACCATTGTGGATTCCTCCTTCTTCCCCTCAGCAGGAGACCACATCCCCCAAGACTGGAATGGGAGGTATCATGGGGAACTTCTAATTCCATTTCTCTTATTATCAATCAGTGATTTGTTACCAGGATTCCTTTTGAGAGGAGGAGAGAAATGTGTAAGTGAATGCTCCTAACATTATGAAGACTTGTATGTCCTTTTCCACTGACCCTCTGGGGCAGCTCACCTATAGGAAATGCTGGAGCCTATGGAAGCATCCTCCCTACTTGTCAGGTAGGGCAAAATATGGAGGAACTTGAGCTGCTCCTGCGTAGTACCCTGCTCCCAAGTCTCATGAGTGCCAGAAATTGGTGTCAGCAGGCTAGAAGAGACATTTTGTGCATAAAGGAATTTGGTAGCTGGTCTGAGGAACAGGATGAGCTTGCAATTTCATTGATGATTCATGTTTTCCTGGAAAAGTATTGGAGACACCCTCCCCCTTTATTATTTCCAGAACAATATGAGAAATATTGTGAGACCTTCTATATCCTTTTTTCCTTTCCTTCCTTTCTTTTTAACATGTATTTATTGCACATTTAGTGCCATGCTTTCTTCTAGGAGCTAGGGATAGAGCGATGAATAAAGTTTCTACTTTCATGAAATTTATATTAGGGTATATAATGTATTAGGGTTAGAAAGGGAATAAAATTACTAAATATAAAATGTAAAGTAATATAAATATATGCTTCATTTTTGAGACATTGCCTACTGCACTCTCCATGACTTCCAAATATATTCATGTTATTTCATAATGTGTATGTGTCTATGTATGTATGTGTGCGTGTGTGTGTGTGTGTGTGTGTGTATAAATATATATATTTCATGATGGATTTATGAACTCTAGGGAACAAACCAGTCAATTCAGGACTCTCCTTATTGTGGGAAGCTTCTTTTCATGGGGACCTGCACATAATGTAAGGGGAAGACAAGCCACCTGCAAGGACCAAAATGTGTGCACAGTCAACTACAAAATCCTTCTTTTCCATCTTTTTGCTTATTTGTGTGTGTGTGTGTGTGTGTCCTGGATTTTGTTTTTCATTGTTTAATGAACTGAATGCTAGGCACTCAGTATACCCAGGGGCCTAAGACCTAGATAAGTTATAGGGTCAATCTTCAAGTGAATAAAGGTCAAGAAGACAAGCAATTAACAATACTGGCTTTGATAATGTTTTAAAGGTCACAGGAAGGAGTACTGCCCTAGAATAGATCAGAGCATAGGCAACAGGAAAGGTTTCCCAGCGGGGGTCAGGTTTTAACTGAGACTAACAACCTCAGAATAAAACAAAACAAAAAGGATTTTTTAAAGTAAACTTCTAATTTTTCACCTGATCACCTAAATAGTATGTGTCCATGGTGAAAATATTTTAGACAATAGGACAACCTATTTTTTTAAAAAAGGGGGTGTGTGGAAATCACCAGTTAACTCAACACTTGAGAAACCATTGTTAACATTCATAAGATACTTTTTGAGCATGTATTATGTTCTAGGGCTATGCCAGCCAGCCACTGTCTTCTCGGAAGGGAACATTTTAATTAGCAGGCAATATGAATAGAAGCAACTCAAACTTTGACTCCTGTTAGCTGTCTTCAGATTTGGGCTTACAAACCAGCTGGGCCCCAACTGGAGCTGATGTAGATAGAAGAGCACATATAAGTATTCTCCGGAACAAACATCATAGCACCTGCTATCACCCCCACCTGATATAGGTGTGAAAGTCAGATTCATTGGCTCTGCTTCTTCTCTGTCTATGTGATCTTGGGCAACTTATTTGGCCTCTCTGTGTCTCGGTGTCCTTCTTTGTTAAACTGGATTATTAACAGTACATACCTCATGAGATATTTTGAGAAATGATTAAGATAAGATAATGCATGTAAAGTGCTAATCACAGTACTTGGCACATAGTAAAGTATTCAGTAAGTGCTATCATTATTATGACGCTGATTACTGTATTATTATTACTATTACAGTTATTTTCATTACCAAGGAAACTTGCCGAAGACATATTTTGTCCAAAGCAACTCCATTGTCACTACTGACAAAACAACTCAAAACACGCTTCCTACTGAGGGTGGGTCAGAGATATCATCTTTGCGACACACATTAAGAATATGGATTTATAGCTGAAAATTATAATTTAGCTCGGTAGATAAATGACATTATGCAGACTAATTTTCTGTTTCTAGATGGAAATGATGTTTAAATCTGCCTTAAATGCCCTTCATGTTACAGATTTTGTTTCAACAATTTGTGGTTAACTAGGTTGTTTTATTAAAAGGAACTTTTAAATCCAAAGCCCTAATGTTCTATACCATCAGTGACTGAAAATGATTAGAAATATAAATTGACCTAAAGAGGCACCTTCAGGAAGCAGAGACTTCTACATTGTCAAGATCTGTATTTTAACGTAATAGTGAACAAAGATATCTAGCCTAGCAGTGCTACATATTAGATGCTTAAATAATTTTTGAATTGATTTAGAATTTACAAGAAAAAGCATGTGAACATCAATGTAGATGTTCTGTAGAAGTGTAGGTGACTTTAAGAGAAAGATTACACAAAACCATAACAATATATTAGAAAAAATCAGTTGTGTGGAATCTTTACAACATATTACGTTAAGCTTTTAAAATAGTAGGCTTGGGCTTCCCTGGTGGCGCAGTGGTTGAGAGTCCGCCTGCCGATGCAGGGGACACGGGTCCGTGCCCCGGTCCAGGAAGATCCCATATGCCGCGGAGCGGCTAGGTCCGTGAGCCATGGACGCTGAGCCTGCGCGTCCGGAGCCTGTTCTCCACAACCGGAGAGGCCGCAACAGTGAGAGGCCCGCGTACCGCAAAAAAAAATTTAAAAATAAAAAAAATAAAATAAAAAAATAGTAGGCTTGCCTCAGTATGAAAGGCAGAACTTTATAGTGAAAAGAATGTAGACTTTGTAGTTGCACAGCCATGTATTTGGTTATCACCTCCACCATTTACAAATTATGTGATCATGGACGCCTTATTTCTTGTGCCTAAGTCCTTAAACAGAAAATGGAGCAATAATGGCCTCATTGCACGGTATGTTTGTATAGTGCCTAGAAGAGTTCTTGGGGCGTAATAGATACTCTATAAATGATATCCATTAACAATGGCAATAACAATAATAAGATAGAAAAGCACTGTGTACAATGAATATAAGCCCATTATATATCTAAATATAGATATGATCCATGTAAATTGGTATATACATTCCAATATAATAAATACTAATACCTGATTGCCTTGCTTAATATTTGTCACACCATAGGAGCGTTACATGTAAAGTTTACGTATTTAAATGCCTTTATGAAAAGATTTGCTTTATTTATTTTAGTTAAAGAAGATAAAATTCAAAAACCTAAAACTAACTTTATCTTTTGAGAAATGGCAATAACAGCAAAAGCCACCAAAGGATCTGTAACCAACATAGTCAAATAATTTGGACTTAATGCAAATAAAGAGCAGAGCTAACACTCCACTTCAAATGATAGAAAAAGTGAATTAATTTGAGAAACTCTTAGGTGACCCCTAATTTGCATAGTATTAATTGGAAGTATTTTAAAGATCATAGGGCTATTAATGGCTGCAGAGATTCACAATACAAAAATAGTTCATTGCTAAATTCAAAATTCTGTTAATGTCACAAACAGTGGGATGTGAAACACAAATGAATTGTGATGACAGTTGAGTCCCAAGCTGCCTATTTTTTTTCCCCTCAGAGCTGCTCATATTTGGTTTTATATTTTCTCCAGTCCTGATTTAACCCATCAATATTTGTATTTTCTGAAGCTAGCACCACCTTGGAGCAAGCATACCACTTTTAAGGATTTTATTACTAAATGCTTCTTGGTTCCTAGGAATTTTGCTCTCACTGCTTTTCTTCCCAATGATACGTATTCTTGAATCTTTCTTTACCTCTTACCTTAGAGTCAGAGTTTCAATCACTTATTAACCTACAGGCTTCTAGGGCTTGGTATTGATCTTTACTCCACCTCTCTCGAGTGTTTAAAGTGTCATTCCATTCTTCTTCATCTGCAGCACATATTTCTTCTCCGTGTTGCTTTGACTTGGGGCACTTCCTGTCATCTGGATAATCTACATTCATTTCCTACTATAGTTTTTTAAAAACTTGTTTTTCTAAATGTCACTCTTATCCTCTTTGGTGGAAGGTCTTTACAATCCTAGATTTGGGGAACAACACTAGATACACTATTTTATGAACTGAATTAAGCTCCCTCGTAAATACAGCAATTCCATATAACCATAAGCTAGCTTGACTTTGGGGAAATGTCATTTAAAAATATCTCTAAAATGCATTGCTAAAATGACCAAATTATTTCGGCTTAATGGATTTTGTAGCTTGGATACCAGACTTACCACACAGAGCAACAGTCCAGGCAAAATATGTTATATCTGGATTTTACTGCAGACAGTGATTTGGCTGCCATTTATTGAGTGACCTCTCTGCACCAAGAATTTTACATCTAATTCTTAAAACAATCGGGTGAGCTAGGTACCATTATCTTCACTTAATAGATGAGAAAACTTTGACCTAGAGAGGTTAAGTGACTTGTTAAGGCGTAGAAAGAGGATGCAAACCCAAGGTTCTAAGACTTTAAAACTCATCCTTTCTCCTTTACCACATTTTTGTGCCTGGTTATATATTTACATTATTGGTAGCGGGAAGGAAGTTTGTTGTATAATTTAATTGGGGGCATAGCCAATTTCCTCAAAGCAAACAAAGTGATGATGAGATTTAACTGTTATCATTTTTATAGAAATATGAGCCTCAGGCTATGGATTCACTAGGTCTCCAGAAGTCTGAAGCACATGAGTGTAGGCAACTTTCTTTACTGATCCCTTTGCTTTCAGGAGACAGGTTATTATTAGTTCTGAATAAACTGGAGCTTAAAATGGGTGGTTCATAGATGAGGGGTTTCAGACCTCCCATCAAAAGCCTTCTGTGACTTCTCCTAGTCTTTTTCTCCAAAATTAAAACCTGATGATTTTTCTCAGCAAATGTATTCTGTAGATCTTTTTTCTCCCACCAAATTTCTGAAGAATTGTTATTAGTAGTACTAGTAGTATTTAGTAGTTTTATAAAGCACACACGTAATGCATTTTTAATCCTTCATCATCAATCTATATATTTCTCTTATGAGGCATTAATCAATATCACTTTACTTTTACATAGCACTTTATGGTTTACAGCTTGGAAAACGTATACCAAACAGATAGCACATTGTCTTTTCCGCAGGGTAACTTAAAATGGAGATATATAATTTAGCTACAGTGCGCACATACAGTAAAGCAGTGGTAGGACTACCCTCCTACCAAGATTGAGAATCTTTATTTTCCAGGGTACTACTTAGTATTGCCCTTCCGCAGTTGGACCATTGCATTTGCCAGTTTGCAGTCCAGATCCCAAGACTTTGCTTTGAGCAAGGACTTGGACGTTAGTGTAGATTGGTTTAATTTGTCTCTTTGCCACAACCACTTACTTCATTTGGGTCAAAACCTCCAAGAGGAACTCTGGAAATTTCCCTAGAATTCAGAGTGAAATTTTAGCTAAAAAAAAAGAAAAGAAAAGAAAAACTATAACAAGAACCCTGGAACCATCGTTCTTCAAATATTCCCCTGAGAAGAAAAATATAAAAACCTTATGTATGATGCTGGGTTTTGGATTACACATCATGAGTGCTTTTCTTGGGCTGCATCTCTCATGCTCACCCTTCCTCCAGTCACAATGAATGTTCAATTTCCTTCTCTCGAATTCTGACTGTTGCCAATTTTGATGTATGTCTACACTATTATTTATCACTCTAAATTTAAAGTAGGGTAGATGTTTCACTCTTTCACTTTTTGAAGATTCAGAAGGCTTTATTGTACATTTATCAAAAAAGCACTCTAAAACTCAGCCCCAAATCCTGTTTTTTAAACAAATAAATATTGCCATTATTTTTTACAAATCTGAATACTATGGGCTATCTTCATCCTTTTTCTTTATCCCCAAGTTCTTCAACTCTTGTTCTTCTCTGTAAAGCATAGAGTCCAGGGAAATATAAGTGAAAATGAACAGCTCCAGAAAGTTAGCATAGGAAAATTTCCTATTCTTAGTTGTATTCAAAATGAACTTCCTGTCATGCTGTTTCTAACCTATAATGTATCATTTTCATAAATATAATATTACATAGATATCAAGACACATTCCCAGATACTCATTATCAAAAATATGGAGAAAAATCCCACATGTAAATGTCCCAACTCCTTGCCCCCCGAAATGAATTTTGGACAAGAGAAAATGTCTTTCCAACAGTGGGGTATCGTGTTGTGCTTGATGAATTTTAACATTCGCATCCCTTGTTGCTCGTATTTGTGAAAAATATTAAAGACTTACGACCTCTTTTTCCTTTTAGCTGCACATGGCTCAATCTAATAAATTTTGAATATAGATTCAATATGGTTATATTCCCAATCATACCACATTTAAAAGCAATGTTCTAGACTGTGTTTCTCTGCCAGCATGACTCCACAAAGAAAACGAAACCAAACAAAAACTTCCTTAAAACAGAGAGTAAAATGGGGCTTGCAAAACTGTTTTAAAAAGAGGTTTAAACAATGATAAACAACCAATTTTTCAAACAGCATTGTAGTCATTTCAAGATGTAGAGTGGACAGGATACAGGAAAAATCAATAAAGGGAAAAAAATCTCTATATTTCACATATGAAACCTAAAAATACCATTAAAGACCAATTCCCTCTCTATTCGTCTATTATTGCATTCCACTAAAAGGTGTTGAAAAAAATCAGCCAACTTCTACTAGAATGAAGTGTCCAGACAAGCAAGTCTGTAAATAATTAAAAGAATAAACTAGAAAAGAGGAAATGGTTTGGGAGGGGTGGAATGAGGAGGAGATTAAGCACTTAAAATGTTGAATGTACCAAAACCAGAAAACTCAGGGAAAGAAAGAGCTTGTTCTTCAAAAGATGATACTTTCCATCCTTCATCAGCAACAAGGAATTGATGGTCTGATAATAGAAGCCCTTTGGGTAGGACTGGTGGGAAGAAAGAACACTGTCTTCACGAAGCCTTCACTAAGTGTTCAGTTGGCCAGTGCAATCTGATCAGTGCGTCCACGTTTCTAGAATTGAGTAAACCAAATCAGGATGAACAACATATGGTTTAATGGTTAACTTTTAGAACAAGGGACAGGGAGATGCTTTTATGCTACAGTCCCAGTGTTCGTTCATTACTAAAGTCTGTTCTGGGGGCATTTACAGCTTTCCAGAGAGTCTGACTTTGGCCTAATGAACTCCTTGTCCTGGAGTCTCCCTTAATACAGGTGAATCTTTGTGATAAAACATGCTCTAGAATCCAATAATACAGGTGAATCTTTGTGATAAAACATGCTCTAGAATCCAAAGTACTGGTATCAATATCATTATTACTAATATTATTATTCCTTTCTTATGTTGGTAATTATCTCTCCATTTTCTTATTCCAGAAATAAGTGCAAATTTTGTGAATACACAGAGTTAGTTTCTCTAAGAGAGTTTGTTTTCTTCCAAGATGGAAATTTGAGGTGTTTGAAGTATAGCTGGATGTGCTTTTTAAATGACCAGAGACAGAAAAGATCCTAGAGACAAAAGGATCCACCAAGGAAAGGAACAAAGAAAGGGAGGGAATTGTGTATTTTGGCTGATTCAATCTTCAGTCCTCTATTGTTTGGCTAGTGGTCTTTTTATAAAGGTCTCTGCTTTCTCAGCATTCTAATCAGAATCTTCCCCTGTAATTAAGAGAATCTCCAACTCTTCAAACTCTTCATCTTCATCTTCAAAAGTAGAGTAACCATGGACAAACGTTTAGTATACCTTAATGAATGGGCATTGGGTTATGAACAAGTAATAAGGGAAAGTAACAAGAAAATTGAAGGTAAATTCATGATAAGCACTGTGGTCATGCAACTGTTGGAAGTACCTGGTATGGAATTTCTGTTAGTGATACAGCTAAATTAAACAGCAACAATAACAACATTTAAAAAAACCTTACTTCTCACTCCCCTCTCCCTGTTTTCATTTAAAAACAACCACCACCATAAAAATTGCCCAGCAAAGAGAAAGAGCTCGTGTCTGTATTTTTGGTGTATGACCATATATCTTCATTGTAGTTCCTCTGCCACACATTAACAGAGTTATTTGTCCCTGATGTTTCTCAGAGATCATCTTTGTGTATGTCTCCATAGCGGTTATGATAATGTTACTATTTTCTCTTCTTCATTTTCTCCTTCTATTTGGGATCTTTCTTCATGTGAAAGAGACTGTTTCTCTAGCCTCTTTACACAGAGTCACCATTTCACTAGGACACATGGGTGCTTCTGTATGATGCCTTTTAAAGTGATAAGATAGTAAGAATAGATTTTGAACAATATTTTACCAACACTATTGAAAAATTAGCAACTGTATATTCTATATACACACACAGAAGCTGCATAAAATGCAAATTCCATTCATATCTGATCTCTTCTGCATTTCTACAGTGACTGTTGCTGTGGCATCTAAGCACTTTAGGTTATTTCCTCTTATTATTATTTACCACCTGATCATTCCAAAGTGCTTTTTACAATCAGAGAATTTCATTAACAACCCATTCCCTTGCTCTTTGTTTTTCTGCACCCTTGCATGTAAAACTATCAAGCATCTTAGTAGCTATATCAGATAAATTACAGTAAGAAGATAGAGTGCTGCTGATAGGAGGATGGGGGAAAAAGCATTCCAAAGCATATCCTGAAATCCAGTTTATGTTTTACAGCATCCAAATAATAATATTACAGAAGCGTTGGTATATATATAATACATATATATTACAGAGTGAAAACTCAACCACTAGATACGTACTTTTATTTCTCATGGTTTCCACCATGGCAATAATCAGAAATGTGAGGTGAGCAAGGGGGAGTACTGTCTGCACTTCACACATAGAGAGGTCTTGGGTGTTGTACCTTCTCACTGTAGAAAGCTCATGATTTCTTATTGCTTCCTGAGCTGCCTTTAGCCCAGAATTACAGAAGTCAATCCATTTTAAAATCCAAAAAGCTACTGTTATTTTTTTTTAAGCTGAGAGATAGAGACTTGTTTATAAAAAGGTTCATTGTGATTATAGATGAAAGTGCGTGGTTGGTACCTTAACAGTTTGATTGAATTAAAATCAAGTTCATTCTGGGGTTTCCTTCTCAGCCCTACTCCTTGCTTTCTCTTTGACTCCAAGCTAATTGCATAACCTCTGGTTGACTTGTGCCTCGTCTACACAAAGTGAAATTCAAAAATGAGGTTATTAATCTAACTAATGTAGGCTATAACATTATTTCTCTATTTCTGCTAGAGAATTTGAGATTTCTGACTTAAGCAGGTAGCAATAAAAACCAACAACTTTTTGCACAATTTCCTTTTGTCCTTAGACAACAACCCTATGAAGTAGATACAGCAGAATCACCTGGAAATGATCAGCATCATGTGGAGGGCTTGTTAAAAACACGGACTACTAGGTCCCACTCCCAGAGTTTCTGATTCTGAGTCTAGGGGTAGGGACTGATAATTTGCATTTCTAACAAGTTCCCAGGTGATGCTGGTGGGGACCACACTTTTAAAATCACGGCGCTAAGGGAGATGTAGCTTAAGTACAGAAAAGGAAACCAAAAGTCAACTCATGGCAGTAAAGTGGCAGTGTACAGACAAAAACCTAGGACTTCTGACTTGAAATCTTGCTTTCTTACTACATACATTTTTTTCTCTTTACTTCTACTACTTTATTTGGAATGACTTTCGGTTGTCTTGAGATCCTGAGTGAAATAGCATTGTAAAGGAGTGGTAATTGGATCTTTTCCCCTTGGGTCTAGTAGCTACTCTTATTGGATTTGTGAAGGAAAAAGAGGAGGACCTTCCAAATTTTAGTGATTAACTTTGGTATGAAGGGCTTATAAGGCCAGCCTTATACTTCCCCTTTGGGGTTGAGAGTGATAAATTTGAGTCTTCTTTGTGTTCACTCATCATAGCCTGTAGATAGATATTAACAGGCTTCTCTCTGGTTGGACTCGTGAACATATTCTGCTGTGACAATGCTTTGTAAAAATTTCCACATGTATATTACTTCTCCAGATAGTCATGATGAAGGAACGTAGCAAGGAGTACATAGTTGGGCAGGGGAAAAGCCACTGCAAAGAGACTGAGCATAGTGCAGTGGTTTGCAATCCAGGCTGCATGTTACAATCACCCAGGAGAGCTTGGAAATGAACACCCATGTCTGGGTCCCATGTGTAAGAAATTCTGATTAACTGGGGTAGGATCTGAGCCGCAGTAGGTTTTAAAAGCTTCCCAGGTGATTCTAATGTGGAGTCTGGGTTGAGATCTACTGACCTCCTGGTTAAGAACCTGGATTTGGAAATCAGACAGATCTTCGTTCATGTATTGGCTCTTCTGTTTAGTTACTGTGAAACTTGATCAAGTTATTTAATCTCTGTCAGCTTTAGTTTTCTCATTGGTAAAATGCAAATAATAATACTTGCCTTGTCAGCTATGTACGAGAGTTAAATGAGATGATATATTTAAATATTTGACATAGCTCCTGGCTCATGGTACGGATGTATTATGTTAGCTGCTCTTATTGTATTATGCTTTGGTTTCCTTATCTGTGAAGTGAGGGGGGCACTTTATGAAATGGAAGACAAATATCTTAGGATTCTCTGTAGATACTTGTCTGTCACCTTATCCACAGTATCCTGCTCAGTTCCATCTTACCTCTTCCTAAATATACATATTTTGTTACGTGCTGTCTTTGACAGACTCAACCTTTATTACTGTATTTTAACAACTATCACTACTCTGTCCTCCTTTTTCACATCAAGACTGAAAACCTGTAAAATAGAACAAATCCGCTGAAATTCCCATATAGGGTAGTGGAGGTATGGTGCATGGTAGACATCTAGGTTTAAAAAACAAATGGTGAAGCTTTGTAAACGCACAAAAACTAACATGGCCCTACAGTTGATTGCTATTTTTCTGTCATCACCTACTCTCAGTCATTGGTAGCTTTCATCGCAGGGAAAGAAGTGTGCCCACATCCCACTTCTTGAAGATTATGCCATCTTGTTGTCCCTTCATTTTCCCGGATTTCCTCCTGTGACTCTTAAAAAAGTCTTAGTACACAGATGAGTAGTAACAATTTCTGAGGGTTTTGGTTTTCTAAGCACATTTGCTTATCTTTACCTATGTTTACTGGGTCATATTTTATACTACCAATATTAAAAATTAGAGCCCTTTTGAAAAAACTCCCCTTGTATCTCCCTTAAAGTATACAAATTATGTTTTTGGACAGACAGAGAGGAATTATTTGACTGTCCAATAAAAGTACAGATGGTTCCATTTTCCTTGACTCATCTCACAGCACACATTAGTCAGGTCACATGCCTATTTGGGAATTTTTGTAGCACTAGGTCACTTGCTGAGCGTTGGGGCACATAAAAGACTATTTGCCTGGCTTTTAAGTTTGTGGATCTTACACTGTGCCTGGCATGGAGATAGGAAGGACATTTTTTTTCCATTAAGCTTTTTCACTGTGTTTTGAAAGGAAAAGTTGAAACAGAGTCCCTACTGAGATTTTAACATGTTCCATGGTGGTAACCATAGGCAATAGGGAAACAGAAAATTTTGGGACAGAAGGAAGCCAAGGAGTCCATCTCAGCCTGTCCTCACAGATACCAGTTGGACTCTACAATATTATTTTTATCTAGGTGTACATCTATTGCTTTGTGTTTCTACAGATTGCTCTCTGATAGAAGGGAAACATTGCTACCCATCATCATTAAAAAGGTTGTTCTCTAAACTGTACTCAGACCCCTTTTCTGGACAAGTCAATGGAAACATTCATTTAGATTTTAATAAAGCTAAATCATGGAAGTTTTTATTTGGAAAAATACATTTTGATGTTTAAAAAGATTCTCAAAGGGCGTTACGATAGGTAAACTCCAGTTATAGAGAACAGTACATGTTTCACACAACGCTACATAAACACAGAATAATGACATTTTTCTTCATTAAATTCAGGGTGCTTAAGTTCACGCGAGTGGGCACCTCCCTCCACCTCTACACCCCCACCCATACCCTTCACCTACCATCCCCCTGCCCTAACCTCTGGGGACCAAAACTCCTGAAATCTAAATCAACTCCCATTTCTGAAAGACTCTATCATGCCATTTAAGTGAAGTGTTTAGCAAATAGGTCTATTGGCATTCTTCTCTAAAAACTTAAATATGTAGATTTTGATATATGCTTGGGGGAGGCACATTTTTTCAAATAATCTGGTCTGATAGAGCTCTCTTGAAAATTCACCAGTTTGTTAATGTTACACCTATGCTAACAGCTTCTAGTTCCTTTCATTATATGCAGTTATTATTAATGAGATTCTAGAACATCACTTCCCATGGTTACATTCAAATAGTGAGATACAGCTAACCAAGTAGTAGTCATGGCTATTAGTGATTTCTTTTGGATACATTTTCAACATGACAGCAGTTATTTTTTCTTTCTCATATCTACAGTAGCACCAAACCTTAAAATGAATTATGAAAATTCAAAATGATAAGTTTTTTAAAATGTAGCTATTACGAGGTCAGAAATAGTACCTCACAAGACTGGCATTAGCATCATTATTATTGCCATTTTAAACTGGACCGCCCCAGATTGCATAATCCTATACTAACACAGTAAAATTAGGTTTTCCATAGTCCATTTTTGAAAGATAAATACCATATACACATAAGTACAGATGAAAATATCTCAAAGATACAGAGCCCATGAAATGGCATATTCCTTAAAGTCAGGGAAAGGTTTGCTCAGGAAGAAGGTTGAAAGGCAGTGTGGTATAATGTTAGAATACCTATGCTCTAGTTCATACTTACCACTTAATGGGTCAACCTTAGTTAAAGGATTTAACCTCCCTGTGCATCTGGCTCCCTCATCTGGCTCAGCATCAACCCTCCACAACCTCCTACATTTGAATAATGGTCAAAACAATGTGTCATAAAATTAGTTTGAAGTATTCAATGTTATACACAAATATAGTCTGTTAATCGTCAAGTTTTAAATGGGAATTGGGACCAAATTTTTGGGAAAAGATCCCCTGTTCCAAATGTTGGAGACCGACTGAATGATGTCAAAGGCTGAAAATCTGCACAGGTTGACAACAAAGGTAGAGCCAGAGATAAGGGGCTGGCTTACGTAGGGCAGTGGCAGTAGACTATGGTTTTTAAATTAATGGAAGAAATTTGACACTAGAATCTTTTGCGAAACATATTGCTTGATCAAATGTGTTATATCTTGTGAGTTCTCTAATGCTCAACACAAAGGATAAATTAAGAGAGCATGTCTGACAATGGGGAGCTCTGGTGAGATACAGGGACTTGCCATAAGACTGTTCTTATGGCAAGTCCGGGTTCTGAAACTTAATTCTACCTCAGGAGCTGACTTCAAGTGCAGATTCTAGACCCATATCCCTACAGATTCTGATTCCACTGTAATTCGTGGGTGGGCCTTTGATTCTTCATTTTTCTCAACCTCGGTGATTTGGTTGCTGATGTCCTTGAGACCACACTCTGAATTTTCTGTCACAGCCATTCAATGCTCTAGCCTTCAGATTATGTGGTTTCTGGTTATGGGCAGAACTGAAGGGGTTATTTAATGCTCTATAAAGCCCTACAGACAGGACTTTTTGTGTCAATGGGAATTCCATATCTTTGAAATTTTCTGTTTGTTCCTATTAAATTTGCATGTTTTAGCATTTAGGAAAGAAAATACAAATAGATCTGTTTGGTCAGAATTTTTACCTAATTTGCACTTAAGGATCTATCAAAATAGGGAGTCTTTTACAAGTTTTGGTATTTTTTATCCTCTTTTTATGCTTGTGCCCAGCTGTCTTCACAAAACTAAAATGCATTTTAAAACAGAAATGAACAGTTCCATTTAATATATTTATCCTATGTTGTCATATGAGGTACTGGTGCCATCAGATCTAACCTCTCCAAAACCCTTGAGTCCATTAGGGTAAGCAAGAAACATCCCCATTACTAAGAAGTTTTTGTTGCATGAAAGAAAATCTCTCTATCTTATTTCACATATTCAATTCCCTTGTCACTTTACGTTATAAATAAATAACAAACCAACTTTGCACAGGCCCACCGATTAAAAATAAAAGTTGTCAGAGTGAGAGGGTAAAGACAAAAATATGAATTATTAATTATAATATTAAGCAGCACAAAAAAGCCTAATGTGAAATGATATCACCTAAAAAGAGATTTTATCAAAATAGCAATGGGACAGTTATATAGTCCTTATCATATAATTTGCATTGTTGTCATTTTAAGCCAGATATATGTTTACCATATCTAATGCATTTATATCAAATTTGATGAAAAGATATTTTAACCATGGCAAAATAAAGAAGTTAATTATAGAACAGTAGCATGAAAGGAAGAAAGCTTGATTTTAAAGTTATACATTAAATTATCATATTGACCTGGTGACTATATTCGCTATGACATTGTCCTCCTGCATGTCGTTATTTTCCAAATGTCAACTATTGGAAAATGCAAAAACACTAAATTAGAAGAAAGAGTGATGTTTTTCTTTTTAAGATGATTTTTAAAAGTTCACATAGTTTGTGTTGGAATGAGAATGAATGTGGGTTTTTTTTTTCCTAAATGGAGATTTCAAATGAATATTCCTTGAATACTGGTTTAGGTTTTCAGCAGAGTGGAGCAATTTCTTCTCAAGAAGGGAAGATATCGGGCTTTAATGAAAATATTTCCTACTATGTCTCCCTAAATCACAGTTACCTCAACATTTGTGCCTGACTTGAGTTTTCTTTTCCTAAGTAGGCTAGCCTTTTATTTTTAGTCATTTAAAGGGTTATTTCTGATAAAGGCTCATTTGTTCCATGAAATGTCTTAAAATTTCATTTGGAAACAAAGGCAATTCTGAAAAAATTCCCCATGTTTGGAATAATCTCACAGGAGGCATCTACATAGATTCTGAGAAAAATTCTTCACTTGCTATTCCCATGAATCCCTGTGAATAGCAAGTTTGGTTCTGTTTAGTAGTATTTTTATTTTAACACTACACACAGCTTCCTTGACTTGTGTTAAGTTTGCTTGTCCCATTTCAGTTGGTTTTGTTCATCTTGTCTCAATGGTTTATTCTCTCTGGCGTGATGTTATATTACCATCTCAGTTTCCCCGGCAGTAACTTTGTTTTTAGCTTTTAACTTTATTTCATGCTCATGGAAGTTGAGAGGCAGGTCCATATCCAGGTACAAGGCAAAAAGTCATACATCTGCAGGCATCTTTGCAGTAAACCAACTATTTGTTTTTGTGTTGCCTACATGAAATATTTTTCAAACAACTAAATCCTTAGAGTCCTATTTAAGAAAAGCTTTTGTGGGCTTCTCTGGTGGCGCAGTGGTTGAGAATCTGCCTGCCGATGCAGGGGACACAGGTTCGAGCCCTGGTCTATGGATGATCCCACATGCCAAGGAGCAACTAGGCCCGTGAGCCACAGCTACTGAGCCTGCGCGTCTGGAGCCTGTGCTCCACAACAAGAGAGGCTGCAACAGTGAGAGGCCCGCGCACCGCGATGAAAAGTGGCCCCCGCTTGCCGCAACTAGAGAAAGCCCTTGCACAGAAATGAAGACCCAACACAGACAAAAAATAAATTAATTAATTAAAAAAAAAAAAAAGCTTTTGTGTCGCAGAATACCCTGCCCCAATGCCTGCCAACCTGGGTTCTAATTTTAATTTATCTTGTCCATGAAATCTAACTTTGGCTCTTAAAAATATATCATCCTTATTGCTATTGCCATCATTACCAAGCATTTTTTAAGCATCCCGTCTATATTGGTATACACAAGGATATTGTCCCCTCATTGCAGGTTATGCAGTAAAGAAATCAAACACAGTAAAAAATTCCATTTGTCTTATTTCTCATTCTATTCTTATTAGTAATTCCCATTTGATCAGAGAACATCAGTCCTTTCCGTGTTACTGTCTTGTCCAAATATTCATCCAGAAGTGACTTTCCTGGCTCCTCTAGTCTTCAGAGGCTGTTCATTAAGTTTATACTTCCCTTGTAAATCATGTAAGTTTCATGGCCGTCCATTATTTGTTCTTTTGTTTCTTTGGGGTTCACTGATTCCCACTATGTACAGCCATTTCACACCTGCTGTCATCGGCTGCTCTCCCTTGGTGTGATTTATTTTTTATAATATCCTTTTTTTGCCCAGTTTTGATAACCATTCATCTCAATATATTCCTCATAATGTTTAGCTCTTCCTTGGGTTTTACTTTTTAAACCACTGAGTAGGAACGAGAAAATAACACAAGCAGTGACAGAAAAGCAAGTACAGAGCTACCAAAATGAAGCCCTGCAGTCCTATCTGATGATTGGGGTGGAGCTGAAGAGATGTTAGAGAACGTTCTAGAAACAAAGAAAAAGAAATTAAATAAAACATCATTCCAGAAAGGAAGAAGTCAATAAATTATGAGTAAAATCAGGTCATAGAAAAAATTAATCAGAAGAAAACAACTGGCTTTTAGGTGTTTAGCAATTTTAATTATTACCGTTAATATTTATTAAGAGCTTTTTATGTGCTAGACAATGTGCTAAGTAACTTTCATTCATTATTTCACTTATTCATTTATTTCTTACTACAAATCTATGAGGAGAGTTATTCTTATTATTGATATTTCCTTCATTTAACAAAAATAAAAACTGAGGCTTAGACAGTTAAAGTAGTTTTCTCAAGGTCTCATAGCTGGAAATGTGGAGCCAGAATAGAAACGCAGGTGCATTCTTGACCTTTATACTGTAGTACCGTTCAAGTCACAGCCTTTAAAAAAAACAAATATGTACATAATTATGGTTTAACTATTCTATATAGAGACCATGAAAGGCCTCAAGTCAGTTTATTCTTTACTTACACTTAAGCGTCATAGAAGTTTGAAACATTTCCATAGTAGAGCATAGTTCAGGTTTTAGAAAATGGATCTTTCCTCAGATTTGCTAGTTTCATTCTCTGTAGTGGTAGAAAGTCACTTTTGGCTCACTCTCTTCCTAGCTATAGATAATGGCCGATCAATGTTAGGAAAAAATATTCTGGAGTCTTTTGGTATATTTTGAGAAAATGTAAAATAAATGAATAAATGTCCACATATTACATAATGAATTTAAACAGTGGTTCTTAGATTAATAAAGAGGTTTCCATTAACTTAGTTTTTGCTACTACTGTTTAAATTTTAAACTAATATATTAAATTCCGATAACCGGCATTCTAAGAGTATCTGATAAATTTCATGTATTGGGTAAATTTAAGATAAGGTGACCTCTTTCGACATGTGATGGTTTCATGATATATAATCTATTCCTCAGTGTAAAACTATCATCATCTTAAGGCTGAAGGAATAGTAGCCAGTATGAAATCTCATTTGGGCCTAGTATATCTGCTGTATACAGTGGCCTGAGCCAGCAAGTCGATAAATTCAGAAACTGAGCAGCCTGGAGCCAGAAGCATGAGAATCATACTGTCTTGAGTTGGGGAGTTCATACAAATTATTTGATGTAGAGATTTTTCATATTTCTTTAAACAACAGAACCCTCTTTTCAAAATAAATCTCATTAGAACCTTTACATATGAAATAATGAGTAGCATTTTATTAAAATAAACTCATTTTATAAATCCAAATGATTATGTTAAATATTATAAAGTCAATCAATAAGAATATAATGGCAAATATACAAAGAAATGAAAACTCGGTATCAGATTATTATATTGGCTTTAAGAGTTCAGTGTATTTTTGTATGAGGAATGCACTACTATATGGTGTCAAGAAAATCATTGTATACAGTTAAGTAGCTGCACACAGTTACAGGACTTTTTGTTTGTTTGTTTTCTGCTTTTTTTTTTTTTTTTTTAAGCAACTTGCCTTCCAACTTCAGGGTCTTAATTTGAGGCCTGCATGAAAACTAGTAAACCTTATTGTACATATTTAACTTGTAACAACACATTGATCTTTTAAAAATTTATATAATACATTTAAATTTGCATGTCATTTTTATCACAATTGTAAATTGATACAAATATGTAATGTTTTAAATTTACATTTTAATTACATATTTAACTGCTCAGTCAATCTCTTTGCAATCATCTCTTCTTAAGCTTGAGGACCATGAAGCATAGTTTGAAAACCACTAATTTGGTTCAAATTTCTAAGAAGTAACCTTATTCTCTCTCTTCCTCTATTATTTAAGGACAATTTGATCATTTGGGGATGCTTTATTTTGGGGGTTTTGGTTTATTTAACATATTTCTTCAACTGGAGGTTAAACTGAAGAGCAAGAATTTTGTTTTTGTCTTTTTGCTGTGTTCTCACCACCAGCCTAACATTTACACACCGTACATAGACATAGGGTTTGTCCAAAGTCATTTAGTTACCATCTGTGTACACTAGAGAATTTGGAAAAGGGACCCAAATCTGTCTCAGTCCTCCTCCCATCTACTACTCTGTTCTTCTACTTCTGCTTCTTCATGATGTGTTTATAGCAAAAGCAATCCAGTGAATTCTCTTGGCTTCCAGTTTTCAAAGTTCCCAAGATAGGGCTGCGAATTGATAAACTGTAGCTTTCAGAGGGTGGAGCTTTGAAAGAATAAGATTGGAGAGTAGTAGTACAAGGTTCCACACGTAACCTTCCGATGAACTAGAGGAAAAGGACAGAGAAAGACAGGGCTTAGAGGTAGAGAAGGACTGGAAAAGGGTAGGTAAGTGCTAGAGTAGAAGAAAGAACCGTTTACCTGGCAGAAGCAAGGTAATGCTGGTACCATTAGTGCCTGCTCTAGAAAGCTTTGAAGTGTACAAAAGAGTGACCATAAATCAGAATTGACTTTCTGGGCCACGAATGAAAAATCAAGTTCAACGAGAGAATGTGGTATAAGCTGTAATACCAACCAAATGACATCAGAGCCGGAACTAAAAAGCTGGTGTAGAACCCAGAATACTCTGCTGCTTTCCGACCTTCCTATCAGGTTTTGGGTTTCCAGCTAGGCTAAACCATCAGGGAACTACCTATTATGAAAGCCAAGCCTTATTGAGACTACTACTTGATCAGCCAGTGCAGAAACAAGAGCGGATATAGTATGCTCTGAATCCACAGATCCCAAACTAAGTGTTTTTATAAATGGGTAACATTTCCTACTAACTTATTTGAAAAAATCATTTTTATAAGACATGTGTTTGGGCTTCCCTGGTGGCGCAGTGGTTGAGAGTCTGCCTGCCGATGCAGGGGACATGGGTTCGTGCCCCGGTCCGGGAAGATCCCACATGCAGCGGAGCGGCTGGGCCCGTGAGCCATGGCTGCTGAGCCTGCGCGTCCGGAGCCTGTGCTCCGCAACGGGAGAGACCACAACAGTGAGAGGCCCGCGTACTGAAAAAAAAAAAAAAAAAAAAAAAAATATATATATATATATATATATATATGACATGTGTTTATATAAAACCAATAAAAAGTGTTGTGTGTGTTAGAACATTTTGCTTTTATATCTGGTAGACCATTTACCTCCTCTTCATTGTCATTTGGAACATTTATTTTATATTCTCTTTTTCATTCCTGTTGGAGTGTTTATGTATGATATGTTTGTTACTTTTATCAGTTGATCTTGCCCTCCTCATATGCTCATGTCTGACTGGCCTAGTTTTCCACATTCAGCATGTGATCGCTAGCCCTTCTTAAATATTAATTAGTGTAATTGAATTCCCTCTAGTATTTCTAACCTCAGGCACCTGAATCTCAGTGTTTTTATTAGAACTGATTTGTGCATTTAAAGTCCAACCTGCCTCCCTATCTCCCATCCCCCAAACAACTTTTCTTGATTAGGTAAAGGTCAGGGTACATGCCTGCCTCAGAGAAAGTCTTCATGGGAAAATAAAAGCATCATATGTTACAACCTTTCTCAGTTAAAGACTGAAAAATACAAAGCTGACTTGAATCTTTGGCAAAGAAAATCATCCAGAGTGAATAGGAAAAGGATGTAACCCTGTCCAGGTGCATAGCCAGAAGTGAAAAACAGAAGTTCGACAGGGCCATACACAGAGATGAGCACAAAGCCTCACTTAATCATAGCTCCTTCTCTGCTGCCAGCACAGCCAGGCCCAAGTCAGCACCCTAAGTCCTCTCTACTCTTCTGGTTTGCAGATACATCTCTGACCAGCATACCAACTCTGGAGATGGTCCATGATTACACATAGAGACTCTATTCCTTGGAAGGACACAGAAAAAAGGAAAAAGAGAGGAGCCTAGAAATAGGGGTAGAGAGCCATAGGCTAATGAGAGGATTTATTAATAAGATCAGTTACTGCCATTCATATCTGAAGAGAAGAGAAAAAATATTAGGCAACCAGAGATATTAAAAATGTTCAATTTTTAGAAAGTATAAGAAGGCAGTTTATAAGTACAAACAGCTTGATGTCAGTCCTGAGCAAGAGCCTACAATTGATTATTAAAACAGTAACGCATAAAGCAATGGTTTATGATCCCCAGAAAGAAGTGCTGCTTGCTAGAAACCAGAATGGCGTCAGTGAAAGCATGTCTATAATATATGACCTGATCTCACCTGGGTTAGATGTACAGATATATTAGTAACTAATCTAAGTACAGATAGATTAGTAACTGGTTGAGTGACCACACTATTAGGTACGAACAAATGGCTCAGTGTTAAAGTGGAAGGAATTCTTATGGCATATTGCAGGAATATCCTAAGCCTCAACCGCCATTTTTTTTCAATAACTTTGTTGAAAGCATGTTCATCAGAGTTGCAGATGACATGAATCCAAATACATAGAAAAGTTGTTGAATGATGTAATCAAGTTCCAAAGACATCTTGAAAGACTGGAATGATGTGCTACATCTAACCAGATGAAGTTTTTTAAATGGGTAGATACAAGATTTTGTCTTTATATTTTTAAAAGACTGCTCATGAATGATATAGGGGAGATATAGCTTTACAATACAGTACAAGAAATCTGAATAAATAGCAACATCTTCAGGAGTAAGTGACCAGGATGGTAGAGAAATGAAACAAATGATATGAGGAATGGTTAAGGGAACTGGAATTGTTTGGAAATTCACAGAGTAAGAATATGATAACTATGTTCTAGTAAATTAAGGACTGGCACAAAGAAGATAAATTATATTTTCTGTGACTTCAATTAGAACACAAGCCAGTGATGAAACATATAAGAATAAAATATTCAGGTCAATATAAAAACTAATTTGTAACATTCTTATGTGCTCAAAAGTAGAAAACACACAAGGAGGAAAAAGAATATTGGTCTGGAGGACAGACCTACCTACCTTTAATCTTGGTTATTCCACTTACGGATTCTGTGTCTCTTGGGATATTTCTCAAAACTCCCATAATCTGTTTCTGTGCCAGTAAAGTAGATTTAATCATTTCCTAACTTGCAGTTTGTTGTGAAAACCTTAGTGCCTGTATTAGTTTTCTAGAACTGCCATAACAAAATATCACAGCCTGGGTGGCTTAAACAACAGAAAGTTTTTTCTCAGTTTTGGAGGCTGGAAGTCCAGCATCAAGGTGTTGGCAGGGTTGGTTTCTCATGAGGCCTTTCTCCTTGGCCTGCAGATGACTTTCTTCTTACTGGGTCTCCTCATATGGCCTTTTCTCTGTGTACACTCATCTGTTGAGTCTCTTCCTCTTTTTCTAAGGACAACAGTCCTATTGGATTAGAACCACACCTTATTTAACCTTAAATACTCCTTTAAAGGACCTATCTCCAAATACATTGGGGGTTAGGGCTTCAACATATGAAAGGGGGAGGAAGGAAACATATTCAGATTCCAACAGTCCCTAATATCAACAAATATTAATTCCCTAAGATCAAGGTGTTTAAGCATAGACAACTGCTTTACATGGATGTTTACAGGATATTCAAGCCTTAGACAGATAATTGTAATATATAATTTTAATGAAGTCCAAAACGAATATTCTGTCATTATAAAAATAAAATCCCCAGTACAGCATCAACTCTGAAATTCTGCAATTCTCTGAAAATGCTCAGTAACAAGGTAATTGCTCAGTACATAGAGCAATCTTCTTTCAATAAATGCCTTCATTTAATATTCAAAAATTCAATCTAATTTCACAAATATTTACTTATATCCTAGACCTCCCTTAACCTCTGCAGCCCAAATTCCCAAGATACCTTCTAGGTGAAACTGTCTCTTCTGTGGGAGGATATTGCTTTGTCAAACCTTTAAATACTCTTAAGTCAGAAGATGTGCCTACATAAGTAGAGGGAGACTATAACTCATATCTTAAAAGACAAAACAGACAAATTGTACAAATAAATGCACATAAAAAATAAAAATAAAATGTGGTATTGTCAAGAGGTTTCCAAATCTGAATCTATAGCTTTGAGACAGAACAAGGAATGGATGATTTATTTTGTTCATACACACTCTGCTGTTTTTCCTCATTTTAGCATGAATGTGTATTGGCCACTTATTTAGATAATAGTAGTTTAAAGTTGAGCTTATGCCAGAATCTAGCCTTTGAGATTGGTTAGTCTTTCAGTTTCTCTTTCTTGTAATGAGTATTTTGTTGGAAATGGTACTATGTTGTCTCTTGTGTCTGTGGGTAGTTGGACTGACTTTTAAAAGTCAGTACTCTAAGCCAATGAAATAACGCATTCTCTTTTTTTTTCTCTTGATATACTAGATATTATAAAGATGCACATTTTCTCAAGGAATGTATACCTTTTTCATCAGACTAACTAAAAATAAACAAAAACCCTGAAACTAGTAGTGGTTATGGTATTTGGCAATTGAACAAGCTTCCTCTCAAGAGGGCCAGTTACTGTAACTAGACATTTACAACTGAGAGTCAAGGCTAGGGTTTGGTGGAAGAGCAGGGCATCTTGAACTGGATTATCTACATTCAAGTCCTAGCTCTGCCATTTGTAATCTTGGGCAGGTATCAGATTCTCTGAGCCTATTTCATGTTATGTAAAACTCTATATGTAGGCTTCTTCTCAAGTCTGAATAGAGTTTGACCCAATGTAGATATTTAGTAAAGATTAATTTATTTCCTTCTTCTCTGATCTTTAATTCTCTCATCTTCTGATGGGTATAATATTAATACTCTCCCTACTTACATATCCCACAGGGTTGTTGAGACAATCAAATGATATGATGTTTGTGAAAGTGCTTTACACACTGTAAAACACTATACAAATGCTGTTTCTTTCTTCTTATGAGTGGATAGGGATGCTTAACTAGAAATGGAATTGGGACCAGACAGGAATTAATGTTGATACTGTTTCCTAAGAGACGTTAGAGGCCTCTTGTTGATGTCTATTTAAATTGCCTGAACTTATCTGTAAAATGAAGATCCTTAACAACAGGTATTAAAGTTTATTGTCTATTTTTTTGTGCTATTTTCCAGGGAGCATAGGAAAGATTTTTTCCTTTCATATTTTTTCCCCTGTATTATTAGGCTGCTGTCTGTTCTTGAAAATACTGAGACAAATTCCTATCTTTTATAACTATGAGGATCTGGGCCCATGGTGCTTACTACCACTATTTCTGTTGTACTTGTGGTAATTGTTGTTATTATTATTAATTATACTTTGTAATCATATAGCTTCTTATTTTAAGAGATAAATGGCTAGGAAATAAACAAGCTGCTCTAATTGAGAGATTTTTGGAGTTTCAAACATTTTAGATCCATTTTTGACTTTTTTTTTACAAAGACTTCTACATGAATCTTAAAACACAACATTTTTTGGTCTGCCATTGAAAATAAAGCACTAACTTGTGAGGGCCAGTGCCCTCGGAGTCATGTATAGAAAATAGTCTCTCAGAGCATTCTATTTACTCTTTCTGCCTTTTAAAATATTTCTTAAAGTATAGTCACTACATAGTAGAAGTATGTTTTGGAGAAAGATTTTGAAGCAGGAGATGGAGATGCTTAAACAGTGACCCAGGCCTAAGTTGAGAGGTCTTGTTCCCCTTGCTCATTCCTGAGTGCCTGTTGAAGAAAAGAAAAAGGTAAATGAAGGGAAGTTGAAAATAGTTTGTGGATTATGAGGCAGGCAGTTAAGTGTAACCCAAGTACAAAATGTCTAGCACAGATTGATAGAGGCTCTTTGTAATAAAAAGTCCACCCACCTTCTCAAATCTCTTGGCTTTATTATTTTCAATTCTTGAACATCCTTAATGCTGATTAAGTCTTCTTTAAGTTTCCAGGCTGTTTGGACTGGGGTCCTTTGGATCAGGGGCCCCTCATTCCCACAGTTAAGGACCTGGACTTGATAGATTAGGAAGTCAAAGTAAGCATTTTTTTTCAGTAAGTAACCTCCATGTAGGTTTTTCTATCACTTGGCATGAAAGTGAGGATGAAATTTTATAGGAAATAAAGAGGGCTATTCAGTTATTGAATTATTTCTTATTTTAAGGAAAAACCTTCTCCATCCATCTCTGTCTTATCATCTTCTAAAGCCATGGTTCACAGTGACCAGCAGCATTAACATCACCAGGAATACATTATAGCACAGACTCTTGGGCCTCACCCCGACCTATCAAATCTGAAACCTTGAGGTGGAGTACAGCAGCTTGTGTTTGAACAAACTCTCCAGGTGATTATGGTGCATACTAAAATTTGAGAACCACTGTTCTAAAGAGATATTGAATTACACTGGGAAAATAGTTGAGCAATTAAAAATTCTACGAAAAAGCCAAAAGTGACTTTTGGAATTCAGAACCTTCTATTGTTTTAACCCAAATTATCTCTCACAGTTTTACCCTAAACTATTTAACAGTCCCTAAACACTTTTTACCTCTGACCTGCAGCTCATATCAAGACCCACCCCCCGCCCGGCCTAAAATGGCCTTTTACCCTCTGTCTAGCCAAATCTCATTCATTCTGAAATATCCAACTCAAATACTGTTCCTTGCAAAAACCTTACCAGTCATGATGACAATCTCTTAATTTGGGGTTTCTATAGTTCTCAATGTCTGAATGTACCATTCATTTAAGTCTTACCTGTGACAGATCTCATCTAAGAAATTGTCAACTGTTACGATAAACAACAGCTTACATTTATTCAGTACCCACTATGGTCACCTCAACCCTCTCAAAGAAGTACTGTGCCTGAGTTTCTGAGACCTTAGGTAGCTTACCCCAGGTCACACATTATGTATTAAAAAGGCTTACACTTGACCACTAGGCTATATTGTCCTGTAATGTTGATAAACTTTTCTCCTACTGGCATCTTTTTTCTCCCTATAACTATATGCTCAGTTGCAATTAGAGGCCATAATTTTCTTGTTGTCTTATACAGTAACTTTTAGAATATACAGAATTAATGCCTATCTGCTGGTATATTATATTACAAACTAAACCTAGTTCTGGCATTTGTCTCACTGTATTTCCTTAGGAAAATCTTAGAAGTGAAAATGTTTAAAGTTTCCCCTTAGATCCAGAACAGTCTCCAATAATAGGTTGGGTATCTGCATTTTAGCAGACTAATTTATCAATTGCATTTAAAGTATTCAACTTACAATTGTGCACTGATTTTCATCATCAGTTTTAATTAAGGCATTTCAAAAATACTTTATTCTATAAAGCATTTAAAGAAGGAAATAGCTACTTTTGTTTATTTAGAGAATTTACCAATTTTCAGAAAATTACTTTATTATTTTATAAAAGGAAAAGGATGAGTTGATAATGAATCTGACCCATGACTATATACTTACATGTACCTAGCGGTGATGAAAAAATTGAAGATAATATTAGTGGCTAAATGATAATTATTCCGGAAGTATATTTAATTAAAGAAAAAATAGACTTTACTCAGAGCATAATCATACTCTATGAACATGTTACATCTGTGCATAACTTAAATTCATCTAACTGAATTCTGACCTAAGGAACAGAAAGCATTGTCTCTTCCAAGTCAGGCCACACTGTGGTTTTGGGGGGATAAATTTTTAATTAATTTCTATTCCTTTATAGCTGTTTTATCCACTTGAGGATCCTTGACCCTGAAGCAGAATCACCTGGATGGTTGCTAAAATGCATATTCCTGGATTTCATCCCTAAATACTGTATCAGAACCTTTGGGATTGGAGTCCAGCAGTTTACAGTTTTAACAATCACTTTTGTGCATAAGGTGATGCTTATGCACAAAAAAATTTGAACACCCTTCCTATTCAGATTCATTCTTTTTTTCCCTGGTGGATCAAATCTTCCAGAAAACTGATCTGTGAATCTCAAAACTGACAGTTTTTAGGCAGAGAGGCTCAGTGCCAACCTTTAGTAAACATTGTATTTGCTTTCAACAGATGTTTAGTTCTGATACTTTTGTTTGCCAGGCGCTGTTATCTAAATTAATCAGTATAAAACCCAAATAGCTCTGTGAGATAAGATTCTTAGCCCCATTTTAGAGATGTGATAATTGAGGCTTAGAGAAGTAAATACCTTTCTGAAGGCCAACCAACTGATAATTGGATTCAGTTTGACTCCAGAATGTGTGTTCTTAAACTCTAAAACAAGGCTGAGTCAGAATTTGAAATCAGAGCTTTTCAATCCTGCCTTTCTCTAAAAAGACAGCTGAATAGTAAAAGTATTAAAGTAGATAACAGCTAATTCCAAGTTTGCGTCCAAACTCTGAGATTTTATGAGGTTAGCCAAGAGTCATCTTAAATTATATGGCTGGTAGCTATAGTATTATCTTGTGATGAGCTCAGTCAGTAAATCATCAACTTCAATGTTATCAGAGGGATCAATGGAAGCATTGTCCACATAAACCTGTCTGTTTTATAATCTGCCTTGTCTTCTTTAGCTCTTAAAAGACCTGATATGTATTTTTTATGCAAATGTTACTAAAATAAACATTTTTATAATTTTATTAGAAAATTTTCACATTATCAGGCTTCATTTCCCTTAACAATGGCTTGTTTTGATGAGTCTTTTGCAAGTACAGCTGATGTGCTCTATAGCTGACTCAGTGGTTCTCAACCCTGGCAGCACTTTCCAATCAACTATGAACTTTTAAAAATATACAGATGCTTGGGTCTAACCCCACAGATACTGAATCATTGGGTCTGGAGTTGGGGCTAGGTGGCTGATTGTTTACAAAGCCACACTGGTGCTTCTATAGGGATTCAGGATTGAGAATCACTGATCCAACTCATTAGTTTATGAAGAATTTGGGAATATCATATACTTTAAAAGAGCAGTTGAAGGAAGCGAAATCCCTTCATAAATTCTACAACAACGAGTCCTTTGAAATAAAAGGGGACCCTGTGAGCAGCTCTAGAAGCTGTTGCTTGGGCCATCCAATATTCAGATTTGAGTCTCACATAAAGAAAAGGCAAGAAATAAGAAGCCATTAGAGCATGGAGCTAAGTGGAATTATGGGAAATCATTTGTAAAATGCTGTTGGGTTTAGAAGGACATGTTCTTTTCAATAGACATTTTTGTAATAGGAAACAGGGTAATGGAAATGCCAGCATATTTGAATCTATCTGAATTTCCTTCAGATAAAAATAAAAGGAAAGGGTATAACCTTGCAAATGTATCTTGATCTGATATTATTTTTGCCAGTTAGACAGATATGGGGCCACCAGTCAGCTCGACTCAGAGCTGGCTATCAAATCAGAACTCACTCGTCAAATCCCAGCACTAATCGAGATGATAAAGGGCTACCTTTTGATTAATCCTGCCCTGGACTTTCAACAAAAGATACTGCAGTTTAATTACGAAGTGAAATTCACTTTGTCTGATCTGCCTGTCTTTGCTGTAATGTCATAATATAACTAGCATCACCCCCATCTGAAACACAGGACTGTGAAGTCCAAGGACCTGTGCGATTGGAAGAAATAGAATGATGCTCAAACAACAACCAGCCGCAGTGCAGTAATTATTCAAGCCTTGTTTTCATGTGTATGTCATCCTCCCATTGGCTTGTCATGACAGCAACTGAGAAAAAGATGGAAGAGAGCGTGATTGAAAAGGATATTGACCCGCTGGAATCGGACTAGGTGTGGGAGGGAAGAGCCAAGCTGTATAAAATCTTAAGGCTAATTAAACTTGGTTTTTCTTTAATATGTATCCCACTGGCTGCTACTGATCCCACAAGTCCAAGCTAAACCATTCAGCTGATATGTCTCCCTGCAATTAAAATCTCCCCCTCAGTTGAAACTCCAGTTTTCACTTCTCTGAAAATAATTTATTTTTCTTTTAAAACTGGCAATTACTTGGCAGATTTTTTTTTTTTGTATAGGTCTCAATATAATTTTTGTAAATTAAGCTCAGCAAGAGAAGAGTGTTGCAGATTTTCTGTCAGAGGTAATGGCCTTTGGGGGTATCCTTTCTAGGTCTCCATATACCCACTGCCTTACAAAGAAGTACTGAATCCAGAAAGATGTCTGGCTTTCCCATGAATTATTACTCCATATTACACAAAATGTTTAAAGTAATTTGCCCTACGTCCTCTAGTTGTAAAGTTGCTGAGCCAGGATTTGAACCAAGAGTTGTCTGACTCTGGGTCATACACTTTTGACTCTACTACCCAGCCGCCCTTTATTCTCACTTACTTATGATTAATAACCCTCCAATGATTTATTTCACACATTATTGTTGTGCATCTCCTATATACCAAGTACTGTGCTATACTCCACATATCCATTAGTAAAACTAGGAAGGAAGAATCAGCCAGTATCTATCTTCAAAAGTTTTTTGTTTTTGTTTTTGTTTTACATCTTTATTGGAGTATAATTGCTTTACAATGGTGTGTTAGTTTCTGCTTTATAACAAAGTGAATCAGCTATACATATACATATGTTCCCATATCTCTTCCCTCTTGCGTCTCCCTCCCTCCCACCCTCCCTATCCCACCCCTCTAGGTGGTCACAAAGCACAGAGGTGATCTCCCTGTGCTATGTGGCTGCTTCCCACTAGCTATCTATTTTACGTTTGGTAGTGTATATATGTCCATGCCACTCTCTCGCTTTGTCACAGCTTACCCTCCCCCCTCCCCATATCCTCAAGTCCCTTCTCTAGTAGGTCTGTGTCTTTATTCCTGTCTTACCCCTAGGTTCTTCATGACAAAAGTTTTTAAGTTTGGCGGTTCAGTTGCTTTTGTGACTTTTATGGTAAATTGACATTTTAAATACAAAAAAGCAATTGGACCATTAAGAGCAAATGTAAAATATGAAATCCAGAAGATCTTTTTCATTTGCCTGATTTTATTCATAGTATTACCATTCTACCCATCACCCCAAAATCTCAGAATCAAGATTCCCAAGGATCTCAGGGTCTTATGACTCATATGTAATCAACCAATCATCATGTTCTATCAGATCTTGTCGTATATAATGCACCACCAAGACCCCCTAAGCCTATGCTTAACCACTAAGCGTAGAGGTTAAGCAGGCAGGCTCTGGAGGCAGATGATCTGGGTTTGAATCCCATTTTGTCACATATTAACTGTGTAAACTTGAAAAAGATGCTTAATCCTCATCTGTAAAACAGAAACAATAAAGTTACTTGTCTTTTAGGGCTGACATGAAGATTAAATGAGTTAATCTACGTAAAGCACATAGTCCAGTGCCTGGCACATAGTAGAGGTTTAATAAATATTAGTTACCATTTCTTCCTTCACAACGTCTCGAGAACATTTCATTTTCTTTCCTTTTCTACTAACACTACTAGATATCGCTTGGGTTACTGCAATGGTGTCTCTCTCTCTCTCTCTCCATCTCTCTCAATACCTCTAGGCTCTCCCTGTTTCTGCCCATTATTCCCAACTATTTATACTAAATACTAAGATACCATTATGATGTGCCAGTGTCCTACTTACAAGCCTTTAATAGACCTCTTTTGCCCACAAGATAGTGTGGATTGCTCAGCCCAGTATTCAAGGACTCCCTTCCCATGCCAGGTTCAACCTATCTTTCCAACGTTATTTCCTATTGCAATTACAGCTAACTTGTTTATTTGCTGCTCCCAAATACATCTTTCAATTTTCTGCTTCCATGCCTTTTTTCATGCCCTTCACATAACCGGAATCTTCGTATTACTTCCCAAATCTTACACATTTTTCAAAGTTCAGCTAGATTTCTTCACTGTAGTGAAGTTTTCCATTGTCAGCCTAATAGAAATGGTTTTCTCTAAACCCCTGTTCTGAACATCTGAACTGCCTTGTATTGTAATTATTTTTGTACATTGTCTCAAAAATTAGATATTAAGTACCTCAAGCACAGGTCATCATTGTTTGCACAATGGCATCCAGAGAAACTCAAACATAGTAGCTATACAATTCATATATGCCAAACAAATAAGTGATCTGAATTTGGGGTTTTTTCCTTGCTCTCACCACTTTTTCCCACAGATCATTCTGGATATTTTTTTTTTTCCTGGTGCTTGTCTATACTTCCTTTTGAATATTTTGAAACCTCTCCCTCCTTGATTACCCTCCTCTGATCACTTACTTATAAAGTCTTTCCATTTCACAGTCATCATGCTCTCTACCCCCTCCCTCCTCATGTTCATATGGATTGCCAGGATGCTAATGGGTCCTAGTTCCTCTGTTCAAGTTCGTTCTGTACCAACTACATCAATGCTAGAGTGAAACTTGCTTGTCTATTGAACAAAGATGACAGAACCTGCTCTTTTTTACTTCTTGGAATTGTCAGAAAATCAAAAGCTAATTTAGTGAAAGCATTTTATAAACTATAAAAAGCTCTGTGAGTACAACATATAGTCTATAGTGTCTAAATATTTTCCAGCAAGTTTGTGTCCATGTATTAAATATATAGTTAAAAGTATCAAAAGGTCTGATGAGCCATATCATATGTCTTGAATCTAAATAAGATATACATGTGTATCTAAGGATGGTACTTCCTACATTCATGTATCTTCTTTTTTCCATCTAGTCTCATCCCTCTTGTGAGCAACTCACATTATTTGGTCTCACTCTTTCCATCTACAGGGCAAATGGGAGCCTTCCTTAAAAGATCTTCACTGAGAATATTTTCCTTTTTTCATAATTTTTTTTTTAGAAATCAGCAAGCAAGACTGATCTTTAACAGACTGACAGGAAGAATCTTAACAGTTCCTAACCATTCCTTAAACAGCATTAAAAATAAATCAACTTTATCCTATACCACAGATATAAGATTGTGCAAATTATTTGGCCATGTGGATTCTTTTGAAAGTTTTGAGTCAAAAACCTCACCAAAGTCAATATTTATAGTATTGCTGTTCAGACATTAGTCTACTGCCTAGATTCAATCTTTTTCATAGGTGGGTGTTTCTATTTATCAGGGAGTAAATTGATGGACAGTTTGATGATGGCTTGGAACTTGAAATCACAGTCCCTAACAACCGAGTACTGCAGGAAGACATCTTTGTTTTCTTCTTCTTATTAAATGGAACCAGGACAAGTAGATCAGTCTTCATTCCATTGTTTCTAGTGGGAGAGTGGTACCAGAATGCTCCACCTGAGGTTCACTGCAGGCTGGCAGTGTGGTCCAGCCAGCCTTGTATTGGATAGCTTAAACTGTGTTGATTTTTTTGGTGTCCATATTCTTGAAGTGCATACCTTTATTATCCCTGAATTCCTATGGACATTACCAGTGGATTCATATTCCTATGAATTTTCTTTTCCATGAGGTCTGACCTCTTTGCTGCAAATTTAGAGATTTTGATGATAAGCAGGAGGTGTCTTCCAGGCTCCTTTCTTGCTTCCCCTCTCCTTTGCCCCTATTCCAACAAACCATCCAGCTGCCACCAGTATACTCCCTCACTTTACTATATCACAGTCTTCCAAAGGAACCAGATATACCAGAGGCAGCAAAATCTTTACTCCTTCCTACTGGCCTTTTGGCTCCTGCTTGTTTGGAGTTTTGAGTTAAATTTTTTAAGTTAATATTTAACTCATGAGATAACTGTTTACAAAATTGTTAGTTGATAATCAGGGGTTTTTCCCTGGATTAATATAGTTGAAGTTTAACTTAGTGGAACAACACATAAAAAAATAAATATATGTGTATATAATTAAATAAAAGTATTAACTCTGGGAATTTTGCTGATATGTTCTCATGACTCAAAATGGAATATTTGTTCTAGTCTAGATAAAAGAAGACCTTGGTTATAGGCCTGGCAGGCTGACTTTGTGGAAGAATTTAAGCAGAAAGGGGAGGCAGAGTTTCCTCCTAGATGGCAGGTGACTTGCAAATAATGGGAACATCCTACTTTTCTTAGGAAAATGCCCTTTATTCATATTCCTGGTAATATCACATTCAAAACAAATTGTTGGGATTCTCTCCAAATAGTGTATTTGAATAATTTTTGGCTTTGATCAGCCCTGTGCTATCTTACAATATTTTTTGTGTGTGTCATTGACTTTATATATTACATCATGATCAAAACTTGGAGTCAGACATGGGTTGAGAAATCACCCTGTTCAGGTACTGCCCTCCAGCTGCTTTCATAAGTCAAGAAGGACTGTTTCTTCTCCTGAGACAAAGAGCTCTATCTGATGATTGCTAGAGTATATCTTAAAAAGAAATCTTCATGCTTTTGCTAGGATTCAGGGGTACAGCCTAGCACTGAAACCATATTCAGGTTACTTTGGATTATTTGGAAATGGTTTTCATCTTTACTTCTTATAATGTAGACCTCAAGGAACAGTTGTTAGAAGAAACTGGGTAGAGCAATTAAATTAATCTGGGAGAACTGTGAGGCGTTGCATGTATGTGACTTTCAAATTTAATATGGAGGTCTCTGAGATTCTGAGCCATTGAAGACACTCTATGTTTTGCCCATATGTAGAAATCTGTCCATTTGGCAAGTTTCTAGGTAAAGGATCATTTATGGATATTCTAAAGCTAGTTGCTAATAATTTTTGCAGCAAGAATAAACAACCTTCAAGCCAAATCAAGAGCTAGGTTTTATGTTCTATTCTTCATTTCAAAGTCATAAAGCCAGACATTCAAAACCTAGAATCTCACAGGCACCTTCTAAGAGTTGATTGTTTTGCCAAATATGCTGTCTTTATCCCAAATCAGAAATAACTTGAGATTGAATTACTAGCAACAGATTTCAATTTTGATGAGACTTAAATAGGTTTTAAGTGCCCAATAAGGTAGTAGGAGAAATTGGAAAGAGAGGTGTCCCAGAAGATAGCCACAGTGTTTAAAGTAAGAGGAAGTGGCTAACCATGTTAAATTGCTGCTGAGAAGTTGAGTAAGATGAGAATGAAAATGTGACCATTGGATTTGGCAACAGCAGATACGGTAAATAGAATGAATAAAAGTCTCATTGAACTAGGTTGAGGAAAGAATAGAAAGCGAAGATATGGTAATAGCCAATATAAACAATTTTTTCAATATATTTTGCTATGAAAGGAATAAGGCAAATGGGAAGTGACTGAGGGAGACTTGGGATCAAGAGAGTATCATCAAGATTTGCGAAGTATGGTAGTTTTTTTTTTTTTGTCTTGTTTTATGTTTCACATTTGTTTGTTTAATCTGCTTCCCCAGTTGAAAAACAATATGAATAAGAATCAAATCTAGAGTAAAAAGAAATATGGAAAAGGCAAAGCCAGTCTGGTAAAATGTGAAAGGTATTGGTTAATATTCAACAGATCTGGGTTCTAGCTCAAGTTCTGCCAGCTGTTGGTAAAATGGCCCTAAATAACATTTCTGTGACTGTCAGTCTAGTTATTTATTGATAACATCTTAAGTTCATTTATGGTATTCTATGAAAGGAAAAAATTATAAGACATATTTCAGAAATCTCTCTCTAGTAGAAATAACATTTATACCATTTTTAACCATTTACAAAGCACCATATTATTTCAAAAGAAATCACATCTTGCTAATTAACCCTCACAAGACTGTTACAAGGTAAGTGGTTATATTGGTTTATTTAACAGATAAGGAAACCAAGTCTCTGAAAGAGCAAAATCATACAGTGTGCAGACAGCAGAGGCAGGGTTTTAAACCCAAATGTTCAGAATATAATTCAAAGTTCTTCCCACCATGCAGTGCTCTCCCTCTACTTGTCCTGTAGGCTTTTGTTTTGTTTTGTTTCTTCCCCTCACTCTTCAGTGAATGTGCTTTTTTTGTTTTTTGGGTTATTTTTTTCATTTCTGGTCCAGGTTCCCATTATTCCTCTTTCTTTCCATTTCTACTTTCCCCAGGGCTTTCTGGGTATGTCCACCTCCCTAGATATCTGCATCTCTTCTTAAAACAGAACCAAGTGCACAGGGTTTGGGGGTTCTATATTATGAGCTTAGGAAGAACAGCCCCACACCAAAACAGTTTACTAGTCTAGTGAAATTTTGTCTCAAACAGCCCATGGAAAATCAATCCTCTGACCACAATGACCAGTGTTAGCAGTGGAAACTTCATAGTATCTTGTCCTTTGGGGTCATAAGCTTCTAAAACCAGAGAATGGAAAGGGAAGAGCAAGAAGGTACTAGGAGAAAATGGGAAATGGGAAGGAGGAGAAGAGAAGAGGTGGCACAAAGGGTACAAGTGTTGCTTAGTGTAGGCCCTGAAGACCAAAAATTATTGTGTTTCTAACACTATTGATTTTTTCAGCAGCTGATATTTCAATCTGGGTGCAGCGTGTCTGAGAGTCTACGCACACTGTCAAGAAGAAATATGATAGTGTCTTAAAAGATTAATAATATCGCTGGTCCTCTGGAGGCCTGTCTTAATTCACTGGCCTGTTCCCTGGCATGTACTGTAATTTATCTAGTCTGATTTGAATAGCAAATGGCAATCGGCTGCCATTAGGGAAATGGGCATCATTCTTATTGATCCAGCATGGACTGGATTTTATTTAAGGAGAACTGCAAAATGTTATTACCTTCAGGAAGAAAAACCGAAAAGGGAGCTTTTCCTTTGTGTATTTTGAAAATGTTCTACCTTAAAAACGGGGGGTTGGATTGTGGATTTAGGAGAACAGAGGGAGATGATGATCCTATTGTGTGAACAGCGACAAGTACAGACTGTTTTCAGCCTAATTGTTTACCAGCAGAAAAGAGTGCTCATGATTATGAGAAAGAGGCCATGGGCCTCAGAGGTTAGAACATTGGAGAGTTTGTCAGATCCGACCTGTTTCATTGTCCAACTTTGTGAAAAGCCACTAGTTGCTTGCAATCCATTTGTCAGTCTGTAAAATGGGCTAAAAAAAATCTACTGACTGTATATAAGGTTTACTTAGTGTTTGTTTCACATCTTGAGAGCTTTGGATAAAGGGTGATGTGGAATAAAACAGAAAAATCAAAGAGGGTCTACTTAACATTGGGGAGGGTGGGGTTTTAATATATATTATTGCTCTTCACTTAGCTCTCTTGAAGGGACATGTTATGAGCTGAGTGAAGCATGACGAACTAGCCTCATAATTCTCATTCAACATAATGGGCATCTCTCAGGTTAACATTGAATATATTGATTTTGATGTTCACCTGTTAGTGGCAAATCTAAACCTGCGCTTTTACCTTGTTGTACAGAATCAAGGAAAGCTGGCAGCATTATGGTGGCAAATGAGGGAGACAGTCAGATCCAGTCTTTCTGCCTGCCCCCTACCCTCTTTGCCACAGGGAAAGGGGCGGAGTGTGCCATTCCAATCAGAGCTTGTGGGAGATGTGCTGTGAAAGAGCACACACATACCCTAATAACCTCCCTTAGCCGCCCCAGGAAGGGAAAAAGGTGTGACAAAGGTGGCTAGAGGAAGTGCTCATTTCTACTGAAATTCTTCTCCATTCCACCTCGGGTTGTTATGGAAAGAAACGATAATGTGCTACAGGAAATGGCCAAGTATAAAAGCAATAAAATAAATTGAAAATGACTTTGTTTTTTTGAGTGGCAGTAATTACTATATGTTGTGATGTTTGCATAAGGAATTAGTTAATGTGTAGCAGAATGGCATGTGATACTTTTTATTTGCCTGATGACTATAGTCTGTGAGTGAATGACTTATTAAGGTTAATAAAGAAAAATTTGCTTGTGACTTGTAATGATCCAATTGCTAGAATTTAGCATCCCCTTATGCATTGTTGCCTAAAGGGGAGAAGGAAAAAAAAACCCACACGTTAATGGCCGACTGGCTATGATTTTTTATAGTGGTGTGAGAACAAACAATGTCTTCTAAATTGTTGGTCTGTCTATCTTTCTGCCTGCCTGGGCAGGAACGTTATGGCTTTCTTAATTCTCCTGTGTGATTTATCATCCTAAATTCATTGTTTTGCATAACTCTGCTCAAAATGAAGAAATGTCATTATTTTGCAGCGAAAAAGTTGTCATTTGCATAATGCCTGCCATTAATTATTGTGAGACTAATGCAGTTGTTGATATTTTTAGGGCACAGTGGTACAGCCTGCACCTTGTATAATGTCATTCTGAAAACATTGGTAGTTAATAGGTGCCACAACATTGCACAAATGAAAAAGAAGATGATGAAGAAGAAGGGGACACAATGGAACAGGCTGTGATCTTTATTTAGCTTTTTTTTTTTTTTTTTTCCTGAAATGCTTGGTGAGGAAAGACTATAAAAGGAAGCGCGAATAGAGCAGGGAGCTGTGACATCCAAGAGAACAAAGGGATTGAAAAGCAGAGGTTTTTTATTTAGGCCGAATTAGTTTAACCTGGGTTCTAGCCAGTTAAATGGAGGAGGTCATGTCTCCTCTGTTTTGGCTTGCCTACTTAACCAAAGCTCTGAACAGAATGTAAGGTTGGGCTTCCTTAAACCATCAATTAGGATAAGAGTTTGCTCTGAAACATGCTCATCTCGTGGAAGAATTCCCTTAACTGGGCACTTGGTCAAAGTTAAGAGGACACACCACAGTTTCATGGAAGACAGCTGGAGACTATGATTTTCAGGTTTAGATTAATCAGTCTTCTGTACTTCATGAATTTCGGCAATTATATCTGGAGCCCATAGCTTTTCTCTCCTGCAAAAACCAGAGGAATGCTGTAGCAGTGTATTAGGGTGACTTTTTTTTCCTTCTCTTCCTTGCAATAGAACTAACTTTTGCATCTGATTCTGTAGGGCAAGAGCCTACCAAGGCTTTCTATTTCACAGGTAAATGAAAGTCAGTTATAAAAATTCAATCAGAGATGAAACTCATTACACTGAGTCTAGGAGGCATAAATATTACAAATGTAGGTAACTGTTGATCTTCTTAGTCATGGGAGCTTAAAACAAAAACAGACTCACATCAAATAGAATTTTTTTCCTAATTTAGCTGTTTCATGGATATTATAAATTTAGATATTTCTTCTTTATCATTAAATTTAAAAGACACAAAAGAAATGGAGCCTTGAAGGTAGGTCTAGTTGCTAAGACTGACCAGAGATATTTAGAAAGAAGACATTGCCCTTCGATATTTAAAATCTTGCATTGTAAACTCTTGGGAAAATGCAATATTTTTCAGACTGAAGTCCAGATTCTGATGGCTATTCTTTGCCCAAAGACTGGTTATTACTCTTTTGGAGCCTCTTAAAGCCAGGTGATGCTTGTGAGGGGCCACGGAATCTGGAGGAGACAGAGGAGATCACAAGGGTCTGTCCCAGTTTGTCATAACAAATACCTCAGCAGAATTTGGGCTGATAGATATTTAGATCTCACCTTGGATTATGGAACTTAATCTGCACGTGTTCAGTTCTGGAATATGTAGAAAACACACATTCTGAATTAGGAAAATTTTAATTCCCCACAGTAACATCACCATCATAAATTACCACATTTGGGATTGTTAAAAACAGATGAGCCCATGCATCAATCGAGACCGGTCTGCATTGCTGCGTCTCACTTTTCCCTTTCGAGACCAGTCTCCATTGCTGCATCTCACTTTTCCCTTTCTTCTGAAGAGATGGAAATTGTCCTAACACCCAAATTAATATCCTTTGACTGTGATAAAATCAATACAAGCATACAATTTTAAAACATAAGTCAGAGGGCCAACATAGGAGGGAAATGGAGAGAAAAAGAAAGAAGGGATTTGCACTTCATATGGTGTACTAGGACAAGGCTAATTCTTCATCCTCTTGTATTTGTAGCCTGGTAATACCTAGTTATCTATTTTATATTCTACAGCTATATATAAATCCTACATATAGATACATATGAAATCTGATGATTAAATTAGCAAGCTATACTAGTCACCTTGGCTAGCCCAGAATTTCCCTTTTTTATCCTTGACAGTCCCACATCCCAGGAATCTCCTCAGTCTCAGGCAAACCAAGGCAATTAGTACCCTAATCATGATGGATACTCTCAAGGCATTTGACTTAATGGTTGTATTATATATTTCACCTTATATTTGAAAAGACTTTCATATTTAGTGAACAGACTGCTGTTAGGAACCCTTTTTTTTTAAACATCCATTTGCTAAAGCATTTTACCTAACTGTAAGAGAGAGTTGAGGTGTAGATTTTCATGCATTGAGTGTCTAGCACTTTGATCAGCAATATTCTGAAAAGTAGCAGTCTCATAGTAAATAATCAGAATCAGCTCTGATCCCCTGTGTTGAGGAAATAATTTTAGAGCTCAAGTCTTCCATAGAAACAGGGTAGGAATCCATATGTTAGTTGGCATGATTTTCATCACCTAACATCTGATAGTGATGTCAGACTGGCATTCTTTAATACTCACTGATTCCTGCCAGGACTTCGAGTTTCTATATCCTTTGCTTTGGAATTTTTCTCCTTTTACAGCTAGATGCCATGCTAAGAACCGGCGATGCAAGATAGATAATGCGTGGTCCCTCACAATGAGTTTTTCAATCTAACCTACGAAGGGATAAAAGACTGCAAAAATGAATTTTATATATCATATGTCTAACTGAGGCAAGTGCTTTATTCACTGAGATTAGTTAACACTATCACAAAGCTTAGACATAGAAGAGCAGCACTTAAAATTCTGTTATTGTATGTTTCACAGATCAGTTTGTTCACTTGTTTAATAAACATTTATTGGAACCCTACTATCTACTCAGAAATGTTCTGAACTTTTTGGACACAGAAAGCAGTTGTACTTGGTACTTTCACAATAAAAGGATGCCAAACTTCCCCTCCAGATTGGGAGTTCCTCAGGCACAAGATCGCCATGTCAGCATCCCATGTCAGTCTAAATCACCAGGGTCAGTTGGGCTGGGAAAACTATTCCCTTTATAGACTCAGAGATAGTATTTTTAATTAACTATCTTATTTGACTGTATTCTGAGAACAGTATTCTAAGACCTGAGCTGTAACATGTAAGTGGCCTGTGCAGTGAGATGGAAAGAACAGAGACCTCTGGGACAATCTAGAGCAGCCACTACATAATGCAGAACAAAGATTTTCTATTAAAGTTGATGTGACTCGGGTGAGATTGATAAGTACTGGAACATTTTAGCCATCCACTTATTCATTCAGTCACTTAAGATCTATCAACCACCTGTAATGTTTCAGGCATTATTCTAATTACAGGGAATACAGTGAGAAATTTTAAAAGTCCCCCATAAAACTTACTTTGTAGTGAAAGGAGAGAGTGTCAATAATTAGGTAAGCAAAAATGCATCATTTTAAATAATGATAAGATCAAGCAAAAAATGATAATGCAGGGTAAGGGGGTAGAAAATAGGGATAAGTAATAGAGAAAATGATGTTTGAAATAAGGTTAATAGGGAATGTCTCACTGAGCAGGAGACATTTGAGCAAAGATTTAAACAATGAGAAGGAGCTAAGCATGAGGTGATCAGGAGGAAGAGGATTTTAGGCAGAAGGAATAGATATTGTTAAGTAAGAACAACTTTAAATATTCCAGGAAGAGCATGGTAAAGACTGATGGAAAGTCATAGGAGGGTTTTTAAAAGGGTGTGCGATCTGATTTATAGATTAAAGAGCTCTCTGGCTACTCTGTGGAGGGGGCAAGGGTATAGCAGGAAGACCAGTTAGGAGTTATTGTGGTAGCCGAGTATGAGAAGGGCCATGGCAGTGGAGGGGAGGAAAAGTGATTCAATTCTGAATAATCTGGCAGTAATTTGAAGGCAGTTGCTGAGGGGCTTGATGTGGTGTAGATTAGAAAGAAACACATCAGGTGTGATGAGTCACAGGTGTTTGGCCTGAGCACCTGGATGAATGACAATATCAGTAACTCCATGGAGTTGGGTGCTATGCGGATATGGAAGAAAGGGCAGATCTGGGGGCAGAGCTAATTATGAGTTAATCTGGGGACATGTTGACTTTGAGATTCTTATCCAAGTGAAGAAACTGAGTAGGCAGTTAGATATATAACTTAGGAGCCCAGAGGAGGGATTAGGGCTGGAGATACAAACCCTTTTTTTTTTCATCTCTACATAAGCATTATTTTTAGAATGTAAGCCTATGGAATGCAAGGAATGGACAATGAGCAGTTTCTGGAGGTAAATGTGCACACCCTGTGTTATTTGATGATGAATATACAGGTGCTACTTTCATTCGTTCTGCTGTCTTTGGAAAGTCCCGGATGTGTATAGCAAAGAGGTACCAACAAAACCATACGAACACTTCCTGAGGACACATATGGTTTATGATCTCACTGGGATGTAAGACAAACATATCTTATTGTTTCCATAATGATGTAAGACAGAGGTGAAAACACATTTTCTGTAGTTTATTAATGTGAGTGGAATTAGAAGGAGAGGTAAAACTTGAACCCAATTTTGGAACTGAGGAACACTGAAACAGGCAGGACTTTCCAGATAGGGAGAAGTCAGGAGCAGATGTAGAAAGATATAAATTAACTTTCCTTTTAGGGGGAAGCAAGGATGGAGAACAAGGAGACTGGCTGAGCAGGAGCAGAATTTTTGTTTATGAATTTAGGGCAGATGAATTTATAATGGTTGAACTTTACCCAGTCACATTGGCCCTCATCTCTAGAGTATTTCAAAATCACTTTTAGAGCTTAAAAATATGGGTGCCTGGGTATCACTTCTGGAAAATCTGATTCCATAGGTCTTGGAAGGGCTGTAGCATTTGGTTTTTTTCACGGGGAGCTTCTTCCAGAGCACACCTCCTCCCTAAAGCTGTGATTATTTACTAGAGTTAATAGTCTTGCTGGACTCCTAGGTAGTGCTGTCTCCAGTCACCACGCTAGTGTGGGCTCTCATGCTGGCTCTTCTTGTTTCAGAATGTTTATTTCCTTACTTGCACAGAAGTTGAGGTTTGTAGCTTTCTCTGTTTTTAGTTTATGCTATGGGCATAAGTTGTGGTTTTATTTTCTCTCCTTGTTAATCTACATTACTTTTGGAAGATGTTTGGAGGGTTCAAATTTAGTTTGCTGCCATTATCCAGTGGGAACCCAGAAGCCTACAAATTGATTTCAAGAGTAACTCCCTGTCTTTGTAAGTGGTTGCTACACTATCGTATATCATGGACCTAAATTTATAATCCCACAGACCCTACATACAAACTTGTGATGCTTCACTTTAGCTATTTGAAATTGCCATATTGACATCAGAAACTCAGGTTTCAGAAAAGTCTGTGTTTTGAATTCTAATGAATCCTCTAAGTTTGGCTGTCAGATATTATTGTTATTGCTTTTATTATTTTATTTAAAGGAATAGAGACTCAGTTTCCTCAAGTGCTGAGGATATGTTTTTGAGATACACATGGCACAATAAAGAAATTCTAAGGAGAGGTTCTGGTGAGATCATTCCAGATCCAGGGCTGCTCCAGTAACATTTGTGGCAGGAGTTCGTGGAACTTTGCTATAGTAGACTAAATATCATGGCTTGGCATTTCTCTGCATTTCTGCCTAATTTTCCTTTAGTATTAATAGAATGTATATCCTTTTCCTGCTTTTTATAACTTGGAAACACCTGTGAGCTGTCACGGCTCCTCCATTTTCTTCCTACTTTATGGTCCCTTGCACAATCACCTATGGCTGGATATGGGTGTGCAGGTGAATAAAAGCTGTGGAAGGGGTAGTATCTCTTACAAGGAGCTGTCAGTATGAGAAGTACAGGGATTATTACATCAAATACCACAGAGGGAATTAGACTGTATTGAACTAAGTTCCTCCTTTTTTGACCAAGCCTGTGATGATATTTTCTGAATGGTTGATTCTGTATGTTTCATTTATTCTCTATAGCATCAGCATCTATTAAACAATGTAGCACTGGTGAAATAAATGAAAGAGTTTGGAAGTCCTAAAGGGCATGTTATGCTGTGGTCCTAAATAATATAACTTAATGATATTAATTGCTGTTACAGAGCCTGAATTGAAAGAAAAATTTAGGACTTTAGGATAAATAGGTACAGCAGCTCTGTTCTAATTTTAAGATTAACTTACGGGCCATTGGAATTCTTTCTAAGGAGAAGCCTAAGACAAAAATCATAGGGCTATTAAAGATTTTGATTTAAGAAGTAAAGGCTCTATTATAACTACATAGTCTCAAACACTAAGAATTTTAGAAAGCAGCATATACTCTCTCTAAAAATAGGAGAGAGAAGACTACTAGGGACAAAATGCCTATAGAAAATAACTTTTTAGGACTTTAGGGAAGGAAGGTGGCTGTAGATTAATATTTTAAGTAATATTTTGCTGTAAAATTAATTATGGAAAAGTTCAAAATAAACAAAAATTACTTAAAATTCCTCTGCCCAGAAACAATGAATTTTAGTGTCTTCATATATATTTTCCAGTCTTTCCATTATGTGTATACACATCTATAATTTCTTAAACAATATTTAACTTAGCAATACTTATACAATAGATCAACCTTTACATATTATTGGTTAGTATGCCTTTTCATTTATTAATATACCAAAAACATTTCTTCATGTTACTAAGTAGTATTCAAAATATTATTTTTAATAGCTGCATAGTATTCCAATATATGGATGTACTATCATTTATTTAATCAACCCTCTATTGTCAGACAAGGTTTCCAGTTTTTCAAAGTTGTGAGTAAACCATGGTAAGCACTCGCTTCTAAATCTTTGTGCAGATCTTAGATTATTTCCTTTAGATAAATTCCTAGATGTGAAATTTCTGGATCAAATAGCATTTATATCTCTTAAAGTTTTTCATGCATATCGCTAAGACAGCCTCCTGAGAGTTGTACCAATTCCATTCTGCCTGTGGTAACGTCTTAAAGTTTCCTTCCAAAAGAAACTTGATTTAAAGCTGTACCATTGCTCTTCTCTGAGTCCTATCTGGTCCACCAGTTATAGCAGACTCAATTTAACTCTTCCCTTAAGGTTATACCTAAACCTTTTTTAGATCATTTATGCTATAAATGAGACAGTTTAAAGAATATAATTTGGCAGTGGGATTGGAATGTGTTCCTTATCTTATGACTGCTCTGTTCAAGTGTTCTGCTTACCCTGGATAAAAAACAGACAAAAAAAAAAGAAAGGAAAAAAAAAAAAAACCCTTTATTTGGACTGATTGAGCAGTCTAGGCACTGAACTGAACATGCAGGAGACATGAGTCCCGCCCACTGAACTGAACATGCAGGAGACCTGAGTCCTGCCCTCTGAGACCATACAACTCCATGTACCATTATTCATAAGGCATTATACGAATTGTGGGCTTCTAGGACAATGCCCTATTGTTAAAGTGCTTGAACCATATGGTACAGGCAGACTACAGAATGCTTGTGATCCACCCTTGCAGGTGGATTGTGTGACTAAGTCTTAATATTTGTGGAGTCTGAGAGAAGGAAAAGTGCAGCTATCTGTTTCAACTCTAGAATAATAGTGAAAACTCAAGGGACTCCTGCAGTGGGAAATAGGCATAAGTGGTAGACTAGAACTAGGTGATGGGTCGAGGAGAGAAAAACATCTACTTATTCTCATTTCTCCTACTGTGTCCCTTCCTACTTCCAAGGGAGTCTGTGCCACTGGTAGGAGGCCGGGTTCCTCTATGTGATAGCTTGGGGTTTCTGAGGCTTTCGAAACTGCTTAGGGAAAGGGTGTGGTGTGGATAGAAAGGCTATTTTCTTGTGAGGACAATGGGGCAATATTTGTAATTGGGCCTTTCATTGGTAATCAAAAAGGCTGTGGTAGACCTGGGCCCTCCTGTAGCGCTGGAGTTCTGGAGTGCAGTTTGTCACTAGGCAAAGTGGTTTGATGGGGCATGGGCATTGCTTGACTGAGAATTAAAGAAGTGAGAGTCTCTACCCCACTGTTTGGACCAGAAAGGCTTTCCCACAGTTACTTGGTTCGCTAAAAATGGCCTGAGTTAGAGGGACAGTTGTAACAGTGATATAAAAGTTCCAAAGAATCCTTCTGAATAGATATGCACACATTTAGAAAATGCATAATAAATGACATATAGTGAAAATGTAAACAAGCCATTTAATAACATTTTAATGCTTGATTCTGATCTCTTAATTAAAATGTGCATACAAGAAAACAATAGTGGAACATCTGTGTGTGTTATTGGGATGGCAGGATTTATGCTGCACCCTGGGCTTTTTTGTTCACGTCTCAGCGTGCATGAACATGGGAGAGTTTCCTCTGTGAGGCACAGTTACCCGTTTGAGCCCCACGGAGTCTGTGTTCCCACCCATCTTCTCTTGGCTGTGGTTGTCTCCCCTTTCCTTTCCTCTTACATTAAGTACTATATGGCTTGTTATCTGCTTAAATTAAACTACTCCCATCATTTGATCTGAAAGCCACTCTTCACTCCACCCTATAACCTGAAACCCTGACCTAACCCTGACTCAGCCCTGTTATCTCAGCAGACGTACACAGCATTACCTAATGTTTCTGGCCTCGGTGCATAATCTCAAAGAGCCTTGGGGAAAGCATGGCCCTTTGTATCTGTGACCTTGCAGCAGTTATTACTCAGCTGGACACTATGGGGTTTAGATGTTAAAGAAAGAAATTCTACTCACTCCTGCTGGTGAATTTTTTTATTATAATTCATTTGGGGGATGTATCTCTGAGCTTCATATTGCCCAATTGTTAAATGAGAGTACTAGCCATCACGAAAGTCGAGGGTTATTAAGTACTTTAAGATCTTCCAGTGAAAATGTTACTCCTTGAAATGCTTTTATTTCTATCATTACTTGGAACATACTTGATCACCAAAAAGTTTATCTTTGATTAAATGAACATAAAAAGTACCTCAGAAGAATTCTGTATCAGATCTGCAATAGAAAGTTGCAGCCAAAAGGCCTTCTTAAACATATAATAATTAATATTTAATGCCCCTCTTTTGAGGAGGACATTGCACTGGGACTATCTCTAATCCTCACAATGTTCCTGCAAAATAGGTGGTTTTATTCTTCATTCCACAGGTGATGAAACTGAGATTTAGGGCTGTTTAAGTGATGTGCCTATATTTATATTGCTAATAAGTGGAAGAACTGGGATTCATACTCAAGTCAGTCTCTCTCCCAAGGTTATAATCTTTCCACAACATCAGACTCCATTGTACGACAGCTCCCATTTCCTGTACACCACATCGAGATGCTGTTCTGAAAGAGTTAAGTGAAATGTACCCTGTTTGTGACAAATGTCTGAAACTTGTTTTTATAACTTGGATGTAATTCATAAATAAAGAGTAATTATCAATATGTCACAGATGAAGAGCTGCATATATGGATCAGTGTAATTTCTGTTCCTTGGCTTACGGATGCAGTATGCCCCAGGGAGTTTCACAAATCCACATGGCATCTCCTAGTACTGGGTTCTGTGTGAACTGAACAAAGTGTAAAACTCATGTGTTGGGATAGCTCAGGACTGGTTACTAGCTGAGGAAATTTGTGTAAAATTACCTTACCATATGTAGACATAGTTTCTTTTCTGAATTTGTTCTAGACACTTCGGTGGGGATGAAATAACAATTATTGGTGCTAGCTTTGTATTTTTTGATGAGTGTTTGCTTTGGAAGTGTTGCCTCAGGAAAGGAGGAAGAGGGGGTGTGGTTCTTTCTTCCTTTTGCTATCTTCCCTTTCCTTGCTCGTGCCTCTATTAACCATTTAATTCAATTGTATCAGTTTGCTGTGATCTTTGATGAAAATGACATAAAACGTTCACAGACTAGAAGTTATTAAGACTTTAAATCACATAAGACTACTCATGGGGTAATTTTTTTGGACGCAATTTTGCATATTTCAGCTTTCTAGTAGTGGATATGTGCTACATACTAGGGATATGTAACTTATACCTGTTCCACCCTTCTTTACTTTTCTTAGTCTGAGAGGATTTCTGCTTTAGACTTGTTATATATCCTGAAACAGACCAGTTATTAGATTTGTATGATGGTTAGGCTGTGGGCAGGAGGGGAGGTTCATAGGACATTGAGGTGTATATTAAGGAAAGCATTATGATCTCGTGGAAAAGACATGGGCCTCGGAGTATCACAGGAGCTCAGCTCTTTTGCTTACAAGCTGTGTCGCTTTGGGTGAGTTATTTAACCCACCAAGCCTCAGATTTTTTTATCTGTAAGATGGACATGAATAATAATACCTATGTTTTGAAGATATTGTGCAGATTAAATGAAATAGCACATTTAAACAGTTGGAACAGTGCCTGACCCTCAGTGAATGTTGGTTGCTTAGATTTCATGTAGCAAGGAAAAGGTAAACTAGAAAAGAGTGGAAATCAGAAGATGATACTGTGTTTGAGAAAAATGTTTTCATCACTTCAATTCAGCGTAGCACAAGAGTGTCTAGAAGGCAGAGATTCGAGCTCTATTTCCAGCTCTGCCACTAAAAAGCTGTAAAATCTTTGCTCTTAGCCTCTCAGTGTCTCAGTTTCCTCGTCTTTAAAATGAATAAATCAGAATGAATGCTCTCTATTTAGTTATATAGTTTTGCCTTCTGAAGATTTTTCTCCTTCCCAGAGTACTCTATGGCTGTCACTCAGTGGTGTGTAAGCCTCAAAGGCCAACAGCCAAGTATTTAGACAGGCCTATTGTTGAGCTATTCTTCTCCCTGTGCAACTATGTTTACATGTACATTTATTTTCTTTGTATATTTGTCATGTGTATTTATGCACCTGCATGCTTGTTGAAGTAAGCACACTAGCATACATTCATACATTTTTGTGGATATGCGTGTTTATATATAACCTATATATATACAGTATGTGTGTATATATATAAATATATGTCTGTGTGTATGAGAAACAGATGCACTGTAGGCAGATAAAGCAGATAAATATAGATCCAAATAGAAGCAAAGCATATAAATATAGACGTTATATAGAGTGAAAGCAAGCAGATCAGCACCATTTCATTATTGCTGGAAGTCTTTGTAATAAAAGAGGTGAAAATCAGTAACTGACATTGAAATTATTGATTGAATGACACTGTCAGATCAGAAGCCACGGTGTAAGGTAAGAAAATAACCTTTCTTACAGCTTTGAGGAGCAATAAGCAGGAAGATTTGTTACTTTTAATTATTTGATTTATGAAAGTTTTTAGATGCTATGTAGTGTGGTGTTTTTAAAAGTGCAGATATATCACCTTTCCTAAAAATACTACCAGACAACAAAAAAATAATACATAAGAAAAGAACACCTGTTCCAATCCTGAGAAAGGACTTGACAAAGGTCCTCTTTATAGGCTGTGATTGGCAGCTCTTTCCTGTTTCTGGGTATGGACAGATGAGTTAATTTCATTCTATGTCATTTTTCACAAGCCCCCTGAAGTCTTCAAGGAAACCAACCTAAAGGAGATATTTTAAGCATAAGGCCAAAGTCAGCATTGTTAAGTTATTTTCGTGGGGATGCTTGTGACTGTGCTTAGTGAGTATGTTGTGTGAGTAAAACTGGGCTTCCATCTGTTACTTTCATGTCACTGTTTTCACCAGTCAAAATAACTGGTTGTGAGTTTTTGCTTTATTTTGTTTTGTTTTCATGGGGAGGGTATTCTGAGTTATTTTTAGCAGGTTCGAGTTAACTGGGTAATTTTTTTTAATGTTGCAAGTTATATCTTGGTCATATGTTTAAATACTATATGAAAATAAGGAGTGCCTCCTCTTTCCCCCACATCTCACCTATATCCCTCAACAGATCATGTGTCTTCTTCAGTGTCATTATAAGAACATCCAGAGAAGCTAAATTTTGAAGAAAGTCCTTGAAATTGTGCAAATGCAAATCCCGCTTTTGCCTCAAACCACAAAAGTGTCAGAGTCCTTGTCATCGCTTTTCCTGTTGATCAGTTTACTACTGCTTTTCCTTATAAGGATGAGAAATGGGGGCCCAGAAGGTGGTCCAGTTCTCTTCTCTTTTGTGCTTCTTCTAAGCCAGAAGCTAGTGTTTCTTCTTCCTCTCAAACAAATTCGGACTTGAGGGCGAAAAGGAGGGAAGGACAGAGCAAGAAGGGCTCATTAAAAGTTGAGGAATAAATTAGTGCTGCCTAAGAACTGTTAATTCTTCCTTTCACATCTGTCTGGCTGCTATTACTTTAAGTTCTTCACCAAACTATGATTTTAAAAATATATTAAGAAAAGTGTCCCAAAGGTCTTGAGAATAGTACATCTGACACACACACACACACACACACACACACACACACACACCACAATAATACAGTTATGAAAGATTCATTCCCAAAACCTGTATTGTATGAAAAATGGAGTATATGCTCCATTTTATTATTTTGAAAGAATGCTTCATTGCAACGTGTAAAGTTGATAAACTCTATAGTACTTCAAAATGTAGACTTTTCAAAGCTGCTGTTATTTACTTAATGAGTTCTAATGTTATCTTCAACAAGTGTTTATTCATGAGCATTATAAAATGTCTACATATAAAAGATTCAGTATAGAAAAGTAAACTTTTGAAAAACAATCATTTGTCAAATTAACATTGTAAAACCTCTTTATCTTTACACACACACACATTTTTTAAAATTAATTTTTATTGGAGTATAGTTGCTTTACAATGTTGTGTTAGTTTCTGCTGTACAGCAAAGTGAATCAGTTAAATGTACACATATATTCCCTCTTTTTTAGATTTCCTTCCCATTTAAGTCACAACAGAGCACTGAGTATAGAGTTTCCTGTGCTATGCAGCAAGTTCTCATTAGTTATCTGTTGTTTTTTTTAACATCTTTATTGGAGTATAACTGCTTTACAATAGTGTGTTAGTTTCTGCTTTATAACAAAGTGAATCAGCTATACGTATACATATATCCCCATATCCCCTCCCTCTTGCATCTCCCTCCCACCCTCCCTATCCCACCCCTCTAGGTGGTCACAAAGCACCAAGCTCACACACATTTCTTTTCTTTTCTTGTTCTTTGTTTCTTTCCTTTTCTCCTGGCCTAACATGTTCACTGTTTAGATTTTGTCAAGTACTTTACGGTAATTACCAGAAATTTTGGCAAGGAGAAAAAAATTGTATACACACACACACACACACACACACACACACAATGTAGACTTACAGCATTATGGCTTATTTAGCTTAAGAAATATTTTAGGATTAAAATGTTGAGGAAAGTTATGTACACACACACACACATGCACACACACATGCCTCTCCTTTTCTTATTCTTTGTTTCTTTCCTTTTCTCCTCGCTTAACATATTCATTGTTTAGATTTTGTCAAGCACTTTATAGCGATTACCAGAAACTTTAGCAAAGAGAAAAAAAATTGTGTGCACACACACATACACACATATACATATACATACACAGATATATTCAATTGTTAATACACTAATCAGATTTTATATGCATTATATTTTTCACCTTTATCCAGTATAAATCTTTAAAGGAATTTTTAAAAACACTTAAATATCTGGTCTGATTTAAAGGTTCCTGTGAAATTGTGCGTTTCTTTACCTATGACAAGGAACGTTTTCCAACTATGCATTTGGAAAACAGGGATTTATCATAGCCAAGAGCAAAGCAAAAATCTGTTTGTCCTTAGGAGTCATTTATCCTTCCCACCCCCTACTTGAGGATTTTGGTGGTTCTCATCATTGGTTTAGAGAAATTTTTTTTTGGTTAGATGGCTTCATATTCTGCTCCTGGCTTTGTGGTACATTACATTATGTGTGGGCCTGGGAGTCAAACATGTCCTTATCCTCCCCGGCACAACTTTTTAATTAGCTCTGTGCCCTTAAGCAAGTTAGCTAACAGCTCTGTAACTAGGTTGCTAATCTATGAAACTTAGGCCAGTCTTACTTCACAGGGGATTTATATTAAATGGGATAATATCAATGAAGGATATAGCACATAATATGTACTCAATAAATGCTAGTTTCCTTCTGGCCTATTAATTTTAATTTATGTCTGGGACTTCCTCCTCCTATCCCTTCTCAACACTGTGGCACAGCATCATACTGTAGACGTTATAACCAATACTAGAGACATAGGAGCAAGGAGTTTTTAAAATTATTGATTATCTTATAGCTACCCTGGGAATGGGCTTATGAGGAAAGAGATCTAAGGAAAGCACCAGGAATTTCTGCCTCCTGTAATTGTAATGTTTTCTAGTTAACAAATGGGAGACTTCACCAAGCTACTGCCAAAATCCTATTCACATCAGTAAAGTGGAATGAAATATCTATCCAAGTGATGTACATTAAGCCTTTTAAAATAATAGAACATCTGTTTATTGCCCATTCATATACCAGTTTCACGTCCTTCATTCCACAGTGGATGTTGCTTACTTTAACTCACTGTAGATTAGGCTCCTTGATTAGCACCTACTCCTTTTTAGGGAGAGGCGTGCGGTCAGAATCCAGATGTCATTGAAATGGCTGAATAGTTGCTGTATATGTTCTTTGTTAAGGAATAAGGAGGAAAAAAAAAAAAAAGAAAACCTCCCACTCTAAGATATCTAGAGCTGCATTTCAGCCTGGAGCTGATCATTTTAGCTGAATTGTAAACCCCATAAGAGTTAAGCTTTATAAGGGAAACAATGACACAACCTAAATGATTCTGGCAGCAATGTCACTGTTACACAGAGACCTTTCTCAGGTCCAAGTTCTCTTTGAACCCCCTCAGACTCCACTTTCTGTGTAACTACAAATTTAGTATGCAGCTTTCTGTCTTTTTTTGGCATTGAGAGTTTGGCCAGTATCATTAAACCACGTTAAGCCACTAGGATTTCTCTGGATCTCCTCCTGCTTTGCCGCAATCAGTCTCAAAATAGTTGTGACTGTGGAATGGAGAGAAAGAAAAGGAAGCAAAAAGGTGACCTGGTGTAGTAGAAAAATGAGTGGTCGGGTCTGGAGATTGCGAGCCTTTGCTCTCTATCTTAGATGAGATTTCTTGTAACACTAGGCCCCAGTCTCCTCTCCAGCAGTGCAGAGGTCTAGACAGCTGTATCACAGGCAAAGCCTCTAGCTATAGTTTACCCTCAGGTTGTCAGTATCTTGTTGCAGTTTAAAAAAACTTACCGAAGTGTATACCAAAGATTATTGTATGGTACTAAATTCGAACTTTTCCTTCCTTTATGATTTCTGAGGATCTCAAAACACATGAACAGAAAAGAAATGATTTTTATGAGGAAGAGTAATAAATACAAGTTGGAGAAACAGATGAAAAGTGATAAAAGGGAAGAATTTGAAGTTAGATATGGGGATAAATGAGTGAGAATCAGAGTGGAAAAGGCAATCCAAAGATCTAAAGAATAAGAGGAGGAAGAAAAAGAGGAGGAAGAGGAGACTCTGATTAAAGATGGAAAATTAAGTATAAGATAGCTTTGAGGTGAACATTTTACATTATGTAAGCAGTCCAAATCTTAATAAAAAGTCTTTTGAAATCTCTCTTTATAGCATTTAAAATAAGATTCACTCTTCTATGCTGTGGAGAAATGAACTGTGAGCTTTAGTCCCAGATCTGTCTCAGAATATATACCCCTGAGAAAATTACCTTCTGAGCTTCAGAATCCTCGCATATAAAATGAGGGGGCCAGGCACATTCTTATCCACTTTTAAGAATCCATGAAATGAAACAGCACATGGTATGATCTTGTTGACCTACTGCCAGGATGCTTATTGAAGGAAGTTGCTGAATTAGATTAGATTACACTAATGATCAAAGTTAAAAAGAAAAAAAAAAAAGTTTGGAAGTTTTTACTGATATGTGCATGCTTAGTCCCGGATGAGTTAACAAGATGGTAGCCCCACTTTATAAAAAGTACTATAGCTACCATTGCCAAACACACTTTTAGTTAAATCTTCAACTGGAATTTTTGAGAGATTATACTTTCAATTCTTTCTCTTAAGGTCTTATTCTCCAATTAACTGAAAGATGGCACTTCTGACTTTCTAATCCAGAAATTTAAAACTCCTGTTTAACCAAGAAAATGGAAATCAGTACATTCTTGGTTGCCCTTCTATTAATTTAAATTTGCATAACCTAATCAAAACTCAACCTGCCTTGCCCTTCAGCAAAATGCTGTATTCTCTCCCATTACTAAATGGCTATATTCTTCTCAGTATTTTTTAAAACATGAATTATGTTGCTATCCCATGACTTTTCCTTTAGAATGTGTCCATGGAAATTAAAATGGACTTTTCTGTGCCCAAGTCTAAAATGAAAAATAGTCCAAAGGGATGGTGGAAATGAACACAAAACTTTGCTGATATTACCAGTATTATAATTTTGTTAAGCTTTTTTTCTAATAAATGGAACTAAAGTGAACTGATCCCCAAATAACTGTTTGGCACTTTATCTACATCATTATTTTGTGTCTACAGCCAAAGCACAGCCTAAGATTTCCTGTAAGTCATTGGAATATATTTTCTGAGGCTTTTCTAGTATACTTTTCCTACAGAGATGTTTCTCCCATAATCATTTTACTGTTTCAACAAATATTGCTGAGCACAGAGAATGTGCCAAGCACTGTGCTAGGTGCTAGGTATAAACTGTGTGCACATGGCCATCCCTCATTAAAGCATCCTTGAAAAATGGATGGAGTAGTCATCTGTTTATTATTTTCTAAGTTAAAATGGATGAAAAGAGAAGATCACTGGATGATCAGAAATGAAACACCAAACTCTTGTGCTTTCCTTTAGATGAGCTCCTGTGATTTTTTTTCTAGTCACCATTTACAATCGCAGATTCAAGCTCCCTACCTTGCTCTCTAGCTGGCTGCTAATAAAGAGAACTTCTGTTTCTCTTTCTCACTTTAGTGATTGTCCTCAGCCATAGGAGGGCACCCAGGTACACGACGGTCCTGTGCCTAGCAAGAGGATCAACTTCACCCTTACTTTCTGGCCTCAGCCTTGGGAACTCATTGTATGGCATGGGAAGCACCAGGCAGCCTCAGAGGACTGGAGATGTCTGTAGTCATCCAGACCAAAAGTTAAATTTTAAGTGCTCTCCATAAGCACAATATAAGAAATTATTTAAATTTCCTTTACAAGCATGTTCATCAGTTTAGAATCTTTTCTCATTGCCCATTTCTCTGTCATTGTCCTATATTGGGCTGTTCTGTTTAGCAAAATAATGTGTGGCATATCTTCTTCCAAAGTAAAATAGTGATCTATTCAAAGATTTCTAAACGCGTTCTTCATGCATTTTTAAAGAAGATGGGTAAAATTGAATATATTTCTCTTTGCCCTGATGATATCCCTGTGTGTCTTTCAAATAATATTTGCTACTAGGTAAACTAGTTGGACCATATCATTGGCTATCACAGATACAGATTCCCAAAGGCATCAAGAGAATGACAAATAGGTGCATGTGGAGAAGTCTGACAGTTTAGTGGATTTGCTTTCAAGTAATTTGACACATTAGCACTTTCAGACACTCACCTGCCAGTAATCCTCATTAGAAATAAGGTTGGAATATTGGGGTCACTAGCTCAAATCTGTTTTTCTGAGACCTGAACAATAACGGAAAGTCAGAGCTACAGGGAATAAGAATGAAACTATTCCAGGCATTAGAATTGTTTCTCTAAATGAGCTCTTTCTCTCTCCCCTCTGTTCGGTCCTCCTCTTTTCTCTCCCTGTTTTTCTCTTTCTCTTTTTTCCTCCCTCCCCTCCTGCTCCTTTCTTTTTAGTGTTCTGAATTCATTAGATGGCATAGTGTAAATCAATAGTAAACGCTAACCGCCTACTCTGTACTCAGTTACGCAACATCACATAACCGGTACACAGAGACAAAAAGGGAAAAAGCACACACAGCCTTTACATTCAAAAGCTCTTGCATAATTTTACTTTTCCACAGCCAAAAAGAAAAAAAAGGAAATAACAGATGGGGAAAACTTACACTTTTTTTTCCCTTTTCTCAGACTGTTGAGAAGGGAGTTAGCTAACATTCACGACCATTTCTAGTTGCCCTGGGCTGCAGCAAAACATCCCATAATTGTCAGTGCCTTAACTGGCTTTAAAACAAGATTTTGTGACCCTCCATGATGTGGTAAATTTTCCAGGTAATATAAGACTAAAATTATTCTGAGGTGTTTAATGCTTTTTTACTTATTTTGTGAAAAATCAACAACATTTAAAATATGAAGTGAATTTTAAAATAGAAAGGATAAGGAAGACAGCTGTGTGTGTGTGTATGTGTGTGTTTTCATTTGAAATGTATCCTGATGTAATATTTATGTAAAAAGCTGGTTATATAAACCCTGTCTTTCTCTTGCTTTTTACTTTGGGAGCTGTATAAAGCTCTACTGTTTTTTTCTCATGACAAAGTACATTCAAACCCCAAAGTCTTAAGGAAAGAGAAAACATCTAGATTCTACAGCAGAGACACTTAATTCAAACTCCCTATAGGATTCACCCTTTGAACAACAGTTTCATTTACGAACCTGTAGTCTCTGGAATTCTCATTTAAAACTTTCTCTCACACTATTCCCTGGAACACCTTTGGATTCATTGTACTGCCTTTAAGTCTCAAACATATTATAAAAGTATTCTTTTTCCTCTTTCTCTTTTTGTAGCTCTTCACTTCTTTCCCACACCCACTACTTTTTCATTGGAGTAACTCCCTTCCCAGATGGGAACACAGTGAGATTTGTCTAAGGTTTATCAGTCTTCCTTCCCTGCTATGATATTTTGTTTCACTTAACTGACTGATGTCCTCTGGGGACCGGGCATTTTTCTGATGAGGGAGGTTGGAGGGCTTTGGGGGTTTGTCTGTTCTTCCCTTTTAGTTTCTGCCTATCAAATGGTTTTAAAATGGATACAAAATGCTAGAGAGCACAGCATTAGGCATTGTGAGGTTTCTGCTAGAAGAAAGTGAGATCACGTGTGTGAGAGGTAGTGTGGTGGTAGGTCTGAGTGTTCTTAATACAATAAGGAAAGGTAAAAGTAGGAGGGAGAGAGGATGGATCTGAGTAGGAACTACTGAGGCTCATCTCTGTGTGTTTGGGATCAGTATCATTCCTTTAGGTCACACTTTACTTCTGGATGGTAAGGCCATATGAAATTGGTTCCTTTAATTTTACTAAAGGTAGGAGGTGAGTTTTTCCTTACTTCTTATAAAAGATTCAGGCTATTTCCTAGTTTGTTTAACTTTCTCTTATGTGTTAGCTATTGAATTTGGGATTCCTTTTGTATGGAAAAATCTGGTGCATAAAGATAAAAATCAAAGCCAGGAGAGTTTTGTCTGGTTTTTCAGGTTTCATTGCCTGAATATGGCTCTGTGTTGTAACAACTGAATGATCAAGATCACTGGGGTTGTCATATCTCTGTATGTATGATGACATGGGGACATCTTTTGTTGTCTTAATATGAATAATGACTAAGCTAGCATACATTATTAAAGTATTTTGTAAATGTGTCTCCTTTCAGCTTTTTTTTCCTTGAAAGAATCTATAGCTCAGATAGATATGTTTGTGGAATATAATGAAAATTGACCACAATATTCTAGTCTTTAAGCAGGATATTCACACATATTCATACATATATTTTTTCTGTGTCCCTCTTCATATTTTTTTAACTTTTTTATTGGCATATAAGTTGATTTACAATGTTGTGTTAGCTTCAGGTGTACAGCAAAGTGATTCAGTTATACATATATTTATCTATTCTTTTTAATATTCTTTTCCCTTATAGGTCATTAAAAATTATTGAGTATAGTTCCCTGTGCTATACAGTAGGTCCTTGTTGGTTATCTATTTTATATATAGTAGTGTGTATATGTTAATCCCAAACTCCTAATGTATCCTTCCCCCCTTTTCCCCTTTGGTAACCGTAAGTTTGATTTCTCCTTTTTTTTTCCTAATACATTTATTTATTTTATTTATTTATTTTTGGCTGCATCAGGTCTTCGTTGCTGTGGGCGAGATTTCTCTAGTTGCAGCGAGCGGGGGCTACTCTTTTTTGCGGTGCGTGGGCTTCTCATTGCGGTGGCTTCTCTTGTTGCGGCACACGGGCTCTAGATGCACGGGCTTCAGTAGTTGTGGCACACGAGCTTCAGTAGTTGTGGCGCGCAGGCTCAGTAGTTGTGGCTCACAGGCTCTAGAGCACAGGCTCAGTAGTTGTGGTGCACGGGCTTAGTTACTCCGTGGCATGTGGGATCTTCCCGGACCAGGGCTCGAACCTGTGTCCCCTGCATTGGCAGGTGGATTCTTAAACGCTGTGCTACCAGGGAAGCCCCATAAGTTTGTTTTCTATGTCTGTGGGTCTATTTCTATTTTGTATATAAACTCATCTGTATCACTTTTTTTTTTTAGATTCTACATGTGAGCGATATTGTATATTTGTCTTTCTCAGTCTGGCTTACTTTACTTGGTAAAATAATCTCTAAGTCCATCCGTGTTGCTGCAAAAGGCATTATTTCATTCTTTTTACGGCTGAGTAATATTCCATTGTATAAATATACCATATCTTCTTTATCCATTCATCTGTCAACGGACGTTTATGTTGCTTCCATGTCTTGGCTATTGTAAATAGTGCTGCATTGAACATTGGGGTGCATGTATCTTTTTGAATTATGGTTTTCTCAGTTATAGCTGAGTGTGGGTTCCAATAGGCAGTTTTGTATGTGTGTACCTGATTATCAAAATGAATTCTGCACCATGTAAAATGTTTCTTTATAATGCAATAGTAACATGATTAATCTTCTGTAGCCAAGCACTTAATTTTGGTGTGTAGTTCTGTATACAGAGAATCATTTAGAATACCCCGCTTTTCAAATGGGTTTGCTTGGATTTAAAAGAAAACTTAGACCTCTATAGAGGAGCATTTTCTTGATTGTCCAAAATAGTTGGAGCCATCTGGTTATCAAAGAAGTAGAGGAAAACATCTTTGAGTAAAACATCTTTGGACTTTTTTTCCTGCCTCAGTTTATCAGAATATCTTCCAATTCCATCTCGGAGTTTTTTTGCACTCTCTGAACCATACTCAGGTTCAGAATTGACCTTTCAACGCCCAATGAATGCCAGCCGATTCTATTCAGCCCCCTTTTTTGGCTGTAACCACGTCACAGAGAACATATAGCCTACTTCTAGTTTTTCTTCTGCAATGTGGGATCCAGGCTGAGGAAGGGCTGGTAGCCCTAAACTTTCTATTCCCAGGGTGTTCAAGAATCTAGGGGAAGATTTAAACATTTTCTAATTTTTCAGAAGTACTTCACAACTCTTTTAACCTGGCTTCTCATTTCTATTGGCACAATAGAGATTTTTAAATGTTGCAAGAACCTCAGTCACTGACTTACCTTTTCAAGAAGAATCACTCTAGTTGTGCCTGGCACATCGTATCTGCTTCATAAATATGTTTTGGGGAGCTGCGGTGGCTGTTCCCTCTTAGTACTTATGCAGGTAAGCAGTAAGCAATGTGAGTAATAAAGGGGTAAGGTGAAACCAGATGCAGCACTCCAAGCTTCAGACCCCATTTTATAAGAAAACCCTTATTATCCTGTCTCTGTCTTTATAAAAATAACAAAGTGCAGAAGGATATTTTATATCTTTCCTAGAGGTCCTTTGTAATGGTCAGTGCTGCACAGATCATTGGATCATTTAAAAAACATAATTTTGAGCAAGGTACTTTGGTAATCCTGGTTAAGTTTCATATGAAAATGTGTTAGGGATATAACGATTCTGGGTCACAAATATGCTCCTCTTACACTCTGCCACAGGGTCCTTTAAATCTTGGCTTTTCTCATTTTCTCTAGGCAATTATTTTTTAGACTTCTTTTATTTATACAGGTCCTAGGATGATGACAACAGACAAATTTTATATAGAATTCTTCTTTTATATATTGTTTCATTACTTTTAGCTACAGTAATTCCTGATCTTGCTAAATCGATTTTGGCTTAAGTTATTATGCTGGCTATTTTCAAGGCCTCATTCTGGTGTTGATATTGGGGGTGGGAGGTGATCTCTGGTAAAACCACCTATGGCGTCTCCATTATAAAAGAAGTGAAAAGACATGCGTGTGGAATTATTGGTAGACTGCTGCTTGTTAGGGAAGCAGTTTTTAAAATGTAGATTATATAATATTTGGGGATTTTGTTGCTCCACAGTAGAAGCTTTTTAAATGTTAATTTGGGGTTTGTTTTGTTGTTCTGTGACTTAGCATAAAAGGTTTTGGTTTTGAAAGGTTTCAGTTCACTCATTCCAGTTGTCTTACAGGACTTGGAATATAACACTATACATTTATTTATACTCATGAAAGAGGATAAGGCCAGTAACTCACAACTCATGAAACCAGGGGTAAATAATCCATAGCTTGTTCTACCACTATTGCCACAATATTTATATCCAGAACACAAGTAACAAACAACCCCAAACAAGGAGAAACCAGTTTGTTTTTATTTACAAAATGTTTAATCAAAAGTACAGTAAAGTTCAAATGGAGCTGCAAATCCTGGTGGTTCACAATGGTTTGATTTATTTTTTTAAACAGACCACAGATAATTAGCCATAAAACATAACTTTCTCAACACAAGTTACAGTGAATTACAGAAATAGGCAGCAAGTCATTCACAACTGGTTGCAACTGGTTAGAGCCTTAAAGTTAAGCACACAGGCAGCTACAAAAGCACTTTCTCAGGGCACAGTTGTATTTTCATTCCCAAAGGGGAGCATCCTTTACTTTTTATATAGTATCAGTGTGTCAGTGGCCTGAGTGAAAAGTAAATGGGGTTATTTTCTATGATTGTCATAGATTTATTAAATACCTAGCAGCAACAGTGCTCTTTTCATTTCAGAATGTTTCACCATCACTAACTGGATTTTCCTCGTGACGTTGCCGTCTGGTAAGCAACTTTCATCATCTCTAAATGGCGGTCCAAAATGCTGAGGTACAAAGAAGCCAAGTATATTTCGCCTAACCTCAGAAAGACTTAAACCTAAAGCTGTGGTGAGTCCACCACCTCAAGTACTAAATTTGAACAGAACGTATTTTGACATTGGTGAAGGGTACCTATTTCATATCCTATTTGTTCACTTGAAATACCATCATTTAGAATGATATGAAACATGATCTTGAGAACCTGTTGTCACAGAGTTCAACAAATGGTTTACAGTGATTTTGCTACACTGGGGTGGAAGTATTCAGAGGACACCTGAGTGGACAGAGAAGGTGATTTGGTGAAGTTGGGCACTGATGTTTCCATGTGGAACACTGAATGTTTTGGCATTATGCAAACAAAACCCTCCAAACATATTCTGTGATGCTTTGAACTACATGTTATTATTCAATGATATGCTACACATTTGACGTGCATTTACTTCATGTGGATCAACCTTAAAATCAGACATGACTGCTCTTGTGTGTATGCACAAACGAAGGGGACGTGGACAACCCTCACCACTACCACCAACATTACCAATTAAGTAAGAGGACCAACACCAGGGCTTCAAGCTAGCCTAGGTTTGAAACTTTGAGGTCTATGTGTCCTTTAGTGAGAATTGGTAAAGTTTCAAAATTCAAAGTTTCTAGAATTCTTGAGAGTTCAGTGGCTGGGAGGAGAGTGCAGGTCAGGACTGAGGGTATATTGGTAGAACATCATCAAGTCAGACAGAGGTTGAAAGAGTTGAGTTTGCTAGAGATTGGCCTACATAGAAATGCACTGGCAGATGTACCAGAGAGGGGAGGAGTAAAGGGGTGACTTACCTGGCATCTGAATATATTCTCCCTTGCTCTAGCCAGGCCTATTTAGTCATGAGCATCATATTCATCCAAACGTTTAGCATCTACACTCTTGACTTCACTTTATATGAATTTGCATAAAATGAGGAAAGTAATCTCTTGGGGTAATACAGATAGCTTTCTAGCAGAGACTTTCCATATCCATTACACATAATCCACAGTTGTCTACTGTATTTTTGTTTCTAATTCTGTTGTACATCTATCTGTCTTTCTGAATGTACCCATCTTGCCAGTGAAGGGCACAAGCCTTTAGATTGTAACTCCCTACTCCCACTCCCAAGCTTTACTCGTTATACTGCCCCAGAAGAAAGAGTGAGAATGTTAAGAACTCAAGGGACAGCCTCATTTGGTAACTTTTATTTGTCATTGCCTGCATTCATTGCGAAATGATCTCATCACAAAATGGCCTGAATTTCACACTCTTTCTGGCTTGCAAAGAAGCCAGTTCCTCCCCTATTTCTATCCAACACACAGAAAGCTCTTTATGTTTCTACGATCAGATAAAATCTGTATTGACATTTCTTTTCCTGTGGGTGTATTTCACTTCTAGGTATGAAGATTTAAACTATCAGGGCAATGCTGTATGTTTGTAGTTTCTCTGTTTTAGTAAATAAAAAGCTCCTTGGGAAAGGAGAGCACATCTTATCCACTAATGAATAAATATTTATTTTCATTTAAAAATGATACATGCTTATTAAAAATAATTTGGAAAAACACACTGGAGTAAAATGAAGAAAAATTAAAGTAATTATTTCTGTAATTTAAATCCAACCATTAATAACCATTTGATATATTTCTTTACGCTTATTTTCCCCTGAGGATATATTTTTTAAAACATGCTGTAATCATACTTTCCATATAATTTTATGTCCTGCTTTCAAAATTTAACCTCAGAATTCTACATGTAATTACATAGTCCTTATAAACATCATTTTAAATAAATATATACTATTTCTGAAGAGGAATAGCTTACTTAACCTAAATGTCCAACAAGAGTATTTTTTTTAACTTTTTGTTTCCATAATCTTACATATAAAAAGTAAATGAATCAGTCAATAAATAATGAGTAAATGAATGAAAGTTCAAATCAGTATAAATTTTTAAAATTTTTATTATGAAAAATTTTAAATACATGAATGTAGACAGATCACTACAATGAACCCCCATGTACCCATAACCCAGCTTGCACAGGGATTAACTCATGGTCTATTGTTTTCCCGTGCTACCACCATGTTATTTTGAAGCAAACCCCAGTCATTATAGCATTTTAGTCCATCAATATTTCAGGCCCATCAGAACTTTTTACATTTTAATGTTAAAAACATTCAGATGAATAGTTCTAATCATTGTGTAGAGGAGTAGTTTTCTTCTGAGTGTGCTGTCATCACATTTTCTAAAATGTAACAATTGATCATAAAATCTCATCAGTGTGTTTCATAACATTCTTAGGCACATCTGTAAGCCAAAGGATAATTTGGTTGACTAGAGAGACATTTTACAGATTTGGCTAGGTTTCTTGGATGAATTTTTTTTTTTTTGGTTTTTTTTTTTACTTGACTCAAACTTAGGATGATAATTTGCATGCCAGATCGATGCAGCATTAATTATACTCATTATTGGATATATGTTGTGTTATATACAATTCCATATTTGAGGTGAAAGGAAAACATATACCTTTAACTACTCAGAAGTCCAGCATGGCTGCAGCCAACCCATCCTAGATAAATATGGTGAAAATACTTAAACCAAATGTAACACTGGATTTAAATGTTTATAGTTTTTTAAGATTTATTGGCAGAAACGGAAGGTTTCCTCCTAAGGAGGTACTTAGGAAGTCTGTAAAGGGAGGAATTATCCATTAATAGTCTGAATAATTTTTCAGAAAAGCACTATGTTTGGGGAAGTGGGCGTGGAGGGAGATGGTGCCTTGCAGAACAAAGGGCACTCACTGCCTGTGTGCCCGTGTGTGTTACTCCAGTTTATCCTGAGAATATTTAAAGAACCTTCTGTGGGTCAGTTTCCCATGGCTAGACCACCTCCTTTATACCCAGAGCCACAAGGAGGAATGCTTCATGCAAGTAGGTTGTCTGCAGAAGACCAGTAGTGAAGGTTTTATCCTTCCTGGCTGTCTTTGACCTGCAGGTCAGTGACTGTTCCAACAGGTGTGTTCCACTCATCAGAGATTCAGGATGTGAGTAACTGAGTAACGTCCTGCATCAGTATAAACTGGATTTATGTGTTACTCACGTCTATTTAATCTTAAGAGCACATTTTCCATTGGCCTCGAAAGTGAGTATCTAAGAATACTGATGTGCCTAACCCTTGGGGAAGGAAAACAAAAAAAAGAGCTTCCCCACTGCACTAAATCTCTAGAAAAATATGAGGGTTTACAGTATGGACACATACAAAATATTTTCAAACAAAGTTGGTGGAGGAAAGCACATGGAAAAGAAAGAAAGAAAAGAAATAACATAAGCAATAAACTATCCCAAGCAAACAGAAAGCATCAGTAAAAATTGCCAGAAACTGGATGGTGTAAACAGTACAAACTATTTTTTTCTTTCCATCTCATTTCTTTTTCCCCTCAGTCTTCTGATCATTTCTGTTTCTCTTTATCCTGGCCTGGCATTACCATCGTTAAAATGTCCTCAAAAGGTCAGGGATGTATCTGACAGCTTGGCGTTGAAGCAGGCATTCCAAGAAAAGATAGGTAGGAGCTAGCTACTATACTATTTTAAAGCTGCAAGGATATTTTACCATAACCCATAATACCCATATTTAAAACAGTTAACCTTTTCATCATTATTTTAAGATTGATGCTGACAACACGACAACTGAAATAAAGGTGTAAGTCTTCACTTTTTCCTGCATCCTCTTCTTACATGTGGTGTTGGATTATGTAGCTCATGTCATATAAACCTAGAATATAAAGTAACTTTTATAGAGAAGAGTAAGTTTACCAATAGGTCTTTCTAACTAAAGTATTATTCATTATGCCCAAGTGAAACTTAAATGTCTCATCACGACAACTCTCTAGTTTAGTTCATAATCAGGGTTGGATGATTCTGCTTAGATAGGGCAGGAAATCCTTTGAAAATCCCCCATCAAGCCAGGACTTTCATTTTAGACTTAAATACAGATAGTTACAAAAGAAAAAAAGAACGTTTTGTTCATGTCATCAGACCTATGTTTCAAGAAGTTGGCATATTTTCTGGATAAACTTTATTAGATACGTAACACACCATCATGCACAATTAACATAAGGATGGGAATTACGGCATTCTTTTACTGAGATAACTGACGATTCTGCTTTACCTGGAGTGGTGAGAGAAGGATGAAAACTCCACTCAAGGCAGAGATATTCAAGGAGATGATTTTGTAGCCAACTCAGTCCTTTCACATTGGAAATGCTGAGAAGTCTCCGTTTTTTCACCCTTCACTAGCGATTACTCAAAGCCTGTGATATAAAGAACTTCCTTTGGAGATGGTCTGTATTTGGGGGGACTGATGCATTAGCAAACCGTGCTGGGCTCCATAGAAAATTGGTTTTATTTGTTCTATCCTACTCTATAAAATATTCTTAAGGTGCCGTTGATGTATACTTTTTTATCAAAAGCAATTTGCTTTCTAAGTTTCTGATGGCCATTCTGCGAATCAACCTAATGTATTTGTGGTGTGGGGATCTGTAACCTCTGAATGCTAAGTTTAAAGACCTTTATAATTACTTATTTAAAGACATTTTAGCCCTTAACTCTTTCTCTCTCTTTGTCCACAAACAAGTTGATTGGCTAATCATATCTGTATTTTTATTTTTGTTGCTGCACGCATTGCACATAAAACAGGAGAGAGGAAAGGCTATTTGTAAAAGGTAATTACAATGACAAAATTGTACTTTCTTTAACTGTTCTCATTTTCTAATGTTTGATTACATCAAGACCTGCACTCTAAGAATTGTGTTTCAGTTTTGCTAGGAAAATGACAAAGGAGAAAGGTAAATCCAGTTCTATAAAGTGATGTCAAGCACAACTTTGGCACAGCTACAAATATCAGTAGTTCATTCAAACTCTATTCCTCCACTCTGGTAGGACTTTGATTTCCAGCCATCCTTTGATAAGGATCCAGAGCAAGGAAGAAACAGACTACTTTTGAGACTTGGAGGTCTAATCTTCTATGAGGACATGATAGGTCTAGTAGATTCTTAGGAGCCTGAGTTATTTCTGGGATGGCTTATCCAGCCCTTTGTAGAATCAGAACTCACACAATTTTCTGCAAATTAAATTAAAAACCCATATGTTAAGTGAATCTTTAAGATTCTTTCCAGATCACCCTTTCAACAAACTTTTGTTAATGCTCGCTATGTGACAGGTACATGTGAACCCATTTCTTTTTTTTTTTTCTCTTTACCTTCTTACTCCTTATACTCTATTTATTTATTTTTCACGTAAGCAAGGAGAAAGCTCCTTATAGTTTGTAAGGGCCCTGTGCATATTTGTATCTAGCCAAAGATTCAGTCCTTTCCGGGAACTCGGGTTGTCAACCGGTGATCTCGCCTTTGTCTTGCCTCGTAGTTCTGCCTGTGGCGCCTGTCACTAGCAGTCAAATAAGGACAATTTTACCATTCTCTCCTGCTGCTCTAATTTTTTTTTAGTGCCGGTACGTGAATTTGTTATTCTTTATAATTCCCTTTGAAGTTGGAAATCCAAGGGGAATCTAAAACTGACCAGATGTTTCTGCTGCTGGAGAGGGAAGAGAGTAAGGATTAAGTTTAACGAAAACTTGGTCTCTAGGAAAAAAAACATCATTTCAGCTGGAAATCATCATTAAGTGTACTCATTTGCTACATATCTATTAATTTACATTTACTAGTTCTTTATAGACAATATCACCTATCAATTTTCTCTGGGGGAGGGAAACATCATAAATTTTGTGAACAAATACGTTCATGTTGTGGTTCGCTCAGGCCTATTTCTCTTTTAGAGTTTTAGTTCTATTGCCCTACATATTCCCCTCACCTGCTTTATGCTTTACAGTGAGTGTTTTCTGTCATTGTTGTCATTGTCGTCCTTGTTGTTGTTGAAGGATCATTATCATGTCCCATCAGACTGGGAGGCCAATTCTGCAAACTTTTCTAAGAGGGTGAGGTCAATGCATCCTGTCGTTAGGGAGGGAAGGAAAGGAGATCTGCCAAAGTGCTTAGCCTTTATGGAGAACTTCATCCTCTTTAGAGATCTGTAGATCAAAACAAGAACAAGAGTGATGAAGACCTTCAGAGTAAAAAAATAAAGTCTTGTGGTCTTTTAAGGATTCAGATAATATTGCAAACAGTGTGAATAAACAGGTTAGGAGATGGAAAATTGTAGTTAGGTATACGAAAACACAAAAGAGAAAAAGAAAAGCTGTCATTTGTGAGAGGACATTCATGGGGCCTCTCAGACTAGACGTCCAAAGCTTCAGGCCCTGGTGTAAGAGGAAATATGATTAAAAAATAAAATTGGAGAAGCGTCTTAGAAACCAATCAGGATGTTTTGGTGGTGTGCTTAGTACTTCACAAAAGTGTTGGATTGCAGAGATGGACTTTTTATTTGCTCGCTTCTTGCACAGCGTCTGTCATACCATCCCCTTGCATTGCTCTCTGGATTTCCCAGTTTTCTGGGAGGACAGAGAAATCTGTGAATAATACTGTGCACCCCTTACCTTGCTCAGTGGATTAAACATTTGGAAGCATTCCCCACACCTCATAAGGGATGAATACTCACAACTCAGTTTCTATTGCCCTCACCTATCTTGTTTTCAAATAGACACTCTGCATCCTCAGTAATTATATTAAGCTTCTTAAGCAGCACATATCAATTTCATATACCATTTTAAGCATTTTTTCAGCGTTTTGAAAGAGAGAGTAGGGGAAGAGACAGAGAGAAATCACTTAGCAGCTGATTCACTTATTTTAAGCAGCTTTCCCCATTTGAAAATATAAAAAATTCAGGTCCTGGAACATTGGGTGATTTGAATGTTCTATAAGGATTTGAAAAAAGATTTTTTTGAATCATATGTTCTACATTCAGGGACCCAGATTTTCAGTTTAGTCCTTTAAAAAAAAAAACAGGTTAAAATAAGGGGGTTTCAATCTAAAGTTTCTCTTCTTTTTCATTTATCATTATTATTATTACTATTAGTCAAAGCAGATGGTATGAAAAGCATTTTTGTTGGTCTCACTGATGACAGAGCTTAACCTAATAGTCCAAGACTTGGAACTTGGTGTTTCAATAAAGAAAACACTGTTTGAGGTATTTTCCATTCAAATCAGCATCAAAAGTTTTTAATTAACACCATCAGAAATTAATGGGCTAAATGCAGTTCAAGGTTCCTACATACCCCACTACTGGGAACGAGACAGCCAGAGGGACCCACTGAGCACGTTTGTATTTTGTACTGTGTTTTTATTTACTCACTGAGCAGAGTCCCAGCTGCATGTTACCAGCAGAGTGAAACCTATGAGGGCCCCTCCACCCCAGCACTTTCACTTTGCTCACTGATCATTGTCCACAGTTCCTCCTAATTGTAATTGGTTAGAAAGTTTGAAATTAGCAAGTCCTTGTCAGTGCAGAAGAGTTTTGAAATCGAGGCTTGATACAGCCATCAGGCCTGCAGAAGCCTAATGGCTTGCTGGGTGGGTCAAGAGCCTCAGAGCCCTGAGCACTCTCATCCTCAGGCTTGGCCCCAATCACCATCCACCACCCTCCAGAGCTCCCTGTCTTAGACGTCGATGGCTTTGTTTGGGGCCTTTTCTTTTCCATCACTAAAGCCTCTGTCAGGATGCACAGACTGGACTGACTACTGGGCATGGGGAAAATAAGAGCAAATGGAATAAAGAGTGAAGAAGAGGATCAAGGAAAAGGGAGGAAAGAAAAGGGGAAGAAAAAGCATAAAATGGAAAGGAAGTGGATATGAGATGGAAAGAGCTTTGTAAATATTGACATTTGGCTTCTGTGCAACTGGATTTGATGTCTCAGAATGGAACTCACTGACAGAGCCTAAATGGTCCCTGGGGCTCTTTTTTTTCTCCCAGAACTTTTTAAAAGACTTGCCCACTTGTGGTCAAAGGGACGCTACATATGTTCATATAAGCGTCCATAATGTACCCGTCCACCACATTTTCTAGGGATTAGGAATACAGTCATATCCTTTATACATTATAATAGAAGAGTGAAGGGCCTATAAATTCTTCTCCTGTAACCATAAAATATCTATTGTTTAACCTTATGATCTGGGCCCCCAAACCAAAATTCTCCAGAAAGCTCCTATGCTGCTTGCTAAAGTGCAAAATAAACTCACCTTCAGCCTTACAGCAACACAGGAACTGCTTGGGCAAAGTTAACGAAAGTAGATATTGTCAGCAATGATGAGATGTTTATAGAAGCTTAAAGGTCTTAATAACTTTCTATAAATCTTCTCACTTATGTTGAAAGCCTTCAAGCTTAATACATTTAGATGCAACCCGTCACCTTTTCTTATTTCTCCTCTACTTTAATACAAAACAACAACAACAAAAAAATGCAAACCAACTACAACAGCACAGATAACATTGCCATGAATTCAGAATGTCAGGAAATTTTCAGTAGGCCTAGTCATGACAAAATGATGCAAAAATGCATCACCATTTTTAGAAAAGCTCCCTAAAGCAATTCAAAGCTTTCTCTCCTGAAACACAGGGAGATCAACATATATCAGCTCCTGGAGGGTAATTGGTGAATGAGTGTCAGGATTTTCATAAGAACTGCTAAGAGTCTGATCTTGACATCATAGCCAGAGAATCAGGTAAGCCGATTAGCAAATCATCATTTTTCTGTTTCTAAGCTGGGCAGTGTCAGGATTTACTATCCCAAAGTTTGACTTCTTGCGGGAGTCAGAGACACTTTACGTGGAATATAATTTAGTAAAAAGATGTCAGTCTAACCTTTCCCGAGACCATCCTTTAGATCAGGTTGTGCTAGATCAGATTGCTCAGTGTCTATGCTCCACCCCCAGACGTCTTTATAGTCTGCTTTAGCCGGTATGTGGGACATATCCCTCAGCTCACCTGTAATTCCAGCCACACCGAAGCAGTTCAGTGTTATCCCAGACTCGGCCTCTGTGTTGGTCTTCCATTTTCTGGCCCAGGGCCTTTTCCAATGCTGGGAGAGCTCAATAAATCTACACTGGATTGGGGAACTAGAATGGCAGCTTAATTTCCTGCGGGGGCAACTCTCAACCAAAGGAGGAACAGAGGTGGAAAAGAAATGTTCCAGCCTCCATTTCCTTCAGATGACACCCCTGGAGGCATTATATATGTATCTCAGAGATCCTGTGGAATTGAACTGCTGTTGGCCTCTTTGACATATCCTTATCATCGCCAGTCCTCCTCCCTGACTCACTCTCATCACTCCTTCACTACTGCCTTCTGAGGTCACCTTCCCAATTACTATCTGCACCAAGTCCTTGTCTCAGACTCTTCTTTGGATGGAACCCAAATGAGTCAGGTAGTCAGAAGACTTTTAGTTTGTTTTAATCAGTCAGTTCACAGCATCTGCTTCTCTGCTGTCTACTACCCACAATGAGCTATTGCCCATTCATAGCCCCGTTCCCAAAGCTAGATAGAAGCCCAGTTGCTCACATCAATAGACTGTAACATTTGGAGGGAGAAACATTGTTGTTCTTTTTTTTGTTGTTGTGGTACGCGGGCCTCTCACTGCTGTGGCCTCTCCCGTTGCGGAGCACAGGCTCCGGACGCGCGGGCTCAGCGGCCATGGCTCACGGGCCCAGCCGCTCCGCGGCATGTGGGATCCTCCCGGACCGGGGCACGAACCCGTGTCCCCTGCATCGGCAGGCGGACTCTCAACCACTGTGCCACCAGGGAAGCCCGAAACATTGTTTATTCATCTGTGGTCTCCTGTATCTAGCACTGCCCTGACACATAGTAGGTATTCAATTAATGTTTGTTGGATGAGATACGTAATCTGCACAGGGATTTTTATTTCCGGTAATAAGAAATACTGGTGTGTTTCAATCATGTGAGATGCATTACAGCAAATTTGTTGCTATTAATAAATTTCTGAAGTATGTGATTTATTCTTTTAAAAATCAAAACAAACACAAGACTGTCCCTATAATAAAGTTATACACCTGTGTTTTCTAATATGCTTTATTAAGTGGGAGAAAAATGGGTTATGTTTTAGTTTGTACTCTAGAAATTGCAAATAACCCTAGGTAAACCCATGAGAATGTGTTAGAATCTAAATATCATCTCTCCTGTACATCAAGGTGGGGAAAATAAAGTTGAGTACTTCAGAGTCATACTGTAGGAATAGTGGCAGATACTGAAGTGTCTGATCAAATTCAACAGGCTTTTTAATGACTCTTGTTTTGGGGTATTTATTGCTGTGATTATGTGAGTCTAGTCTGAAATGAGACATGGTGATGTCCTGTTGATAGCTGTTTTCTAGATAGAAATCTAAGATCCTCTATATCTATAATTGGCACCAGGGAAGGGTCTACATTCTGTAAGAGAGATTAGTGAAGTGCCAGAACACAAATAACAATGAAATAGAAAGTTCAAAACTTTCTTCCTGCATCTCAGTGTCCAAGACGTGAAATTTTAAAGTTATGTCCAGGGTGCGGTGACCAAGATGATCACCCTAACGCCACAAGCCTCCTTCTTTTTAACGAATGTCCCACTCTGGACTGAAGAAGAAGGACACTTCAGGAAAAGGGATCTTAATTTCCCACGTAGTTTATTTTGGCCCCATGTGAGTACAAAAGGACCTGATGTTGCATGTTAGCTGTACTCCTCTGAGAAAAAATAAGATTTTCTTCCCCACTTTAGGAAATTTCTTCAACTTTTATTCTAGGAAGATTAAACTATTGATGATTACTGAATCTGTCCAAAAAAAAACCAAAAAACAAAAAGTATCTGTTTCAGGAAGAAATGGTGATTTCCATTTACTTTCTCAACATTCTTGCTGACACCCGGAGAACTGTAAAATTATAAATATTTAGAAACATTCCCTTCAAGAAAAGTCAACTATCTGATCTGCTCTTTTCCAAAGTGGACTTATTTGGAATTTGTACTATGCCCTGCAGCAGTTTTCTAAATATCCTCATCTTTTCTCCAGAGATTATTGATCAACCTCCTAGGAAACCCCTTTCTACACTAATGTTGTTTTCCAGAAAAATATCAGCTCAGTTGTGAAAGATCCAAAAGGAGGCTCTGAGACAGTGATCATAATGGCTGATGCTGTTTGTGTTCTGAAGAGTTTGTGGTTTGGTATAGTGTGTAGTTTGCCAAACTTTGTAGAATGGTTATTGATCCCCTCAGGGAGGCCTAGTGGCAACTGGAGCTCCAGGGGTTAGTCATATCTAGCCCAGCAGAGCCTCCTCTAAGGCTCCAAATCCCTCCCAGTTTATCCCAGCAAGCAAGCAAGACAAATATTACCCCTTTCTATGTGTGCCATGACATGAAAAAGTTTGGGAAGTGCTAGTGTTATGGACTGAATGTTTGTGTCCCCCCAAAATTCATATGTAGAAGCCCTAATTTCCAACATGGTGGCAATAGCCCCATGCTTGGAACTTTATTTAAGCTATCACATTAAATACCCTTACAGACTAATAAGGCAGTATATAGCCTGATAGTTAAATTCTGTGGGCGACAGACAAGAAAGTCTATACAACACTTACCAGCTTTGTGACTTTATGGGAAAGTTTATTATCTTCTCTTTGGCTCAGTTTCCATACTGCACAGTTATAACAGTAATAATAATAATATTACTTACCTCCAAAAATATTGCTGTAAGGATTAAATGAGTGAGTATATCCAGAATGTTCAGAACAGTAGTAAGTACTCAATAAATATTACCTATTAATTTCTATCTTTTGATGCCTACTTTAAAATCCCACTCTTCCGTGAACCCGTCTATTAAAATATATATCCACATTGATTTCAACTTCTTTGATTTAGAAGTAGATCCTAAGAAGAAATAATGTAATATAAATGGAAAAGTCTAAGGCCTCTATGCTTTTTTTTTTTTTTTTTTTTGCGGTACACGGGCCTCTCACTGTTGTGGCCTCTCCCGTTGGGAGCACAGGCTCCGGACGCACAGGCTCAGCGGCCATGGCTCACAGGCCCAGCCGCTCCGCGGCATGTGGGATCTCCCCGGACCAGGACACGAACCCGTGTCGCCTGCATCAGCAGGCGGACTCTCAACCACTGCGCCACCAGGGAAGCCCCCCTATGCTTTTTAATTTTGGCCCTCCAGCCTCCTAATATTGTGGCCTCTGGGAATTTGATTAAGATTCTCATACTCAGTTATGTTTTTATTTAAAATGTGTAAACATTAGCCATCTTAGTGTTTTTATCAGAATTTAAATGAGATAATATGTTTGGAGTCTACAGTCTTGCCTGGACAATAAACAGTTTTGTAAATGTTAGTCTTTTCTCCCTTATGGTGCTATAAAATTGTTTTGTTTGTTTTAGCATCTATATGTATCTATTAGTATCTCTGGGTAGGTAATTCATATATTTCTGCCAGTGCCACAGGCACTCACACATTAGTCTGAGACAGTCAATAAATATCTATAGGCTGTACAGAGGCAGTGATATTAAATGGTGAGCTGGTGCAATTCTCAGTTTATCACAAGTTTTCCTGCCTCTGACATGGTATGTACTCTTCAAATGTCCCATTGTTTGATTCAATAGTGGTAAATACAAAGGATTTTTTTCTTGGTCTGTTGATTTGTAAAAGATTTTTATTCAAATGAAGAGAAAATTTTTTATAAAGCAGTCTTTAGTTTCTACTAAATATGAACATATAGAATTGTTGAAATGAAAAAGAATAGAAACACAGTTTTCAGAGTGATGCTGATATTAGTTGATGATGCCAAGGCACCAATGAAGAGTGTATTTTTAAAATTGAATATGTTCTTATTTCTTGTTTGTTGATTTTAAAGGTTATCTAAACATGTGAAGAAAAAAATCAAATTTTTCCAATTTGAAAAGAACAAAAACAGCTAAAACCTTCTTTTAAAATTTCGAAGCTATTATGAGACTATTACAGAAAAAAGATTGTACATGAAAGAATTTTTTTTTTTAAATCAGGCTGCTTTGCCTTTCTTTAGTCACTTCAAAAGTCTTTGTCAGATATGAAAAAGAAATATTCTCAAAATGAAGAGTAAATATAATTAAAATGTTTCCTTGCCTTGACATATAAGCTTCTTATCGGCAAAAATCTTTATAAATTTAATACCATGAAACTTGGGTTTAAAAGAAGGAATAAGAAAGAGTGGGCAGGGAGGGAAAGGGAGAGAGGAAGAAGTTTGATTTTTTATGAGTTGACATAGAAATGATGGTAAGTGAAATTATATTAAATCCTTAATTGCTTTTGATGAGAAAATTTTAGATCCGTAGTATTTTCTTTTTATTGCCGGTATTTGGCATGTACCTAGCACACAGTAATCTCTTTTTAACAGTTAACTAATGAATGAATGATATTGGCTAGGCCACATTAGTTTGCTTTAAGCATAGTTTTCTGGCAACAGAAATAATTAAGAATATAGTCGATTCATCATCAGGATCAAATGTTTATTGAATACCTACCTTACATTCATTCTTTAGCAGGTAGTATAGGGCTATGGTTAGAGTTTCACATTCTTGAACACTTAGCTGTGTGACCTCTGTGAGCCTCAGTTTCCTCCTGTGTAAAGTGGAGATTTTGAAAGTGCCTAGTTCAGAGGATTGGGGAGAATTGCATGAGATAATGCCATAATGCACTTGGCAGAGTTCCTGACAGATAGTAAGTGCTCACTAAATTTTAGATACTGGTATAAATATTATATTACTTATAATATTATAAATAAATACATTACCCCATAGAATTGTTATGAAGAGTTAATGAGTTAACATGTTATTACAGTGGTACCTAGGACATCTAAGATTTCAACAACATATATTAAACAATTAGAAAGCCCAACACAAAACAATGAGGATTCATATTGACAGTTTCTCTGAAAAGAAATACAGTCTAATTGGGGAAAGGGTTCATATATATTAAGAGATAAAAATCAGTAATAATGAAGTTAACATTTATTAAGCATTGGCCCTCTGTTGAGCTCTAATGTGCTTTATCGCATTTAACCTTCACAACAACTACATGACATTGGTATTAATGTTACTGTTTTACACAGGAGGAAACTGAGGCACAGATGTTGGTAGAGTTAAGCACTGCTGGTATCTTGGGTAAATCTCTTGTATATGACTCCAGATCCTGAGCTTTTAACCACAGGTGCCAACAAGTGTGTAAGTGTTCAGGAGGGAAGTAAACACTGATCACTGGCCACTTCGGGAAGAGCTTCAGGGGAAGTAAGGAGCACTGGGCCCTATGGTGTCAAACATTCATTATGTGTCAGAGTCTGGCCCCCTCCATTTGAATCCTGGCTCCTCTACTTACTGGCTATGTGATCTTGCATAAAATTTTAATCTCTCTGTGCCTGTATTTTCTCATCCATAAAATGGGAGTAATAATAGTATTACCTGGCAGAGTTGTTGTGAAGATTTAATGAGTCAATTCCTGTGATTACAGTGGTGCCTAGGACATCTAAGAGTTTGATAAATGTTGATGTTAATATCGTTACTGTTACTGTTGCTGCTGCTGTTGTTATTAGTGACTGCAGTACTTTGAAATTTTTTCCTTCTTAATGAGCTAGCATTTAAAATTTAAAGAGAAGCTAATATTTCAAAGGTGTAGATCACAAGGAGACTTAAAGCATGGTTTTTCTACTTTTGCCCAAGAACTATTCTTCAGCCTAACATGATAGGGAAAGAAAACACATTATGTCAGAGGATTCCATTGTATATTTAGGTGAAAGAAATTCAGTAAGAGAGTATGTTTGCTAGCCTTATGTGTTTTTTTTCTTTGCTTTGTGCCTATCGATTGATATTTCTCAGTTAACCTTCTTAAGAAAACAGTAATATCAAGTAAAAAAATTATTGTCATTTTTACTTCTTCTGGACAAAGATTATTTTTAAAAATATGAACACAGAGGCTTTAAAACAGAATCTTGAGAATGTTAGGCCACAGTTCACACTGTCATGTTCAGTCCATTTCATCAAAGGAATAGTGATGTGCTTAGTGGCTAAGTGTGTAGAAATCCAAAAAAAAGGAAAAAAAGTACAGTAACCTTACTCGTGAGAAGAATATGGTAATATTCATTGACAGGGGAGTTACAAGGAGCAATTATCCCAAGCTGTGTCTTTCAGACAGTGCTGTCAGCTTTTCCACGTTGATGAGTGCAGCTGAGCTTGTGATGCACGGGCAAGAAACTCCAATGTGACTAGAAGACCAGGACATTGGCCACCATATTAGCTATACCAAAGGAAAAAGTATATGGAAAGAAAAGATGGACTTTAAAAACATTTGTAATAGAAATGATTATTGGCAGCACTTGACTGGATTTGCTTTCTGCTGGTGACCCCAGCAGAAGCATTTTATCAGATACCCATTTTCTTCTGCCCTTTTTAGAGGCCCTTTAAAGCAAGAAGGCTATACTAGAACACCAATATTTTTGATGTGTGTGTGCATGTGTGTTTATGCATGGATGTGTTTAAACACACATCACATTTGGAATGTTTTGTAATGTTGGGGATTAGGTATCACATGGCTTTTTATAAATCAGAAGGCATATCTAATATTTATTATTTCAGGCAAAGAAAATCCATTGCAAGGTCTGGTTTTTTTTTTATTTTTGTCTGTGTTTCCTTCTTCCTCCTTTAGACAGAGTAAAGCTTAATTTTAGTATTTATAAGATAATTTGAAGTTATACTGATTAACTTTATTTTCTGGTATTCATTCACCTTAGTCTACACCTGTTTTTACACACTCAGTATTGGATTTTTTTTAAGTGTAAATCTTTGAGGCTAGGAATTACTAATTAAAAATAGAACAAGGTACCACATGCTCAATTCCTCTCCTTGCTTTGTTTCTTTCCATTTCCCTTTCAGTACTCAACTACAAACTTTGTCGCCTGGAAGTACCTCTTTACATACACATCGAAACTACTGTGTGTGTGAGCTATAAAACAACTTAAAACTTGTTCAAGGCCCCAAAGCCTGTTCTTCACAAAAGAACCTTTCTTGCCCGATTTAGAAAGTGTTTTGAACGATGCATAACTAAGTAGAGTAACTAAACAATTGCTTTGGAGCATCTGAAGCTTGCCCATTAAGATTTCTATAGCCTTTTCTTTTGCTTCTTGTGGTTTAAGAAGTGATTCACGTTCAGTATATGAAAGTTCTGGGTTCAGCCCCTTGAGCTTTTTAGTGGAAGGGTCTGCACAAAGCGAATCAAATAAATAAAACAAATAATGTAAGAACTGAGGGCAGTTGAACTCATGCAAGTTTATGCACCAAAATATTTTATTCCTGGGAAGAAAAGCTATCTCCTATATATTTTAGTTTCCTAAAATCCCTAGTTTTCTTAGGAAGATACACAGGAATCAAGTTGTTTGTAAACAACTGATTCAAATATTACCTGGAACTTCGTAGAATAACATCAATACCTTTCATATAGGAAAACCATTATCTACCAATAGGGGTGAATTGTGAACATATTCCAACTGAGCAAAAGCATAATCAAGTGCATTAATAATGCTAAATTTTAGATGTTGCCCTGATGAGATATTTTCTATACAAATAAAGGACCAAAGTGTATAAAATCTCAGGATGTGTGCCTGAGTTAGAATTACAATGCAGCTGTCATTTTTGCATTTCCTGGCTTTCATGAACCATTACTAGTGATCCTCTGTCATTTAAATCAGTGGAGAACATGGATTTATCTTAATTTTCACCCTTTGTTTCCCCTTTCTGTGATAACAGTTATGAGATATGATGATGTAAAATGTTCCTACTTATAATGGTTTCAGCCTTGTCCCTTGGCAGCCTAAATCTTCTAGCTAATTCACTGATCAGTTAAATAGTTGAGGTTATTATTATTATAATTATTATTTTACATTTATATAGCACTTTCCTCCAAGGGGCTCAAGGCATTTTACACACAGTAAATTACCAAATAGGAACTAATCCTTATATCACCCTGTGGGGTAGGTACAGTCACATAAATGAAATTCTACAGAAGCCTCGCCTGTGTCACAGCTCTCAGCTCTATTCTCCCCACCAACCCACCAACCTGCCTAACTGAAGGTAAAGCAGAATGCTGTTGGCATGGCAGGAATGGCTCAAAGCAAGATCTTTGGGAAAATGGTCCTGTGTCCTTCCTTTGGTTCTTTGAGCTACCCTGGAAAATATCACTAATGAGAACATCTAAGCATACACATCTTGATTTGCAGTTAACAGATTGAAATAAATTTCACCTACATGATTTAATTTAATTCTGACTCAGACAAGTTAGGATGTGTGGTCCTAAAACTTTATTTATTTATTTTTTGAATTTTATTTATTTATTTTTTATACAGCAGGTTATTATTATTATACGTGGAACCTAGTAAAATGGTAGAGATGAACCCATTTGCAGGGCAGAAATAGAGACACAGATGTAGAGAACAAACACATGGCCACCAAGGGGGGAAAGCGGCGGGGGGTGTGGGTAGTGGTGGGATGAATTGGGAGATTGGGATGGACATGTATACACTGATGACTAATCAGAACCTGCTGTGGTCCTAAAACCTTAGTGTGTACAAAAATTATTTGGGTAGCAAGCTTCAAATGCAGATTCCAAGGCTTTCTAACTTACAGAGAATCAGAAAGAGGCCCTGAAATTTGTATTTTCACCTCAGTTGATTTTTGAGACAGGTGATGCTTACCTATACTTTGAAAAATTTGAGCTGATTAAGGAAGAATTGTTAGTCCCCGTTCTACAGATCAGAAAATGATGGCTCAGGAAGGCAAGATGTCACAGTATTTGGCAGAGCAGGGACTAGAAACCAAGATTTCAAATTCCAAAACCCATACTCTTTCCATTATGCTACAGTGCTTCCCAGAAAGGGAAAGCAAAGAAAGAAACAAATAAAACAGTATTTAAATGTAAAGGAAATGAGAGAATGGTTCAATGTGCATGTGAAACATTTTGCACTATTATGAACTGGTGTCTCCTGGCTCTTTTGGAACTCCGAGCTGATTTGTGACGCCTGGACAGAGAAGCCCATCATCTATAGCACAGGGCTAGACCAAAGCCTGTTCCTTGATCTCAGAGCTACCTTGTTCGCTCTCGTCAAGGAGTCGCTCAACTAACTCTAATCCAGCGGGTGCCTGATGGATTGTAATGTTTAATTTTTCACCTGCCCACAAAAAGAGTCCTCTACTTAATAGGTGCTGCCACCAAAATAAAAAGTGGGCTTTGCCAGGAAACCAAGAAAAGCGCTTTTAATGAGCTTCCTGTTTACGTGAGTGGGCCCTTTATGGAATGGGATGGGTTTTACATTTTTTATTTGAAGCATTCTTACTCCATTTCTAAGAGAGAGAGGAAGAACATGTAACAGAAAATGGTTATGAACAATTTAACTACTATTTTTCAATTTAGTATTCCATTTGGGATAATTTCATTCATTTTTTGAATTAATTTTTATTCAGTTTTCTTTAAAAAGCAGGACAAGGCATTATAGGAAAAACTGTAGACAGACATAGTGCATCCAAAGTTTTAATTTTCCTCTGAACTTCTTACTCAGAAGTGTCAGAATTCCATGGTGGCGTTTAGAGGTGCTCGTGGGATTTATTTGGGGTTTTCAGAAACCAGAAAAACAGACACGTGGTGTTACTCGTGGTAAAAATTCCCACGCTCTGCCTAAACTCACCATACTTTTCATAGGTGCTACTGTAAATTGTACTGAATTTCCAAGTCCTTCCTTTTCTCAAATGCATGTATCCCTTAGCTATGAATAATAATTATTACTATTTATGTCAAAAAATTTGTGTCTCTCTTTTTACTCTTAGAAATCATCTTCTGTCTCTGAATTTTTCACCTTTTATTTTAAACACTGATTATTCCCAGTCACTGAACAGACAGATTTTATTTAAAAGAGTCTAGAGCTTTGTGCCGTGGCAGTATCGTAGCCAATGAGGTTTATCCGAGGCGCGATTATTGCTAATTAAAAGAGTCTAGAAACCTTGTAACAGTGGGTAAGATGGCATCTATCCTTTGCCAGGGGTGGAAGACAGCAACGATAGGAGGGATACATTTGGAAATGTAATTTATATATGCTTGTAAAAGTACATTTTGTATCCTTCTCTGACTTGGCCTTTCAGGATAGTCAGGTTTGATTCCTTCAAGATTATTTTCTACCCAAGGTGGATGGAGATTTTGCCAGACGCTTAAACTATTTGGGGGACCCTCTTTAAGGAAAAGAATACAGAATTATGACTACAAATTAAGTACAGGGTCTTGGGAGGGGCTGTGCAAGTGAGGGGCCCTGAAGTTTAAGTTCCATTAAATTCATAGTAAGTCCTCCTCTGCATATCCCCTTTTGGGGCTTTCCAGAGGCATTCTTAATAAATATTACTGTTTCATATAATAACAAGATTATTTGAGGATAATGTCTAGTCTTTAGGTTAAAAGTAATAAAGTATTGTAAAAATAATGCAAGCCTAACTACAAACAACCTGACTAACTGGTTCCCTGTAGTATGCATCTCCGTTTATTCAGGTTGACCCTAACTTAATGCAGGTCAACAAATACCATTAGTGCAAACATCTCTGCATGTAGCCTGGTATTTCAAGCAATACTTGAGACAATAAACTACAGGACAGGAAAAAAAAATGTCAACAGCTCCTTGAAGTTCTCTGTAATGGGATTATAGCTGTATTATGAAACTAATATCAAAAACTAGAGTAGCTTGAATTTGACCCACTGTCTCTTTCCTCTGAGTTGGAAAAGAGGTAAGAGACATGGCTTCCCCACAGCATTTTGCTTCTACCACCCATTGTTACACTTAACTGTACTGTTTCTTTTTGTTATTCAGTCATTTAAAGTGGAATTCATTTTCCTTTTCCTCTAGAATAAGATTGTAAGCATCTTGAGAGCAGAAATCAGAATTTTTTTTTTTTTCTGAATCTTTCACAGTGCCAGAGCTTTCTTGTTTCCTTCCATTTTTTCCCCCCATGTTTAAATCTCTCCCTTTGCCTTGTTCTAGAAACAGTTTTTAGTGGTGGTCTCTTGGTAGGAGGTACTTAACAGTTTTGAAATGAACTGCTGTGAAAACCTAAACCCATCACTACCCTCCCCTCCACTAACCTTCTGACGCTAGAATTTCCCCTTAAGGGAGAAAGAGCAAATGTTTTGGAGCTAAATCTAGAAGTTAAAATGAGAAAAAGGAGAAGAAAAGATATTGGCAGCTCAGAAATGAATGACCTTCCATTGTCTTTGTGGCTAAGCCAGTTATTTCACCTTGGATTTCTTCATCAGTAAGAAGTGCCTGACTAGGAAGCAACTTCTGGGGTTCTAAGTGGGAATAAATAAAAGCCAATTTTTCTGAGGCCCTCAATACATTTTAACTCCTGGTAACACTAACCAAAATAAAATTCAAAAGCACGAGGATAACTCCAGATGTGAGTAAATTTGTGCAACATCACATACTGGTAGTGTCCAGATGCTCAGTTGAATGTCAATTTCAGTCATCCTCTTTCATCAGAAAAATATACATGTTGTCTTTGACAGTGAAACCTGTAAAAAGAATAAAATGTTGCATATTTGAATTTTAGCCATATTAAAAATAATTTTCACATATTTTATTTTCTTCTTTTTCAAATTTAATTTATGTTGGTTCTTCCTTTCGTATGGAATCAACAAACTTTAACAGTGGTGTGGTTCTGAGTTAAATGTTTGCAGAATAGTTGTGGCTTAATTTAAAAATAAATTTCACACCTATCTTAGAGCTTGTGTTGTTCTCCCTTAGCTGGAAATTTCTCTTGTACAGAAATGGTTCTTAAACTCTTAGTTTTAGCCTGATTTACCTTCAGAGAGAAAGAGTGCTAGAAGTGTAGTTTGTGATCTGCATGAATGAATGCATATGGAAAATCCGATCTGTAGGGAAAAAAATCTGACCTAGAAAAATGACTTCTAATTCTTCATACCTCATTTGGGCTATCTTTTTTAAAAAACGTGTTTACTGCTTTCTATAAACCGTTTCAAAATATCTGTGTCAGGATAACATTGCATTGTCCATAACTTCTTATTTTTAGACCCCCTGGGATTAAAGAAGAATATTAATCTGATTTACTCAGTAATGTAAAATTATATTTTTATATTTGGCATAATTAGCCACCAATTATTTGCTTACCCAGTTCTTCCCTTAGCACTGTATCCAGATTTGTCAGTTATATATTCAAAGTGGTATTCCTTCTAGGTGTATCCTTCAACCGTCAGACTACTCCATAGACTGAGTATCATAAATGTTGATGCAGCTGATGGTTCAAGGCCAGTGTCTCTGGTATAGAGAATCAAGATGGGGTTTCTCAACACAGCACTACTGACAGTTGGGACCAGAAAATTCTTTGTTGGGGGCAGATCGGTACTGTCCTGTGCACTCTAGGGTGTTTAGCAGTATTCCTGGCCTCTACCCACTAGATGCCAATAGCTCCCCACAGTTGTGATAATCAAAATTGTCTTCAAACATTGTCAATTGTCCCCTAGGGATGGGGGTGCAGGACAAAATTGTCCCCCTGTTAAGAAACACTAGATTAGTGGTATACATTACATACAACCAGAACCATTGTTTTTTGTTGTTGTTACTCATTTGCTGTTGTTGTTGTTGTTTTTAATGGAGCACAGAAAAATCTGATCCAAAGGAACTCAGTAATTCTCACCTGTGAATTTCTTCCATAAAACTGGGTTCTATTTTAAATGTTGAATTAATAGGCAGGACACAAAGCTTCCTTTAATGACTTATATGTCAGAGAAGGGGTTCTAAGATTCTGCATAGATGTATATTTTATACTTTTAATTTATTTATCGGTCTCCTCATTATGGTGATCTTTCTGAAAGTCAGACCAAGTTGGCACACTGCTATGACCTAACTAAATTCCCCTTTCAACATTTGCCTGCTTCAAGTAATTTAATTGTTGATATTTTACCCTTAGTGCACACAGCTGAAGAGAGATCTTTAGTGAAAACTAAAACTAACAGGTAAATCCATCTTGGCTTTGAGGCAGAAAGATGGCAGTTACACAAAGAGCTCTTCACTACAATGACCTGAGACAGTCCAAGACCTTGAAGTGAAATTTGGAGATCACCTGCCAAACAGACACCACAGCTTTGCTTGACTTAGTCAGCCTGATTTCAAATACCTCCAAAGACTCAGAAAAGCAATTTCACATCTTCACATTGGCTGTATGAAACCCCTTAATCCTCATAGTAACCATAGGAGGTAGGTATGTTTACTATGCCATTCTCACAGGTGAAGAAACTGGACTACTAAAAATTTTAGTAGCTTGGTCAAAGTCATACAGCCTGTAAGAGATGGAGGCAGGTTCCAAATTAGTCAGTACTCCAGAGTTCATGATCTTCTAAAGTTCTTTAAAATATGTTAGAATTTAAAGGGAAACTGATGAGCTGGATTTCAAGCATCAATGAACAGGATATTTATCCAAAAGAATAAATGAAGAAATTAATCAGCCCTTCAGATTTAAGGGAGAGGGATTATCGGAAAGAAAAGAATTACATATTTAATAGCTATGTTATAGTAATACTACACTACTTTTAAAATATATAGCACTTACAAAATTTTCAGAGAATATCTCAGTTCTGCCCAGAGAGTATCAAATTATTTTATAATCGCCCCTTTCCTTTTGAAGATTAAGAGAATATTATTTTGCTTATGAGCATCGTTGGCATACAACAGATGATTTCCATTTTCCTTCCTTAACTGTCAAATAATGCCACCTCTCATTAATATATTTTCCAGAAAACACAAGGACTTAGATGATAGATAAATCAGAGGTTATTATTTTTTTAAGTATGCATATCTAAGCATCTTTTTTTCCTATTCTAAACCCACTAAAAAAATTCCTAAATCTGGAATACTGTGGTTGAAAGAACATCTTGATACTTCTAGCTTTCTAAGCATCAATATTAGTCAATAGATTAACGCCCTTAATTATTAATTTATACCTTGTTACCCGTTAAATGTTTAGTAACCACTGAAACATTTGTCACCTCTTTTGATTATTTATAATTTTTAAAAAATAATTCCAAACTGATGCTTCACCCAGTCTTCTAACTTGTTAGCTGGAAGTTAGGCTGCCACAGATCTGTGGCGGAAGAGGAGAAGAGGGGTGGGCAGTTGGAGAAGTAGAGGAGAGCCGTATTTCTTTCCAAAAGTGTTTATAATCACTGCAGCCTGCAATTAGATCACATTTTAGTTGATGTCAGAATACGTTGGTTTAATCCACTGGCTGTCTTCAAGTCTAATGACATCCATGTTTCTAGAAATGATGAAATTATATATGTAGACTCATTCTTTTAAAAATTATTTTGCTTATAGTTATGCCATGCTTATCAAGGTCATTCTTCATGAGCCTAGCAAAGTTACTTTTCATATACATTTAAAGAGGCATGATTACAACATGGAAGGGAAATTCTGATGCAACTTTAAAAAAAATTAGAGAACTTTTCATTTTATTCTTTTACACATTTCATATGTAATCTAGACTACCACAGTAGCTTTTATTGTTTTCTGCTTATATTATAAAATTATCTTGTCTAGCTTACATGATTTTAGAATCTGCATCTCACTGGAAAAGGTATTGGTAGTATGTGTCTTTGCAAAACGTTGTTACGGATGGGATTTCCACCCATAGAAATTAGATAAGTCTCTCCTATTCCTAAGGAGAACCTCATGAATAGTTTTGTAAAAGAAAGCCACGAGTTTATCATGTTTTCGATACTCTAAAACCCCTTTTAATATGCCTATTTGTCCCTTGCAAATAAGGAGAACAGTGCCTCGTCTTCCATGTGAGCAGTTTTTAGCAATTAACCAATCCCTAGCAATTGTGAAATCACAGAACGGAGTCAGTGTTCTCCAGTTCTGAACTTGAAGTTCCTGATAATTGAACCGTGGTTGCCAAAAAAGAAGAGGGTTCTGAAACCTATCACCACTTACCAGAAGTTCTTATAAGCAAAGAGAAATCATACTTTTTTCTTTTTGCATACAAAAAAACAGCGGCTAATTAATCTTTGTTGCCAGGTGAATTGGCTGTATTCAGAGGAAATAGGCAACTTGTAGAAAGAAAGTTTAACATGTATTTTAGAATTCTATCATGATACAATTTAGCAACTGATGTTGATGAGCAGATACTGTGGTTTATAACAGGAGAACCACTGTTAGCTTGTAATATTTCTACTGAGGCAAAGGAAATCAAATCATTTCTTAAGTGTGGAAAGTACATTATATCTCTTCAACAAGGCAATGTGTATGGGGCTGATGGAGTTCCGCTCTAGATAGCACTATGGCCACTGCTAAGAACTATACAGCCTCTTGTCTATTCATAGGGAGATAGACATAGGGTGAAGGGAAAAAAAAAAAAAATTAGGTGGTAAAGGAGCTAGGATCAGGAATCTGAATGTGCAATCATGAGAGATAACCTCCTGTAAAAACCAGAGAATGCAAGGGGCAAAGGAAGCATGGTGTTCATTTAGGATCCAGTCTGATCTTACCAGACTGGTACAGCTGGAGGAAGCATTCAGTAAAAGTTTGTTGAATGGATAAATGAATGTAAACACCCAAAACTACAAGATCACTAGCCCATAAGCTCAGAGAGTAGGGAAAATTAGACTTATTAGGAAACTGCCTTGGTAGCCAGTTACTTAGAAATGTCAATATGACGTCTGCTAAATAACATTTATTAACAACCATGTTTGTTTGCATTTTTCTCATAGTCAATGAATTGTTATGAAATCTCAAAATAACTTGTTCTCTACTCGCTTACATTATATTAATCTAGTTTGAATTTAATGACTGCCCTGTGTAAGAGACTCTGGGATGTTATGTCAGAGAAACTTTGTACTCTAAGTGCAGATGGTTTTACAGAAGTGCAGAGAGTTTAATATAAAGGAAGTATAACTTTTATTTTAACACTTCCCTTAATAATGACCACATTTTTGAAGCATTGTTTTTGTTTTGCTTTGTTTTTTGCCTGAAAGAGCCCAGTGACCTTCAAGTCCCTTTCCTGGTTAAGGCTTAAAGCTATCCTTTTCATATATTTGAATATTATTGCTGTCCATGTTCACGCTGCCACCTTTCTGCACACCTGGACAAGCACTGTATCCCATCAGCTTAGCTTTACCCTGCTCAGGAAAGTTTAATCCCATCCACGTAATTGGATAATTTATTGTGCACTCAGTTTCAGATTAGTCATTGGTTAATTCAGCAAAAATTAATTGAGCTTCCACTATATGCCAGGCATAGTGCGAGACGCTGGGGTGAGCAAGTCATTTATAAATGTTTTAAGTAAGGTTAGTCCTATTGTCAATTCCTAAGGAATCCTAACTTGTTCCCTATGCTCATCATTGTCCATTTCCCTTTAACTTGCTGTAAGCCTATTTTCTTTCCTTGTGATAGTACACAAAAACCATCTCTATGCCAGTTTTCTCACTTTCATTCTTCTACAGTGTATATGTAAAGCAGCTGCTTGGTGGCTCGCAGATGCAAATTTACCACAGTAGCCATAGACCTAGTCTACTACTATGCGTATATATGTGTACGTATGTGTGTGTGTGTGTGTGTGTGTGAGAGAGAGAGAGAGAGAGAAGGATAAGTAAGAGACCTATGAGAACTAAGATCCAGTTCAAGTTGTGCTTCAAGAATTGTACGCAAAAATATCGCCATTGGTGTTGAGGCTGACCTTCGGTTAGTTTTGTTGTGATGATTGATGCATAGTGACATGTTGACACAGTACTACTTTTGTTTCTAAACTCCAGTATTGGTTTATCATCTTCTCCTTCTTGAGTTGGCATATTTACAGGCTCTTAGTTCCTTGGTTTTCAACATTAATCCTAATGTTTTGTCTAAAGTATAGTGCAGGTTTCCTTGTATTTAAATTCACTATGCTTGAAGGGAAGTCACCATAAGTAATGATTTTGCTCTACTCCTTGGCAGCACAACCACAAACTAGACAGTGGTTCAAAATCTCAGGGTTTGCAAGGGGCTATGAGAGACCATATGCAGCCTCAGGGAACTGCTAAAATGCTCAGATTAATTGTCTAGATATGAGTTCACAAGTCTCATGAACATTTACTTTAGAGTTAGAAGAAACTCTAAACTCACTAAATCACTGTTAAATGTCAGGGTAAACCACTTGGTTTTACTGGAGGAAAATGGAATCCATTTAAGAACCAAAATCCTAATATCTAAGATGAAGTTAATGTAGAATAGCACATGCAGGGGGAGCGGCCATGAAGCCTATGGCAGCAATTTTGGCCTCTGTAGACTTTGTACCAGGCAGCTGCTCTTTCCTTCTCCAGATTCACATTATAGACAAATTTTTGTTTATTCACATGAGTAGACAAACTCATGAAATGGTCTCAATCAGCAAATGGCTTTGGAAGCCAGGTAGAGTGAACCAGTCTTTGGTTTATAAATGTGCTGTGATGCTAATGGAACAGCTGCATTAACAATCAACTTTAATAAGGAAACAGGGGTTTGAGGATAAGAAGCTGAAATGGGTAAAGAAGAACAACAAAGCAAATGACATGCCTGAAAAGTAAACTTTACCATTTGAAGGAATATTATGCAAAATCCACTTGAAAATAATGAATGAGAGGGCCAACTTGATATGTTTAAAGAGAGTTGGTTGAGATGAGGCCTCAGTTTGGCTTTGACAAGGCTATTGTTAATGTGGGGAGAGTGGGGTTCACATCCCCCAAAATCACATCTTTCAATCTTTATTTATGCTAAGAAAAGATAGCAAGAAAGTACATTGTTCTTTCCTCATTACCAGACCTTTTTTCTTTCTTTGCTTTTTTTGTCCCCGGACTATAAATCAGTTAACTAGGCAGGGTCATTTTCAAGAGCTTTCGTAATGCCAAGAGACACCAAATGGTGAGGTAGATCAAAGGGACAAAGAATTATAGAGGCATTGATCCATTTTCCTTAAGACGCTGAGTACAATGTGAACAGACTACTTAGCTCCAGGCTGCAAACCAAGTATTTTGCAGCAGACCCAGTCGGGATTTCTTAGGAAGTTCTCCCTGTTGCTTTTCATAGTTTAGATAATCCACATGAACAACCCTGATTAAATCAGTTGCCCCCAGGCTATGGGCAAAAGCATAAATGGTTTTTCAGGAGAGAATGGTCCAAAAGCCTGCCTCTTTCTCTCTCTCTCTTCCCTCTTCTCTCTATCTATATACGTCCTCATTTTTTTAGTTACTCACTTACATTTTTTATCCTGAAATTCTGTCTATCCAATGTACTGGTAAGTAGAGAGTATTACTGAAAAGATGCCATTCTTCTCTTCATTTCATGATTCAGGTTTTGATTTTGAATTACATTACCTGTCTTCTTGTGCTGATTATGAACAGTTTTTTGAAAGGCTGTTATCTAGGGGGTGGTTATCCAATAATATTATGGAAGGTCAGAAGGCATTTGTTTCTCAAGTCTGATTCTTTTTAAACCAGGCAATTACTCTATGGTTTAATAATCCTTACCTCAAAGTTCACTTGAAAGAAAGCTCATAAGATTTAAGGGGAAAAAAAAAAAAATCCCTAAAAATAAAAGTTGGGCTAGTCTAGGCCAGGGTGGGAAATTCCATTGTGGCTAGAAGCCCATGGCAGGTAGAGTGGAATTTAATGAAGGAAACTGCTGTGTTTTTGTGTCTTTCTGTATGTTTTTCCTTTAAAACCAAGAGCTGGGCAGGCATCCCATTCGACCTGACGTGACCCAAGCAAATTGCTTCTTATATAAAAACAACTGCAGACTTTGAGAATGTGAAAGTGCACTGTATCCTTCTCCAACTGAGGGAAACGAAAGCCTGAGAAACAGGACGGCCTTGTCAATACTCGTTGAGCAGAACTATCACTCAAACCTGATAAAGGGAGATTAGGACAAGCTTCCTTATGCCAGAGGGATTCATTATAAGTAAGACTTCTTTATTTATTTTTTATTCTCTTAAACAAGCACAAGTGGTAGATGGAAAATGCATTTTTTAAAGACAGATTTTATGTAGGAAATGGTAGTATGCACAATTTTTTAAAGTCTTTTCATAGAACTCACATTTTTAATTTAAAAGAACAAATATTAAATTTAAAAAAGACAATGAGAAGCATTTTCCTTTTCTGCCACAGTCTCAGACAAGGGAAGGAGAAGAGATTCAGGGTGTGTCCACTGATATTGCATTCAGATGTGTTGTCTTGGCTTGTGTACTGACAGATTTATTTAAAAAACAAAGTTTTAAAAATGCATTGTGTGCTAGTGAAGTCACTTCATAAATCTTTTCCTTTATGAATTATTTTGATCACAAGGCTTGTTGTTTGAATCACTGAAGGACTATTCTCCCTAAAAGAAAAATGCCTTCATTTCCAAACTGTCAGTTCAAAAGCCAGCAACTTCCCCTGAACAGCATGCAGGGATCCAGAGGGGCAGAGAAAAAGGGACCACATGAGTCCTGACTCTAATATGAAGCATAATTCAGTTTAGATTTGTCGTGGTTCACAGAAGAGACATGTTTTGAAAATTTGGACCCAGAGTCCGTACTTTTCTAGTAAATGACTTAGTTTGAAATACTGATTCTGCTTTAGGAAAAAAACAAACAAATAAGGGAACACAGCCTTTGATGCAGCTGGTCCGTCAGAGGGCGGAAAGTTAGAATTAGAATGCTCTTCAAGCTGTGGCTGAATAATGAAGGGTAGGGCTTCCTAGCTGGGCAGTGACCACAGTCCCCTGGGAGAACAGAGGACAAATATTACCTAATGTGTACAAAGACTTTCAAAGTTAAGTTGATTACAAGCTGAGGGAAGAAGGTTGGATGAGGCAGCAAGGACTGAATTCCACCAGAAGGACCTGATAGGTGCCACAGGGCTCCACTCGGCCCTCAGTTCTCAGGGTTTAAGGGATGGGTACCAATAGGAAGCCAGTTAGGTTCTTGAAATGAATATCCTGCATAAAATTATTACAGAGAAGAAAGAAAAGTAGAATAACATATTGGAATATATACATACATAGAGATTGGTAAATTGGATGAAGTTTACACTGTAGGTCACTGTGTGATGGGTAAGACTCTCCCTAACCAAGGTGTAATTTGTAGCTAAGGACCTTGTCTTGTTCTTAATTTGTTTTCCTCACAGCACCTGGAATGTTGTTGAGACATAAAAATAAATAATTAACAATTGGTCTGTTATATCAATTTTCCATGGTAATTGGTGAGATGGGGTAGTAGGTTAAAAACTCCAGATTAAACACTGGAGGCTGTCTGGAAGAGATGAATTTGAGACTGATTTCTAAAGGACAAAAGGGGTGGACAGAACTGGAGAGGCTGTTTCAGGTTCACTGATTCCAGAGGTATTTTTTGACCACTCCCTGCTTCAATCTGAGAGCTCCATTTTTCTGCTGCTCCATAAAATGAGCAAGAATTGTATGGGAAGGATGGAGAGCAAGTTTACATGACAGAAGAAGCAAGTTGCTAATGTAGGAGATGGGAAGAATATTAATAGGAAATGCATATTGTTAGAACAAGTGATGAGTACTGTGAATGAGTTGATCTCAATTCTAAGTCGGCAATATGAGAAAATGGTTGAAATTTAACTCTGGAGCCTGACTACCTGGGCCACTTTATAAATTCATCTATATAAAATACGTAGTAAATGTTTGTCTTAGAATGAGACTTTATAAATGGTGAGGATGAAGTTACCCATTTTCCCTGCACAACTGTACCACATGTTCAGATTCTCTGTCATAATCAGAAATATGTCACATCACTAATCTCCCAAGCATTCTCATTAAGGTGCCTTTCTTTCTTTGTAACTGTATTTCATTTCACTCATATAGAGTAACCTGTTGAATTTAATTATACAAATATTTCCTGGCCATGTTTAGTAAATGGAATACATACCATTTTCCAAGGCACTGTGAATTACGTTCTTAAAAGACGAAAACAAAATGTCTTTTCTCATAAGGAAAAAGCAGCCTATTGAGAAAGGAAAACTTGCTGACACTTTGATTATAATGCAATTTTCCAAATCAATTTCTAAATACTATCTACCATAAAACAACACTTTTGATAGCTCTGATTTTGGTAATGGAGGAGTAGCTTGTACTATTTCAGGACAAAGATATCCATAGATAACAATTCTAAACTCTGGTTGCAATTTAAATAAACAAAAACAAAAAAAAACCGAACTGCAATTGAAAACTGATAAACAATTATTTGAAGGCACTGGAAAGTGACCAAAAGCAGACAGAATCTGGAGTGAAACGTACTGGGTGAAATCCACATTTATGATAGCTTTTTCCCTCAAGGAACTTCCCAGTCTGTGTGGTATGGGACAGTTAGAATTGAAGCAGCAAACCACAATCTTATTGGATTGAGGTGTCAGAGGATGGAGCTCAGAGTTGGCAGAGTGGCTGAAATTAAGGGAACAAATTTTGGAAAGGATGGAGCCACAGATGGGGGGCACCCATAAATCCGTATATAAACTCTCCTAATGTCTTGGCTGATTTGTGGACTATGCAGGTAGAGGGGAGTCTATAAGGACTTGGAGAAAAGGAACAACTAGAAGGCTGGAAGAGCTGAGAAAATATATCTGATGAAGGGAAGACAAAGTTAGGAGTATGAGTTTAACTAAGTTGTAAGGGTTTGGTAAATGTCTAAAGCTTTGCTTAAAACACAGAAGGGCCACACTTTAGAAATATAGATGGTGAATCAGGACTAAGAAATTAATTTGAGAAAAAGGGGCAAAACAATAACATTAAAAGGCCCTAACAAAGCGCAAAACTAAGCCACCACAATGTCAAGGCAGTCAACCAGTAACTTAATTGCCTACTAGAATTAAAAACCATTCTTTAGAGGAAGATAACAGAACTAAGGGTCTTATATCATATATAAGATACAAATACAATTAAATAATGACTGGGCATGGAAACAGGAAAATGTGACTGCTAACCTAAAATACAAAACAATCAATAAAAACAAATCCCTAGGTAATGTACATGTTTTAATTAGCATACAAGGACTTTAAAGCAAAAGTTATAAATATATTCAGGACTTAAAGAAAAATATGGTCATAAGAGGAAGAAACATGAGAAAATAAGCAGAGAAATGGAAATTATTTTTTAAAAAGCCAAAAAGTTAAGGTACAATATCTGAAACAAATAAACAAAAAATAATTGGAGAGGCTTGACATCATATTGATGGCAGAAGAAAGTGTCAGTAAACCTGAATACAGATTAATAAAAATTATTAGTATAAAGAAGAGAGAGAAAAAGGACTGAAAAAATGTGCAGAGTGTCAGTAATCTGTAGAACAACATCAAACAGTCTAATATTCTTGGAGTATCTCAGGAGAAGAGAAAATCAATGGAATTATTAAGAAGAACCAAAGGGTTAAAGTACAATAGCTGAAATAAAAATAATTCTTGGCAGCAGATTGGAGATGGAAGAAGAGAAAATGGGACAAAAATGATATTTGAAGAAATGATAGCAGAAAATGTTCAAAATTAAGTGAAAAAGCAAAATTATACAAGGAAAACCACATGTAGGCATTGTTTTCAAACTTCTATAAGCCAAAGATAAAAAGAAAAATCTTGAAAGCAGCCAAAGGTATTTGGGGAATAGATTGCCTATAGAGGAACAATTAAGTAAATGTCAGCTGACACCTCATCGTAAATGATGGAAGCTAGAAACAATGATTAGAAAGAAAAACTGTCAACCCAGAATTCTACTTACAGTAATCATAACTTCCAAAGGTGAAAAACTAAAGAATTTTCATATAAACAAAATTTGTTGTCAGCAGAACTCATACAAGAAATGTGAAAGAAAGTTCTTTAGGCTGAAAAGACATCAGATGTCCTTAGTTTTAAAAAAAGAATGAAAAACACTAAAAGTTGTAAATACATGTAAAATAATATGTTTTTTATTCTGCTAATTTAAAAAAATTCTGCTTGCTTAATGCATAAATTATAACTTTATCATGGATCTATAATATTTATAAATTTAAAAATATATAAAAATACTACAAAGGATGGAGTGGTGGTAAATAGAATTATACTCCTGTAAGACTCACACGTTAACATGAAGTGGTACAATATTAAGTCTAAGTAGACAGTGATAAATTAAAGAAGCATATTGTAATCCCAAGAACAACTGCTAAAAACCAATACAAAATAAGTACAGCTAAAAAGCCAATAATGGATTTAAAATGGAATAATAAATTACCTACTAAACCATTAAAAACAGAAAGGAGAGCAGAGGAATAAAAAAGCAAAAAAAAATAGAAAGCAAATAATGAGATGGTAAATCTAAACTCAACCATAGCAATAATTCCATTCATTGTAAATGGTCTAAACACTACAATTAAAAGACAAAGACTGTCAGACTGGATTAAAAAGTAAGACTTGGCTATATACTGTCTATAAAGAAAGCACTTTAAATATCAAGTTATGGTTATCTTGAGAGTAAAAGAATAGGGAGATATATACAAATATACATACAGTATGAGTTAGCATAAGAAAGCTGGATTGGCATGAACCTGCGTCCCCTGCATCGGCAGGCAGACTCTCAACCACTGTGCCACCAGGGAAGCCCCTATATAGTATTTTAAATCAAGTTATACTGAAAATGCAATATATTGAAATTTATCATACAGGTTAAAGACGGTCTTGGCAGAAATCTAGGGGTTTCATTCTTAATCAGAAGAAAGAAGAAAGGTTTAAAATCAATGACATAGGTTTTCACTTTAATGAAGTAGAAAAAATATGATCATATAAAACACTAAAATAGTGGGAAAAAGGAAATAAATAATAAATGCAAAAATCCAAGAAACAGAAAACAAACAATAAAGATACACAGAGGGAAAACTTGATTGTTTAAAAAGATAAATGAATTTGATAAGCCTCTAGAAATAATGATTAAGAAGAAAAGATACAAATTACCAATATCAGTAATGAAAGGGGATATCATTACTTATCACACAGATATTAAAAGGATAACAAGAGGGCTTCCCTGGTGGCGCAGTGGTTGAGAGTCCTCCTGCCGATGCAGGGGACACGGGTTCGTGCCCCGGTCCAGGAAGATCCCGCATGCCACGGAGCAGCTAGGCCCGTGAGCCATGGCCACTGAGCCTGCACGTCCAGAGCCTGTGCTCTGCAATGGGAGAGGCCACAACAGTGAGAGGCCCATGTACCGCAAAAAAATTAAATAAATAAATAAATAAATAAAATAAAAGGATAACAAGAGAATATTATGAGCACTTCATGCCAATAATTTCAACAACTTTGATAAAACAGATAATTTCTTTAACATACATGTTGCCAAAACTGATACAGGAAACAGGAAATCTGAATAACCCTATATTTACTAAAGAAATTGAATTTGTTATCAAAAACTTTCCTAAAAAGACAGCCCCAGGCCTAAATAGTTTCCCTGAAGAATTCTATAAAACATTGTAGGAGGAAATAATATTAATCCAAACAAATTCTTTCAGAAAATATAGAAGAAAACACTTCCTAACTTGTTTTATGAGGCCAGCATAACCGTAATTAGCAAAAGCTGAAAAAGATAAGAAAATTACAAGGCAGTATCCCTCATGGGTCTGGGCACAGTAATTTTTTTTTTAAATATTAGCAAATACAACTACACTTCAATTTAAAAAAAAAGAAAAAATTAATAAAAACGATGCAGCAATATATAAAATCAGTAATACCTCACAACCAACTAAAGGTTATCTCAGGAATGCAAGTTTAGTTTAACATTTGAAAATAAATCAATGTAAATTCACAATATTACTAGAATAGAAAAGAAAAATATGATCTCAATAGATTCAGAAAAAGCATTTTAAATAATTTAATAGGCATTCTTAATAAAAACTCTCAGAAAACTTGAAGAGATAGGAACTTCCTCAATCTGATGAAGGGCTTCTTTAAAAACCTACAATTAATATCATACATAAATACGAAAGGCTGAATAAATGCTTTCTGCCTAATATCTAGTACAAGGCAAAGGTACCTATTTTTACTATTTCTGTTCAATATTATACTAAAGATCCTAGCCAGAGTAATAAAGCAAGAAAAATGAAGCTTAAAAAATCGAAAATGAGGACTTCCCTGGTGGCACAGTGGTTAAGAATCTGCCTGTCAATGCAGGGGACATGGGTTCGATCCCTGGTCCGGGAGGATCCCACATACCATGGAGCAACTAAGCCCGTGTGCCACAACTACCAAGCCTGCGCTCTAGAACCTGCAAGCCACAACTACTGAGCCTGCGTGCCACAACTACTGAAGCCCACGCACCTAGAGCCCGCGCTCCGCAACAAAAGAAGCCACCACAATGAGAAGCCCGCACACCGCAACATAGAGTAGCCCCCACTTGCTGCAACTAGAGGAAAGCTCGCACACAACAGCAAAGACCCAATGCAGCCAAAAATAAATAAATTAATTATTTAAAAAAAAAATAGAAAAGGAATAAAATAGAAAACTGTCTTTATTCACATATACCATGATTGTTTACATTAGAAAATCTTAAGGAATATGCAAAACAACTACTGGAGCTTAAAAGTGCATTTAGAAAGGTCATAGGAACTTTATGCAAAAATTGATTATATTTGTATGTAGTAGTGGCAAATAATTTGAATATGAAATTGTAAAGTTAATTTACAATAGCATTAAGATACAAAATACTTAGGAATAAATTTAACAAAAGAATATAAGGCCTCTACACTCAGAACTAAAAAAGCCTTAGAAATATCCATTGTTTGTGGGTGAATACTCGATATTTAATTAAAGTATGATTTCTCCCCAAATTGATCTATGGAGTCAACACAATTCAAGTCAAGGTCTCAACAGGGTTTTTCTTTTTTCCTAATTTTTGGAGAAATTGTCAAGCTAATTTTAAAATGCATACAGAATTTCAAATAACGTAGAAAAAGAAGAACAAAGTTGGAGCACTCACACTATCTAGTTCAAGACTTTCTATAAGTATAAATAAAAACAGATTATACTATCACCTCCCCATCAAGAAAAAAACACCTCACAAATAGGCCATTGGAACAGAATAGAGAGAGAATCTAGATATTGACTCCAAACATATGGTTGATTAATATCAACAAAGATGACAATATCATTAATTTGTGAGAAGGAAAATCTTTTCAACTAATGATGCTTGAACCAATAAGAATAAGCATACAGAAAAAGAAAATTAAACCTTGGCCTCTATCTCATACTACACACTGAAGTTACTTTGATATGTATTAAACACCTGCAAGAACTAAGATTGTAAGTGCTTCTAGAATGACACATAGGGAAAAGAAAAAACCCTCATAACCTTGAGGTAAGCAAAGATGTTTATAGGACGCAGAAAGCCCTAAACATAAAACAAAAAATTGGTTAATCAGACCTCATCCAAATTAAAAACTTCTGGTTATCAAATGACATTGTTAAGAAAATAAAAAGGCAAGCAACAGACTGGGTGAAAATATTTGCAATACATGTATCAAAAAAGGACTCATGTTCAGAGTATGTAATGAATAACTTCAAATCAATAACAAGTACACAAACGAAATTTAAAAATGGGCAACAACTTGAATAGGCACTTCACAATGGAAGATCTAAAAATGGCCAATAAACTCATTAAAAACTACTCAGCATCACTAGTCATCAGGGAAATTCAAATTAAAACCACAAGGAGATCATAGTTCACGCTTACTAGAATGACTAAAACAAAAAAGACTGACACACTCAAGTGCTGGCAGGGCTGTAGAATACTTGGTATTCTTACATTTGCTAGTGGGACTGTTCCACCTTGGAACGCTTAGTATCATATAGAGTTAAACATATACCTACCCACCCTATTGCTTGGTAATTGTGTTTCTGGGTATTTCCCAAAAAGAAATGAAAACTATATCCTCAAAAAGACTTGCACAAGAATGCTTACAGTAACTTTATTCATAATTGGTTAAAAATGGAAACACCCAAATATAGAAAATGGTATACAAAATATGGTATATTCATAGAATAGACCACTAATAAGCAAACAAAACAAATGCACTATAACACAGACAACACTGTGGATGAATTTCAGAGATATGTTGTGCAAAAGAAGCCAGAACCCAAAAGACTACATATTGTATGATTCTATTTTTATGAAGGCAAAACTATGGTGGTAAAAATCAGAATATTGGTTGTTACAAGAAATGGGAATTGACTGGAAGGGGGCACAAGGAACTTAATCTTTGTTAGGATAGTGGTTACATAGGTGTATACATTTATCAAAACTCTTTGCACTGTATACACTTTAAAATCCATGGATTTTGCTTTATGTAAGTTTTACCACAATTTTTAAAAAAGATGTATGCTTGACTCTAATCAACTCTTACCTGAAGTGCTTCATCCATTTTGCTAACAGTTTCCCCGGGCACTGTCCAAATTAACCATCAAAGCTGTGTTAAAACGTTTCTTTTTTCCTGTTGCCTTGATTCCCAGAGATGTGGTAAAACATAAATTGTCAAGATTTGGAAACCCAAGAAATGTTCAAGGTTAAGGAAAGAGGAATCTAATAACAAGCCCAGATATGGCCTTGGTTAGGCATTGCTACTTCAGGCAAGTTTTCACTGATTTTGTTCAGTTTTCTTTTGTGAATGATATTGTTTTCTAAATTTGCTTCATTTCTTGAGCAAGAGAGATATAAAGTCCTTCACATTTACTTTTTGTTTGATTACATATTGCAAAGTTAATAGCAAACTCTAAGCTTAAAAACTTCAAAGAATTTCAGGACTTTAAAATTTTTCCTTCTTCCTACTATCCAACCAATAGTTTTGTTTATTCTCTGGTTTACTCTACACTTTTAAAGAGTCATCGCCAAAGAAAAGAATAATCGAATGTTCAAAGATGACAATAAGCAAGATTTCAGCTTCTTTCCAAAAGTAGGCTTACCACTTCCCTGCATTTGACCGTAAAGCTGGTGTTTTGGCAGTATTATCACATGATCGAGAATTCTGCTTTACCTAAAACACTCTTGTTTTTAGCTTACTTAGGTGTCATCAGGTCTTGCCATATTTTACTCCTCTTCACCCACCCCCAACAAACACTGCACAAGTCTGACTGTAATACAGTTTCTTTTGTAGTGAATATTTTTTTAAAGCACCTAATACCTGAATTATGAAATACAGACAAGAGCACATTAACCTGGCTGACTTATTTCCTCTCCTGCTTTTCTTTAAACACATATCCTAGCCCAGTCTATCAACGCCAGATGGCAACTGCATTTTGATACACTGAATATTTACTAAGTCATGTGGTGTGCTTTTGAAGTATTTTTTTACCCTTTCCATCAAATGAGCTGACTCATCCCTCATTCATTTATTCCTGCTTTTAACAAGTTGCATTTTTAGAAACTTGACCTCGGCTTTATCAAAATGATAAAAGATGTTTTAAAATGATGCATCAGAAATTCTGAAGTCCTAACTACATCTTATGTCCTATGACTATCATGTATGTTGTTACATTTTTAAATGTTAGTAATGTACCAATTTCCCTCATATATTTTAATGAAACTTTATTCCAACTACATTACTTTTTAGCATAGAAGAATGTGGCGGGAGTATATTTGTACTTAGCTTTAGGATATTCAGGATATTAAAGCTTTTATGGTTGAAATCGCTTAAAATGACCATGAAAATAGCAACTGAGCAACTGATATTTATGTCCAGGTCCTAAATAAAGAGAGCTATATTTTGGGTCTAATGAAAGATTTGGCCTATTAGAAATAGGCAGTAGGCCTAATAATAGTGATAGTAATAAGAAAAAAGACTAAATGACCTCAGAATACTATGACTCTCATGTTTTCTTCTTGTTTTCTTGGTCTTCATAAGAATATGCTTTTGTGGAAGCACTCTCAGTAAACAAATGCTGGTATTCCTCAATCTAAGGATATAAAAAACAACAGAAGAAAGTGCTGACAGATAAACGTACATGGCTTTGAAAAATGTGCATGGAGGCCGGTGCATATTCTAAGAATTCTTCTTGGCCTGTTTATCTCTGAAGACTATTTTAAGTTATTATTTAAGTTTTTATGGCTACTTCTCAATGACTTTTCAGAAATAGTAGAGAATATTGGGTGTCTTAAGAATTAGTGCTTCATATAAAAGAGTGGGAGTTTTCTTTGTGAATAATTTTTTTCAAAATTATTATCGTGTTTTTTTTTTTTTCTTTTTAAAAGCAGACATTAAGGATATTTGGAAAGATTCAAAGGACCTATTCAGTTTTACCAAAAATCTGCCATGACACCCTTATCCATTATATTTTCTAGCTCTGTTGTGTAATTAAAATTGCTTCTATCTTTTGTGTGTGTGTGACATATTCTGTATAGTGCTTACTTAGTCTGGAGTAGATTCTCAAAAGTATTGATTGCCTTGTTAGTTTATGAATGCATGTAAAACTCTGAGCATAGTGCCTGATACACAGTGTGCATTCAGTTGCTCATTCTTATTCTATTAGTATTGCTCCTGTTATTATTACTGCTTTTAAAAGGACATTTCCCACTGGCCTTTAGAAGTTGTCTCATTAAGCCTATCTTTTTATAAAAGATTTGGGAAATATATAATCTACCTAGTGTAAATTTAAAGTAATTTGAGTTGTATTCTAGAAGCAAAAGAAGGAGAACATTCTAGAGGCAAAACACCACCAACAGTACTGAGTTCCTCGAGGCTTGGATTAGAATTAGTTTTTTTTAATGTATATAGAACTTGAGATCAAATCAATTTTATCCCTATGACATATGTGGACTTCTCTTCTCTATAGACTGTGTCAGTTCATTCACCTATATGATCCTGTAAAAGAGGAAGTACATTCTGATAAAGCATACCCACGTATCACAAAGCAGAGACTCGAGTCCATTGTGCACCCTTTTAGGTTTTGTAGATCTACAACATTGTTAGTGGTTTCTTTAGAAAAAAATCTGATGGAATTCCACATTCTCTTATTAAATAAGCCCAGAAGATTTTCTACTAACCCTTTCACTTTTAATAGCCCTTTTCTGTGTAATCACCATCTCAAGAGCTAGAATTTCTGGAGTCCATTCATCATTTTTATTTTATGAATTTCACTTGAATGTTTCTAACTTTGTGGAGACTCATCTAATTGAATGGTAACATTTTGTATTGGGTCAACAAGAGAGTTAGTAGTAAAAGCACTGTGGTGGCGGGACACACAAACTCACACACATGTAAGGTTTCCCATATGGTTCATATTGTATCCCCTTTCCTGAAGTAAAGTAACAATGAAAGAACAACATATCTTCTTTGGCTCCTCTGCCAGATTAAACTATGGGATAAGTAAATTATTGTATTATTGGGGGAGATAGGAAATGGATGGATATAGGTTAAATTTTTGAACTGGGAGACACTTCAAATGTAATTGGGATCATTTATTTAGTAACATATTAGTCAACTGCTTAAAGATGTATGATTTTAAAATATTAAAATATTTAATTTCTGAGGCTGCTGGTTAGCCAAAGGAGTAAGAGCTGGAGTAAATCATAACATTTGCTTTACATTTATTTTGGGAGCATTACTTTCTGTATTTGCATTGTTTGAGTTTCTTGCCTTTGTGTTGAAACTTAATGATAATTCCCTGACAGTGTTGGTGACCTTTGCCTACTATATTTATGAACTTTGCCATATACTGGAGCAAATTCTAGTCAAGCTAAAGTGTTTGGTTTTTCTAAACTCTCTCTGTACTTCAGATGGAATTTCATTCCTCTATTAAGCTGTTAGTCTAGTGGCTTATTGTATATAATTTATCAAATGTTATCTTTTAGGAGGAAGCCAGTCCTATGTAATATAACATTGTTATTGTATAGAACACAAATTAGTAAAGTATTTAATAGTACACATTTTTGAATGGCACTTTCTAAATTTAAGATATTACTATTCTATTCTATCAGTGCTTGGAAGACTGGGTATGGTGAATTTTTCCTTAATAAGAGAAGATTATCATGTCTCCTCATTTATCTTATGATACTTAGCTCGTTAGGTCTTTGAAAGTATTAACTGTGAAAATGTATATAAAATGCTTAGCAAAATGTGGTACGCAATAAGCATCCAATAAGGTTCCTATTGTTATACATAATATGTTCATAGCTATTAATGGTATTAAAATAGTAATAAGACTGTGATTAGTACAATGTATAGTATGTAATAAATAATAAGTATTAATTATGTTAACTAATAAGTTCCTTAGTAAATTTTTTAACTGCAGTGCTAAGGCAATAATAGAAGGACTATCATAACAAATTCAAAAATATGGTTAAAACAACTAGTCAAAACAAAGCACAAAATTTAGTGAATATTTACTCTTAAAGTACATCGTTTTACTCTTCTGATAGACAACGATATCAAAGTATAAGTGGAAAACATGTTCTATAATGTGGGAAATTTAAACACGTTATGCTTGTGAAAAATCTCTAAAGGATTAACCTTAAAAATAATCTAGTACTGTCTTCTGTTCCTTAGTTCTGATCTTTAGTTTTTTTTCAAGTGATGGAAATTAGAGATTAATCCTTTTTCTTCTACTCCTAGCATTTTATCAATTAGCAAAGGAAGAGATGTCAACAAAGTACCATCTGGCCAATAGTCAAATGGTTGTTACAGACAGTGAGTGCTCTCAGGACTAGACATCTTTCCTTTCTCTTCCATAAATGTCATGATTACTAGCTCCTTACTCCAAATCTGGTTTAGAGAGATACTAGAGAAGTGCTTATTACTTACTGAGAACCTGCATAGTATGTATAACAAATAGATAATCATCATCTTAGAGATGATTATGGTTTAAACAGGCTGGTTAACTTGCTCAAGGTCATGCTGATAATAAGTAGTGGAGTTGGTTTCAAATTCATGGCTGTCTGACCCAAAACCCATGCTTTCCCTAGCACATCACATGGCTTCTTTCTCTCAACCTAAGTAAATTGCCAAAAGCTTTTCCTGGAAGTTTAACCTCACTTTAGGCTTTGTGAGACCTCCCAGCTGCGATCTATGTCTTCCTATTCTTAGGTTCTTTATCTTTGAGCTAAAAGAAAGGAAAGAGCTGTAGAGGTAGAGGAAGAAAAGGAGCTTTGTAAGGTTAGGAGTGATGAGCATTCCTCTTCAGCTTCCTCTCCATGATAACTCTTACCTTTATTCCTACGAGGAAAAATGTGGAAGTCCTCCCTTCTTAAGAAGGGTAAAACTACCTTGACAAAGTTCCTTCCAATCAGTGATTAACTAGCAACTCTAGCCCAGAATTCTAAGTCTTTTCTTTTCCTTACTAAAGGTAACTCTTAAGCCTTCCCCTCTACTTAATCTGCATATTGTACTGAGGTTATTTATCTTCCAACATTTTGCAGTTTCCCTTAGGAATACCCTTAGCAACTGATTTCCATACAAACTGTCTGGGAAAGTTTAAGGGGATCATATCCCTTGTAAGTAAACAAAATAGAGAGTTTGAATGGAAATTTAATAGAAAATATATTGGCATGATTATAGGAGGCTGAATGAAACTTTTTTCTTTATATTTGCAGTATAAAAGTCAACTAACTATCAGTTATAGCAATAGACTGGAAGAAAGAGATTATTCTATTTTTTGACTTACTGTTCAGTATAGCTTGTTTTCACCACATTCTATCAATTCACCCTCCAAAGCAAATCTTAAAACTGGTCTCTCTTTCCCATTACCATTGCCTTGTGCTTTGACTATTGCAAATGTTCCTAGTGGAGTTTTCATTAGGAAGAAGTAGTTTTCATTAGAAGAAAGTAGACTCTTCCTTTTCCGAATACAATCTCTAGTGCAAGGGAGAAAAGATATGCCTTTCACTCTCTTTAAACTACGGTTTCCACTGGTTTTTTCATCTCCACGTAAATGTTTTCCTAACTTCTTCCATCCACTGCAATCCTGCTGAGAGAGGGCATCAAGGCAAGGGTTGGCTTGGGTAGCCTCCTTTTTGGTCCACAGACTCCTGTTGTTCTCCCACTTAGCTGCTTTTCATATAGTCCTTTTTTGTGTAGAGATTTTTTGAAAACTGAGAAATTTCAGAAAAATTTGTTCCTAAAATATTTATGCCCTATTTTTATAAAAGGCCTTAGGAAAATGACTAAGGATAAAAAGGTGACTCTATTCTATCAGTACTTATGATCACCTTCAGTAATTCTGCTAATCTTCTGCATTCTTTTCTGACCATGCTCTGGATTCTATACCATAGTTGAGGGCTCTATTTCATCAATTTGTTTTTCTCTATTCTTCAATCCTACATAATTTGTTTAGTGAAGAACTAAGAATGAAATATCTCCTGCTTTATAGTCTTCATACACCTTCTTTGTGATTGTGTCAAGTCAGAGAAAGTGGTTGTGTCTATTTTATAAAGCCAAGTGGCTAGATAAATCCTAATTTAATGAATAAAATTAATTTGGCTACTCCATAACAAATGTCTACTTGTGTTAGAAGTCTGTTTAGCTTATATTAAATCTCTATGACTCAGTAACCCTCCTTGAGGCACTGGGTGGGGGTGCGGGAGGGAGTGAATGTGGGGGAACTAATAATAATACTAAAATAAAATAACTTTGAATTTCAGCAATACTATCCATTGTAAACTGATGCTGGCCCGAAAGATATCAAGAAACAGCTGGCTGAAACAAATATAGTTAAAACATTTCTGGAATTAACAAATGAGGCCAGCTTCTGGATAACGCTAGCAAGACAAAGGAATATAGTCTTTGATTGGGAAGAGGGTAAGAGGTGAGGTTGAGAGATCCTCACCATTTGGCTACACAATTAATTAGATTTGTCAGTAATGCTGTAGACTGTAGTTATAAAGGTTTGAGGTGGTTATTAATTAATCATATATAAGAATTCTTTGATAATATATATGTGTTTTAGAACAGTTGGTAGTAAAGAAAATTTCTGTACATAATTTTTATTTACTTAAAAATGTATTATGTGAATTCTTAAAGGTAAGACTAGATGATCTTTGGTATTCGCTCACCAATATAGTCTCCTACAATGGGTCCTTTAGAACATTAACATTTACTTTTACTATATTTTCATGTATCTTTGATCTTTGTAATAATCACTTCAACAAACACCTGTGGGGCCCATAGTTCGTATGTCTGTGTATAATAAACTGTATTATATTTACAATAAGTGTGTACGGTTTAAAAAAATATGCTATTGCTTATCCATTATCCATAGGGAAAGAATTTTTTTAATTTCTATATTAATTTTCTGTTTATTTTTTTCATTTCTAGAGCTAGTTAATTTATTTAGATTATATCCTAAATATACTTTATCCTGCCTACCCACAACTACATAATTCCATAATATAAGGGCTTATTAGTCCCATTTTTCTGTCTTACTTACCACCTTGGCAACATCAATAGTTAGACACAAAATGAATGAACTGCAGTGATATGCAACATGGATAAATGCTAACAGTATAATATTAAGTGAAAATAATTAAATCTCAAAACATTATGTAGAGCATAATAGCATTTTATAAAGTTAAAAGCAATCAGAATATATACACATTGCATACATAATATATATACATATATGCATACATATACACAAACATAAATTTAAGAATACCTATAGATGTGATAAACTACATGAAAAGGAAAACAAAGAAATGATAAACTTAAAAATCAGGATAATGGTTATCTTGGGTGGAAGAGGCAAGAGTGTAAGTTGGGGAAAACTATATCAATAGATGTAGGTTATTATAAAGCTCCTAACTCTTCTTTCAGGCACTTAAAACATTTACTTTTTTTTCATTAAAAAATAACTATGTGAATAAAAGTAGGCCAGGTATGGCCCAATAATGAGTATGCATCATGTACCAAGGATTATGATTTGTCCAATTCCATATACCTGAGGTACAAAAAAAAAAAAAAGCCACAATCATTGTTAGTTATCTATTGCTAAAAAAAAAAAAAAAATTACCTCAAAAACTTAGTGACTTAAAACAAAACAAAACATGCATTATCTTTCAGGAATCTCTTATGACCAGGAATTCAGGAGCAGGTTAGCGGGGTGGTTCTGGTTTCAGATCTTTCCTCTTTCATGATGCTGCAGTAAAGATGTCAGCAGGGGTTGCAGTCATCTGAAAGCTTGACTGGGGCTAGAAGATCCACTTCCAAGGTGGCTCACTTACAGGATTCAGAAGTCAGTGTTGACTGTTTGTCTCAGTTTCTTGCCAAATGAACCATTCCACAGGGCTCCTTAAGTGTCTTCACAACGTAGGGGCTGGCTTCCCCACAGTGCATGATCAAAGAGAGTAAGGAGAAACAGCAATGGCTTTTCTAACCTCACATTGAGAGTCATACAAATCACTTTTGCCACATTGTTTTGGTCACACAGGTCAACCCTCATAGGGGTTGTAGGTAGGACTTTACAAGGGTGTGGATACCAGGAGGTAGGGATCATAGGGGGTCATCTTAGAAACCAGTACCACACAAACCAATCTGGCTTACCTTGAACAACTAGCTTTTTTATATACTACAACTATTTAATTCCAAACATTTCTCCCTATTCTATTCTTGGTGGCATTAGAGAATTTGTTTTTCTCTCTAGAGTTGGAGAAGAAAGAAATAATTTTCTGCTTTTGATACAATAATACTAGCATTCTAATTTCAGCCTTTAGATTTAATTTCTTAATAAACAATGTATTAGCTTCCTTCTGCATGTGCTTTCAACTGTGTTGAACTGTATTATTTTTTTTCTTTTCTAATTCTAGAATTTCTAACCTTCTAGGCTTCATCCTTCCTAAATACACTTAAAATTATTAATCATTTTGTTACTTTCATGGATTTTTTCCCAAGGCTGTAGATTTGTTAATTTGCTTATTTTAATGTTTTTCTATTTTTCCACTTCAAAATATTTGTCCAAGTGGCTTTTTGTGCATTCAACAAGTATTTATAGAGACTCTTTCATATGCCAAAACAGTAGAGTATCTCTGTCAAGCAGAATTAGGAAGGTATGGGAATAAATACACGTAGGGGAAAAAGGAGGAGTATTATAAGGAAAGGTAAGGGCAAAATATAAAGTAAGAAATCAAACTCAAAAGTTGGAGGGATTCTCAATTTTTCTACAATACCCTTCTATTTGAAAGACCTGCACTTCAATCATGCCAATTTAATAGTTGACTATTATACTCAAAGATCAACTAGAGAATCATACACCAAAACTCCAAGGTCAGGCTTTGTGAAGTTTTAATACCTGTGGGACTTTTCACTGTTTCTGATCAGTGACATAGCTTAAAAATGGTGGTTCACTGATCTTATGGGTCATAAAAGTGTGTAGCTAGTAAGAAATAAAAAGAAAAACTTGTCTAGTACCTTATAGGTAAATGAAAATTAGCCACACAAATAATCCCTTTTCCACTGTTGCTTCACTGCTTGTCAAAATACATTCAGGTGAATAAATCACTAAGGGATCAATTGATTGAAGAATGTGCGACATAATGTTTGCTGTCCCCCTGTGACCTGTCTGTTCCCAGCCCACATCTGCAAGAAAGAGATTTTCATTAGAGAGCTTTTTTTTTTTTTTTTTTTTGCGATACGCGGGCCTCTCACTGTTGTGGCCTCTCCCGTTGCGGAGCACAGGCTCCGGACGCGCAGGCCCAGCGGCCATGGCTCACGGGCCCAGCCGCTCCACGGCATGTGGGATCTTCCCGGACCGAGGCATGAACCCGTGTCCCTTGCATCGGCAGACAGACTCTCAACCACTGCGCCACCAGGGAGGCCCAGAGAGCTTCTTTTTTTCCTTATTAGAATTCGTTTCATTAACGCTGGAAAAAGAAAAATATATATATTTAGAACAAGAAATCATCAGCACAACAAAATAGCACATGGAACAACTAAGGAATATGTTGCATCCTCAAAAGAATACTCATGAAGGAATAAGCATGTTCCGACCATATGTTTTCATGTAATAGTTTACAAATGTATCAAACCACATAAAAACTAAAATTAGCCATTTTGGTGGGAAAGATGACCCCTTTTCTTAACAATGAAGATTTTAGCATATTTATTTTTCATATAAAAGTAGAGGTGATTAATAATGTTATAAGGGGTCATAAAATATTTTTCCCTGAATTCCTGCCTAACCAAGACTTGCAGTTTAAGTCAACTGAAGTCTAATTCAAATTTTGCAACATTTTGATATCAGATTGAATGGCACTTACTAAAACAGATATAGAAATAATATATCATCTTATATTCTTCTGAAACTGCTTACAGTATGTTCTAGGATTACATACCATAGTCTCCAAAAATGCGAATGACTAGTGAGACAATGAAAAGAACTGGGCCGCATTCACTTTTTTTTTTTTTTTTTTGGGAATTCATTTATCAGTTGAGCTTCAAACCTGGGAAGCTGAACCATGAGTCTTAGTGTCCAGGGTTGCCAACTTGGGGAGATAGTGAGACCTAGCTAGAAAGGTTTCCAGGAAAGAGTAAACTCAATTAACTTGCTATGGCTAAATATTTGAAACCTGAAATTTTCAGGCTTCCAGGTCTGTTCTGATCTCAGCCAGGCACTGGCAATCAAGAACAGTTCTCATTTTGTGGTATTCCGAGCTACTGGACAAAACTGCAAAATATCAGTATGCTCTATTGCCCACAAATGAAATCTTTACCCTATCACCTCCAGCCCCACTCCACCCATATTTCCCTTTTTTACACCCTGAGCTATTTGTTCATTCCTAGATTGCCAATATCAGTTAAGTGTTGATCAGATTCTAGAATATAAAAGTAATTAACAGTAAGGTGTGAATGAGGTTTACAGGTTCACAAGGCAGATTTGCATTTTAAAACAGGGGCTTGTTAAACACAAATGAACTTGTAATAGGTGGAATGTGTGAGAGAGATTTTTCTCTCTAAGTGATGGGGAGAAGATTTCCAGTGCTCTTTCTCAGCCCATGGGTACACAAGTACAGTCTTGTTGGCATTCCTCTCCCCTCTGCAGGTTCTCACCATTCACTCCTCTTTTATCCACCAGTCAGTCACCTTTGCAAATAGTACATATTTAAAACAGAATTATTAGAGAATTGCTTGATAAAACTTTGTACAAACCTGAAGGTCTTGGGCCTCACATTAGGTACTAGAGCCCTAAATCTCACAGTAGTCAATGTAAACAGACAAAAATGCCACACATTAAAGAATTAACTCTCCGTTTAGTGTATTTACCTGTTGAATTATTTAAATGAAGGGCAATTTATAAGAACTTTCCTATAATTACTAAAAGAAAGAAATGTCTCTTTAAAAATTGGGGGAAAAAATCAGAGGCCTTTTAAAAAATAAAATTATTTGATTACATTCGTATAGATGAAAAACATTTACCATGTAATTTTGATGTCACACTAAGAGAATTAACTCTGAACACTTAGATTTTTTTCTGGGCCAAAGAATTTAGAATTTCAGAGACGAAAGAGGAGAATCATCAAGAAGAAGAAAGAGGAGTATATCAGTAGGGATCAAGGAATCTCTTTTTAAAATGTGATGAGCAAAGAGAAAATTGTTCTGTTCCACAAACTAGCCCTTCTACTCCAGCTCCTCTTGCTCCCAAGTCTCCCTTTCCTTTTCCCCTTGAGGAAAGATTATCTATATCAGAAATTCATGAAACCACCAACAAAACCTTTGACCACAATTGTGCACTTGAAAATTCAGCCTTTCATTTTCAGGCCTCTGTGCACAAGGTCCATAGTCTTTCCCCCTTAGATCTTTGTGGGCCACGAATGTCCATGCACAGGTGTCACCCAGAATGTGATGAAGCTGTAAAAGAAGGAGATTCTAGAGAAAGACCCCTGTTCCCATATGTGTGCTCAGTCTTAGTTACTGCAGTTTTTCTGCAGTCCATCCAAAAGCCGTCTTTATTATAAAAATGAATAATAATAACTATTTTGAAATCATGTCAGCTTTTTACAGACTATATAGCTCTTTCACTTCTGGTTTTTAAAATGTCCTTAAAGGTAGTTTAGAAGGCGTTAATAATAATGATGTTCACAGAGATTATTTGAATTTGCCAACTGAGCAAACAGTTGAATTAGGCTTCAGATCCAAGAGTTAAATAATTTTATTTCATAAACTGTGTTTGTTTCGTTACAACAAAATTTAGGGGCAGATACACCTTCTTGTATGAAATAGGGCTAAAAAAAACCCCAGTACTATCTAAGATTAAAAAACCTAAATAATTCATAGAAATATGATTTTCCAAAATTATTCTTATCTTAAAATAAACTTTTATATGGCAAGATCTCTCCAGTTGAAGCCTTAGGATTAAAGTAATAAAGTTTTAGTTTATCTCTTTCTCTTTACAGAAGTTGACCAATAGTGACTATTTTAACTTGCCCTAAAGAGAATGATTATCACTGTAAATGGTGTTATAAATAACTTTTTTAAAGCTTATATGTAGGGTAACCCCATAATTTATCATCCAAACTAGGGCCATTTTCAGAGTGAAAGTGACCACTATTAATAATTGTGCCTGAACAGTTGGAACTGAAACTATCCTGAGTAAATAGGGAAATATGACCATTCAACTTATAGGACGTAATTCTGGGTTTAAGAGCGATGCATTTTGAATGAAAAAAGGCCAGCAGAATCAAAATTCATATACCTGACCTGTAACTTTCCCCGATTCCCAATTCCCATGAAGCTGGTTCTTAAGCACTATAAGCACGATTGAATGCTTCAGTCTCGTGCTCTGCCCAAGAGATGACAGTCTGGGGGCATCCATTTAAGACCAAGTCAGAAGGAAGAGTGCCACCTGCTGAGATTCAAATTCCACGTTTTTTTATACCACTTGGTCGTTGGGGGTTCCCATCTAAACTTTGACTGTGTACAACCCAGAAACTCAAACAGACATGCTTTGTGCAGTATTCCCCAGTAAACCTTAGTCACTTTCATAGGGGTCTAATTGACAGGCGTTAAACCAACATTTGAAATGTTAAGAGGGAAAAATCTGTCCAACAGTTAAATTATTTTTACAGCTGATCAAAATTAATATTATGTAATATTATGTTAGTAATTGATAAAAATAATTAAACTGCTAAAAGATAGATTTTTATATACCAAAACTAAATTTGATAATGTAGGACTGTGTTTAACCTTAGAATACCCTCATGACAGGCACAAAAATAAATTTTGTTTTGAAAAACAAAGATACTATTTATGAGAATGTATTGCTAAGTACTATCCATGCAACATGCTGTCTTCCAATTTTGCCTATAAAGTGCTATATTGAACGGTGACCCTCTGAGAGTGGTACACTTAACACAGAATAACATAACCAGAAAATGACAGCTCGAGAGAAAGTTTGATAACTATTTCAAACTATTGCTGAATTATCTGGAAATTCTTCAAATGAGATTACTTTGGTCCACCTAGCTTAAGAAGTATTTTCCTAGTCTGTATAAAGTTCAAATTAATTTGATTTAGTTCCTGGAAAAATGTCAGTTTTCTTGCAACTTAAACTTTTATTTGAGGTAGAAAGTTTCCCTTCTGGACAGGTTGCAGCCTGGAAGTGGTAAAATGTCTAGAGAGGGGAAACTAATGAAACTTAGTTGTGGAATAGTTCACAAAGGAATACAAGATGCATTACATAATGCAGCCCTGTGTTTGTGGAGCCTCTGACAGAATCCTGCAGCTTTAGCTCGAGCTGAAAGCTGCCACCAAAGTCCTCCCCAAATCCAGGCAGCTCTGAGTCTTTTTCCCCACCTCCTGCTGTGATTACTCTGGCTTCTGATTAAATCATACCTTAAATTTAAGTTCACTAACCTAAAACGACCCAAAGCTACTTATTTCTCTCTTCAACAGTTCCCCATTATTTGTAGTATTTGGAAGACTTGAAAATAGCTTCTGTCCTAACTTATGTAGCCTTTTCTCCAAAAGCAAATGCTATACTGTAATAGTTTCCTTACTCGTGGGTCCAAACGTCAGGTGAAAGGTTTTGGAAGCTAATTAGCATGCTAAGGAGTGTGGAGCATTTGGGTGAGTCACAGCCGTGCTACCTGAGGGGTAGAGAAAATGCCTTGTCGTTAGTGATATTTAACGCGTGTAGTCTCCTCACTTAGTTTTAACAGAGCCAGGACTGCATTGCATTGTTTTCTCTATGTTTAATAGAAATCTTATTTATATCATCTCTTCTTTAAAACATCCATGCCTTTGGGGCTTAGTCTAATGTCTTATTTCTTACTTAAAATATATTTCTACTAATTTTAGAAAATTTTACAAGTTTGTTTTTATTGTATTAATAACTGAACTAGGTTGTAACAAATTCTTGTCATAAAACTTCTTATTTTATACTCAAGTTTTTCTGTTTTGACCTGGTTTAATCCTCTTTTCTTAAAAGAAATTTCCCCCTTGTTTTCAGAGTGAGCATTTCATTACATTTATTGAACGTCTAGTATAGTATATATAATCAAGATATGAGGCAAATGAATATTTATTAAATACCAAGAATGTGACCGGTGTCTACCATCTAGTTAGGAAGAGCAGTTTGGATAACTCAACTTATGAAAATTATTTCTTGGTTAGAAATGCGTTCAGTAGCAGAAATTCTGACTTGAGTGGCTTAAACAAATAGGGGTTTGTGCTTCTTACGTAACAAGTCCAGAGCTAGAGAGCTGCTGGTGTGTGATAAACTCAGGGCCAACATCTCTGGGTTTATCTTTGCTTTCTTTTTGGGCTTGTTGCCTTATGTTCACAAAATAGTTGCTGCAGCTGGAAGTATAATGTCCATATTCAAAGGAAGAAGAGGGAAGCAGAAGGATCACTTTTTACCTCTATCAGAAACGAAAAAGCTTTCTGAGAAACCAGCTTCTCAAGCAGATTGCCACATAGATCTTATTGACTAGGACTGGGTCCCAAGGCCACCCTTGGTTGCTAGGGAGGCAAAGAAATCAGGGAACAGATTTGTCATAATTGGCTTAGAAATATTATAACTCATCATTCAGGACTAAGCACATTGCCACTCTGAACAAAATAGGAGTCTGTAGGTAGGAAGAAATAGGGGAATAGATATTGTGTAGGCAATAGTGTCTATTCCAGCTGTACTAGTCAAAAAAAAGAAAAAAAGAAGAAAGAAAATTAATGTGGACTACAAAAACTGGAAAATGATTTACGGCTGTGATAGAACATAAGCTGGACTACAAGATAACTAAAGGAATCAGACTGATAAAAGAATGACAATAGGACACTCCAGCTAAGGGAAGAACAAAAGCTTAAAGTCAGGAACATATTGTGCTATATATGGGAAGTAGACACTGCATTGTGAATTCCTCAATTCTTTGAAGGTAGGAAGTAAGGCTTATTCCTATTTATTTTCCTAGTGTCTCACACATAGTAGATGCTTATTGAATCATAGTAAATGAATATATAATATTCCAACACAGAAGTCCAGACATGATTTAATAAATCATGGAGATAATAGAATACAAAATTTAAAATTTAGGACTCACTTGGCAATACCAAGATAAAGGGAAACACTAATATAGTCTGGCTACACTCTAGAATACTTGTTGGGTAGTACTGGAACCTGGGATGCCTAAGCAAGGTGAAGCAAGAAGTGGAGGCTGAAATATCAAGTTAATAATTTGAACTTGATCTGTGAAAACCTGATTATATTTCTGGAGTAAAGTTTTGGTGATATACAAATGATAGTCTCCAACAGGCCCTCCAACTATTGGAAGCCTAGAGTCTGTTGCTGTCACTTGTCCCCCTTTTCTCCAAGTTCTGTTCTCTGTGACCTTCAGGGATTTCCACTGTGAAAGGAGCTTTGGAAAAATGAGAAGTAGTTCGCTGGAGATTCCTAGATTCCTACGCTACAGTAATTGACATTTTACTTTCATTCAGTTCCTGTCCTATGCCAGTCAATCTGCTGCAGTTTTTAGGAGATCATTAAAATACCTGACTACAAATTGTTTGCATTCTAATCAAGAATTTAAATATCGTGATTGATTTAAGCAAAGAAAAAGAAATTTAATACTGTTCAAAAAAATTCAAGTTGGTCAAAAGGAAAGTTTGACTGGCTTTTATTGTCATGGTACTGATTTAACCAGACAACTCAGGCCAAGAGTCAAACAAACTTGATTCTGCAAATACCACATGAGTAACTTCCACTGAAGGGAAATTATCTTTCTCATAGTCCTGATCACTTTCTATTTAACAAAGGATAAAGTGTCTTGTCCTATTTTGTTTCCCGAACCCTGGAATTTAAATTTAGTTTACCATCTACAATATGGCTAAATAGTAAACTGAAATAATAAATGAAAGTAATTTCATTTTTGAATTGTACCTCCATGAATCCTACATAATTTTAAGGATTTGCAATTCCTTTTTGTTTTCACAACCTTAACTTTACCTGAAAAAATATACCAATGGAGTGGGGGATAGGCATGGTATTAAAATGTACAACCTTAGTAACGGCATTTCTAGCACACGTATGGTCTATAGCCATTTAGTGAAGTTTACTTATTGCTTTAGTCTTCAACCTCCTTGGTTAGATTAGAATACTTCAGATTATTTGAGCTGAAGAGTACTTTTATTTTGACAAAAGAACATTCATTTTGTTTTAATTGATTGAGTTATGTATTTCCAGTGACAGATCTTTAACTCTTTCGAAGACCTGTAACATTATTAATATTGCACTTGGAGAAGTCACTTAATTTATCTGGGCATCAGTTTTCTCATCTGCAAAATGAGGTAACTGGACTCACATGATCTCCAGCAACTTTCAGCTCTGGAATTGTATGATCTCGTTTTTCAGGACAATTCAACAAATATTAATGAAATACTTACAGGATGCAAATCAATATGGTAGGACCTAGATGGATACAGAGATAAATAATGTGATTTTTTCATGCAAGGAGTTTACAACTGGATGCATTCAAGATTGGGATGTATATTTCCCAACACATCCTAGCTCCTCATGTTTGGGATGTCATTTATGAATGAGGGCATATGATTCATTCCCAAAGGGGAGGAAATTCATTCATTTGTTAGTTTTTCGTATCTGGATTTGGAGAAACAAAAAAAAAAAGGGATCTGAACTATCATTTTAATAATATTGTGCAGTTGTATCCCACCTTCATTGCAGAGAATTTAGAGTATTCCAGACCATTATCTCATTCATCCCTAAGGAAGTCCAATGCAAGTAGAAAGGTGTAAATATAGTTATGCAAATTTTAGTGATTAGAAAACTGGACCCTAAATTTCCTGGAGTTATACAATGAGCAAGTGAGTGAGAACAGGTGAAATTCTAGGAACCCTCACTCCAGGACTGCATAGCCAGCTTCCCCTGTGAGCGACAGTTTCTTTTAGCAAGTTCTGCAGAGCCTGATTGCTAAACTGTCTTCCACACCTGATCCTTCCTTATTCTTTATCTGAAGAGCAGCCATTGATGATTTCAGATGTATCGCCAGGAAAAAAAGGGTTATAGTGGAAGAATGGAATGTGTACAGCAACAGATGTGACAAGCAAGTTGTGATATATTGATATAATGTTCCAGTCTTCAGTTTGCACTAAAACTAGAAGTGAAGAAAATTTGGGGACTCCTTCGTCAATCTGATCCATAAACATTTGACTATAGGCCCAGCAGCCATTAAGAAACCTGTGCTTTGGCTAGGCGAGAACATCATCCTGAACATGCCACCCTGGAAACTCTGCCTCAGTTCTTAGCATCACTAGAATTTTCCTAGCCTTCTTTTGAGGGGAGTTAGGAACATAATGAATCTACTTCTTTTTACAAATCCTGAAAGCAGCTCCTTGGAAACAGGTGATTAGGTTTCCTTCTTTACCTAAATCTTCCTAGGTAGTAAAAAAGTCATATCCATGTTTCGTCTCATGGTTTCCTTAGTCAAAAATTTGCATCTGAGGCCTAGGAAAATGTTTGGTTTTCATGATTGAATGTTTAAACAGGTGCACACTGCACTGATCTGGCTGAGGAAAGGTAGTCTCTTCCTTCTGGAAACCCTGACGTTAAGAGAAAGATTCTCATGCCAGCTTTCATGAATGCTTGTGAAGGAAAGTGCAGGTGATTCTGAAGTCTTATTACCTGGGTTACCAACCCGCTTGCCTCCCTCCCATTCTGTGTTCTCATGAAGAAATTGATTTAATAGATTCAAGGTATTAAATACATTCTGCATTAATATTATATGTACTCTTTGAATCCAAGTGGCAATACAATAGAGTTTCATTTTATAAATAACACCTTTCAAGCTAACACCACAGGGCATAGTACAAAAGAATCAAAATAGAACACAAATGCTGTAATCAAATGCAGACCCCAGGAAGGCTGATTAAAAAGGCATGTTGCTAGTAAGAGCAGCCGACAGGGTAAGTATAGTGGGTCAGAGCAGAAAAGCCAGCTGAACAGAAGGGCAAGCTCAAATAAAATGGACTTGCCTGCCTGATTCACATGGACTTACAATTCTTCTTTGTCATCATCTACTTTTGGACTCAGGAATTGCAGGGGAGAGGTGTGCATATGTGTTTGCTGGGGAGGTGGGGATCCAATGTATGCAGTGTCATTAGGTTTATCCTCAGTCTTCACACACAACACAAACAAAAGAAAATCCTAAAGACAACCACCTGCAGCTGCCAGCACTGCCTACAGTGTGATCGTGAGACAGCCCAACAGGGCTTGTTTTGCTTGATAATACCACTGGTTTTCAGAAAGCACAACTGAAGGAAACAAGTAGATCCTTCCCATAATAGTGGGAACAGATAGCATTGCTATAGCCAGGCATCAGTAAAAACAGGTGAATGGGTGAGATGGGTGTTTTGTGGCCTTAGTCTTGAGACAGTCTTCTCTCCACAGGACCCTCTTCTCACCCAGTTGCTTTCTGTGCTCTCAGCCTCTCACCACCACAATGCTTTCTAATGTCAAGTGTTTGTGTTTTTAAACCCTACCTCTAGTTATAGAATAAAAGGTTCTGTCCCCTTCTTAAGGAATTAGGTGAAAACAGTGGAGGTATTTGAGTATACCTCCCCATCTGTATGTAAAGTTATTTCTGACAGTGATCACTGTATACCTTGAGGAATGCATTAAACTGGTCATTTACTTATGCTTTTCTATTTAATATTGAAGGTAGAACAATATAGGACAAGAATCATAGGAAAAATTTCCTGCTAAATATGTGACATTTTTCTGAAAAATAGCAACTCATAGTTAACAGCCTCCCCCAAAATGAGTCATGGAACAGCAAATATGGGTTCTAGAGTCAACAAAAAGAAAAGGAGAGAGAAAGGAAAAATAGTAGTTGAGGTCATCTTTACCACTCTTGAAGCTGTGGGTTGTTTTCAGTGACTCTCCTGATTACCCACTTAGTTGAAATTCTGGACTGGGATCACTAATGCGTAAATTTAGGTCAATAGTTTAGTATTTCTTTACATTTTTCCTAATCTGTTAATTATAAACAATTAAAACATATATGGGCAGCATTTGTGGAGGAAAAAAGGTCATTATACAAATACAAGTATTGCCACTTTTATTTAATAGAATATTATTTTCCTTAATTCTGACAATATTTATTTCATTATGCAGAAAGTCAGTATATTACTAAAGGTAAACAGCAGGCCTAGTAAGTAGTATAGTAAGTAAGAGAACACTGGAATGTAATCTCCAAAGTGAGTTATTTCCTAAAGTGTGTAAGGAAATAACTCTACCAGTTATCAATATACTGCCTCTCAGATCCAAATTTACCCTTCCTTGCCTGCTCTACAAAAATGTATCTGGGTCCTTTAAATATTTTTCCTTTCCTAACTGTGTGAGTGTGCTTTGTCAGTGAGGAATCAGACAGACATTATAGGAGAAAGAGGTTCCCCTTCCTGGCCCCCGTGTATTTTTTGGCAGGCTCCTGCCGTGCGCATGGTTCTCTAAGGCCTGGCTCCTGCAGCACACACAGCTGCCCCGGTGCCCAGCAGCTGAAGCACAGGTAGCTTCTCCAGTGCCCAGCAGCCAGGGGCTACGTCCAGCACCCAACACACATGCAAGCACACACATGCACACATACACACATCGGGTGGTTTATGTAGTAGTGTGCCTCAAATGAGACAGCCTCCCTGTGAACAGCTTCCCTGGCACCCTAGAGTATAGTTTTCCAGCAAGTTTTACTGACAGCTCTCCAGCAACTTCTTTGCCATTCATTCATTCACTGGCTATGCCTTGTCCAACAAGGACTAGATCCCAGTCTAGAGGTGTAAGGGACTCTTCCTTGGGCACTCTCTATCAGCCCTAGAAGTTGTGGTTGCTCCTTATATTTGCTTATTCTTATATAATTCACAATCCTCTTCTTATTAGTTACTTCCTCATTACTCCAATCCCCTGTTATAGTTAAGAATTCTTTATATTAAATTTTTCCTATTCAAATTGCTGTGTGGTTTCTGTCTCCTGATGGACCCTGACTGATACATGACCAAAGAATATTGAAATAATCTGTATTGTTTGGGAGTAGGGGGAAATCAATCATCTCTTTATGGAATGGTTTAGCATTAGTATGATGTGCCTTATCCAGGCCTGGCTATTAGATGAACAAAGAGTTTTGAGAATTTGATGCTAGATTGAAAAGTGACATAAGAATATGATGCTATATACTATTTTTAACTGTACGTATGGTTTTAAGGACCCAATTTTAAAATATTTTACTTGATTTCACTGAGAGTTTTTTTTTAATGTAAACTATAATAAGGCAAACAACAAAAGGCTGGACTCAAAAGTAATTTGTTAGCCTTGAAAAGATGTTGCAAAATAATAACACTATAATGTGAATATGTAGATTATTAATGCTAGGGAAATAATGATACCCATCATTTTTTGAGAACTTATAGCAATAGAGGTAGATACCGTTATTATCCCTATTTACAAGTAGAAAAATAGAGGTTCAGGAAGGTTAAAGAACTGGCCTAACATGGTATGTGTAGTAACATTTCAGAGCCAGAATTTGAACTTAGATCTGCCTGTGAGCCCTGGCTCTAAACCATTGCTCTCTGCTTCCAGAACACTCGTACTGAAGTAAATAGCAAGCTACCTGGGAAAACAAACACAGAACACTTGTTTGTGTTGTTTTCATCAAATATCCAGAAAAAGAAACTGTAATGTAACCCTAGAATGTTTAAGCACACACCCTGAGATATTTCTGAGATAATCTACTACTCTTACCTAACAAGATATGGACAAACTGGGTGAACACTGGTGATCAAATCCCCAGAACCAAAGTGTTAACCGTGTATTAAAAACCCAGCAGTCTTTATTCAGAGCTGAATTGAAGACAGATGAAATATTAACAGCAGTTCTAGCAGCACAAAATGAAATATGAGATCCTGTATCAGAAATTATTAGTAACCTGTTAAAAGAAATGCTGAAAAATGGCAGTTACCAAATTAAAACTGGGAAACAGAGCCCAAATGGGAAATTTTGAAAAGTTTGGAGGAAAATAAATGACAGATTGTCCTCTTGGCTCTTATTACTATGCCATCCTAAATCCTACTTGGCAATACATGGTGGAGGTGAAATAAGAACTGCATCACTGCCAGCGCTGGTCCTCAAATTTATAGTCCTAAGTGTCTGTGAGGGTGTCTGGGATTGATTGGAAAAGTAGTTGGAATTTGGTAGCTTTATCTAAATTGAAGAGTCTGGAGACTCTTATTATGAAAGGCTTCCTCTCATTTGTGAATTGGCCCCTTTGCTCCACTTTTGGATGCCTGGCTTCCTCCATGCCGAGCTGCACTAAATGTTTCTACATGGGAAAGCTATTCTCCTTAAATGCTTTCAAATTTAAAGCATCTATCTGGATATGTTCATGTTTACGACTCAAAATATCTAGCATCAAAAAAAGAGAGAAAGGTTACAAATACCGGGTAGTAAATGAAGGCGATATTTTTCCATCAGTAACTGAGAGCAGAGAAATGACTATAAGCAGAGTTGTTGAGCGGTTGGTGCCAGAGAGAAAAAGGAAATGAGCTATAGAACCATAGAATCTTAGTGTTGGCAGAGACTATGGAGTTCAGGCAGTCCAACCCTATCATTTTTCAATGAAGACACTGAGACATGGGGAGTTAAGGGACTTGACTTGCCCTAGACACATAGTTGTTTACTGACAGTCAGGCCAAAAACATTTCCCAACTCCCAGTCTGGAACTCTGTAGTTCAGCATGCTACTGCCATTCTCTACCGAAAATTAACACTAACCCAGCCTGGAACATAGAAGAATTCAGCATCTGTGGGGAGCAAGAAAAATGATGAATTCTGAGATGGAAGTCAGTCTGGGAAAAGGAGAGGGGAAATGGATGATTCTCCTTCATTGTGACTCTTTGGCCAACTTTCTGCAAGACATTTTATGTCAGTTTACTCCCCTGTGCCTCCCCACAATAATAAAATAATTTGGTTGTAATTCTCCAGGGTTTATATATATGCATTCAAATTGGATTTGGTTAGAGAATTCTCCCATGTACAGGTTATCTTGATTGGTTTGTGGGTGGCATTGCTATTGATTCCTGTTATTTATGTGAGCCTGACTTTTTTCTCTAGCAGTGAAATGTGCTCCAGAGTCCTTGTGGGGAGAATCTTCTCCAACGGACACCCTAACTAAGGATCAGATGTAGGTTTAAGATGCAAAAATTATCTTCTGTTAACCCTTGTATTCTATTAACCTCATGAAGAACTTGAGCCATATGTGGGCCTTATAATCAGATTCATGAGTTTGGTGAAATAATTTTCTTTATTTGGAAGCACAGGATAATTTGAAGTAAACCAGTTGCAAAGAAGATACGATAAAAATGTTTCAGTAGGATTCCCTGTGATATAGCAGTACAGGTCTTTTAGACCAATCGAATATTTTTCAGAATAGAGCAACCGGAAATGAGAGAATCAGACAGTATGATGAAAACTACAGATGGAATGCTTTGCATGAAAAGTGATTATATACAAGAGAGGGCTCAGGAGCAGGTAGGCGTGGAGTTGGAAAGGAGTGGGTAACTGAAATAAGAGAAGATAATGCTTGACCAGGTCTAGTAAAATATTCCCTGCCACAACTGCTGTTCCATGAAGAGACTGAGCCAAGAGGCCTGAAAAAACTAACCTTAAGTTCAGCGTTGCCATTATTGTGGGAGGCATCAGGGAGAGCACATCCGGATTTGTGTTTCACAGTAATCACTGCTGGGTGTCAGCATTCATCAGCCAGATGGTCAGACCCACAATTAATCAATTAGACTGGGATGATCAACTGGACTAAGTTTTCCCTTTGCTAAAAAACCCTCATCATGCGGTCAAGGCCGATAGCACTTTTATCCTGTTGCTTTTGGAGAAGCTTCTAAAAATCCCTTTTTTCTTTTTTAGGTCTCTAGTTACTGAATACTATTAAGCTCCAAGCTGCTTTGACAACATAGATACCCCAAATCAAGATTTTAACATAATAGATTTTTAACGTCCTCTGGGTTCAAGCATAATGTTTAACGTATCCAGATAGAAACAAGCTTTTTAAGGCAACATCCTCTGAGGAATGTTACTCGACTGATTTTACTGGAGTCTTCATATTGGTTCCACTCAATACAGTGCAACGGCACTGGGAATGATTCTTTCACTGGCACTTAGGAAAATGATATGATAATCAAATATAAACAATAACACTTTACTGAGTGTTCAACCTGTGATAGATACTACTGTGATAAGGACTGACAAACACTGATTCTGTCCTTACAATAATTCAAGGTAATAATATTCCATTTCAAAAAAAAGAAAACTGAGGCTAGAAAGTTTATTTGCTCAAGGTTAAGCGTTTATCAAAGACATGTTGAGATGATTTAATGACCTCTGGAATGAAAACTAAATAAAATTTACATTTTTTACACATCTTACACATCTGTATGTCCTTAAGGGATAACAATTAGAAATATATGGTGGGCCCTTATTAGTCCTGTTCAAAGCCCTGTAAAGAAATATTTTACTAGCATTTCCCAGCTCTGTTGATGGTATTCTCTTTTCCCTGCCATTCTTGCTGCATCCCATCTGACTTTTGAAGTTGCTTTCTTCCTTATTTTGGGGCCATCACCACTATTTGCTGATAATTCTGTCCCCACCTCAGTTTCCTTGTCTAGAAATGGCTCCTCTAAGTTTGTTTCATACACTAAGTCTTTTCTTTATCCATTGGCTCATTCAGGTGATTTGCCTCTTCCAAAACAAAATGTTTATTACTGATTTATTTTTCAGGTTGAACGTGATTTTTTTCCTCTGGCTGTTTTTCTTTTCCCTCTCCTCTTGCTTATGACAGTACTACTGCACAGGAAGAGGTGTTTGAAAGTCCTGTTGACTAGAAGTGTCACTTGCTGTTGGAGGTCTATGCTGACCCCACTGGGTAGAAATATAGACACAATTTCATATTTCCCTTGTGTTCCATCATTGAACTTATGTCTTTCTTTTCTCTTACTTCTTCTCTACTGCCATCCAAGCTTAATTTAAGGAGTGCTTCTCTTTAACCATTTTGTGACCAGATTTTACAGGCTATACAAGGATACTATTGACCCAAATGCACATCTTTGAGATATTAGGCTTTTACTTATAATTACATTATTTTATGGAACATGAGGCTTCCTCTTTTTATTTTACTGCAGTGCTTTTCTTTTGTTTGTTTTGCTACTTACCAGACTGGGAAAGCAATACCTAAATACCAGGATAGTGTATAGGTAACCACTGTTTCCTAAATCAAGTTCAGGAGCACATGGAAAAAAAGGTATTCCAGAGATCTTAATGAGCATCTTTTCTCCTCCAGGCCTCTACCCGTGCCCTCTTTTTCTGTCTGTGGTACTCTAATTTGTTCTTGCTATGTTTGGTAGGCAGCTGTTCTAAGTTTTTCCCTTGCTGCTCCTTTTTGTACAATCTTCACCCCAGAGCTGATGAGGTTCTTTCATTTTGACCTGCAGTATCTCCGTGAATTGCGGAGCTGAGCCCTGCCATCTAGACTGCCTTTCTGCTTCATTTTGCTTCTGACCTAAACCCCCCCTGCTATTCCAGGCCTGGCCTCTCATGACCAGAGACTGCTGACTCATCCTGGCCTGTGCCAAGCTGTGCAGTCGCTTAGCGATGTGGACAGGAGTCGAAGGACTAGAATGAGATCACTGAACTCATTTCACTTGTTGCTTACGGTACAGTCCAGCATGAGCTGGAAATGTAGGAACCTCAGCCTCCCGAGCAGAAAGAGTAAGTAGATTAAACACACTGCATCACCAAGTCCTCAACAAGCAGTAGTGGGGTGGCGGGTGGAGCTGGCTTTTTCATGGCCGTGTCTAGGGCATTCCGGTTCATCAGGAATGTTCCTTTGTCCTCTCCTTCCTCTCCTCCACAATCGCACCCTCCCCCCACCCCTTCCCTGAACTTCCCTTCTGAAAATGTCTGGATGGCACAGCAATGATCTGGGCAGAAATGAAATTTTGCTAATAAGCAGCCTCCACAAGAAATCCTAGAACGGTGACACTGTTGAAACTGCTTAGTTTGTCTACTGGGAACTGACATGAACTTCCCAACAGAATTCAAGGAAATGAAAAAAAATCTTTTTTTGTTCTCCTTTTCTTTCTGATTCTCTTTTTCTTTCTGTTTTGAGGGAGGTAGTTTCAGGAGACATGGCTGCATTCTGGTGTGGTGTAAAGTTTTCCGTCGGGAGACAATAATGAACATTCCTCTGGCAGGACGGGATGGGCTTTTTTTTTTTTTTTTTTTTTTGTTTCTCTTGCTGTTGTTTATTTATAAGACATTTCCTCTCAGTTAGTAGAAGTTAGATCGTAAGAGGCTCCAGTGATTTTCCTTCCACCTCCCCTCCCTAATTTCTGTGCTTCAGCACTCTGGAACACTGTGAACTTGACAAACTAATCAGAGCAGGGAGCTTAGCAGCCAGGCCTGGACACTCTCAAGAGACTGTGGTGATTCTCAGTCGATACTCCTTGGATCAGGAGCCATAGTCCTGGTGAGTGGTGAGGTTCCAGAATTTGATGTGTCAAGGATTCTGTTCTTGGTGTCTCTGAGGCGGTCAGGAAATAACGAGTGTTTTTAAAAAGGAAAAAAGGAATGTAGTTTTTTTAAAAAGCTACCAAACAATCCAACGGCCTGATGAAGATTTTACTGTGCACAGCTGAGAGCACTCTATGGACAATGGCTGAGCCTTGAGTCTGTGCTCAGGAGGAGCCTGCAGGCTTAGGTTTCATGCTGCCACCGATGGATGTCAGCCTTGGCAGGCCTGGCAAACATGCTTGTGGGAGGAGGGAGATAGGTGAGTGAGCGCAGCTGGGAGGTAGCAGTTGGGGTGGTAGGAGGGGGAAGTGAAAGTGGGATTCATGGTTTGTTTGGAGTTTCTCTCTACCAACTTTTCATGCATCTCTCTTCTGCACATTTACATTATGCTCAGAATATATAACGTACCCAGCTAAGCAAGAAAAAGAAGTGGATGCATAGCAGAAGACTATTGTTAATACTGTTCTTCTAAAGATCACTTTGCTAAGAACTGGCTGTTTTTAAATGTTAGGGAAACTCCCTCCACCCGACCTTTGGAAAATATTATTTGTCATACCCTCTTCTTTATTCTTCTGCATTCATGATATCAAACAGAAGAATGCAAGGAGAATCCTTATTTGGTTCCAGGGAAATTTATCATTGTGACATAGGAAAACTAGATGACTGTCCTCACAGTATTAAACCCAAATATAGTATTGTCCTCAATATAAGAGATTCTGATTGAGCGTGCTCTGGGAAGTTGTCGAAGGAATGAAATGGGGGTGGTTGCATGCTGTCTGATATGAGACTAGCAGAGGAGTCAACAGACCAGCTTTTGGTTCCAATACATGCCTTCCGTGTCCTTGTTAATAATTCACACTGTCCCTGGAAGTGGAGTTTCAGTTGGAATGTGTATTTGTCTTTTACCGTCAGGTCCCTACTTAGTTGCTCTTTCAGAGGTATTTGATCTTACTGTGTTTTCTTGTCTTCTTTCCAATTTCAAGAATCCAGCATGTTCCAAAATATTAAGAGTGGAAAAAACAGAAAACAAAAAAACATGGTGGCCATAAAAGCATTTGATTGTGTGGCAGCATCTGAAGTGAATTGCTCTTTGGAGAGAGGGAGGAGTCTTTGATGTCCCCAATATGGTTCTCATAGGCTAAAACTTCCAAGAACCACAACCCAGCCTAAGGGGCACTTACTCGATGTTCTTAAATATTTGGAAAGAGATGCTATTTTATTGTTTTAGTTTTCCTTGCTGTTAACACATTGCCAGTAGATTCCTCCTAAAAGTTGAAAATGCTTTAGCAATAGTTGATTTTACATTTAACCAGATGTGTATTGTGTGTGCCTGTTGTGTGTACTCTTGTCCAAGCTGGTACAGTCATCCAGCATATTACAGTGATACTTGGCTTTGGAATTTTGTTTGCTGCTCTGGGCGATTCAGATTCTTAACCATTGAACTCACGCATGCTCGTTTATTCCTGTGGTCCCTACAGACACTGACTCCTGCTACAGCCTCATCAGGGTCTGTCAGTGACCTCTAGAACAAAGAGTCAGCTTCCTTTCACAATTCCTGTAGTTTGTGAAGCACATCAAATTCCTGAGCTGTCATTGTGATAGGAAGCAGTCCCAGAGTTTTATTAGGACCAGTGTGCTGAAAGTTTAATGGTATATAATGGAAAACTTGCCTATTTCAGTTAGGCCATGTTAGTTATGACCATACTACTTGTATGTGTAATGTTTCTTGGGGATTTCCCATTAATTCTTTTTTTCTAAAGAAAGAAGTTGAAAGGGAAAATAGTGTTAAATTTTTTTTAAGTTTGATATAAAAAATGTAACTAGTTTTACCCCATTACCACCAAGACCTATGTTAGGTTGTGCCTTCCTCAGTTAACACTTAGGCTGCACAGACTGCTGGGAGAATTGTCTGTTAATCTCTGGTAGGGATGATGTCTATTAGGACTGCACTGAGGGCAAGCTGTATATCTAATACTTAGAAAATATTTTATTATTGAAATCCCGTAGCCTGTACATGAAATTTTATGAGCATCTTTAAGCAGAAAACAGGTAAACACAAATATCTAAGAGTATATCCCAAGAGATGACATTTAAAAAATATAACCTGACAGAGAAATTTTCCTCATTGTTGCCAAGATCTGGAGTTCCACATGGCTGTGGAAGAAAGAATTCTATGGCTAAGTTGGAGTATTTAAGTCAGAATTTGATCAGTACACCTTTGACAAAAAGGCAAGATAATGATGTATTTTTTTCCATTTAAATGGTTGTAAATGGTTACCTGATCTTTTCAAAACCTATGTTATAAACCTTCATAGTGTACTATCAATAATTCAGTTTTCCAGTGCTGATCCCCCAAATTTTTATTTCATTTCAGAGGATGCACGTTATAAAATGTATATTATCTTGCACGTGCATTTTTGCTGTAAGCACTTCCTATGTTATATTTATTTAAATAGGCAGTCACAAAGAGACACAAATGACATTGCTAAATAACAGAATTATTATTGCCCCAGTAAGAAATTATTCTTTCGTATTTATATACAAATGCTTTTTGATATTTATGTGATTTCCTTTCAAAAGATACATATCTTTAAACATTAGGACGAAGGCGTTGATTCATTATATCATGTGATTGTATATGTATGTTATCTTATGCATAATCACATACCTATATTCAACTATTAAAAATATAACCAAATCCTAGCTAGGCTTACTTGCCTTTGAATTCAATCAGACGTCTTGCAAATCAACCATAAGTGAAATGTAGTTGACATTTTATCACACTGACAACACAGAAATTTTGCACAAATATTTATGAACAATATCTACAAAAGATAAGATTTGGTTAGCTGATAAGATTGGTAAATATCCTTCATTGAACATACATGTTAGATTATGAGCCTAAATTCTATTTATGTACAACTTCAAAATATTAATTGCTATATGTATAAAGTAGTTTAAAATTAAGTAGAAAGAAATTAAATTGCTCTTAATTATCTGAAAATTGAGAATATCTTTAATGATTCACTTTATTTTGTAAGAATGAATTTATATACAAATGACCCAGTTTATTCTAGTTTCTCGGCTACTCAGTTGTACATTAAATACTTTGATGCTGTATTTACATATCAGCATCAGCAACTATAATTTCCCAAATACCTTTTCAAGATAACCAGCCAAGACATATTCTTGTGAAGTCACACTTTTCTTTGAAGCTTTCCATAATAACCCAGATTAAAAGTGAACTTCCCCTTCTGACATTAATTGCATTTTAAAAATCGGTAGCTTTTGTTTGACACTTATCATGTACTGCTTTGAACTGAAGTTTTTTTATATGTATGAAACTACACGTGGTTAGAGGAAAGGTACTACATTTTATGTTTATTTATCTCCCTTCCAACCAATGTCAAATTGCCTTAATCTGAATGGAGGATCAATGAATATGTGATGAGTGAATGAATGGATGAATGGACGGATGATATCTATATGGCAGTGCATTGACATTGAGTACGTATTGCTTATCGTATGGAAGAAATACATCCAGAAAACAAATCAACAGATTCTTCTATATCTGAATCCCTTAAACTCCCATATTAGATCTTCCAGCTAGCTGACAGCAACTCCAGTCATTTGCCAAGGTAGCTTTCCTAATCTCCACAATGCCCAGGTGATTTCTGATGGGACATGGAGTCTTGAGCTCGCAGTAGTTCCCTTCATTTTCCAGGACTCGTGAGGGGGCCAAATACCCAGGTTGGTCTGCTCCTGCAGTCTGAAAGTACCAGACTGGCCTCTAATGTATCATATTGCCCAAAGGCTCCTCCAGCTTGTCAATACTTGCCTACAGTCAGTCAGTGGTTCTTCCTTTCCTCAAACTCAGCACCTAAGGAGCTCAGGCTGTTGTCAGATGTGGAAAGGCACGAAGACTAGCTATGAATGCCCGTGAACTAGACAGGAGAGGGGTGGGGCAGACAGACAGCACAATAAAGAGAGGGGCAAGAGGACAGGCAGCCAAATCATTTCCACGATCTTAACAGGCACTAATTAAATGCCCTGTTTTAGGCAAATAATAGCTGAAAATATCCAAGGGCAACTGTTTCTCATGAATAAGTAAAGAAATTGGTGGGATCTCTTGGTGCTTCCTCAGTCAGTAAGCTGGAGCACACTAAGGCACATTTGGTGCTCTGGACACGTCGGAGGAGAGGGGCCCATTCCAACACCCTAAATGGTACCCTGCTGACACGAATAACATCCAGAGACTAACTTCATATTACTACAAGCTGACCCTAATAAACAATAATTAAAAGAAGCCACAATATTTTGTGAAATTTAATTATATGTTATCAATTGTCAATCAATGGTCAATCAACTTGGCAATCCCCAAACTACATCTAATTCTGTCTCCTACACTGAATTCTTTTCTAGAGCTTCTAATATATATAAATGATACGTACTAGTTTGATTTCCATCTCTTTTTATTTTTCCTATTTATCCTCCAGGAAACTGAATTCCTAGATGTAAGTAGCCAGAGGGAGAAAAAGGAGCAATTCACATAACGGATAATTAACCCTTGAACAATGGAAAGTTAACTCTCCATAGACATGCCAAAAACTGAAATGTTTTGTTGTTGAATATGTTCTCCTTTGGGTGTTAACACGTAGAGGACATCTCCATTAGCACAAACTTGGCACCAAACAACCTGTTCATTCTCAAGCTACAAATGCCACACTCGCCTTCCAGTTCATTCTGGCAGGATTTGTAGCATGATGTCCTCTTGGGTAGTCATGTACAACCCACTCTGAGGGGCAAAATTGTATGAGTGCCTAATCCACTTTTGAAAATGAAAGAAAAGGATCTGTTTTTATGAAAAGCACCTAATAAGGAAAGACATAAATTGTAATAAAAAGTGTTAGCACCTTGCATCTCCTGTTAATTGCCTTCCTAGTCAAAAGGAACCAAAATGGTGTAATAAATGTTAGACGTACATCATAAACAGAATGCAGAAAAATGTTTCTTCCTTTTAACAGTGAGTTAAAAGAGTAGCAAACCTTAAACTACCCATATTGCCTTAACTTAGGCTCCTATCCTTATTCATCTACTTCATTTGTCTAATGAGGATAATAGTACCCATTTGACTTATTTACCAACATTGTTATGAGGATCAGATTACAAAGACTGTCTCTTCATTACATTCATTAAACATGGATTTAACGTTCATTCATTCACTCATTTATTTATTAATGCAGGAGACATTTTTGAACCATATTCTGTGTCAGATATTATTCTAGAAGCTAAAGCTTGATTCATTTATTAACAAATATTTATTAAGGAGCACACACTATGCACCTAGCACTTTTCTAAGGGCTGAGGATACTACAGTAAACAAAACAAACAGGAGTCTCTATTCTCAAAATACTTACTTTTTAGGCAGGGGAGAAAGATGACAAACAGGTACATATGTAAAATATATAGTATGTTAGGTAGTGATAAGTGCTGTGGAGAAAAGTGAAATAAGAAAGAGAGACAGAGAGAGAGAGTGTGTGTGTATATGTGTGTGTGTGTCAGGAGTAAGGTTGCAATTTCAAACTGGGTAGAAACGGAATGCCTCACTAAGGGGACAACATTTGAGAAATGTAAAGAAGCAAGTTTTGTGGATATCTAGGCAAAGGCTAGAACTGGAACTACAAAGGCCTGGAACTACCAAGTGCAAAGGCCCTGCACAGAAATGGAGTTATATCAGGCAAGTCTGAGGGGTAACAAGGAAGTCTGTGTGCAGGATCAGAGTGAGCAAGCAGGGGGATGGTAGATGTAGCAGGGAAGGCAGTGGGGGCCTGAGCACGTGGGCCTTTATATGCTGTTGTGAAGGTTTTGGCTTTGTCACTGACAATACAGAGATGAAAAGACATGACCTCAAGTTGCTCGTTGGTGGAGAGGCAGATAGGGAAGCAAGCAGGGATAATGGCATATGCTAAGTATCGTTAGCTGGAGGATGCTCAAGGAGCCTCGGAGGCACAAAACAGTGAATGTTTACCCGAATGTACCTTGCGGTAGAGGGTCAGGGAAAGCTTCAGAAAGGAGCTAATAAGTCCCTTCTGAGCTTTGAAGGATTTTCCCAGATGGTCAGAGGGAGGAAGAACATTCAGTAAGAGGACCAGAAGGGGCGAAGACACTTAAAGAGGAAATAGCATAGCAGAGTTGGGGAACAGTATCACTAATGTTCAGGAGAGGAGTGTGGAGAAATGATGCTATAGTTGTAGGCAGGGAACAATCATGTTGGGCCTTGACTGCCACGCAAAGATGTTTTAACTTCATCTTGGGGCATTTGGGGAGCCATTGAAAGGTTTTAAGTAGAGAAGGTTAATGATCAAATTGTGTTACAGAAGATCACTCTGGCAGCATGGTGGAGGATAGATTGGAGGAATGGGAGAATAGAGACAGAAAAATGAATTAGGAGGCAACTAAAATTGTTCAGACAGAACACAATGAAGCTCTGAACTAGGACAATGACTATGGGAATAGGGCAGAAGAGACACGTTCGAGAGATAAGAGGCAGAATGGACACAATTTAATAACCTTTGGGCTGGGCATCAAGAGAAGGAGGAGTTTTGGATTGCTCCCAGGTTTCTGTCTTACACAACTAATCAAGAAAAGCTATGAGGAGGAGGAATGGGTTTTGTAGGCTGGGGGAAGATGATAAGTTTGCTTTTGAATGTGTTAATTTTGAGATGTTGGGGAATTATCCAGACTGATGCCTGGTAGGCTGTTGGATTTAGTCAGGAAAGCTGGAGATAGGTCAGGGATAGAGATAAGTTTAGCAATCATCTGAATCGTCAGCTTCAGGATAATAGTTAAAATTACAGAGTGGACTTTTCTCAAGGAAAATTTATTGACAGAAAGCAAAAGGGAGCAGATCCTTGGAGTAAAGCACATTTATGGCAGAGAGAGAGAAAGAGGAGTCTTAGAGAAGATTATTCTGAGCAATTATTATGTGCCAGCCGTTGTGCTAGATTGTGGAGGAACCAAGATGACTAGTATCCAGATCCTGCCCTGAAAGCGCCCACAGTTTGTAAAAATATAAGAGGTTTCTGTCACCGCCAACCATGGACAGTGCTAACAGAGGAAATGTCCAAGCATAACAGAGAAAGTAGTACAGAATATTTAATTAGCATTAAGGGAGATTATAAAGGCAGAATCCTGGAAAGTTTGCTGCATGCATGTTGCCATACAGTTCATTTCTGATTTCTCTAATACTTGTATGTGTATGTTCTGGTGTTAGCATGGGTTCAAGCTATTGGCAAAACAAGCCAGGTGTAAATTATGGTAGAATTGAAATCGATAGTGCTTTGAAGCACTGGAGTGCCCAGCTCACGTCAGGGCATGCGCCTGTGTTCACTGAAACATGGCTATCAAGTGCACCCCGAGTCATTAGATGTGTTATCCAGTGAATAACAGCATAATGATATTTTAGCAGAGCAGCCTTATGATAAATTCTGCTTTAGTGAAACTCCATATACAGAGCAATTTCTCCTGGCCGTGTACATTGCATGGCAAAGAAAGGATATCCTGCTGTGTATCTGAAGGCTGTAATTTCATTTAGGGTTTCTATTGACATCGTAAACTGCAAGAGCAGAGCTCAAGTGGCTATTTAAGTCATAGGAACTTCAAGCTAAAATTACTGCCTAGTCCTAATCGCCACCTCCGAGGGACTCCTGCCTATATATATGTGTTTTATGTTTCTATCTTTGTGTCTATAAATACTCAAATCACTCCAGGGGCTGAGGTGATAAGCCATCCTAAGATATGACAGGTATCTGTCACCTTTGCAGCTGGTATAGGCTAAGGGGTAAAAGCAGTTATATTATTCATTGAAGGTCAAATGTTAAAAGGGGCCAGAAACTCCCCGACAAGTTCAGAATATAGGTGTTCTTGTTTTTCTGGTTGAAGACATTCTCTATTTCTGCTTAAGGTCAGAGTCTTCCAGCATGTTGAGGCTAGAAAAGTTGGGACCTTTAAACTTGCCTGTACATCAGAGTTTACAGCTTGTAAGTGTTTGCCCCATTCTTTCCTCTCTTTGCCTTGACCCATGATCTCTTGTGAAAATACTAGTACTGGATAGTCTTGGAAGAGTATCCAGTAAGGTACAGATTATATACAATGCCCCACAAAAGTGATTCCCTAGACGTCTAAAGTGTCCATTCTGTCCTGAGATACAGTCAAGCTGAAAATTGGAAGCCATAATAATTGACTTGAATGTTTATTTTCTGAAGAAAATAAATTTAAATAAAATTGCAAATTGTCAAATTGTGTTTATTAGATGATGCTTTGGAATTGACTCCAGGAGACCAACAAGGAAAGATGCAAAGCTATATATGTTTCTCTTTGGTTTTTAATGAAAATGTTTGTGCTCCTACATCAACTATCAACTTTGTCCAGAGAGGCCACTACAAAATTAGACACTGGAGTTTAAACTTATTCAGTCATTATGGCTGACATTTTATTTGGTCACTCTCTTTCCTGGGCTTGGGAATCATCTATCTACATACTGTCTTAAATACAAAATCCCAGCAGGATTATCATGGTTCAGAAAACCACAATAGTAATAGAACTTATGACTCCTCATAAGGTAAATGTGTTTTCAGTGATCTTACTAACCCTTATATCACCCTGTAGAGGAATGGAGGATGGAGACGTAGATAGCTGAACCCCCAATTAGTGGCTGAGACTGAAGTTTTTACTTTCCATATTAGCCTGACTATTGTTCTACTGCTTCATCACAATATTTCTTTATTGCTTAAATAGTATAATTAAAAAGTAAAGTCTATAAGAGCTGAATCTCTCTCATCTGTTACCATGATATTTTCATTATATTCCTGAGCAACATAATATGCCATTGTCACATTTCTGAGAAGCGATACTGCCCTAGTAAGAGTATCCTCAAATCATTTATATCCATGGGAATGTAAAACAAAAAGAGAGAGATATTATGTAGACATAGATAAGCTCCGTCATGAAGAAGTACAGCTCTCCTATTGTTCTCCTGGATTTAGGCAGCATAGCAGAGCGATTAAGAGGGCAGACTCTCTGGGCTCTGCCACTTACTAGCTATATGACCCTAGGAAAGCTATTAAATTCTTGTGCCTTAGTCTCTTAATATATAAAATGGGGATGATAATGATACCTTCATCATAAAATTACTATGTGGAGTAAATGATCTAATAAACGTAAAATAATTAAGCCAATACTTGATATACAGTAAGCACTCAATAAACATTAGCTGCTATTATAATCACCATTGTCACCCTCCTCTTCATCACTTCTTCCTATACTATAGAGCCTTGGTTAATGCCTGTTAGGAAAATTCCTACACATGTGTGTGCATGCATACACATACACACACGCAAACACACATGCACACACCTCATCCACCTAACAGTGCTTGCTTACCTCAGCTGTGGGCTTACATTTCACCTATATGTTAATTTCAATGTCTTCCTAAGCAGAGAACATATAAGGACTCCATGCTTTGGATGAGGTGGGTTTGATACTAAATTCAGCCTTCACACTGGTTTCAAGTACTTGATGAAGAATTATGCAGTGGCTGGTCCTCACTCCTATTACTCTAGTTGTTTTCATCTCATCACTTAAGACCTTCCTAAATCATAAATTCTGTTAAGCATGATCTAGTCCAAATCCACTGATGGGTTCACCATTATAGTTTCAGCTCAATAAATAAATGTGCAGTAAATGAATGAATGAATGAATGAATGTTCTATTTTCACCATCTTCACTTAGGTCCTAGTGCTGGCTACCTGTTGTTCTAAATGTTAACCTCATTGTTTATCTAGGCCAGTGCATTCACTAACCCTAGTTATTATTCTGTCTTCCAATCCAGATTCTGCTAGTTATTTTTCTCCTCTTGCCTGATTTGAAACTCTCAGTACTGATATCCAGTCACTATAGTAGGCCTACCCTCCTATCTGCCTCATCTTTTCCTTTGTGGAACCATTGACACTATCCTTAGAACTGTGTTCTTTATGCCTCTGCCTATACCTTCTTCCCATTTGAAATATGAACTTTACATTATAAGTGATTATTATCCATTTGTATTTTAATCTGATACCCTTGGTTCTAACCTTGATTTTGATCTTCATATCATGTGTTTCACACACCCTTTTGTATATTTATTATATTTTGAGAAAAATATGCTTACATCAATAGTAAGTGAAAGCTGATATCAAGCCCTATCTGTAAGAAACAGCATTCAACCACCTTGGCAGACCATGTGTTGTACCATTTGTTATGCCTCCACAATGGTCCTTATCTTAGTCCCTTGATAAATATCAGAGACCTGATATCCTGAACCTGGTCTCAGTTGCCGTATACCTGCTCCACCCCTAGGCTGATGCTAACAAACTTAATTAATGTAAAATTTAATTGAGCAATGTTGGAATTAGTGTAGAATACATCTAATAGTAAATAGCACATGTAAAAGGGAGAGAAACTAACAGCAAAATCCAACATCATTGCAGCTGGTAAACACCATTCACCATTACATTTTGACGTATTTATTTTGCTCCTCTCATTGTCCCTTTTTTTTGGAAGGGACTCATAAAAAGGAGAGAAAAAAAATTTTTAAAGAAGAGGTACAATTTAAATTTAGAAACAAATATGATACTAAACTTAATTAGTATTTCTCACAATAGTTAACAGGGTTACTATTATCAGTGTTACTATTATCAGAGACAATACCTGCTTACAAGGAGCTTCTAGTTTGTATAGTCTTGTTGCAGAGATTAGTAATTAGGTCCTGAAACTAATTAGGTGGAAATCACTAGCCTGTTATTATGCACCAAAATGAGCAGTAAAGAAAGTCAGTGAGTGCTGCAAGAATTCACATCAGGGAGGTTTCTGATGGTATATGGGAGGCTTGATAGCAGAGGGAGAACTTTAGCTGAGGATGTAAAAGCTAGGCATTGAAGGATAAAGGAAAAAGGGTCTTTTGGAGAGAAGGGAAGATGGCATGCAGTGCCGTGATACCAGATAACAGAGAAGTAGGGAGAACGAAGAAAAATTCTAACCTGAAAGAAGGCACAGCAATGGGAGTGAAGTTGATGCATACAGGAAGTAATGAAATTGGAAATAAGATCCATGATCGTGAAGATTAGGACATGAATTTGGAAAGGCAGGTGGAGTCCAAAATTTATTTTATGTGGGTGTTGAGAACAATAACTGGCATACAGTTAGAACTCAGTAAGGGTTTGCCGAATAATTGACACGTTTTAGAGAGGCAAGCAAAAATAATGAAAGTGGTGTTTTAAGAGTTAACCTGGCTATAGTGTGCAGGGTGGTTTGAGGGGCTTGAGACTAGTCCGAGATGCCAGCTGAGAGGTAATTGCAATCATTCAGATGCAGACCAGCCAAAACTCAAATACAGTCATGACTGTGGAGATAAAAAAAGGGACATTTCTAGAAACATTAGCGGCACTCTCTATCTCTTTCCTACCAACTGTAACTCTAGCCCCACCATAACTTTAAATGGAAAGTATCTCCTAAATGTGGGATCCTCTTTGCCTTTTGATTTGATTTTAGTGGAGTCCATCACTACTTATAAGGCAGGGTCAGTATGGAGAATGGACCCTCAGGCTTACTCAAGCCTCTAATCAGTGAAGCTTTATTATATTGTATTCCTGAACAATGTAACATGCTCTCGAAGTTTGACTGCTTGGGGAATAAACTCAGGGGACACACAGACTCCTTTGGGTTCACACTTATGAGTTCCTGACAGGCAAGACTCTGTGGGAAATCTAGCAAATCAAAGAGTGCTGATCCTCTCAGGACAGATTCTGGAGGAGTGCTCTTAACTATACAGTTCTTAACTCTCACTGTCTAACTCCTGAAATAGTGACAGAACCCTTCTGCATTTTCTCCCTTCCTCCTTCACTTAAACCAGATCAACACCAAAAGGAAACCTCGGTAGAGACTATATGCTAGCAGAGATTTCAAGAACATCCCAAGCTCTGTCTTACTCCTGGACGGTCTCAGAGACCCCAAGGGTATTCTTGTACTTGGTTGTGAAAAACAGTGCTCATTAACTTGTCTTTTGCTGTGTGCCATCATTATCAGTCATGCACTCAGTTGGCCTTTTCTTTGGACAGTTCTGACATTTCTTGAAGGGTAACAATCGGACCACCATATCACATCTATATTCAACTTTTTATTGGCCAAGAGTCATGTGTTCACATTGCTGTGATTCCTTCCTAAGGCAAGTGCCCCATTTTATCTTATGGCTATTCGAGTGACTGCCTACTCAGAGCTCCTTCTAGACAGGACCATGGCTTACTTTTCTCTTTATCTTCTGGTTTCAGCATAACATATGCCCCACAGTAGATCACCAGTACACATTTATGGACTCTCTTGATTTCATACATTTTGAACAGGGACAGCCCTCCATGAGGCTTTCATCTCAAGTTCTGATGTGGAAAATACCTCCTAAGTGACGAACTCTTTTGGCTCCCCAATCAGTCAATCCCAGGTTCTTACTAAGCCTAATTTTCCCCAGCAGTTGGCATAGGGAATGTAAAATTGATGGCTCTGCTTATCAAACCTGTCTGTCTGCAGAGTGTAGAGTGGCGCACCATTTAGAGGAAGCGTGTTTGGGAAATTAAACAAGGACTGTCTGAATAGGAGACCTATCGGCCCGCAGCGGAATGACAGGCTTCTGCCCACAAACCAGGGTTAAGACCTGCATATTGTGGCTTCTTTTCACCCATTTGTGAGTAATGGGTCTCACCCCATTAGTGGGTGCATATGTTACACCACTGGAAGCTGTTATGCATCCTCCATAGGTCTGGATGAAGGAGCTGTAGCTACACATAAATATGTACTTGCCAACAGATCTCTGTATTTATCTGCCTGTCAGTGGGAGCAGACAGGGCACAGCCCTTTGATGGGCAAGAACTGCAGGTCAAAGCCGTGCTCTTGCTGCTGCCACCGCCACTGTGATTGCTGTGGCTTTATCATTTGAATCCTGAAGGAGGCTAGGGGCAGCTTGTTAGTTGTTGTTCCAGCCTAACCTGGGAGGCTAGCTCTGGTCACTGACATAATTATAGACCTTGCAAATGTTGACTGCCAATGTTGTTGTGGCCAGTGACGGTGGACTCTTAAAACCATGGTTACCCACCATCTATCATCTTTCAGTCATGCCTCAAGAATACACACATCTCTGCTATCTCTGGGCACCGTCTCTAATGCCTTTCAGATGCTGTCTGATCCTCCTGGATTCTGCCTGTTAAGTGTATTTCCTGCTGCAGGCTGCCTCTCAGCCTCTGTCCCACTCAAGAGACACACTCCCTCCCAGTAAGAAAAAATTATTGTGCTTCAGGCTTCTGATGGAAATAGTCTACTAAACTAGGTGCTTACTTTAGCAGCTATCACACCCCTACAACTGTATACATCATTGACCATGGTCTTTACCATCTCAATATGAATATTCCTTGTGAGGAAAAAGATATTTCTCCCCCAAAGTGAAAACATACTAATGATAGCAAAGTGAATTTATGATTACTTTGTATATAACTGAAGAAAACAAGCAGAGCAAACTTGTGTTTTTAATCTAGGACTGTTTACCAGTTTAATTTGAAGAGGAAATTAATTGTGCAATTCTTAATATAACTACAGTACAACCACAATTAACAGACTTCTTTTTTGTCATTGTTCTTCCTCTCATGCTTATAAGAGGGCATGGACCATTCTCTTCCCCCAAAATTCAATTTTCCTCAAGATTGTGGCATTATTGCAAAAGAAGTAACAGGAGTATTTTTGTTTTTTGGTTGGTTTGTATAGTATCCATTTAATAAAAGTCTGACTGAAAGATACAAGAAGTGAGCTCATCTGAGACAGTGCTTCCTGATTTTGCCTTTCTAAAAGGTAGGTGGCAAAGCAGGAGAGTTTTGTCTCAGACAGAATTTAGAAAGAAAGAGACTGTCTTGTCAAAGAGAGGTGAGATGATGTGAAAAGGGCTTATTTCTATATGTCAAAAAGGTATAAGACAGAGATTTCATTGAATATGAGATGGACTGGGTTCAAAGGTAGAGCTTTCTTTTCCTAGTTATTTTTATTTGATATGCTTTCCTCTTATTCTTCTTCTTAATATCTCTACTATGCAACAAAGGCAAACTGATTTTTCTGAAGATCATCTTCAGTAGGGTAGAAATTAGTAATTTGATCAACTAGATCAACAGACAGTGAAATGAAAATGGAAAAAAGGAATCCTGTATTCAATTAAAGTATGTTGCCTGAGCAAAGGCTTTTTTAAAAAAAAATAAATTAGGGATTGGTAATTGGGAGTTATAGGTTGCTGCTTCTGTGAAAGTGAGCTAGGTAAGAACCCCATTTGACCTTTTGCTATCACTAAAAGCCCTAAAACTCAGTATGTGTATCAAAGTCATGTTAAATGAACATATAAGTTCATGGCTTGCTATGAGAGTCTGCACCTGCTTAAAAGGCACAACAGAAATGCTGAAACGGGGCAATTCATTAGGAACAAAGAATTTTCTAGATGCTGTGGCAAAGGTTTCTCTAGGACAGTGTTTTCCAAACATCCCTGATGCTAAGAATCATCAGGGTTACATGTGAAATATGCACTTGTCTGGGTCCTCCCTCCTGCCACCAGACCTAGAGAATCAGAAACTTCCATGGAGTGACCTTGGCATTTGTATCTGAAACAAGGAAACTAGGTGATTTTTAAGATCAGGGAAATCTGGGAATACTGCTCTAAGAGGGTTTTTTTAGAACATATAAAGAGGGGGACTGATGATTTTATATATACACTTCTATGTTCTTCCCAAGACTTCAGAGGCATATCAAGAGAGTAAAAGAAGAGCCTTTCTTTATACCAATGATTTTTAAGCATCTCTTGTCTCTCCTTGTCCCTCCATATCAATGACCTTAAGACTTTGTATTCCCCTCTTTCCCACCCCTCATCCTTGCCTAATAAATGGTCATATCGTGAAATAAAAGTCCTTAGATTAGGAATTTGGAGCTTGAGTTCTAGTTCTGGCTGAAGCTAAGAGCTATGTGACCTTATATCTTCCATCACTTTAGTTTTCACATTAGAATAATGATGAGGTTGCACAAAATGTTGTTTGTGAACTATACCAGCTCTACATTGTTACGAATATTAAACAACTTCTGTAACCTTGTTTGGCTACCATATATGATGACTTCTGCGCTTGATGGGAATGTGTGTTCAGGTTTAGACATGTCCGTTAAGTATTATTTACAGACTTATTACCTATTTCTGAAACCAAATTGAGTTACAATTTAATCTAAGATAATAAACTTTTTGGAAAATTTATTTTCTTCTTTTGACAGCTAGAGGTGTCTTCCATGGGAACTGTTGACAAGGGTTTGTCACATTGACAACCACATCATGGATACTGACTTGTTGAAAGAGTAAGAGAAGCTATGAGTGAATGAATGAATAACCTGGTGACTGTTCTCCTTGCTAACACTTTCAAGTCCATGGAGGCAAGGATGGTAATACTCTTCAGCTAAACACTGGAGGACTGGTAGTCGAAAAAAATTTTTAAATACATATACATGTCCATGACTTGGCTTTGCTACAAAGCTAAATGGAAAGTCCTTGGCTGAGTACAACAATAAAAGTAGAAAATTAAAAGAAAGTGCCGCTCGAGTTTTGAAGGTGAAGATAGAGAAATGTAGCAGTAGAGGTTTACATTTCCTGAGCTCTCTTGTTGGCTCAGCATGTCCTCAGTGTAAATACACATGTGACAGTGGCCTCTGCACTCATTCACACTTCAGAGAAGCCCTCGGTTTCCTTTTCTCGCTCCATTTTAGCAGTGGGCAGCCTGCAACCTTTTGATCAAGCTGACTTTGTACGTAACATGACTGAACTCCGCTATGCCAAACATCCTTGAGGAAGTTGACATTTGTGTACTTTGAAAGAAAAAAAAGAAAAGTGAATCCCAACTGCTTCCTCCTGCCCTTTTGATTAAGAGAACGGTAAGTCAGCAGGAGAGGTGCTGCTTTTAACATGCAGGGTGTGCAGAACTGATTGGTATTTTTCTTTGAAAAAAAAGTAGAAAAGATTGATGTTAAACAACACTAATCAGAGTTGATTACAGGGACTGAATGAATTCATTGATGGGAAAGAGCCATGGTTCCAGAGACAACAAAAGAGGTTAGATAATAGTCAGGGGAATAGTATTTGGAATAGTTCTGCTCATCTCTGACAACCAGGAATCAGAGCCCCTAGCTCTCTAAGCACTCCTGGGAATAGACTTATCTGTACACTAAGTACAGTTCTCAGCTGGGAATGATCTTCTCCCTGAGCTTGGTATGGCTGACACTTTCCCTTCATTCATGTCCTCAGCCTTCCCTGATCACCTTATCTAAAGTGGTGCTTCCATCACAGCCTGGGTGAGCCCAACCCACCTCTGGGTAGCATATTCCCAAGTGCTACCCAGAGCTCTGTCTGGAACCACCTGCAGTTCCCTGCATGGACTATATTTTGCCTTGCTCTGTAATTTTTTTTCTGTCACCTCTACCTGGTGACCCTTTCCATCTCTCCTCATTAAAAGTCAGGGTCCCACACCTCTGTTCTCCCAAGGTAATTTATGCTTAACTCATTTATAGCAGGCATCACCCCATGTTATAATTATTTGGATAGTTACTTTACCTTCTCCCCAGTAGACTGAAATATTTCAGGGCAGGGACTGTAGCCTTTATCTTTGCATCTTTAATGTTAGCAAAATACCCAGAATGTACTGGGTGTTTAACTAATGAAGAATGAATGAATGAATGAATCAATACTCCCTACCTACCTACCTCCTTGTTTTAAAATAATTGCCTGAAATAAATAACGCAACCCATAGGAAGACATTTCTACCCAGAATGGATAACCCATTGGTTATCTGTTTACCAAAAAAGTAATGGAACAAAGGAAATGGGAAATCAAATTTAGGAGTTTAACACATGCTCTTTTCTGTGACCTCTAGTTTGTTCCAGATAGCACTCTGACTACATATATGAGGAAACCTTTGGAGAAACAATTTGTTGGACTTAATGCTATAATTTCTGAGTAGTGAATGAATGTGTTGATTACTTCACAAAAAGTAGGCTGCTGCTATTAAATTTATTATTAATTATAATGCACTGTTTATATAGGCTTCTCCTTTAGGAACCCCCAAGTATTCAACATACATCATCAACCTAATGCTATATTCTGCCTCATGTTAATAATCTTATGGCTACTGAAGCCATCACCTGAGCGCTTTAGAATCTTGATAAATATTATCAAATGCATATGTTACGCTCATTATTTTCAATAATCTCATACATTTAAATTCCTAGAGAAATGTGTTTTCTTCTTCTTATATATCACCAAGTGGATTACCAGATCTTCTCCACTCAACACGTGGAAAGTAGAACATATGGGGAATCACCCCAGGCTTTTAGATGGGATTTGTCCCAACTAGTTCATAGCTGAAACATTTAATGACATTTTACATTTTACTAAAAATTCCATTGAGCTTACAAAGGAGCATCATATATCATAAGAATGCTACAGAGCTAGGGAGGGAAGAACCTAGAGCATTTTATGGTTCAAGGTGATGGAGTCCCAGTGATGCTAAATACTGGCCGCATTTGCCCAGATATTGGCTACACCAGTGGCTAAAAGATCGGGGAGCAAGAGAACGATTTTATCATGGCAAGAACGCTTTCATTTTCACTTTTATATGATATTATTCTTGAATTAGTCAATCTCACATTTTTCACTGCATTTTCAACGCAGTTTTCAACCTTGCATTCTCCAGTATATCTTGGAAATCTTTTCATAGCAGTACATAGAGAGTTACATTAATCTTTTATTCAGTTGTACAGTATTCCATTATGTAAATGTATCATAGTTTATTCTACCAGTTCCTATTTATAAACAATTTTTGTCATTTCAAACAATGCTCCAGTGAACAACCTTGTACATAAATCATTTCATAGACGTGCAGATTTTCTGCAGGATAAATTCTCAGAAGTAAAATTGTTGGTCAAAGGATTACATGCATCTTAAATTTTGAGAAACTTTGCCAAATGGATCTCAACAGCGTTTGTATTACTGACTACTCCCACTGGCAATATATGAAAGTGCCCTTTTACTCCCAGCCTCAACAAAGTAGTGTTTCTTCAAACTTTGGATTTTTGCCAGTTGTATAGGTGAAAGATGATATCTCACTGTACTTTCAGTTTGCCTTTTCCTTATTATGAGTGAGGCCAAGCATCTTTTGATATGTTTAGTGATTTTGGTGTTTGTTTTTTTATTAGGTGTCTGTTCATCTTTTGCCTTTTCTTTTGATTGGGTTCTTGGTCTTTTCTTATTGATATCTTGCTATTTATACATTAAGGAGATAGTTCTTTTCTCTATATGCGTTGCAAATATTTTTCCCAGTTTGTCTTTTTTTTAATTACTTTGCTTATGATGTATATATTTTTTTGCCATACAGAAGTTTGCTTTTAATATAATCAGATTTGCCAATCTTTTCTATTATGGCTTCTAGATACTGAGTCAGGTAGACAGTCCTTCCCCATGCCAAGATTATGAAAGGATTTGCCAATGTTTTCTTTTAGTACTTTGATAGCTTAGATTTTTATATTGAAAAATACGCCTATTGAATGAGATTTTTTAATCCAAAAGATATTTTCAGGATAAAAGAGGATCTAGAAAAGAAAAACCATAATGTTCCCAGAGCTTGATAAGCTGTGGCTAACCTGCTATCATTTGTATAGCATACTAAATCTCATTCCTTTCTGCCAGCAGGATGCAATATAATTATGATGAAAGGGCCAATCTGGATTTTAAAAGGAAAATTAAGAATAACAATGTTTAGCCTTTGAGGTCTTCACCTTTCCTCTTTCTATATTGCTGTTTGTTTGTTTTTGCTTTTTGTTTGTTTCTGTGAGAAGGCCACATGCTAGCAGAGAGGCTATAAGCTAGTGGCATTATTTATGGTTCAAATTCTAGTATCTTATGCAATTCAGCACTAAAATCTTATTAATTATGAAATAAAAACTGGTATAAAATAGTGCATAGAACCTAGCCCTTGGAGTCAGAAGCCTTGAGTTCATCTGGTGTACCCCAGAGCATCTCTCCTTGCCATGATTTCCATCTGTAGTCAATGGAAAGAATGAGATCATTATCTCAAAAACAGTAAAAAAGCAAATAGATACATTTTTATATGTTTGAGTACTATAGAAAATCAGTTCATAAAGTTATTAGCTGATGATATTTTCATATGATATGGCATATGAATTTTTAGAGGGAGGCTTTATGTAGAAAGCTTTATTTTCCCACATTCCAGTTAATATTGCTCACACTCTTCTATATTTTTCCTTCAGGTTCAAAAGTGTTCTTTCAACAAGTATCTGTTTTAGGTGGTGGGGTTACACAGTGAACAAAACAGGCACATTAAAAAATTCTTGTCTTCAAAGAGCTAATATTTGGAGAAGAAAGGCAGAAAATAAACAAATGCATGCATAAAATATAAAGCATATCAGAAGTCTGTGAGTACAATAGAGAGCAAGAAAGAGGGAAGGGGATAGGAAGTGCTGGAAAAGGGGTGTTTCTTTGATGACTAGAATCAGGGAATCCTACACATTCAGCAATGATCTTTAAAGGATATGTAAGGATATCTCAGAGTTCCAAAGATACTAAAATGACTTTCTGTATCATAGGAAGAGCCAGAACTAAACTTATATAAGTAACCAATTATTTATGAACATAATGGTTCTATTCAAATTCAAATGACAGCTTATACCAAACTTTTCAACAGACATCTCACATGTGCTTAGGTTACTCACCTCTCTCATCTAAGCTAGACTCACCATCAGCCTTTAGGCAATTCTATAGGATTTGTTATTGAGAATGAAGGACCAATGTCAATGTGATTAGGAGCTGGTAAGATTCTTATTTTGTGATATGATTAATCTTAATAGATGAGACACAATAATCTTAGCTGGAGTAAGACATTAGATATGAAGACATTTTCTTTACCACTAATGTAGCATCTCCCTATGGAACCCAAAGCCTCAGAGTCTGTGATGTATTACAGTACTCTATACTGAAATTATAATGCTTCTAGGTTGTTAACTGAACTTTCTTCAGACTTAGATTATTGCCAGAGTGATGTTCTTTGGTTGTCACTCAAGTTCCTCTGTGATCTAGCCCTAATTTGCCTTAACATTACCAATTTTATTTCTTGCTACCCCCTTTCACAAACCAAATGATTTGGTTTTCCCACTGCATGATAACCTTTTTGTTCATATGGTTTATTCTGCTCGAAATGATTTCTCTTCCCTTTCTATACTTTGAAATCCCATCTATCCTTTAATACCTAGTTTAAAGGATTCTCCATCTGAAATCTCCTTTCTTAGCCATTTCCTGAGGCCATTACTCACAAATTGTATCTAGCTAACTATCTATTATTTACTTGCCTATCTATCTATTGATTATCTATTTATCAATTATCTATCTATCTACCCATCCCCTAAGGTACTTGATATTTATTATATACTGAATAAATCGATGAATGGTAAAATGAGGGGATAGCGGACAGATATGGGAATATGAACAAGCAGTAAAATAAAAGTGGTCTTGAGTAGATCCTATAGTCTTCTTATGACAAAATATTAAATAAAATATAAATGAGCCTTGTTTGAATTGGTCTAGAACAAGGAAGGCTGTCTGGTGGCTTTTCAGGCTGCTGTCATGTGTGAGATAATCTGGAACAAGATCTTTTGGAATTTAAGAATACTTCTAGCTGATGTGTCCAAGCTACCCTATAACGGTGTAGACTATGCTGACCTCTCTCACTTGATACCCATTGGTATGCTGAGGTTGGATCTTGTTTCCTACCTGAGCTATAAAGATAAGAAAGTGAATACATTTAATAAGGCTTTTGTGCCTCTGATTAGTTGAATCTGATGCTTTCAAACATCACTGCTTTTCCCAAGGTTTGGGCAGCACATAGTTTATTTTTTAAATTCCATTCTTTCTGAATGTCTTCCACAAGTAAAGAATGTGCTGAGAGAAAAAATTAAGGCATTGATTTAAGAATAAGTCCTGGTACCTCAAGAAAAGGCAAGCACCAAGATGTAGCTGGTGGTTATAAGTGAATTGTGGGAGCATATAGCTTGGCCTCAGTTAGTAACATGACACACTCATATCTGATGAGACTACAGGGAGAAAATAGCACTTCAAGCCCAGAGTCAGGTTTAGTTATGATTTGAAGATGAAGTCAGTACTATTTAAAGTTTCATTTTATTTATAGGACTCACTAGTAAGTGTAGGGTTTCCAAAAAAGTAGAAGACATGGTTTCTGACCCAGAAGCCTTTCAAAATAATAAACATGATGAAGCTAATGCAAATAGTATTAATACATGTGACTGAAACTTATAACCAAACATACAGAGTAAATAGGACACTAATGAATTTACCTAATTGGAAATCTCAAATTAAAGGAACTTTCTAACTATTGTACATCATGTGTGGGATAGGGCCATCAGGTGAAGTATTGTTGCATACAAATATCATTGGACTTCATAACCAGACAAAGGAAAAGAAGGAAATCATCTCTGGAAACTGTTGGAGTAGATCAAGAAATTACCAGACCAAGGAGGCTGAGGAAAGGGAGATAAGAGTATCTAGAAAATGCTGCCAACACAGACTGCTCCCAGTATAACATTCATAGACCCAACCTCTACCTGAACCCCTGCCTTACATCAAGTCTTCATCTCAATCTGTTAGGAGTCTATTTTTCTATGATTTTATAATGCAGTTGCTCTGTGATTTGATAATAGAAGTTAAGCCTATACATTTTCATAATCACCTTCTCTAGAACACATCCATTATGCAAAAGAGGAAAACTTGTACAGCAATAATGATGATGTTTTATTTTAGATGTACTAAGTGTTTTCACTTATATTATCTCATTTGGTCCTCACAATAAACCTCTGAGTTAGGTGCTATCAATTTTAGAGGTGAGGAAAATAGAGTTCTAGAGAAATTTTATAACATTTTATTTGAAGTTCTCTCTCTGTCTCTGTCTCTGTCTCTGTCTCTCTCTCTCTCTCTCACACACACACACACACACACACACACACACACGCAGAGAGAGAGCATTAGAAAGATACTAGAGAGATAAGAAAGCTCTGAGCATGGTTTGTACCTGTGAGTAAGGAGTCACATAAATCTAATCTGGAAAATGACCTTAAGGAAGGTTTGAAATCAATCTGATGTAGATTTGAGTCTTCTTCTGGTTCTTACTAGATCTGTGACACTCGGCAGTTTTTCAAGATTCCTGAGTCTGAGTTTTTTCATCTATAAAATAGGAATAGTAATAATAACAACAACAACAGAAGTATTTTGAGAATTGAATGAAAATAGTGTAAGTAAACTGCGCAACCCATAGAAATCAATCAATGGAAGTTAGCCATAATAAAAATAAGGATTATGATTATCATCTTATTTTCAATAACAGCAGCAACAAAGGTGGAAGATGCTTAAATTTGTTGAAAGGAGGATAAGGTACTTAAAGGATGTACAGTAACAGTAACACTCAGGTATCTGTGTGGAAGAGAGGGTTAATACCCTTCTTCAGAAATGATCCTGACCAAATAAAGTATTTGAAGGTGTTGTAATCATTAGGTCAATTGCCTAAAAAATAACACCAAGTATATCACCTCTCTGTGCTCTTCCTTCACTTTTGAAGATGTTCTAAGGCTGGGTAACTTGCAGAGAAGCATCTCTGTGTGTTCAGAAGAACAGATCATTTCTGAGTCCTCTTGAAATGATTTCAGTGCAAATAATTGTGTGGTGTCATGAGGCGCCCCCTGCTCCAACTCCACGGAGATCATGAGGTGGCACAGGAATCATGCTTTTCAGGGAGCAATACCAGATGAAGGAAGACCTATGAAACTTGAGAAGTGTCACATATAGCTTATGCTGCTCCGAGAATGTCCTAGGAATAAAAAACTGTGTGGTGTTGGAGGGTGTTCAGGAAGCTATATAGCAAAACAGCTGTAGAGCTGTTTTGGGTCCCTCTGCCTAAAAGAACGAAAAGGATCCTTCTTACCCCTAAAGTAGAGCAGAGAAGAGACTTTGCAAACTGGACACAACCCACCAAAAATTCAACAGTGGTTATTGTTGGGTCAGAGAATTATGGGTTTTTTTTTTTTGCTTTATTTATGCTTTTTTAATGCTCTCAAATTTCTTATAACTAACATGAACTACTTTTACAAAATTTATTTTGGAGATTTTTTTCTGTTAAAATATCATATATTGTAAACAAGAGGAAAAGCAAGGAAAAAATTCCTCATAACTTTGCCACTTAGATAGCCTTATTGGCATTAATTTTTTAATTGAGGTATAATTGATGTACAATATTATATAAGTTGTAGGTGTACAATATAGTGATTCACAATTTTTAAAGGTTATACTCCACTTACAGCTATAAAATATTGGCTATATTTCCTGTGTAAAATATATCCCTGTAGTTTATTATATACCTAATAACTTGTATTATATACCTAATAATTTGTATCTCTTAATTCCTTACCCCTATATTGCCCCTACCCCCTTCCTTCTCCCCATTGGTAACCACTAGTTTGTTCTTTATATCTGATTCTGCTTCTTTTTTGTTTTATTCACTAGTTGCATTTTTTAGATTCCACATATAAGTGATATCATACAGTATTTGTCTTTCTCTATCTGACTTATTTCACTTAGCATAATACCCTCCAAATCCATCCATGTTGCTGGAAATGGCAAAATTTCCTTCTTTTTATTGCTGAGTAGTATTCCATACGTATATATATATGTGCCACATCTTCTTTATCCATTCGTATGTTGATAGACACTTAGGTTGCTTCCATATCTTGGCAATTGTAAATAATGCTGCTATGAACATTGAGGTGCATTTATTTTTTCAAATTAGTGTTTTTGTTTTTGTCAGATATATACCCATGAGTTGAATTGCTGGGTCATATGGTAATTCTATTTTTAGTTTTTTGAGAAACCTCCATACTGTTTCCCACAGCGGCTGCACCAATTTACATTCCCACCAACAATGTACAAGGGTTCTCTTTTCTCCACATCCTTGCCAGCCTCTGTTATTTCTGTTCTTTTTGATGATAGCCATTCTGACCAGTGTGAGGTTATACGTCATTATGGTTTTGATTTGCATTTCCCTGATGATTAGTGATGTTGAGCAGCTTTTCATGTGCCTATTGGCCATCTGCAGGTCCTCTGTGGAAAAATGTCTATTCAGTTTTTCTGCCCATTTTTTAATTGGACTTTTTTTTGATGTTGAGTTGTATGAGTTGTTTATATATGTTGGATATTAACCCTGTAACAGTCATATCATTTGCAAATATTTTCTCCCATTCAGTAGGTTGTCTTTTCATTTTGTCGATGGTTTCCTTTGCTGTGCAAAAACTTTTAAGTTTCATTAGGTCCCATTTGTTTATTTTTGCTTTTATTTTCTTTACTTTAGGAGACAGATCCAAAAAAATGCTGCTACAATTTATGTCAAAGAGTGTTCTGCCTATGTTTTCCTCTAAGAGTTTTATAGTATCTGGTCTTACATTTAGGTCTTAAATCCATTTTGAGTTTATTTTTGTATATGGTGTTAGAGAATGTTCTAAGTTCATTCTTTTACATGTGGTTGTCCAGTTTTCCCAGCACCTTGGCATTAATTTTTAGACATATAATTGAAAAATATTTAATTAGAAGTAAAATTCTCCTCATCCCTTCAATCAAAAGTCTCTTGTACTTCCTCCCCCACAAAAAATGTGTTTATGTATATGCCAGTATATATCTATATGTGTCCTCATTTTATTCCTATAAGAGGGACCATATCATATATGTCTTAGATCTTGTCCTATAGCATATAAATCTACTTTATTCTCTTTAACAACTTCACAGTATTCCTTTAGGGGTATACCACAGGTGTTTAAGCAGTTGCTGAATATTTGGTAAACACTATTACTTTTATAATCAGAAAAACTTAATACCCATTTTTATGTATTTGCCAGACCTCAGCCTAGAGTAAACCAAAACCTCTCTGCTTATTATACAGACACAGGAGAAAAAAATTACTGTCTGTGTGCGTATGCATGTATGTGTATTTGTGTGAACGTGTTAGAGATGATTGTCTTGATCTATAATTTTACAGTATAAAGTGTTAGAATGGCCAGAGGTAAGGCGGGTAATGTCTCTTTGTGATTCTGGCTGAATTGTGGCCTCGCGTGGAAGCTGGCACATCCTTCTTGAGAGTTTTAATGCAGTCACTGATTACAGTATCTGAGATTTTACTGCATCCATTTGAGTTAAAACTGATTTTGTCTTCAAAATAAAAGCCTTCAAAAACAGAGAAAATAATTATTTTTCCCATGGCAGGAACTCTAAATTCCTTCATTTTATGTCCTAACGTAAAAAAAGAAAACCACTAAGAAATCATTGAAAAGTGGATACAGAAATAAAACCCCTTTTGAATATTTGAGCTATGGAACTTTATTCTCCAAGTACCTGCTAATGTCCCAGGTACCTAAGACAGAGAGAACCAGATATAGAAAAGGAATTTATATCAAGACTTACTGTGATGCTAGTAATAAGGCAAGTGGGGCTTTCAAAACCATATTGCTACAGGTTAAAAAAATTACCCATGCGCTTTTGAATAGGAGGAAGAATTTTGTTTGTGGGCATTGGCATGATTGCTCTATGTAAAATGTGGAGATTGCACAACTCTAATATGGAAAAGTAAATGCACAAGCAAGCCATATTCTAACTATTCTAACCTTGAAAAATGTGGTTGCTTTTAATGACACGGTGCATCAAGGTCAAGGGAAGGTGCCCTCAGCAGATGGAAGACTTTCAAAGTGAAAAAGCTTCTTTACATTTAAAATGTATTGAGTTACATATGATTTCTAAGGAACACTTGGTTGTTCTAGTTATAACCATGGCTCATTTCCGTTATCATGTGTCAAGTAACTGACTTACCTCATATATTTCCCTGGTAGGTGTTTTCTGTGGAAAGGCAGGGAGAGAGAGAGATATTCCTCAATACCTTGTTATAAACCCACTAGGTGTCACTGCTTTCAGTGGGACTCTGGAAAGGAAACTGTCAGAGGACACATCTGTGCCTTGGCGAAAAACGGATTTCATGGCACCTTGACTTTTAACCTCTAATATGCAGAGAAAACTGCTTAGGAGTCTTTCTCATGTTTATTTGTACCTGTGATTCCCTTACTTTATTTTATTCTGAATTTTTTAAGATTGAGTTTTACAATATTTATATTTGAACCAAATTTTGTTCAGAAATAGTTCATTGACGCTATTCTTTAACATGTATCTCCCTTAACTTTTTAAATACACAGTAAAATTATTAAACGTGATTTAGTGTTTGGTAACACAGAATGCATTCAGAAGGCTTGATCTCACATCCTTTGTAAGGCTCTTTAGAGATGGGATGCCACATGCTTTCATGTCAGTGGTGTAAAAGTGATTTTCTTTTTTTTTTTCTTACCCTGCTTCCCATTCTGTGTTCTTTCTCTCTTCTTGCTCTTCCTTTCTCTCTTACAGTTTCATGAAAATTCATTTATCTGTGACATTTAAAGACTCTGTCTGAGAGGTGTCTGGAGCTGTGGCCAGCTGTGTACATCAACAGTTTCCTAGAATCTGGCACTCTGTCAGTATTGGGGGGCCTCGGTAACTGCACTTAAATGTAGTGCCTGCCAGCCATCAAGCTCTTAGTGTCTCAGTAACGAGTCCAAATGAGTGGATATTAGCATGTCAGATCCTTTCACAACTGGCAACTCTTAGTAGACAGTATATGGGCATCTTGCATTCATCCTCTGCACTTTTCTGTTTGTCTGCTTCATTTATATGATGTCATTCCCTTCTATGTACAAAAATAGGAATCTCCAAGAAATACTGTAATGAAACTGTAGTAAACAGCATCATTGCACAATCTTGATTTGGTGGGTTTTATAGACAGACAGTCCCCGACTTACAATGGTTCCACTTAACGATTTTTCGACTTTATGATGGTACGAAAGCGATATGTAGTCAGTAGAAATCTTACTTCGAATTTTGAATTTTGATCTTTTCCTGGTCTAAGGATATGTAGTGCAACACGCTCTGATGGTGGGCAGTGGCAACGAGCTGCAACTCCCAATCACCCATGCAATCACGAGGGTGAACAACCGATACACTTACAACCATTCTGTACCCACACAGCCATTCTGGTTTTCACTTTCAGTACGGTATTCAATAAATTATATGAGATATTCAACACTTTATTATAAAATAGGCTTTGCATTCAATGGTTTTGCCTAACAGTAGGCTAATGTGTTTTGAGCACGTTTAAGGTACATTAGGCTAAGCTGTGATGTTCAGTAGGTTAGGTGTATTAAATGCATTCTTTACTTAAGATATTTCCAACTTATGATGGGTTTATCAGGATGTAACCCTGTCATAAGTCAAGGAAGATCTGTATATAGCTATATACATAGGTAATACATTTTTATTATATTTTAGGTGTTTCTTTTTGCTTAGGTTATGATATTTGAACCAGAATTGTTGTTGCCACTTTATAGTAGAAATATGTATAGAGTTGTCCCTTAGTATCCATGGGAAACTGGTTCCAGGACTCCCACAAATACCAAACTTCATAGATCAAGTCTTGAACTTCACAATTCAAGTCTCATGTATAAAATGGCATCCATCAATATGGAAAACAGACTGTATGTTGGGACTTTCTAAGTAAGTCTTCCTAGATTATGTATGAACTTAGTGTGATAGAGATTTAGCTACATAATGAAGAAATATTAATGAGTTGGCGAGATAAGGTTGTTCTCTGAAACAAAAACTATTTACATTTGCAAATGTTTCTTAGTGTCCTCCCTACTATGCCAGTGAAATGGCGCATTTATAAATTGAATCATGAAAGCATTATTATGTCAACTTTCCCATGAACTGCCCCAGATAACAGCATATTGGCCTTTCATGGTTTGTAAGAGAGACCAATACTAAGACAACACTTTAGTTACTGCACTACACCGTGCTCTCAACCCATGTGTAACCTTGTCCATATCGTGTAATGAAAATATACCAAGAATCTGAACTTTAGCAAAAGGAAGAAGGAAGATGAGAGTATCTTGGAGATCTGCATCCAACCTAGAATAAGTATGGAAGAATTTGCCAAGCTTTAGGTCACGCTCAGGTCAAATAATCCAGGTTTCCAGATATCCAAGAGACTATCCTGGAACTCTTGATGCCCCTTGAGTGGGTCAGTAATGACCTTTTCCTTGGATCCATTGGACCAGCAATAACTCCTAAGTTGAATGAATTCGCCCAAGTTTCATGTCACTCACAGACATTTCCCAGTCTGGATTTTCAATTTAAGTCCCTAACATTTGAGCACTTGCTTTCATGTGGGCTGCCAGGATCTGCTATACACCATAGAAGATTTTAGGGTGGTTCTTGTTGGAACTGAGAAAAGAAATGCCTAATGAACTGCATTTATGCAGTTTCAATACAACAACTGAAGACAAACTTAGGACCTCTAGAGCCTTTAGTTATACTTCAGAAAGGGAAATACATATATTTATTTGCCTCATAATTATGAGTTATTTATAAAACTAAAAGTTCATTTTAACTCCAGATTTTATGTCATAATACAAAAGTCATCATTTTTAATTCAGTCACCATCATTGGTAGGAGAAAGGCTCCTTGAGAGTTTGTATCAAACTAGACAGCGTGGATGAACAAAGTAATGTCACAAGGGCTCCCACCACCAGAAATAATCTGGCAATGTAAAGGCAAGCCTCAAATCCAAAAAAGAAAAAATGGGTGCAAGGATTGAGAGAATAGGAAAAAGGAAAGCATAGGTATACATGGATCTGTAACATGGCCTGCATCAAGGGATTTGGTATTTTTCTTTCTAATTCATTTACAATAGAATATAGTAACATGTAAAACTTCTAATGAAGAAATAACCATGTCTATACTTAGCTCTGTTTTTGTGGTCCTAGAGAGGAGGGAAATTAACAACAAAAACAATATGCCGTATTAACCACAAGATTTTTATACCACCAAAACCTCATCTCAAGATATATTAGAGGACATTTTCAGCACCTTTTACGGATGAATTAGAAAAGGTCTCTCTTCCTGTCAGTAAGACTCATCTGCTGGGCTAACAACTTACCCTCCTCTTGCTCTGAACTCAGAACTTTATGAGTATACATTATATCTGTTCTTTATTGTATACTATTTGTTTAATGTTAGACACTAATCCTTTCTGGGGCAGAACAAGAAACAGGAATGAAGTGAGAACATAGGATCAGCCTGCAGAATTTATAGATAAGGAGGAATTTTGTTTTCTTTTGGATCATTTTAGACACACTTTGGAACTGTATTTGAAATTTGATGGGCTGTAATTTAACCATCTCTTTTCATTAATACTAAAACATTCTCTTGCCTAAAAGCAGGAAAGATTTGGATTCTTCTTCCTCAGAAATCCTAGCAACTTCTCCAGCTCTTTCTTCCCTGGTGTGTATTTTGTTTACTGATCACAGAGTGAAATGAGAGAAATAAGAACAGACAAAAGTGATGAGGGAGCATGTCTGATCCCACCTAAGCAGGGAAGGCACATATATTGACTCTTCTGCCTTGGCTACCCCTGACAAAAAAGAAATAGTTGCCTGACTGTATGGCTGATAATCAACAGAACACTTGATGGGGTTGTTTAAAAGGTCTATCTTTTGTACATATACATATATCCATTCTTTTTTAGCTTCTTTTCCCATATAGTCCATTACAGAGTATTGAGTATAGTCCCCTGTACTATACAGTAGTTCCTTATTAGTTATCTATTTTATATATAGTAGTGTGTATGTGTCAATCCCAATCTTCCAATTTATCCCCCTTCCCTTACCCCCTGGTAACCATAAGTTTATTTTCTTCACCTGTAACTCTATTTCTGTTTTGTAGATAAATTCATTGGTAGCCTTTCTTTTAGATTCCACATATAAGCAATACCATGTGATATCTGTCTTTCTGTGTCTGACTTACTTCACTCAGTATGACAATCTCTAGGTCCATCCATGTTGCTGCAAATGGAATTATATATATTTTTTAGAGCTGAGTTATATTCCATTGTATATATGTACCACATCTTCTTTATCCATCCCTTTACTGATGGACATTTACTTTGCTCTACACCTGAAACTAACACAGCATTGTAAATCAACTGTACCCCAATAAAATTTTTTTAATAAAATCAAATTGCAATAGCAACCTAAGAATCAAAAAATAAAATATAAAACATTTTTTCAAAAATTTAAAAACAGGTCTATCTTAACATAGAGTAGAATCTACTGTTGTTATGGAGATGAGCTTTGTCCGTACCTCTGTGATACTTAGCGCTAGACACCACTCAATAGAGACCCACAACCTCCAACCCAAAGGCATCAGAGGTAAATGACCTATCCAGTTCCAGTTCTATGTTATATCCCAGTCACAAGGGTACCTTTATTCAGACCTCTGTCCTCCTCTATTTTGAGCCAATAAATTGCCATTTTATTTTTAGTTTATGAATGATTGAATGATTTCATAATGATTACTACTTCTGCCTTCCTAAAAAGACCATTTGCCAACTTTTAACTCAAAAAGTACCCTAAGCAAGAGGTGTTACTAAAACCAAAGGATTGCTTTATAGTACTCATCTTGAGATCTACTTTGAAAAAGGGTGGGGGGAGGAATATGATACGAAATTTCTGACGTACCTACACCAGCATGGGGGCCATTGCTTTTTTCTTCTTTTTTTTTTTAACATCTTTATTGTAGTATAATTGCTTTACAATGGTGTGTTAGTTTCTGCTTTATAACAAAGTGAATCAGTTATACATATACATATGTTCCCATAACTCTTCCTTCTTGCATCCCCCTCCCTTCTACCCTCCCTATCCCAACCCTCTAGGTGGTCACAAAGCACCGAGCTGATCTCCCTGTGCTATGCAGCTGCTTCCCACTAGCTATCTATTTTATGTTTGGTAGTATATATATGTCCATGCCACTCTCTCGCTTTGTCACAGCTTACCCTTCCCCCTCCCCATATCCTCAAATCCATTCTCTAGTAGGTCTGTATCTTTATCCCGTCTTGCCCCTAGATTCTTTGTGACCTTTTTTTTTCTTAGATTCCATATATATATGTATATATATATATATATGTGTATATATATATGTGGTAGCATACAGTATTTGTTTTTCTCATTCTGACTTACATCACTCTGTATGACAGACTCTAGGTCCATCCACCTCACTACAAATAACTCAATTTCGTTTCTTTTTATGGCTGAGTAATATTCCATTGTATATATGGGCCAAATCTTCTTTATCCATTCATCTTTAGATGGACACTTAGGTTGCTTCCATGTCCTGGCTATTGTAAATAGAGCTGCAATGAATATTTTGGTACATGACTCTTTTTGAATTATGGTTTTCTCAGGGTATATGCCCAGTAGTGGGATTGCTGGGTCATATGGTAGTTCTATTTTTAGTTTTTTAAGGAACCTCCATACTGTTCTCCATAGTGGCTATATCAATTTACATTCCCACCAACAGTGCAAGAGGGCTCCCTTTTCTCCACACCCTTTCCAGCATTTATTGTTTGTAGATTTTTTGATGATGGCCATTCTGACTGGTGGGAGATGATATCTCATTGTAGTTTTGATTTGCATTTCTCTAATGATTAATGATGTTGAGCATTCTTTCATGTGTTTGTTGGCAAACTGTATATCTTCTTTGGAAAAATGTCCATTTAGGTCTTCTGCCCATTTTTGGATTCAGTTGTTTGTTGTTTTGATATTGAGCCACATGAGCTGCTTGTAAATTTTGGAGATTAATCCTTTGTCAGTTGCTTCATTTGCAAATATTTTCTCCCATTCTGAGGGTTGTCTTTTGGTCTTGTTTATGGTTTTCTTTGCTGTGCAAAAGCTTTGAGGTTTCATTAGGTCCCATTTGTTTATTTTTGTTTTTATTTCCATTTATTCAGGAGGTGGGTCAAAAAGGATCTTGCTGTGATTTATGTCATAAAGTATTCTGCCTATATTTTCCTCTAAGAGTTTGATAGTGTCTGGCCTTCCATTTAGGTCTTTAATGCATTTTGTTTATTTTTGTGTATGGTGCTAAGGAGTGTTCTAATTTCATTCTTTTACATGTAGCTGTCCAGTTTTCCCAGCACCACTTATTGAAGAGGCTGTCTTTTCTCCACTGTATATTCTTGCCTCCTTTATCAAAGATAAGGTGACCATATGTGCATGGGTTTATCTCTGGGCTTTCTGTCCTATTCCATTGATCTATATTTCTGTTTTTGTACCAGTACCATAGTGTCTTCATTACTGTAGCTTTGTAGTATAGTCTGAAGTCAGGGAGCCTGATTCCTCCAGCTCCATTTTTCTTTCTCAAGCTTGCTTTGGCTATTCGGGGTCTTCTGCATTTCCACACAAATTGTGAAATTTTTTGTTCTAGTTCTGTAAAAATTGCCACTGGTAGTTTGATACGGATTGCATTGAACCTGTACATAGCTTTGGGTAGTAGAGTCATTTTCACAATGTTGATTCTTCCAATCCAAGAACATGGTATATCTCTCCATCTATTTGTATCATCTTTAATTTCTTTCATCAGTGTCTTATAATTTTCTGCATAAGGGTCTTTTGTCTCCTTAGGTAGGTTTATTCCTAGATATTTTATTCTTTTTGTTGCAGTGGTAAATGGGAGTGTTTTCTTAATTTCACTTTCAGGTTTTTCATCATTAGTGTATAGGAATGCTAGAGATTTCTGTGCATTAATTTTGTATCCTGCTACTTTACCAAATTTATTGATTAGCTCTAGTAGTTTTCTGGTGGCATTTTTAGGATTCTCTATGTATAGTATCATGTCATCTGCAAACAGTGACAGCTTTACTTCTTCTCTTCCGATTTGGATTCCTTTTATTTCATTTGCTTCTCTGATGGCTGTGACTAAAACTTCCAAAACTATGTTGAATAATAGTGGTGAGAGTGGGCAACCTTGTCTTGTTCCTGATCTTAGAGGAAATGGTTTCATTTTTTTACCATTAATAACAATGTTGGCTGTGGGTTTGTCATATATGGCCTTTATTATGTTGAGGTAAGTTCCCTCTTTGCCTAGTTTCTGAAGTGTTTTTATCATAAATTAGTATAGAACTTTGTCGAAAGCTTTTTCTGCATCTATTGAGATGATCATATGGTTTTTCTCCTTCAATTTGTTAATATGGTGTATCACATTGATTGATTTGCGTATATTGAAGAATCCTTGCATTCCTGGGGTAAACCCCACTTGATCATGGTGTATGATACTTTAAATGTGCTGTTGGATTCTGTTTGCTAGTATTTTGTTGCAGATTTTTGTATCTATGTTCATCAATGATATTGGCCTGTAGTTTTCTTTCTTTGTGACATCTTTGTCTCGTTTTGTTGTCAGGGTGATGGTGTCCTCGTAGAATGAGTTTGGGAGTGTTCCTCCCTCTGTTATATTTTGGAAGAGTTTGAGAAGGATAGGTGTTAGCTCTTCCCTAAATATTTGATAGAATTCGCCTGGGAAGCCATCTGGTCCTGGGCTTTTGTCTGTTGGAAGATTTTTAATATCAATTTCAGTGCTTGTGATTGGTCTGTTCATATTTTCTGTTTCTTCCTGCTTCAGTCTCAGAAGGTTGTGCATTTCTAAGAATTTGTCCATTTCTTCCAGGTTGTCCATTTTATTGGCATAGAGTTGCTTGTAGTAATCTATCATGATCATTTGTATTTCTGCAGTGTCAGTTGTTACTTCTCCTTTTTCATTTCTAATTCTATTGATTTGAGTCTTCTACCTTTTTTTCGTGATGAGTCTGGCTAATGGTTTATCAATTTTATCTTCTCAAAGAACCAGCTTTTAGTTTTATTGATCTTTGCTATCATTTCCTTCATTTCTTTTTCATTTATTTGTGATCTGATCTTTATGATTTCTTTCCTTCTTCTAACTTTGGGGTTTTTTTGTTCTTCTTTCTCTAATTGGTTTAGGTGTAAGGTTAGGTTGTTTATTTGAGATGCTGCTTGTTTCTTAAGGTAGGATTGTATTGCTATAAACTTTCCTCTTAGAACTGCTTTTGCTGCATCCCATAGGTTTTGGGTTGTCGTGTTTTCATTGTCATTTGTTTCTAGTTATTTTTCGATTTCCCCTTTGATTTCTTCAGTGATCTCTTTGTTACTAAGTAGTGTATCATTTAGCCTCCATCTGCTTGTATTTCATATCTCGTCTCATAGCATTGTGGTTAGAAAAGATATTTGATACGATTTCAATTTTCTTAAATTTACCAAGGCTTAATTTGTGACCCATGATATGATCTATCCTGGAGAATGTTCCATGAGCACTTGAGAAGAATGTGTATTCTGTTGTTTTTGGATGGAATTTCCTATAAATATCAATTAAGTCCATCTTGTTTAATGTATCATTTAAAGCTTGTGTTTCCTTATTTATTTTCATTTTGGATGATCTGTCCATTGGTGAAAGTGGGGTGTTAAAGTCCCCTACTATGATTGTGTTACTGTTGATTTCCCCTTTTATGGCTGTTAGCATTTGCCTTATGTAATGAGGTGCTCCTATGTTGGGTGCATAAATATTTACAATTGTTATATCTTCTTCTTGGATCAATGCCTTGATCATCATGTAGTGTCCTTCTTTGTCTCTTGTAATAGTCTTTATTTTAAAGTCTACTTTTTCTGATATGAGTATTGCTACTCCAGCTTTCTTTTGATTTCCATTTGCATGGAATATCTTTTTCCATCCCCTCACTTTCAGTCTGTATGTGTCCCTAGGTAGGTCTGAAGTGGGTCTCTTGTAGGCAGCATATATACGGGTCTTGTTTTTGTATCCATTCAGCCAGTCTATGTCTTTTGGTTGGAGCATTTAATCCATTTACATTTAAGGTAGTTATCGATATTCATGTTCCTATTCCCGTTTTCTTAATTGTTTGGGGTTTGTTATTGTAGGTCTTTTCCTTCTCTTGTGTTTCCTGCCTAGAGAAGTTCCTTTAGCATTTGTTGTAAAGCTGCTTTGCTGGTGCTGAATTCTCTTAGCTTTTGCTTGTCTGTAAAGGTTTTAATTTCTCCATCAAATCTGAATGAGATCCTTGCTGGGTAGAGTAATCTTGGTTGTAGGATTTTCTCCTTCATCACTTTAAATATGTCCTGCCACTCCCTTCTGGCTTGCAGAGTTTCTGCTGAAAGATCAGCTATTAACCTTATGGGGATTACCTTGTGTTTTATTTGCTGTTTTTCCCTTGCTGCTTTTAGTATTTTTTCTTTGTATTTAATTTTCGATAGTTTGATTAACATGTGTCTTGGCATGTTTCTCCTTGCATTCATCCTGTATGGGACTCTCTGTGCTTCCTGGACTTGATTAACTATTTCCTTTCCCATATTAGGGAAGTTTTCAACTATAATCTCTTCAAATATTTTCTCAGTCCCTTTCTTTTTCTCTTCTTCTTCTGGGACCCCCATAATTCGAATGTTGGTGCATTTAATGTTTTCCCAGAGGTCTCTGAGACTGTCCTCAGTTCTTTTCATTCTTTTTTCTTTATTCTGCTCTGCAGTAGTTATTTCCACTATTTTACCTGCCAGGTCACTTATCCGTTCTTCTGACTCAGTTATTCTGCTATTGATCCCTTCTACAGAATTTTTAATTTCATTTATTTTGTTGTTCATCATTGTTCGTTTGCTCTTTAGTTCTTCTAGGTCCTTGTTAAACATTTCTTGTATTTTCTCTATTCTATTTCCAAGATTTGGAATCATCTTTACTATCATTATCCTGAATTCTTTTTCAAGTAGACTGCCTATTTCCTCTTTATTTGTTAGGTCTGGTGGGTTTTTACCTCACTCCTTCATCCATCTGCTGTGTGTTTTTCTGTCTTCTCATTTTGCCTAGCTTACTGTGTTTGGGGTCTCCTTTTCACAGGCTGCAGGTTCGTAGTTCCCATTGTTTTTGGTGTCTGTCCCCGGTGGCTAAGGTTGGTTCAGTGGGTTGTGTAGGCTTCCTGGTGGAGGGGACTAGTGCCTGTGTTCTGGTGGATGAGGCTGGATCTTATCTTTCTGGTGGGCAGGTCCATGTCTGGTGATGTGTTTTGGGGTGTCTGTGGCCTTATTATGATTTTAGGCAGCCTCTCTGCTAATGGATGGGGTTGTGTTCCTGTCTTGCTAGTTGTTTGGCATAGGGTGTCCAGCACTTTCGCTTGCCGGTGGTCATTGAGTGAAGCTGGGTCTTGGTGTTGAGATGGAGATCTCTGGGAGATTTTCGCCATTTGGTATTACATGGAGCTGGGAGGTCTCTTGTGGATCAGTGTCCTGAAGTTGGCTCTCCCACCTCAGATGCACAGGCCTGACTCCTGGCTGTAGCACCAAGAACCTTTCATCCACATGGCTCAGAATAAAAGGGAGAAAAAATAGAAAGAAAGAAAGAAGATAAAATAAAATGAAGTAAAATAAAATTTATTAAAATAAAATATAATTATTAAGAAAAAAATTTTAAAAAGTAAAAACTAAATGGACAGAACCCTAGGACAAATGGTAAAAGCAAAGCTATACAGACAAAATCACACACAGAAGCATACACATACACACTCACAAAAAGAGAAAAAGGGAAAACAATATATATCTTTGCTCCCAAACTCCACCTCCTCAATTTGGGATGATTTGTTGTCTATTCCTGTAATCCACAGACACAGGGTACATCAGGTTGATTGTGGTGATTTAATCCGCTGCTCCTGAGGCTGCTGGGAGAGATTTCCCTTTCTCTTCTTTGTTCGCACAGCTCCCGGGGTTCAGCTTTGGATTTGAACCCACCTCCGTGTGTAGGTCACCTGAGGGCATCTGTTCATCGCTCAGACAGGACGGGGTTGAAGCCGCTGATTCGGGGGCTCTGGCTCACTCAGGCCGGGGGAGAGGGAGGGGCACAGAGTGCGGGGTGAGCCTGCGGTGGCAGAGGCCTGCATGGCGAGCTGCACAGTCTCCCGGGAGGGGAGGTATGGATAGTGACCTGTGCTCGCATACAGGCTTCTTGGTGGTGGCAGCAGCAGCCTTAGTGTCTCATGCCAGTCTCTGGGGTCCGCGCTGATAGCCGCGGCTCGCGCCCGTCTCTGGAGCTCCTTTAAGTGGCGCTCTTAATCCCCTCTCCTCACGCACCGGGAAACAAAGAGGGAAGAAAAAGTCTCTTGCCTCTTCAGCAGCTCCAGACATTTTCCCGGGCTCCCTCCCGTCTAGCCATGGCGCACTAGCCCGAGCCGCCAACCCAGGTCCTCTCCCTGGGATCCGACCGAAGCCCAAGCCTCAGCTCCCAGCCCCTGCCCGCCCCAGCGGGTGAGCAGACAAGCCTCTCGGGCTGGTGAGTGCTGGTTGACACCGATCCTCTGTGCTGGAATCTCTCCGCTTTGCCCTCTGCACCCCTGTTGCTGCGCTCTCCTCCGGGGCTCCGAAGCTTCCCCCCTCCACCACCCGCAGTCTCCGCCCACAAAGGGGTTTCCTAGTGTGTGGAAACCTTTCTTCCTTCACAGCTCCCTCCCACTGGTGCAGGTCCCGTCCCTATTCTTTTGTCTCTGTATTTTTCTTTTTTCTTTTGCCCTACCCAGGTACGTGGGGAGTTTCTTGCCTTTTGGGAAGTCTGAGGTCTTCTGCCAGCATTCAGTAGGTGTTCTGTAGGAGCTGTTCCACATGTAGATGTATTTCTGATGTATTTGTGAAGAGGAAGGTGATCTCCGCGTCTTACTCTTGCTCCATCTTGAAGCTCCTCCTCCGAGGCCGTTGCTTTTGAAATAACTATATGCTCCTCCATAGTGAAAGTCTTCTTTTATCCAATAATTATGAAGTATATAGTTTTCAGTTTCTACTCATGTAATAGTGGCTTGGAAGCTACCTGCTTAACTAGCAGTCATGGACCCAGAGACCATTTATGTGCCCCAAAATAATGAATGTGGCATTATGTATGTGAGTCGCTTAGAATTGTATGTTGGGAGTGGAACAGATTGGGTATAAGAATAGATTATACTGGGCTTCCCTGGTGGCTCAGTGGTTAAGAATCTGCCTGCCAATACAGGGGACTTTGGGTTCGAGCCCTGGTCCAGGAAGATCCCACATGCCGCGGAGCAGCTAAGCCTGTGCACCACAACTACTGAGCCCGCGTGCCTAGAGTCCATGCTCTGCAACAAGAGAAGTCACCGCAATGAGAAGCCAGTGCACTGCAGCAAAGAGTAGGCCCCGCTCACCACAACTAGATAAATCCCGTGTGCAGCAAGGAAGACGCTACGCAGCCAAAAATAAATAAAATAAAATAAATAAATTTATTTTAAAAAACAAAGAATAGATTATGCTGTTTAGAAACTATATGATATAGATTTTTATAGAATAAAATTCTGTAAAACAATATATGGGACAAAATAGAGAATAGATTAGACAAAGTAATAGATTGGACTAAGTAATCTATTTTGGAGAAAATTTCTCTATAATTTTAGTAAATGAACTGCTTATTAACAGCATTATTATATTTATATTCAATGCAATTTGAAAATAAGGTCAGTATAGAAATTCAAATTCTTATATAAATGGTGCTCTGTGACATACAAAACAAACTTACGGTTACCAAAGGGGAAAGGGGGTAGGGGAGGGATAAATTAGGAATTTGAGATTAGCAGATACAAACTTTTATATATATAATAGATAAACAACAAGATCCTACTGTATAGCACAGGGAACTATATTCAATATGCTGTAATAAACCACCATGGAAAAGAATATGAAAAAGAATATATATATATATATATAACTGAATCGCTTTGCTGTATACCAGAAACTAATACAAGATTGTAAATCAGATAAACAACAAGGTCCTACTGTATAGCACAGGGAACTATATTCAATATGCTGTAATAAACCACCATGGAAAAGAATATGAAAAAGAATATATATATATATATATATATATATAACTGAATCACTTTGCTGTATACCAGAAACTAATACAACATTGTAAATCAATTATACTTCAATTTTAAAAATGGTTCTCTGTGGCTGATCACCCAAGAAAGGTACAGTTTTGCTCTAGCTCATCTTTCTGGTTTGCGGGTGATGATACTTTTATATTTACCTTCACTGTCTCTTCTCTGCCAAAATGAAACTCACTATTTGGGAAACTGCACCATTTACAACCATTTTAATACTGCTATCTACAAGTTATAATCATGGAAATCTAACCTATGTGAAACAAAATATCCCAGGAAAGCCCTGGTAAAACTTATTTGGCAATCCTTTGACAATACCAGGACTCTAGGTATTAACCAGCACAATGCCATGATATATAATACCTTGTCTTCTTTCTTGGTCCAATGAGAGCTCTGGTGAACTAAGGCAAAGCTAGAGTTATAATCTAACTCCACATAAATAGCAAAGCTTTCGATTTTGTCTCAAATGACAAAAAACAAATAAGCAAACAAAACCAATTTCTAACCTGTTTATTTGGTGCCAAGCACTTCAGAATTCTCAGGAGTCAATATGGAGAAATGGAGAAGTGGTATGCCATTCTGGATTCTGGTTTTCGATTACCTTGATTAACTAGACACATGTTTTCCAATATTAACAAACCCAGTGTATTCTAAATTATTGGTGGCAGCATTTCAAAAATCTCAAAATAAAATGCATTTTAATATAAAAATTATATTTTAAGAAGGAGTAGCCAAGGAAAAGTGATGCAAATCACATGAACAAGAGGGCACCAGAGATTCTAAACAGTTAGTTGTAAATCACTGTTTTATATGTTGAGGACAGGGAATGCATGCTTTCAAAGTACAGTGCTTTTATGCACAGTGTCCAAATAGCAGCAATTTGAGACATAGGTATAACCAACCACTTCAGAAAAAGGACAAATTTAAAATGAACACTCCCTAAAACAGAAAATCAACAGAATGTTGTTAAATAGAAGTTAATGTTAATATTATCAGGAAGGAAAATAAACCTCACAAGTGGCAACTTGTCTCACTACTCTCTCATCGTTTATTTCTGAATTCATATAGCCATGTTAGCTTGCACATCTTAATAGCTGCTAAACTAACGCCACGTACCTGAGTATGCATATCCCCGTTGCTTCTTTTCTATGAGGTTGTCTTCTTTCTCTGTAAGTTTGCCATATGTAAGGGAGGGCTTATAACTTTGTTTCTTTTAATCTTCTTGCAAGTCTTATATTTTCCATTATCCATGATTGTTTTGTAAATGTCACTGATGGACTGAAAATAAGGAATGGCTAGCTTTGTGGGCAAAATAGCATCTAGAAGTAGAGCATAGAAAGTAAATCAGGAGTGTGAAATGTAAAACTGAAATTTAAACATAGCTGTAATAGTGGACTGTATAAGAAGCATGAAGAATATGGATATCTCTACCATTTCTTCTGAGCATGGATCAGACACTTAATCATGCTTGTTTGATATTCAGCTGAAATTGGATATGAACATTCTGGAGAGAAAGAGTTATTAAACCCCATCCCAGTAAAATTTAAATTCAAAGACATGGAAACAACCTAAATGTCCATCAATGGGTGAATGGATAAAGAAGATGTGGTACACATATACAATGGACTATTACTCAGCCATAAAAAAGAATGAAATAATGCCATTTGCAACAACATGGATGGACCTAGAGACTGTCATATGAATGAAGTCAGACAGAGAAAGACAAATATCATATGATATTGCTTATATGTGGTATCTAAAAAAAATGGTACAAATGAACTTATTTATAGAACAGAAATAGAGTCACAGATGTAGAAAACAAACTTATGGTTACCAAGGGGGAAAGCAGGGGGGAGGGATAAATTGGGAGATTTGGATTCACATATACACACTACTATATATAAAATAGATAATTAATAAGGACCTACTGTATACAAGCACAGGGAACTCAATACTCTGTGATGACCTATATGGGAAAAGAATCTAAGAAAGTGTGGATATATGTATATGTATAACTGATTCACTTTGCTGTACAGCAGAAACTAACACAACATTGTAAAGCAATTATACTTCAATAAAGATGTTAAAAAAACATTATAAATCAACTATACTACAATAAAAATTAATTTTAGAAAATAAAATAAAATTCTGAAAAAAAGTCTTTAAGGAAAAGTCAAACCATTGAATTTTTTCATCCTAACAGAAAAAAAAAAAAAAAAGATTGAGATAGTGAGCTAAGATTGATTTTTAAGCAAGTTATGGGAAGTAAGAAATGAGACTTTCTTTTCTTCACTGAGGCCCCATAGTGATGAAATAGGCTTACACTGCAACAGAAAATCTTTAGGTTTGATAATGAGGTAAGCTCTTGATAGTGAGGCTTCTAAACGCTGAAAGGGAAGTTCTGGGTTTGTCTTCTCTGAAGTTCTTTAACCTAAACAGTATGGACTCACATCTTTATGGAATGGTTTAAATGTGTCAGGGTGAAGGGAAGCAATGACTTCTGTAGGTGATTCTCATTTTTCAGGACTTTCTTCTTCTCTGTCTTTTTAAAAACCACTGTTATTCAGAAGCAAACACTACTAAAAGCCACCAGGACTGCTAAATGTGGTTGGCCAAGGTGAAAGCAACAGAAGTGCCACCAATGTTTTAGTGGAGAATTCTCAGGAATCACACTATGTTACCCTTTGTTCCATATGATCACATATATGTAACCGTCACACTATATTACCATCATTGCCTATAATAATTGATTTACTACAAACTTGGAATTGTGGGTACAGCTGCTGAAAAAAATTACTTATGAACAAAGAGATTAGAACATATTTTCAGTGTCCTGTAAAGAGGTAGAGTAGACTTTTAGTGGAAAAGTTAGCACATTTCACTCTGCCTGTTGCTCTCAACATTCAAAGTCAAGCTCATTTCTATTAAACTTAAATCATTCCCCTCCCCTCCTTAGTATTTTTGCTTCATCTCCAAAAATATGAAGCCAACATGTGTTGGTGGAATTTGCTTATAGAAATAAGGGGAGAAGTCCACAGTAAACAAGTAGGAAAAAGTATATCCTCATTTAAAAATATATATACACCAAGCTCTTCCTACTTGCGAAGTACTCTTCTAGGAACTAGAGGTACACAGATAAATGTGTCCATCACTAAAGAGTGCTCACAGACTGTTGGGAGAAGCAGACTTGGAAACAGAGAACTAAGGTGCGAAGAGATGGGTGTTGGAGTAAAGGTAGATGAAAAGTATTGTACAGATTTGCCTGGGACATTTCTGGGTTTTGCCTGTGGTCTTGGTATAATTATTTATAGGGCCCTTTCACCCTCAAAAAGTGTCCCCATTTGGACAGTAAACTGTGTGGTCACCCTATGAATAGCTATAGTTGTCAAGTCTGCCTGAGGTTGTCTAGCAAAACTTCCACAGAGTTGGACAGAAAATCGAAGAGATTAAGAATGCTTTGTCACACGTGTTATCTACATCCAAATGGAAATGAAAAAACTGGGTAGACTTACTGACTTTCATTCTTCCCAGGGTTGTCAGCGGGGTAGAATGGGAATTTAACTTACGTGTGGTGAGGGAAGAGGGACAAGGCAAGACAATCTAAACCCCTTGTTGGTATATGAAATGCCTAAGAATTGTCACCAAATGAGCCATTAAACTATTAATTCCCTGAAGCTCTCAGGATTGAAAAGTGTGGTAAAAAAGAACGAGAAGCCATGATGGGGAATTTTAGAAAGACATGTTAAGGTTTAATATAAGGAAGAACATTTTGTACAAACAGAAGTGTCCTAGAGCAGGACTGGGTTGTCTGTGAGGTTGAAAGCAACATTCCCCTTGCGGTGTGCAGCAGAGGCTGAATGACTGCAATGAGCAAACTCAGACACCAGATCAAGACTCAGACCACGGGGTTTTAGGGTCCTTTACACACTGCCCTGTGATTTTATGATTCTGCATGATGCATGGTGTCTTTTTGAGTAACTTTTAAGTAAGAATCTTGTGCTTGGGGAAACCCCTAGAAGTAAATTTTTTTTTTTTTAAATTAGAAATATCATGAAACAAAAAGTTTGTGTAAGCTAAAACCTCTTGGGATCCACCCTGAGCACACACTAAAAAGAGACCCAGGAATCTCACTGAGCTCATTTTTTGCTACTCATGCAAGGAAAGCAGCCATTAGACATGTAATATTCAGAAGACATGCCTCACTCAGGCCTCCACCTCTTGGACACCTATCATTTTAAGATAGAACAGCTGCAAAGTCTTGCTTACCAGTTTGATTTGCATAGCTCTGAGTTGCATAGGAAGAACCTGTGGCAAAGCTATCATTAAAGAGAAACAAAGCAGAAGACTGAACAAAGGATACATTCTGTGCAAAGTTTGAAGTTTAGACTGTTTCAGTAATCCTTGTCATGGTAAGAAAGATGTCTGCCCCTTCCCCCATCTAAAAACAATAGCAGACAAGTGACAAAAGAAGGCTCCCTGGAGGTAACATAGGAGCAAGGAGTAGGGTGAACTAAAGGCTATACACATGAAGAGAGAGAAAGGAGTCGGCATGGACACAGGGAGAGACAGCCAAACACCCTGCATTCACGGCACAAAGATACATGATTAGGTTAGAATCCCTTTCACCTCTTCCCCAGTGTGTTAAAGCCAGAATAGGTCAGGCCGAGGCAAAAGGAACGACATCTTGATGAAGCTCAGCTTTCCCAGAGGCCTAAGAAGGATGGCAACACAGCTAGAGCCAGAATATTTTCACCAGGCCTTTTGTATCAAATTCTCAAATATCTACATTTTCAGATTAAAATGTTTCCCAGTAAGCTAGAGAGAAAAGTCTTCTGAAGGCAGTGGAAGTGACTTCAGTTCTTCAGTGGTTAAGAGTATCAGGGCTTTGGATTAAGGGAAAATAGTTTCAAACCTTTGCTACTTACAGATTTATGGTAAAGTATTTAAATTTCTATAAGTTTTAGTCTCCACAGGTGAAAAATAATTGATAATATGCACACCATAGAGCTGTTATAAAGATTATGTTAGACATGTAAATTGTGTAATGCATGCAGTATCTGGCAAATGATGACTAACAATAAACTTTTTATTCAGCAGGGACAAATATACATTTCTGTAACATTCTCTAGTCACCATACCAAGCTCTGCCTCATTTTACATCATCACTTTCTGGCTGGTTCTTAACATTCCAGCCTCTGTTCCAGCTTTGACTTGCTTCCCTAGATATTGTGAGCATCTGTCTCCCTGCTTCAAAACTTCATGCTTCCATGTTCTTTAAGGGGTATACCTCTTTAAGAGGTATACCTAGAATCATTTATAAATCCGGTACCAACAATGGACAAAAATTTTAAATCATAAAAAGAATACATGACTTTTAGGAAATATTGTTCGTGAGTTCTGAAGGCATTCTTCATGTTTTATAACATTGACCCTGAGACCATTCATGTCAGGTAAACAAGGAACAGGTATTATTATTTTGTACCCTCCTCCCAGGAGGTTAAAATGACTCACGAAAATTCACTCAGCAATCTCAGGTGAAGAATCCCATGAGACAGTCTTGAATTCTTGATACAAAATCTGCCATTTACTATGCAAAAGTCAGCCTAGGAAGGATGATCCCAAGTGTTAATTTTAGATTATGATATTACCTTTTACCACACACCTAAAATGTTTTCTGCATGGGCCTTTAATTACCCACAGAACACAGGGAGAAGGCCATGTAAATCCCCTTCTCAACAGTTAAAGCAGTCCTTGTCACCAAAACTATCATATGTTAGATCACATCAGTGTCTGTGACATAGGCCTTGGCTTCTCAGGATCTACTCATTAGAAGTGAGTTTATGTGCCTTAAAACATATGGCCTTGATATATGATCCCAGAGCAAAAGAGCAAGGTATTTCAAGCTGGCCACAATTTTATTGACTCTTACAGACTTACTTTGTAGTCATTCCAATAAACTAGATGAGAAATTTCTGATGCTCCCAGCTATCCAGTCCCCAGGACTCCATTTCATGATTCAGTCCGACTAAACAACACAAGAGTGCTTTTGTGTGACACTGTGACCACAGGGATAAATAATTGCCTAGTAATTCTCTTTGAGGCAGAAAATTCTAAACATGGAGAAACCATTTCCCCTTAATGGGAGCCAGAAATCCTGTAAGTGCTTGAAATGGCATTCACAAGTCTGAATGGTAAACAGATAAAAACAGGAGCGCACCAGTTGCACAAATGACTTGCTTGTCACAAACTTGTCATTGCAGTAATCTAACATTTCTTTCACAGAGCCCAGTGGAAAGTATGGAACAAACAGGCCCTGCTGACGTTTTGGCTCTGCTAAGCCTTCCTCTGAGCTAAAGCATCTGCAGCATCTTCCTGTTCTAGACCCTTTATCTGTTGAAGTTAGTTGATACTGTACATGTCAAAGAAATGTTTGACTATCGCATTAACAAATTGATGACAAGCAAGTTATTCCTGCAACTGAAATGCTTCTGCTTTTAGCAGGCTGCCATTTTGACCTTCATCTTATTATACAGAAGAACCCAAACAGAGCAGAGCATTGGGGACATAGCATATTGTTGCCCCAGGCTTGGGCCCACCTGTCTAGGGCTTAGGTGCAGCGGTATAGTGAACACACCAGGCAGTTTCATCAAGTTTATGGGTGAGATTTTTCCAGTAAAACATAAATAGTATAAGCACATTGGACTGTCCCAAGGATTCCTGTTGCTAGGAAAAATGAGCCACATAGAAATTCATTTCCTCCCGCACCCTCTTCACCCCAAACACACACATGTGCGTACACAGGTCTGTATATACTTTATAAAATGTTAATACAGAAGCCCCCCCTTATTCACGGTTTCACCTTCGCTGGTTTCAGTTACCCACAGTCAACTGCAACGTGAAAATAGTAAATGGAAAATTTCAGAAATAAACAGTTCATTCGTTTTAAATTGTGCACCGTTCTGAGTAGCATGATGAACTCTCACACCATTCCACCTGGGATGTGAATCATCCCTTTGTCCAGTGTATCCTACTGCATAGTCACTTAGTAGGAGTCAGTTAGTCACTTAGTAGGAGGCTCAGTTATCAGCTCCACTGAGTCGGCATTGCTTGTGTTCAAGTCACCCTATTTTACTTAGTAATGGCCCCAGAGCACAAGAGCAGTGATGCTGGCAAATCAGATATGCCAAAGAGAAGCTATAATGTGTTTCCTTTCATTGAAAAGGTGAAAGTTCTCAACTTATGAAAAAAAATCGTATGCTGAGGTTGCTAAGATCTCTGGTAAGAACAAATCTTCCATCCATGAAATTGTGAAGAAGGAAAAAGAAATTCATGCTAGTTTTGCTGTCGCACATCAAACTGCAATAGCTATGGCCACAGTGCATGATAAGTGCTCAGTTAAGATGGAAAAGTCATTAAATTTGTACAAAAAGATTTTGAGACAGGGAGACCACATTCACATAACTTTTATTACAGTATATTGTTATATTTGTTCTATTTTATTATTAGTTGTTGTTAATCTCTTACTGTGTCTGGCTTATCATAGGTATGTATGTATAGCAAAAAATATAGTGTATATGGGGTTTGGCACTATCCGTAGTTTCAGGCATCCACTGGGGTTCTTGGAATCTCTCCCCCTCAGATAAGGGCGGAATACTGTACCTGGAAGAGTTAATGAAAATTATGTACCAGTTTTACACAGTTTTTGCCAGTTCTTGGATTTCCTCCCATCCATAGCCTTTCCTCATCTCCTCCTCATTCAGCATGACATCTGGAGCAATCTAAACCTAATCAGAGCCACGCCCTTATCCCCTAGAAAATGAGGTACGTCCATCAGCCTCCTCACAGAAACCTGGGACAGCCCTTTCTCAGAAACCACCAGTTCATCTCCAACCTCAGCAGCCAGTAGGGAGTGCTCATACACTGTGCAACTTCAGACTCTCGCCTTCCTGTTTGAGGAGCCCTCCGCTCCCAGGGGGACCCACCCTTGGTGTTTCCTGAGTGTGCGTCTGGTGGGTCCCAGGCTTATCAGCATATACACCAGAGCTGGAGCCTGTAACAGGAGCCTTGCCTATTGCCTCCAAGCATTCTGCCTCTGCTGGTGTCTTAGGCGGATCAGCACTTGGAACAATGGAGATTTCGCCCCCAAAGACTTTGGCCTTTTCATAAAGCTGAGCTTCTCTTATTCACCGAGGTGTCAGGTGCCCTGAATTCTTTTCAGACCCTTGGTTAAGGGTGCATTGATAGTGTCTTATCTGGTTTAAATATTGACAGAAAAACTTGCATTCTCAGACTTATTTTCTTTCTGGCGCCCCAGGTGCTTTCATTTTTAAAAGTCTTGTGTAAAAATGATGATCATTTTTCAGCCATGAGAACTGAAATTTCTTGCCAAAGTAGTGATGGGGCTTAACTTTCTTCTAGATTTGGCAAATGTATCACAGTACTGTCTCCCAGATGAAATGTTTTACTCCCATCCCAAGTATCTCAGGCTGTAATCTATACCGCAGCTTTGTTACCTCAGAAGACAGGTGGGAAAGGTGTGTGACGAGGGTCCTGGTTTGCACAGTTAAGGATATTGCCCCTGGAAAAGGAAGTGAAGGGAGTTTGAGGTGGCAGTGATATCTTCTGTCAAAGAAAGCATGTAAATGAACCATTTGAATTTTAAATGGAATTTTAGTGACTTTTTTCTTCCTTCTTAAAGTTCCTAATATAATTTCTATAATGATTTTCTGTTTTCTTTCTTAATAGAATGTAAATGGCAAAGAAATGATATGCTATTTTTGATTCAGGAAAAAATAAAAGTCTTTTTTATGGGAGCTCTCTTTTTAAATACACGTTAGGGAATAGATAATGGCAACAAAAAACAATGTTCTCTCTTCCTATTCAGAGGGATAGATGATTAGTGTATGTGCTTTTAATATATATTTACTTATTTGATTGTCTATTTTAAGAAAGGAAGGAAGTAAAGAAAAACTCTCATGCTGGAGTAATTTCATTAGATTCATAGAATGGTGGGGCTGGAAAGGAGCTCGATGAGAGGGCTTTGTCTTTGTGTCACACTCCCACTTTACAGATGTGGACACTGAGACCCAAACATCTCAGTTATAACAGGAACAAAGGTACACAACAAAATTGTGGCAGAGCTAGGCCTAAATCGAGGTCTAACTTTCAATTCAGGCAATATTCTCTCAGAAATTACATTATTTTTTTAAAACTTTCTTTTAAACAAAGAGTAATTTACATCGATGTGCTTAAATCTAATAGGACATTTGCTTTTGGAAAAACCAGGTCTACGAATTGGCTAAGCCAATTCAGGGACATACATTTGAACAGTATGGAGACATTTCTTTCCAAGCTGTATTTTACCTGAGTCGTATAAGGAACTATTATAATTTCAATTATTTCTTTTCTCCTACAAGATTTCAAAGAAACACCTCTCCATTCCTATTTTGGCACCTGAAAACATGTATTTTTAAATGGGTCTATAATTATTCCTTTAATAAATATTCAAGTAGGTCATATTCTAACATTTTTGGAGATAAAAAATCTTTTATCAGATTAAAAGAAATCTGTTTTTTATTCCCACTTTTAGCCACGTTTGAGTTGGTCTTCGTAATCGTCAGTTTCAACAAAACATTAAGTTAAAACATCAATGTTTTTGTTTGTTTTGGTTCTTTCAGCTTAACACAAAGGAAAAAATTACAAAATGCATTTACCTTTTTGCAGCTATGATAATTATATACTCTATTTTTCACTTATGCAAAATTTATTTTTGAGGGTTTTCTTTTTGTTTCATTTCTCTATTTTCGCATTTTCCAAACATCTGTACCATGGCTGGTGGCGAGAGTAGCAGTGGCTGGCACTTTTCCTCCACGTTTTGAGCGAAAGAGAATTGGCTGGAATAAAACCTTGCTTTCCATATGGTTGACTTGAAATACTACATTGAAAAGGTATCGTCTCTTTTTCTTTTCTGAAACCAGAGGTGAAGCCCAGAAACAAATAGCAATATTGATGCCAAACCACCTGTTGATTCACATCAAAAAAATCCTTGGCAATGCATCCCGTACTTCATCAGTTGAAAAACCTAAATGGATGAATGATCTTTGTGCATTAGTAGCATCGCATCAACAATACATACTGCTGGTCATTCACTTAAGAAAGCCTAGATTCTACATATAGTCAAGAAATGAATTGAAAGTTTTGCTTTTGATCGCTTTGTTAGTATGTTTGGCTGTGAAGTGTTTATTGATTCCTGGAATAGTTGGACCTAGTGTCAGGGACAGTGAAGAGGAGAAGATGACACTAGTGCTTTCTTTTACCTTGATTAATTCTAGTTAGGAAAAGCAGTAGTCTTTGTCTTATCAATTTTTTAATGTAAAATATTTCAAGCATATAAAAGTATAAAGAATAATGTGAACATACAAGAATCCAGCACCCAAGTTAAGCAAACCTCAATCAATGTGGAAAATTTTTTTCCCAACCTGTTTTTTATCATATGTTATTCTAAGTTATATATGGTGAAGTACACAGATTAAGTGTATAGCTTGATGAGCTTTTATGTAAGTATACATCCATGCGACAATATTCAATCCAAGATATACAAAACATTCACAACACCTAGGAAGAATCCCTCATGCCCCCTTATAGGCGATATCCTCCAAAACTTTAACAAAACGTTAAAAACAAGCAAAACTCTTCTGATCTCTGTCATCATGAATTAGCTTTATATAAGCCATGTATTATGACTTACATAAAATGCGTTCTACTGTATGTATCACTAAAATCTGAGTCTCTAATTGTTAGACATTATTTCCAGTATTTCCCAATCACCACCAAAATTGCAGTTAACATTTTTGTACGTGTTTGTACACAGAGGAGGAAATGCTAAACTGTAAGAAATAATGCATTTTGAAATTTTTATTATATATTTTTTATTTTTTTTAATTTAACTTAACTAACTTTACTAAGAACTATAAAATTTCTCTCTTTAAAATGATAGTACCAATTTACATTCTCATTAGCAATCTATGAGATCTCCACATGCTTCACAACATTTTGGAATGGCCAAAGTTTTTACATTTTTGTCAGACTGAGGGGGATTGAATAATATATTGTTTAAAATTTTTTACACTTTTTTACACTGGGGTTTCCTCATGTGTGTTGCCTATTTGTATATTCACCCATGTTTTTATTGGGGTATTTGTTTTGCTATTGTTGTTTTGGACAGCTTTTGGTTTTGGTTTTGGTGGTGGTTGTAATATTCTGGATTCTCATCCTTTGGGCCATATAGATTGCAAATGTCCTTTCCCAATTTTCAGTTTCTCTTTTAACTGTGTCTGTAGTAGCATTTATTTTTAAGAGTTTCTAATTTTAAAGCAGTTAAATTTATTGATATTTTCCTTTATGGTTTGTGCTCTTATATCATTTTAAAAAATCCTTCCATATGACAAGATCCTTAAGAAACCTTCCTATATTTTCTTCTAACAGTTTTAAAGTTTTGCCTTTTACATTTAGATCTCTAATCTTCTTGGCATTTATTTTTGTATATGGTATCTTACATGCATCATATTTTATTCTTTTTCCATGTGGATAACCCAATTATCCCAGCACCATTTAACAAATTAGTCATCCTTACCCCCTAATTTGTAATGCCATCTTTCGCCTACATCAAATCTGTTTATTAGGATCTTTATCCAGTGGACTGTTTCTCTATTCTTGTGCTAACACAGAAGTACCTTAATTACCATAGCTTTGTAGTATTCTTGTTATTTGGTAAGGTAAATCTCTCTACATTGTTCTTTAAAGTTCTCTTGGCTCTTCTTGGCCTTTTGCTATTCAATATGAATTTTAGGGTTAGTCAGTCAAGTTTGGCAAAAGCCCTGCTGAATTTTGTTTGTATTTACATTAACTTTAGAGAATAATCTGGAGGAGAATGGATATTCTTATAACCCTGTGTCTTTCTGACATTAAGACTATATTCCTCTACTTAATCAGCTCTTCCTTCAAGTTCTTTAATAATGTTTTATAATTTTCACCATAAAAGTCTCACTTGAACCTGTTTTGTTAGAGTTCCTCTCATGTAACCTAGTTTTCATGATATTATGTATAGAATCTGTTTTCCACTGTATTGTTTATTGGTTATTATTGGTGTATACTCAGCAACTTTGCTGAACTCTCTTATTAGTTCCACTGGCTAAACTGAAATTCTCTTAGGTTTTCTACATAGACATGTATATCATCAGTAAATAATTCCAACTTGTCTCTTAACTTTCAATTCTTAAATGTTCAATTTCTTTTTCCTGTCATATTGCATTACTGAGACCTCTGTATAGCATGGAGTAGAAGCAGTGATATTCGGAATGCTCTGTTTCTTTCTTTAATGGAAATGCTTTGGAAATGTGGTATTTGCTTAGGATTTTGATAAATCAAAATTATTGTAAGAAATTTTCCATCATCTATTTAAAGTTTGCTAAACATTTTTAATCAAGAATACTAGTTGAAGTTTGTATAATGCATTTTCTGCATCAATAATATGATTAAAATTTCCCATTAATATGTTAATATTTTATGTGATATTAATACATTTCTTGATAGTAAACACTTCTTACATTCCTGCAAAAAACTTTACTTGGTCCTGTTGTGTTTTTTAAATCCACTCTTGACTTGAATTTGCTGATAGTTTAATAGTATGTTTGCATGGGGAGATTAGTCTTTAATTTTCTTAAAACTGTTGTTACAGAGTTTTGGTGTGATGGTAATACTAACCTCACAAAATAAGTTGAGCAACACTTCTTTCTTATTTTTTTTTTCTATTTCTGAAATAGTTTTTATATTATACAGATTACCTATTCTGAGGACTTGATTAAATTTGCCTCTAAAATCATCTGGACCTGTTATTTTCGGTTAGTAGGGGGTAGGTAGTGTAGGGTAGACTTTTGATTATCATCAGTTCCTTTTCTTCCATGGCTATTGGTTTATTCAAGGGTTATATTTCTTCTTAAGTCAATTTTAAGAAGTTGTTTTTGGAAAATATACAATTAACAGTTAATCTACACTTTTAAATTTATTTGCACAAAGCTCTTCATAAAGTCTTATGATTTTTAATTTTATCTTTAATTATGTCCCCTTCTTATTCCTAATATTATTTATGTTAGCCTCTTCTCTTCTCTTATAGCTGTCAGACATTTTTCTGTCGCATTAACTCTTTTCAAAAGTTGGCTTTTGATTTTGCTTATCTATTTTATTGTGTCTTTGTATTCTATATCATTACTTTCTGCTTTTGTCAACATTATTTTTTTCACTCTACTTTATTATTTAGATAATTTTTTCTAGATTCCTGAGTTGAATTATTACTCATTTAATTTTAATACTTCTTATTGTTTTTCAAAATAAATTGGTCTCTAAATTCTCATTCAAGTTTCTCATTAGCTGCATAGCATGTGTTGATGTGTAGTTTTGTTCAATTTTAAATATTTTGTAATATCTCTTTTGATTTATTTTTAACCCTTAAGTTATTTAGAAGTGTATGTTTCTATAGACTTCCCTGGTGGTCCAGTGATTAAGCCTCTGTTCTTCCACTGCAGGGGGTGTGGATTCGAGATCCCTGTTCGGGGAACTAAGATCCTGCATGCCGCTCAGTGCGGCCAAAAATAAAAAAAGTGTACATTTCTGTTTTCTAAACATATATTTCCTCTATTTTTATTACTGATTCTGAATTTAATTGCACTATAATAAGATGTGTTTCATATAACTTTGATTGAAAAAAATGTTTTAAAAATTCTTTTTAGTATATGGATTTTACTGCTGGGCTTGAAGTCCATAGGTGGCTTATCTTTTTCTTTAGTGCTCATACTAAAATTTTTATATGTATACATAACTACATATTTTTCTAATAAAAAATAAAACCCACTTCTTAGTATTTCTGGCTTTGTCCTTAATGTAAAAAGAAAAATGTGTCTAGCATGTTTTATCTACTTCTTAAGTATCATTCTCATTATTGTAATTGTTGAATAGAGTTTTAGTTTTACTTATTTGTTTTAAACATGTCCAAAAATAATTATCATTTATTTTTATAATCAACACTTTATTGTATTTACTCAGAGTTTTAGTTAATACTATGCACACCATTATTTGTGGATTCTATAGCTTCCTTTCTGGATTTACTTTCCTTCTTGTTGAATTACATCTCTCTGTAATTCTCTAGGGAGGGCCCTGGGTAGTACACTCTTTATGTATACCTAAAAATGTCTTTATTTTATCTTTTACCTTAAATAACAATTTAATTGGGTGTTTTTGCTCAGCATTTGAAGATATTACTCAATCATATCTTAGACTATTGTTCTGTCAACTATCATTACTTAAGAAAAGTCTGCTATCGATCTACTTTTCATCTCTTTTTAAGTACTCTGCCTTTTCCCTCTGGTAACTTATTAGAGTTTTTCTGTATCCTTAATATCTTATAGTTTCTCTGAAATGTGTTTAGATGTGAATTTATTTTAAATTATCAGTCATGAACTAAGGATATATTTTCTAATCTCAAGACTCTAATTCTGGAAAATTCTCAGCTATTTCTTTTCTTTTATTGTATATTTGTCATTACCTTCATTTTATCCTTCTGGGATTTTTATAGCTACATTTTGGTGTTTCCCAGTCAATTTGCCATATCTCAACCGCTTTTTCATTTTCTAAAAGCATATTTTACTTTCTGTGATTTTTTTTTCTGAGTGAATTCCTTAATATCACTTTCCAACTCACTTAATCTTCTCCTTGAAACTGCCCAATCTTAAATTATCCCATCTATTGCATTTTTATGACAGTGAACATTTTTTTTCATTTTTAAGATTTCTGATTGATTTTTATTCATCTATTCTTATCTTGTCTATTTTTATTTAATAATTTCTTGTTCTTTTTACAGGTATGATTCTTTTAGTTATCTCTGAACATTGCAAATCTACTCATTTTGAGGTCATTGTCAGACAGTTCTATAAAATCAAATTTATCTGGAGTGAATGTTCCAATTATTAATTTTGTGGTTGTTTTGCATTCCTATACACTAACAATGAAAGATCAGAAAGAGAAATTAAGGAAACAATCCCATTTACCATCGCATCAAAAAGAATAAAATACCTAGGAATAAACCTACCTTGCTACGTTTTAGAATTTTGTTTTGCAGGTTGATGTGGGTCATAAGGCTGTTTTGTCTTGCCTGTTGGTAAGCTCCCTCTCTCTCTCTCTTTTAATTTTTTCATACCTCCCTGACTAATGGTTTTCCAGTTGCCCCTATCTGCATTCCTGGCTTAATAGTCCTAATCCAAATCTTACAAAGGTGTCCTTTCAGCTTACCTTTAGGAATATTTGATCTCAAGGCTGAGGCTGTATCTTCATCCTTCCACCTTTCAGTGCCTTCAGCTCTATATAAGCTATTGCCCCAGGCAGCAGTTGGTCATGCTTTGTGTAGACTCTTGTTGAAGTAGTAAGACAGACTTAGATCCACCATTTCATATAGAAACTTTTTGGCCCCATTACTTCAAAGACCTAGACTCCCAGCCACCTCTATGTGCTTATGGATCCAGATTTCAGTAGGCTTATGGCTTCAGCCCTCCTCACTGCTTTTTTCTTTGCAGAAAGGATTACTTTCTTTTAAGTCTCACTCTGCCTCTTTAGTTTTATTCATTTTATATTGTATCGGTTTTTTCAGTTATCAGTATATCTTGAACAACACTCCTTTGATTTTTACCTCTCTTTCATTTAGATACATCATTTTAAAACAAATATTATAAATAATAGTTATTATTATTGAATGTTTAATGGTGCTGGGCACTGAACTTTATAGATACTATTTTATTCAATTCTCTCTATAATCAGTTATTTTTATTTACATTTAATAAACTAGGAAATTGATATAAACAAGCTAAATAAATGTTCTCTTAGGAAAGAGGGTATGACTAGTAAATGGCAGAAGTAATATTTGAGCTCAGTTTTCTCCACTACCAAAACTAGTATTCTTAAACTACTACCCTATGGTTAGATTTTGTGGGTTTTTTAAGCCTATGTTATAGTGTTTATTTTAATAATAAACTAATTAACTTAATATTTATTGTTGTAAAAACTATATCTGATACTATCTCAGAAACTTTATTTACTACTTTCTATGTTTTTCTGCATCCTTGGCCCTCTCTCTCTCTCTTTTTCTCTTTTGGTATATGACTATATTATTTATTTGTTATCAATCTAGCAATTTGGGAGGTTTTTGTTTGTTTGTTTGTTTTGTTTTTTGTTTTTTGTTTTTGCGGTACGCAGGCCTCTCACTGTCGTGGCCTCTACCGTTGCGGAGCACAGGCTCCGGACGCGCAGGCTCAGCGGCCATGGCTCACGGGCCCAGCCGCTCCGCGGCATGTGGGATCTTCCCAGACCGGGGCACAAACCCGTGTCCCCTGCATCGGCAGGTGGCCTCTCAACCACTGCGCCACCAGGGAAGCCCAATTTGGGAGTTTTAAAGCACAGTTTATTCTTCTAGTAATGATTACTGTTATTTTAAAAAAATATTTAGACCTATTTTTTAAAATTATCAACATTAATGAAATTGTATGCTGTATAAAATGAGAAATTTAGGATGCTGCTCCTTCAATCCTCTCCTCCTACCCACTTTCTCAGTTTTTGTAATAATGCATTAGTCAGGTATAGATTACTATGCATCTCTATGATACAGCTGTGGAGAGGATAATCACAAAAAGCTGGATCATTTATTTTGGTAATAGCTTCTAGCACAAAGTAGGTGCTTAATAAATGTTTGTTGAGTATGAAATGAATAGACCTATTTTGTGTGCACACACATGCACACAGAGAAAGAAAACATAGCTAAGATCTCTTTAGTCTCCCTCTACTGCTGAATGACCCACCTATTCATTTAAACCTTGGATTCTGTAACTGTGGCACTGCTATATGATTTAATAAACACTCTTTCTGTCAGTACTTTTGTTGGGCAAACACATGCTTTGTGAATCAATGCTTTACAGTCAATGAACGCCTATCCAAGTTAGTTCAATTCATAGCTATTCCCATATTGGCCCCTTGTGCCCTACCCTATCCCTATAAATAATTAGTATATTTGGTAACTCCCAGTCTCACAGCCCATTTTCTTACAAAATAGTTCATGTTGTTTACTATTTAAATAGAGGAATTTTGAAATAGTTCTTTTTTAAGGGTAGTTCTTAAAATCCCCAATTATTGTTAAAGGAAATTCTTTATAGAAATCGCTAGGCAAATTAGATTTTCCATTGAATACCACTAGATCTTACTAAGAAACTTAATGATGATCTGCAACATGGTAGAATAAAAATACCGTGCTTCTATTGTAGCAAAGCAGATTAAATAAAACAATGTAGATTAACAAGAAGAAAGCAGACTAGCATAAACTGGGTCATTTGCTGATGTGCAAATTTTATGAAAATTGTAATGACACTTTGATCAATTTATAAGTACATATTATTCATGTTTATAAGAACACTCAAGCCTTCTATGTGACATGATTTTAACAATCTTTTATACATAAGATCAGTCTGAAATTAAATGGTTTTCCTAGCTGTTTCTATTCTTTAAATTGTAAAAATGATTTTTTATCATTCCCTATTTAAAAGGCATTGAACTGGGAATCAGGAGACTTGATTTCTAGTCCCAGTTCTATCATTTAACTAGCTCTATGACTTTGGGTAATTTGTTGAACTCTTTGAGTCAGTTTCTTCATTTATAAATGTAAAGAGTTGGGTTTGATGCTCTGTAAATCCCCTTCCAGTGCTCACGTCTAGTATCAATATCATGTGTGTGTTTCTCTCTATTGTATATAAATACTCACATATAAAAACTCATATTTAAAAACTTAACTGCATGTAAGTTCCATACATCAATATCCTAAGTTAATCAACAGAATTCATAAGGAGATACCCAAGAAAGGGATTAATTTTCCCCTGAATAAGGCAGTTGAATTTAGCCAATAGATAAATAACTGGGAGTTACTGTAGGTCCTTGATCAGGACTGACATGACAAAGGCAGTATTTTCAAAATACTGTTAGGCAGTAGTGTACAGAATGGATAAGAATGGAAGAAATTTGAACTACAGACCAGGCAGACATTATGCCAAGGTTCAGGATTAGGTAAAGAGAGTCTGGAGTAGAGTGATACTCTAGAGATGAAGTGGAAGCAAAAGATATGAAGGTACTGAGATGTATATTTGTTCAAAAAAATCTAAGAAGATTATAAAAAGAAAAATTTTGAAAGAGGAAATACAAATGCCTGATAAACATATGAAAAAGTATTTCAACTCACTAACACCCAAAGACATTATTTATAAAAGTAATAATCTTCAATGCTGATAAATGTGCAGTAAAACTGTCATTCATATAATAGTGATGAAGGGGCATGTGTTGACACGAAATTCTGCAAAGTAATATGGCATTACATTATCAAGAACCTTTCTTTAAAAATGTGTCTTCTGGCCCAGTCATTTAATTTTTAGGAATCTATCTATAGGAAGCAGAAACTCAGACAAAGATTTGTATACAAAGACTTGTTCATCACAATGCCATTTATAAAAGTGAAAGAAGAGAAGATCTTAAATATTTAATCAAAGAAATTATTAAGCAAATTATGGAACATACATATATTATTATATAATAATTATTAACTACATAGTTATTAAAGATATTTTAAGTGATTATTTTACTAGGAAATGTTCATGAGACATTGTAACTGAAAATACCTGATCCAAAAGAAACTTGTATACCTAACATGATCCCAAAATGATCCCAAATTAGAAAAATGAATGTAACCAAAAATGTATTTAGTTACAATCAAAGGAAATACATTAGAATATGAATAGTACTAGTACCTCTGTATGATGGAATTAAGTGATATTTTATTTCTTCTTTTTCTTAAACTTTCTAAATATTCTAAAAATACTCCAATGATTAGAAAAGTAAAATTTTTAAGCAAACAGCAAATAATCTAAGTAAAAATAATTCCAACTCTGATACTAATTCAGCTTAAGAAAAGAACGCATGTCTACTATTTATCACTTCATAAAGGGATTAAAATGTTTTGCTTTTCCAATTTATTAAGCTTTTGGAGTATTTGAGATATCAATTTTTAGAATCTTAATCATATTAAATATGATATATATTTTCTGAATCATATCATATAGTTTCTATTGCCCAGTGTTTCCCAGAATTTCTTTCTCTTTTTTAGATACTTGTACATTTGCCTTAGATTATCAGCCTGCACTTTGACATTGCAGAACCTCATTTGTTTTAGTCCATCAATCAGCTCTGACATTAATATGCTCAGACCACTTTTACATGTATATGAGATTATCACAGGGGAAGAAATCTAGAGCACTCTTTATGTTTTCAATTGTTTTTAACTCCTAAATTTCTCATATTGTAAAAATTTCATAATCCAATAATAGCATTTTCAGTAATTGAAACAGATGAAAATGAAGTAAAGGACACAGCCAATGTCTCTATAGAGTCACTTTTACTGGGTGGCATGAGCTACTACTGATAACATTTATCAGGCACCCATCTCAAGGGGAGAATCTCGGCTGCTCTGTGTAAGAATGAATAAACATAACAACTAACTTGGCTCTGTACCCAGAATTTAGTCAAAAAAGAAACCCAGTTGGATGCCAGAAAGAATGAACCACATAAAGTTTTATCGGCCCAAAATACACAAGTAACTTAGTCTGCCCTTTTTCTAACAAAACTGTATAAGTAAAAATGTAATCTTAAAAAATCTGGATTCCTTACACTGGCCAATGGCATAGAGCTGGAGTAACTAAAAATTTCCAGACCGCACCCTTTTTCCTTTCTGCCAGGAGAATGACCACTCGCTCTCCAGCTCAGGCCTCCACTGACTACAAGTTAACCCAGAACCAGTTGTACACAAGCTCATCTCTTTTACTGAACTGTAAGTCTAACGAAGGCAGAGGCCTTGTCCTATTTATCCTTGTCACCTCAGGTTCTGGCAAAGTGCATAATTGTTGAATGAACTAATGAAAGATCAGCAACTTAGTTTAGATGATTTTAGTAACTATACAAATAACCTAAGGGAAGAGTTACTTGGATACAAATGCTCACACCCTATGTATAGGTTATTATACATTAACCTATGATTGGTTAATTATATAACCAATTTTACTAGTATTTAGGTAAGTTCCTTTACAATGATGTTATCACCAAATCATGAACATCTTTGGGAGTAAACATCTTTCAAGAACATATTTTTCCACAAGAGTTAAAGAGTTAAAGCTTAAGAGCTCTTGCAATAATTAATGTGACACTCACAACAAGTTACTACATCTCTCTGAATCTCAATTTCCTCATCTGAAACATGGGAATAGTAATAATACTTAACTCATAATCCTTGTTGTGGGGGTCCGATGAGATCTTGCATATCAAACAGCACCGTGCCTGGCTAAGCCCTTGGGCTATTATTACTACAATTAGTGCCTCCCAGGTCAGCTATGTGTACTTGCACATGCACCTTGAGAACTGGGACAGAAGGTACAGAGGTGTACTAGCGGTGCTGTCCCTGGATATAGAATCAGAGAGCTGCGTAAGTGCGTAAGCCAGTGCTTTTTGGGCTTCAGTAGCATAAGAATTACTTGGGAAGCTTGTTAAAAACGTAGATCTTTGAGTTCCACCTCAAGAGACACTCATTCAGTTTAGTTGCTCTGGGATGAGACTCTGAAATATGTCTTTTTAACATGTTCCTCAGGAGATTCTGGTGTAGGTGGTCCCAGACCAAGCCCTAAGTAACCCTGACATCATAACTCCATCCCAGCCTAGATTGTGTATCATCTCCAGCCCATAGCATCATTCCTCAGGACTCACTCTGTCTGCTTCATACTGTGTGGCTTTACTACTCCACCCCCTCAGCTCACCCACTAAAAGCAGAAGAGAAGAATAGGAAAGATAGGGTCAATTGGGAAAACTTGAGTAGCTGCAGTAAATTATCTATTATTTTGTATTATTTGGACTAATGATCTTCTGCATTAGTCCAAAAGTGAGTGGACTTGAGAGGTAAGCTTGAATTTAAGAATGATAGTTTTCCCCAGATAACTATAGAATGACTGACTATAGTGAAGTTTATCTCCTTTTTTATAATGGGATTGCTATCTATAGAACTTAGATGAATAAGCACAATTGAAGTGCAAAGTGTTAAATGCATGCTCTGATTTAGTCAATCCATTTGCACATTGAAGTAATTAGGATGTATTTAAAAAGCATTCTGCTTTCAATACTTTGTTCTCCATTTCCTACAAATCAAATTAGTGAGGGGTAGATTTGATTTCGACATCATTTTGAAAATATTTTCTTTTTCTTTTTTTAATTTTCTTAGAATTACATTTTTACAAAGTTCAAAACACAACCAACTGTGACTAAATTCATAAAAACAAAACAGAAAGTCCAAAGTGCAAGAAAATGAAAAACAGCACAGAGTAATATGCAGTAGAACAACGTAAATCATATCTCACAAATATAGTTGTAATAACACCCGTTATCCATGTCTGATCAATTAACAACAAATACTTATTCAGATAGCAAATAGCTCATTCTTTTACTTTTGATTGAGAGCCCCAAACTTAATTATCCATCTCAGTCCAGATAAATATGAAAAGGCAGCCAAATCTTAGAAAAATCTTAACCATCTCCTGTTTTCATTGTACTATATGTAATGGAATGAATGAGTGTGAAGAAAGAATATGAAGGTTGTTTTCCTTGTTTGTTAACAAAGCATTCAAACAAGATTATTTATTTTTTAAATAGTTAGATTTGGCAGAACCAAGACACATTTATGGAGCTATGTTTCACAGACAAAGACAAACCTGAGGTTAAATCCCAACTCTGCACACTGTATTATCTTTGACAAATTATTTCATCCTCCTCAGCCTCAGTTTTCACATCGGTAAAATGAGGGTAAATATATCTACATTGCAGAATTATTTTCTTATCATACAATATTGATTGGAAATGCCTGTAATTTAATATGCACTCAATGAATGGCAGTTATTATTATTAATTCAAGAAGAAAGTTTGGAGGGATAAGAACCCAAAATCCTCAGGAGAAAAAAATACTAAACAAAAATATTCTGTGTTCTTAACTTCCCCAGAGACTATTTAAAAGAGTCACCAATTTTATCCTACAATTTTATCAGGAATCCTACGGGATGGATTGTTTTGCCTTTATAATCTTCTTGCCACCCAGATTGCTGTTCTTAATGTACATCAGTGACCTCAAAATACATGTTGATAAATACCCTTTATACAATTGAAGTGCATATTTGAATGACTATAATTTTTTTTTTTTTCGGTACGCGGGCCTCTCACTGTTGTGGCCTCTCCCGTTGCGGAGCACAGCCTCCGGACGCGCAGGCTCAGCGGCCATGGCTCACGGGCCCAGGCGCTCTGCAGCATGTGGGATCTTTCCGGACCAGGGCACGAAGCCGTGTCCCCTGCATCGGCAGGCGGCCTCTCAACCACTGCGCCACCAGGGAAGCCCATGACTATAATTTTTAATACCAATTATTATCAGTCTTTTGCTGAAGATAAACAGTACTTTGGACTGAGCACAGATTAGATAAGTCTAATTCTCCTTATTTTTTCTATACTACTCTTCTAATTTTAGAAGTATACATGTTTATGCACAGAAGTGAAAGACAGATAGACAGAGAGAATGGACAAGAATAGTAGACTCATTTGTGCTTCTTAGGATACAAAGATGGTGTCCTGTTCTGCCTTGTCTTCAGTGACTAGCTCTGTGTTTCATATATAGAAAGTGTTCATTAAATATTTGTCAGATTAAGTAAATGAGAAACAAAATGCTAAGAAAATATCTGTAGAGCATAAAGGAGCCTGCTCAGAAGTAGTATATGCAGGTAGCAGGCAAAGAGCTTAAAACTTATTTATGGACATCAACACTCCTTTAGTTAGATGGCTCCATGTGGAATGTCAGCCGTTTTTATTGAGAGAGACTAATTCTTAGCTGGAGGAAGCAGCTAAACTAGGAGAAACAACTGATCTTCCATCAGAGAGCCGTGACATGATCTTCATTTCAGAGCTGGAAGGAGCCATGGAGATTTTCTAATCCAAGGGCCTCGTTTCTCAGCTAAGAGAGTGCAATGACTTACCCAAACACTTGTTGGCAAAGTTTACTGATACTCAAATTTTGATTTCCTGATGCTGGTCCAATTCATTTGATATCGTGCTATGCTGCCTTTGTGTCCACAGGCTGTCTCCCTGAGGGTTCCCAAATACCCACTTTGGCTTCTCTTTCTATGACCAAGGCCATGCAATGAAGCATCCAGCAATGCCTCTGATTACAATCATCTCACCTATTATGGCCTTTTCCATAGACCCTATAAAGCCAAAATAAAGAGGTTCTTCCTTGTCTTTTAATTCAATCTTTATCAAGAAATAATAATAAATTATTATTATTATAATTTATAATAATAAATTATTATTAACCATTAACATCTCATCCAAATTACTTTAGCTCCTTTTTAAGTGATTGTTAGCTGATGCTGAGGGGAATGGAGAAGAAAGAACTATCATAATTTGAGGAGAAAGTGAAGTTCCATCCTTGGGATGTTACCCAGGGGAAGACAAGGCCAGGTGGGCTGTGACCACGGGCATTCAGAACACCTAGGAATTCACTCAAGGATTTGAATCTTAGAGAAAGAGAGGGGAGATGAGAAGCGGTGAGGGAATAGAAGAAAGAGGAAGGAAAAAGGGGGATGGTATTACAAGTAGACTTAATAGTTAGGTCTTTTGGTTTATTGTTTACTGTATTTGTAACTCCTGTGCTCAATGGAAAAGCCTTGTGTTCAGGGCGTTTGTGTCCTATTACAATTTATTTATATTGCCACTGTCAAGTAATGACTAGAATTCCTTGAATCGAGTATTAATGACATCCATAAAAGGAGAAACAAAGCATTCGGTAGGTAAATATCTTCCCCATCCACCTAAAGAATGGAGGGAGTGTTGATGGGCTGTTGATGGTGAGTTAAACTGGCATACCAGGAATTTTTATAAATGGTTTTCCCATGCTCCACTGAATCTGTGGCTGAGACTTTAGTTGTATACCAGCTGTGCGTGCAAAATCTCATAATTATTCTTACTGTATTAAGCGTTTTATAGCAATTTTAGCTCTAAAATGCTACGCGATAGTTTTTATGCAAGTGTACCAGACATGTAAGCTGTTCCAATGAAAACATTTCCTTTCATTTAGACACGTGGTTTTAGGTTTCCAAACTTAGCTCTTTGCATTGATGGAAGAATCTTTAGGACAGACATCAGGTTTTCTGGAGGGAGAAGGGGGGAGACAGTTGGATGTTCTTGCACGTACTTTATTTCTTCAAGCAGCCTTATCAGAAAAGGGGCATTTCATTAATTGTACAGTACTGATATTAGTAAATACTGCTGCTGGGCGCAGCTCCCCACAGCCTGGCCTGCTGAGAAAGGCACTGGAGAGGAAGCGAGGGTTATCTCTGCATCCCTCTGGGGCATAATGACAAACAGGCAGAAGAACTTGGACTTAACCTCTCTGCAGAGGGCTGACACCTTTAATACTGCTGCACATGCTGCCGCACCCTGCAGTGGCAAGTCTTGGGCCCGAGCCCAAAGCTGGTATGGAGTTTGAACCCTTGGCATTCTGGCCCAGGGCCAAGTGCTATCAATGGAACCCCACTGACACCTTTAGTTATTCTTCCTAGATTAGGATAGTAATTTACTTGTCTCTTTGATTTCAAGTGTCTGGTTTTGTTTCCAGATGCCTCCCAGCTCATCTGTATTCCAGGGGGTTCAAAAGACTTTAACCTCATTGGTTCTTTTCTTTGTCAGTTCCATTTGGTGAAATCAGGAGGGATACAGAGACCAGAAAGCAGTAAGGGAGGAGGTTGTGTGTGTGTGAGGCAGTGGGCATGTGGGGAGGGCCTGGTGAGACTGCAGGAATAAATAAAAGGCATATTCACTTTCAGAATATCAGCTGTTATACCAGAGCAAGTCAGAATGGAGTATAAGAAGTAATGTGTAGGACAATGTAGTAAAAAATGTCATTAGATAGATTCGTGTGTAAAAGCCCTCCAACCAGCACTAATCTCAAACTCCCCCAAACGATTGCAATATACGAAAGAGATGGAGAGACCATAGAAATTTTATCCCAGTGCCAATAAGGTAACAGCACTTGGATTTTAACATGCTATGGTAGGAAAAGGCATTTATGCAGGGGTGTCATTTCATGTTTACAAGGCCCTGTCTAGAACTGTTTATTGATTTTACTGCAATTCTTTCCCCAGGACCCTGTAGACAGATAATTGCTAGAAATGTCCATCATTAGAAGAGCAACGAGTGCAACCATCGCACTAGGAAAAAGATACACATAGGACCCTGCTAGCAGGCATCAAATGGTGGGGGGAAGAGTCACACAACAGCACGTGCAGCTATAACTCCAGGCAAACACACACGCAACATCCTGTGTAGCCACTGCACTGAGAAAATACACATAGCCCCCCGTGCAGCCATCACACATCAGGAAAATACACACATGACACCCCTATGCAACCATCACACCAGGCAAAAACACAGACATAAAATGCTAAGTCAATAGGAATGAACAGCTCATAAAAGCCTACTGGAATAGATCACATCACAGCCAGGTACATCTGTTCTCAGCACTAACCATTATCGTTAGCTTAAAATGCTTAAAATCACTGCGCATCCTCAGGTCTAGGGACAGATTATTCCAAGCAGATTCTGCTAAATAGATTTGGCAATGCAATGAAAGGGACTTCTACTACATTAAAGTGGTGCATTTTGCATCTCAAAGGCCATCGACTATATTTGGAGAAACTGTGTGATTGAAGAGCAGTGCTATAGGATGGGATAGCAATTTTTCTGGCCCTTCTAAACCTGAGGGTGATTTTGACCCCAGCTTGAGTTAAGTGTACAAATGAATGGGAAGCTATCAGACTGGGAGGTGACTAATAAAAGCAGAATTGGAAAGCAGCTTTCATCTGTGCTGCAAAGTAAGCCACTCCATCCTGTTTTAAACTAGAACTCTCAGGTGGGATGTCATCCAGAGGTCTTAGTGTGGTCAAACTTCAAGCCATCAACTTGAGATAAATAAGCAGTAACTACAACCCTTGCTCCATAGGGTTGTCTGCCCAACTGGGGGGAATAAAGGAACCACCCACCTCTTCTTTTGCCAGGGCCTTCTCTTCATCCTTTCGTCTTGGTCTGTGATGTTATCCTAACTGTGTGACACAGGGGTTACAGCACTGAGAGGGAAACTCGGCGTGTCCTTGTGAAGAGTGGCCCAAAAAAATAGTTAGAAAGAGTTTCAAGCTTGCAGTTCCATGTTTCAATTATAGTGGCTTATGTGTTTCTACTGAGTGAGACATGTTTCAAGCTAGCTTGTTAAGAATGATTTACACCATAATTCCAGGAAAAAACAAATGTGAGTGACTGAGATTTGAAAGGGAAGAGTAGGGGGGAAGTGCCAGACTAAATGAATCCTAAGTAAATAGGGTGAGGTTGGGTCTTTTTTTTTTTTTTTTTTTTTGGTGTTTTTGTTTGTTTGCTTTTAAAAAAAAAAAACAAAAGAGAAAATGTATGAATTGTTAGTAATTACTTCTCTCACCTGGGTGAAATAAAGCAAAAGAAAACAGAATTGCTCCATTTGCTCTATGTAAAAGCAAATTTTCAGGAGAGGACATGTGTTTCTCTTAAATTTGCAAGATAGCATCTTACTGGGAATAAGTGGCACTGGAAATAAGAATTCCACTTTTTTTTCCAAATGTGGCAGAAAAGGTTTTGTTAGGGTGAGATAAGCATTTTCCATAAAACAGTGGGGTAGTGAAGAGGTAATTACATGGTGACTGGGACACACTGCATGGCATACTGGAGAAATTGCATGATACCTACGTGATAGCTATAGTAACTCTCGTTATCTCTGCCTTATTATCTCCTGATAACTATATAATTAGTTTGTGTCACCAAAGCACCCTAAACGTATGCCCGTTTCAGCTACTCTGGTAGGAAAAAAAAAAATAAACTTTTTTGCAAGGGGGAAAAAAAGCTAATGAAGAAAGTTGCCAAGAACAGATATTTTGTAATCTGTGCTAAATCTCTGCTGGAAAACATGAACAGTAACGAAGCTGAGAAGACAGTAAAAGAAATTCGGGGCAAGGTGCCAGACGCCCAGACGGAAGGAGAATGTGGACCAAAAGATTGCGACAATCGGGTAATTATGGTTTATGAATTTCAGCTTTAATCTGTAGTTCAGTGAGTCCTGATTAAATATCTGTTAAACACAATTAAAGTTTGTTTTTGTATTTCACCGTCTTGATCAGAATAATTAGAGACTGCGTGTTTCATGTCAAAAGTAGCAAGAGGAATTTTAGTGAATGAACATCGTTTTTAAAAGCCATTTGTAGCACCAGCTGTTGGCATTATTTTATATTTTAGTGTTATCAGCATAAAGATGGTCCTCTGGATGCTGAATAGTTTCTAGCAGGACAAAGATGTTATGCTGTCGTGATGGGCCTGTGCTGATGAAGCTGAAATGTTTAAGGGCTAATGTTCACTGAGATAGTGGACAGGGGAGATGAGATGCAGGTCAGGGAAGCAGGTCTTTTTGGTGAGTGAAGAAGGAAGACATTTGAGTTAAGTTTATCCACGTGAGAATCTGAGGGAGGAAATTTCTCATGGTATAGTCGTGTGTGTTAGCACCTGCACCTGCTGGTTAGCTTATTCAGACAGGTTGTATACAGTGCCTGAGGGAAGGGCACAAGAAAGGTGTGATGGGAAGTGCCGGAATCTGGCCTGGTTGGTTCTTGGCTAAAAATCAGTGTCTTTTATTTTTATTTTTAGAGTTAATAGAAGATAGTGCTGAAAGGACTTATTAATAATTCTTTGGCTAGAGATAGCAGTATGACTTCCGCAGAAAGGACAAGTTAGAATATAAGTAGGATTAACTGAAACTGGGTAAAGGGATAAAATAAGACTCTACAAACCAAAACTAAGACTATGATTTCCATACTCATGTGCCAAAAGTGAGGCTGGAGAGTTGTAAGTTACCATCTCTTTAAAAATTATAAGAGGGTATATGTAAAAATTTCTATGTAGCTGTAAAGAAATGATATGATACTATCTTGCTTGCTATTTGAAATTTGAGTATCTGGAATATTTTGAACCCAGTGATAGAATAATGGCCCCCTCCCCCAAGGATGTCCGTGTCCTAATCCTCAGGACCTGTGAATACATTGCCTTATATAGCAAAAGGGACTTTGCAGATGTGAGTAAATTAGGATCTTAAAATGGGAAGATTACTCTGGATTATCTGGGTAGGCCTAAGATAATCTCCAGGGTTTTTGTAAAGGCAAGAAGGAGGCAGGAGGATCAGAGTCAGAGAAGGAGATATGACAAAGGAAGCAGAATCAGAGAGAGAGAGAGAGATTTGAAGATGCTAGACTGCTGGCTTTGAAGATAGAGGAAGGGGCTGTGAGCCAAGGAGTGCAGGCTGCCTCTAGAAGCTGGAAAAGACAAGGAGAGGGATTCCCTCCTAGAATCTCCAGAAAGATGCAGCCCAGTGACACCTTGATTAAGGATTTCTGACCTCCAGAACTCTAACAGATTTCTATTGTTTAAGTCATTAAGTTTGTGGTACTTAGTTACAGCAGCAATAGGAAACCAATACCGTCCCCATGAACTTGCTCCATGGATTTGATATCCATTCAAAAGTTGTCCAGTTAAAAGTGCACCTGGAAAAAAAAAAAAAAAAAAAAAAGTGCACCTGGGTATGAGAAAAATAAGCCTCTATAAATTTAATTTTCTAAGGCCCATTCTCCAGGCTCTCTGTCATTTGGAGGTATCTGCTATGGTAAGAATTAAGAAAGCCTATGTATTATGAATTAAAATCACGGGCAAATTCAACCCCATCCCCCAGCGCCACTTACCAGCAATGCATTCAACATGAATGGAAGTGTTTACAGGAAGGGAGGATTGGAGAGTGAGAATAATTTTTCTAACAACAATAGCAGTTAACATCTGAACCACAGGTTGAACCATTTCACTTTGCCAATGTTCAATCATTTTGACTTTCAGAAATGGCAATTTCATATGGTTCAACATACCCAGTTTTTTTTGTTTTGTTTTGTTTGGCTACTATGTTATTTTTTTTTTTACCCAGTGTTATTTCATTTGAACCTTCTAGGACTTGCATTAAAAATTTTCCCCCAAATTTTGTAATTAATAAATGTCAGAGTTATGTAGAGTTTAGGCTAATAAAATGCTTATATATAACATATTCCGGTGAAAATGAGATTGAATCCCAACTGGCCAATGATATTTTAGCAGAGTTGAGGTTGCAGGCATGTATCTCATTCCAAAAAGTAACAGTCTAAAACTCATAAGAAAGCTTTAGAGTAAAGTGAGCTTTACCCTAATAGACAAAGACAATGATTAGGAGGAAAAAAAAAAAAAAACTCAAATAGACAGTGGTTGAAACTTGCTACCTAGCATCTCTGTATTCAAAAGAACCTATACCATCACAGAGGAAGCTGGAATAGCACAGTGCTTTAGAATGGTACTGCTTGAAAGGATTCCTTGCCTCCTCCAATTTAGGGCTTCCACTGAAATTCTGGTGAAAGCTATGGACCCTCTCCCCAAAAGAGGGCATAATACCTTTTCAGAGGATCCACAGAACCCCTAAAGCCTAATGGTGGACCTCAGATTAATTATCCCTGGTTTATAATTTTGTTCTAAGAAAAACACTGTGGGACTAATTCATTCCACATAATTTGAGATCAGAATTATGAAATCCCTATTTGTCACACGATTTTGAAACAGGCATCAATGTACATTGAGGTCCAGTCTTTTAATTAGTAAAATTAGTAATTTTGATGCTAACGGATAGGAAAGTGTATTTTTGTTTTTTAAGTATTTGAGGTGCATTTAAAGAACCATTGGGCTGAAAAGCACTGGTATTGCCCTTGTTTCCTGTTCATTCTGTTATTGTTCAATTATTCTTTTATTCACTCATTCAGCAAATATTTATAGAGCCCCCTACTGTTCTAGGCACTGGGAATATAATAGTGAGCAGGACTCACAAGGTCTTCTTCCTCATGAAACATTCTAATTAGGGGAGATAGTTAATAAATATGTAGACATACTAGCACACACTGATAAGTGAAATGAAGAAAATAAGAGTATAACCTAATAGCGATAGAGTGTACAAAGATGGCCTCTGGCTGAGACTTGAATGATCTTAGAAACCAGCCATGTGAAGGTCTAGAGGAAATTGGAACAGCAACAGCAAAGACTCTGAGGCTAAAATGAGTTAGGCATGTGAATTACGAAATAAGGTCAGGGAATAAGGAGAAGTATATTGGAGATGTGATCAGAAGAGGAGTCAGAAACCAGATTATGCAGGCTTCAGGGTGAGAAGTTTGAATTTTATTCTAGTTGTGGTGAGCAGCTATTGGAGATTTATGTAGTAGGATCTGATTTCACATTTGAGAAAATCATTGTAGGTGCTGTAGAGAGATAGTGAAGTGTAGAGGAGCAAGAAGAGAAATAATCCCAACTAATAGTTAAGAAAACGGCCGGAACTGAAGATAATAAGGAGATTAAACTCATGACAGTGTAATATATTGCTTCATGGAGACTTTGAGATGTCTTATGTTGAGCAGCCAAGAGAGCAGAAACTGATTTATGACGTGTAGCAGCATCTCCTGTCTTTAGTCTATTAAAGGATTATTTTGGCCTAAAAATGTTCTTCCTTAGAGGAAGAGGAAAAGGAAATGTGAACACAGTCCAACAATGTTTGCAAATGAAGTAGAGTTATTTGGTGAGGAGAGGATTGTTAAAGATATTGAGAAAGTCACCAGTAACCGGGCACCTCAGTAGGTAAGGGGGTGACTGAGAGTTTGGGCTCATTTTACTAAGGTTTATCACAAGTCCATCTCTTCTCCTAAAGCCTGCCTAAGATCACATGTCATCTAAACTCTTCTTCTGCCCCTTTTAAATATGAGTTTAAATGTCCCGATTCTTCACCACCATCTACCCTTCAAGGTAGTCTACAGAGAAGAATACTGCAGTGATTGGGGGCAAATGTAACTTGAATGAACATCAGAAAAGAAAAAAATTATGTTATATTTATAGGTGTTTCCCAATAGAACTAAAAGATGGAGTCCAGGGATAGATATTAGTATAATGTATTGGGACTTTAGTGAGTCACCAACATTTCTTGAAATAAGTTTAGTTCTACTATACTTTGTCAACCAATTGAAATCCTTTAATAAATGGTAAATCATAATAAATACACCCAGGAATAATGGCCTGTGTAAAAATTGGTAATTTATTGTTAGCTTCTGGACAAGTTATTTTCACTAATAAACTAGAAAATTATATGAATCATTTCTCAATGATATTCATAAATAATGTTAATTGGTAAAATATGTAATTATATAAGAAAGTATATGTAGAAAATCATTCAGAAGGCAAGGGACAGGAGCCTCTTCCACCAGGACATTACTATGAAACCAGAGGTTACAGCTTCAGGGTAAGTGTGAAGACATGAGAAAACTGCACTAGAATTAAAGGTAACTAACTGAAAGTGATATTGAATTTCATAATCAGAGTTTCTAGAATGGCCTTGTAAATTATATTTCCAGGGAAACATGAGCATAATAGTGTAGTATTATGGAATAATATTATTGCATGTACCAGAAACAACTAGGTACTAAATATGAAAGACATACTGCACATACTAAATATACTGAGTTTATTTAAATGAAGGCTTAACAAATGGCTGTTGTTATTGTTTTGTTGTTTTAATTAAAATTGAAAATCTTATAATAGAATTTCCTGCCCTTCTGCCACCCCAGGTCTTTTTGCTGTTTTAAAACCTTCCCTCCCTTCAGTTCCCAAACTGCCCTTTCTCTGGGGAACAGAATATAATTTATCCTATCTAAATTTCAAGAATGACTATTCCCACTCGAGAGCATATCAAAGCTGCAAAGAGAATACAGAACTTTTAACAACCAGAGCTATTCATACCAGCTCATCTGCTACCTCCTAATAAAACTGGTTGTTAATCTTTCCTGATTTGTCTACATCTTTCAGGTAATAAAAGGGTCTAAACCATACTGCATTCTTCCAGAGAAGATAATCAGGTAACTTAATACCTCTCTGCTCAGCGACACAATATCCCTTTGTATCCAGTCCTGAATTGGATTGACATTTTTAGCTGACACTTTACATCAAAGGTCACTTTGCTCAGTTCACTATCTGATCTCTTTTATTGTCTTCTAGCATATTCCTAATTCTCAAAAAAGATTTCTTCATCCCTAGCAGTATACTGAAAGCTTCCAATTTCATTATCTCATTGGTATATTTCATTAATTATTAAGATCTCTCTAATTGTAAGTCTCTCTTCCCAGGAACGTGTCTGAGTCCCATCATTAGAAATACTAATAATCAGAATATTTTGAACACCAAAAGTATAGTTAAGTTGGGCATAACCCTGAACTGCCAAAGGAACAGAGAAGTCTCAAGTAGAAAGAGCTCTCCTAACTGTAATGATTTCATAAGGGCCCATTCATTACTTAGTAAATTTTCTTAAAATCGAATGAGTCAATGTGAGTAAAAGATTTAGTTTCCTTCATTTATTTATGTTGAGCCATTCAACTCATACAGGTTGGAAAACAATTTTCAAGGCAAGACCAACTAGTGTTTTGTGACTTAACATAGATGTGACATTCTGAAAGGTATCTTTTATTTTCCCTCCAGTTTTGGCCATCTCTACCCCCTTAAAAAAAGAAAAGCATAAAAATATTATGATCTCATAAAATAACAGAACTACCAAAACCTATTTACTGAGAAATAAACTATAGTAAAATGTTTGGTACTCTCAAGGTTATTGACGAAAAAGATTGGACAGAAATTTAAAAATTAAAGGTACATTAGGAAATAATATCAAAGAAATATGAAAAACATGGTGACTTTCTAGATTCTAAAAGCCCTGAAAATAAAGTACTGCTACTAGAACTAAGGGAGATAGAATGAAAAGAGAGATCACAAGAGAATATCCAGCTTTAAAAAGGAAGTCTGAGAGCTGAGGAAGAGATATATTTTGAATAAAACTTTCAAATAATAGAGCATTTACCAAGGTATGAATAGTCTATAGAGTGCAAGTTAGCCGGTCTCCCAAGGAGATTTGATAGTAAACGTAGATGAGATTGTGAGTGTAGGGAGGATTTAAAGGAAAAGGTCAATATAGGTTAAATGAGGAAATAGAGCTGTTGGGAGATATTTTGAAAATCATGAGTTCATACTATGTAACTGTTCATCTTTATCCTACTTTGTAGAAACAATGTGTGAGCAAATCCGGAAATGGAGGGAAGCCCACAGGAAGGAAACAAAGAATTAATTTTTCACTGGCACATTTATTCTGTTTTGTTTTTTTTTTAAACTGTGTTTATATTGGATAGTGGGATGTTGTTACCTTTCATTGCTAGAGAGGATAAAAAAGGAAAAGAAAAAAGAGCGGAAGGCAACAATACCTATGTTCTCTCCCAATGCATTTTTGAATGACTCTGATCCAACTTTCAGTTTCAAGCTGTTTAAATCTATCTCACTGATGGGCCCAAATCTAGTGCTCACATGTTTGGGACAATTAAAGTCAGCAGGATCTGTGGCTCCCTAACCCAGGCTTTATTGTATAAGGAGTAAACAGCCACTTGTAATTTAGTGAGTAAGTGCAGGTCTTTCATGATGCACGTACCAGCTCCACTGTAAACCGATCAATTTCTGTGCTTGGCAGTGGCATTCATAAGGCCCCTACGGAGCATTATCCCATGCCTGAGGGTCATTACTCTTCCACAGAAGCACTGACAGTTGTGATGAATGGCGGGACCTGGGAAGAGGAGTGTTTGGATGTTTAAACGGATTACATTTTCCCTTTAGAGCAGTAGACATTAGATCACATCTTAGACTGTCTACCCATGTGGACAGTGAGGATGAAATCAGTGCAACTCTTATGTGACTAGTGAGATTCAGGTGTACCAATAATTGTTTCTATTGAGGGGAATGTACTTGACTTTGCATCCTGTCACAATATTGTACGTGCTACCATGCAATAGGTGATAGTCATATACAGCTTCTGAGATGCTGGGCCGTCAATAGGCATGAGAGCCCGTCCATCACTATTATCTACAATAAGACTCATTACCTGCCAGCAAATAAACATCCCATTTACACCATCTGCAATGAATTAAAAAGTGATGAAAAGAATCAGGATCTGTTTGAGTTGCAACATGATTGTCAAGTTTATTTTCATCTCTGGAAGCCCTTCAGTTCTTTGATAAACTTTAGGGAAAAAAATATATGATGAAGAAGCTCAGGAATAGTCTGGCAGTGACAATTGTCAGGTTTTTAGTTAGTAATTTACAAATACAATAGGCCTCTTAAAATCTAAGAAAAGTCCAGGCCTTTGTCAATTACCCTTTTCAGCTCTTCCCTCTCTCTCTGGTTTTCAGGTGTGCGGGAACTGGGCATCCATGTTTGATACTACTAAACTGATACCGACTACAGTGAGAAATACATAAAAATGTATATTTCAACATAAACTCTGAGGCAAAGCTAGCACTGTATCCAGAAAGGAAGTAATGATTAGTCTAATTTACACATGTAGTGATTTCTTTGGCTAGTGTGAGTTCCATGTTCTATGGTAAGGTTCTCTGTAACTATTCCTGCTTGAAGAAGTTATTGGGGTATTAAAAAGATACAGAGGTCTACTGGCACTTGAGGACCATTTAATTTGTATATAAGCAAACTAGCTGTCTGTCCAGATTACACATGGGGGCTGTCCAGTGGTAGAAACTGCAGAGCAGAAGAGTAAATAGGGATATCAGACAAACAACATGAGAAATAGCAGAAGGATTTGACAGTTATTCATACACATCACCTTATATTAGCAGAATCTCTTGTTTTTGCATCTTCCTTTTTCTTCATCAGATATTCCAACAACAAGGAAATAACTTTCAATCTTAGCTTGAAGATGGGGGTTCTCAGTGTTGTCCAAGGTACTGCTCTAAGAGACCAATTCTAAAATGAGGATATTGAAGATAAGCCCTTCTGAAAATAGCCCTGGCCATGCAATAGGATTTTACTCCCAGAAATCCATCTCTTCCTCCCACAAATTGCCCTTGTGGTAGTAATATAGGAAGGAGATTATATATTACCTCATCTCCTTACAGAAAAAAGGACAAGTGCTATGGGAAAGCTTTGTGTCTTTTAATCATTCTAGGCATCCCCTGCCTTCAATATTTCACTAAAGAGGTCCTCAGTTGCCTTTAGAAAGACACTCTAGTGAGAGAGAAAGAAACAGAGTGATGAAAATGATGACCTCATCTGGAAAGGCTTTCTAACCAAAAGGGATAAACTAGCTGTGACCCCCATCCTCAAATCTGTGAAGTAGACAAGGATAGAAAGGTAGCATGAAGTATGACTAACTCTTCAAAATTTTGCTTGGTAATTGTTCCACCTGACACTATAATTTAGCAGGAGACATCATTTTTTTTTTTTTAATCACAAGCTCATCTTTATGTTTTTAGGGGAAAAACCGTAAATCTCTATGTAGAAGATTTTGAGGGCTACTGACCTTAACTGTGCTGGAAATAAGGAAAAGAAATGTCACACTGTGGGAATAAGGAAGCTATTTTGCAGAACCTAGCAAGGGAGTGAATGAGTTTCATTCTCCCTTCCCCTTCTCATCTACCCAATTCTGAACTCATACACTGTATTGATTCCATTAGGACAAAGTTAATTGCTGATGGGGTCACATACAAGTATAGACTTTGCTTCTCTAGAAATAAAATCTGATTATATTTGAGGCATTCAGTCCTGAACAGCACATTTTTAAACTACAAGTAGTTTGTACCAGATAAGAATGTACCAGATAAGTTATACTGTGAATTTATGGTGTTCATTTTAACTAATAAGTTTTACCAGTCTAATACTAAGGTTGAGTTAGGAAAGTTATAATTAATCTCTAATAGCATCAGAAAAGGGAAGCCCAGTATGCTTTTAATAAATGTACACATAATCAAATGCAAAATCCTGATTTCTTTCACTGATTTGCCAAGGATCAAAGAAATACGTTAGGAAGGATGGTAAGAAGAGGCTGTGTGGGAAAATGGAAGTTAAATTATACTTCAATTTATTATATTTTTCCTAAAAAATAACTTAATGTACATGCCAGAAATTGGTAAAAATTGAGCTACTATGCTCATGAAGTGTTAATACTTTATGTGTCACATCCTAGATCTATGTAGAAAACAAAATGGTGGAGTTCTTAAGGTCTTTTTATACTGTTACTGATATCTAGTTGCTTTGGCAGTCTTATGGTAAAGTCTTGGACTGGATTGCTTCTCAAGTCTAAATGCCCAATTAAACATGAGGCATTGCTCTCGGTTAATTTCTTGGCAAGACACCATATAACTGTCCCATGAAATAAACCCTAGATTTAGAGAGAAGAGGGTAAATTTTTGAAGCTACATTGAAGACACTTCTTGGAGTGACCCAACATCAGTAGTCCAGCTTGGACTTATTTTTTGTGCTTATATAAAATAGTGTTGTTGAAAAAAATAATTCTGAGGTCAGGAATGTAACACAGAGTAATAGGCACAATCTTCACAGGCATCAAATGTGTAAGCTTCCACTTTGGTTATGAATGAGCAAATAGAGAGAGACCATATTGGAATACCTGACCTTTGTATCTAGCTTCATCCTACTCTACCGAACACAAGAAGATTGTGTGTGTGTGTGTGTGTGTGTGTTTAAAACAACAACAAACATGGATCAAATTGCAGGGTATAACAGCTGGTGGCCACATCTGCAGCCAAGACTTTTTTGTGGGAGCTCCAAAAGCTCATAACCATGGAGTGAACCATAATTATATTGTTTAGAAACCCATGTCAGAGAAAAAGCTCTTTTGACTTTATTTCCCCTATTTATGTTGGGCTACTTGGAAACAGGCCATAGGAACATTTACTGAATCTCTGTAACTTTTGTTATTTCGATGGTTATAAAGTAGAATGGAGTAGTGAATGACTTAGGAAAGTAAAAAAGCAGGAGGATTCAAGTAAAAAGTTCAAAAAGGTGCCACTGTCCTTGACTCCATCATCTTTTTAGATTAGATTTCATAACTCTTGAGGTCTTTCCCCTTGATGTCTGTTGCCAGAGAACTTTAGCTAGAGACAAAATAATAATGAAATAGAGTTAAGCTGTAATAGTAAATAGATACATAGATATCTGGAATCTCCATGTTTTTAACTGCAGATATTTCCATTTATTTATGGAATTAAAAGTGGTCTAAAACAATAAAAGTTCTGTGAGGTTTATTTCTTTAAAGACCGTATTGAGAAGTTTACAGAAACATCTGGGACACAATCAGGGTATGTCTAGTCATAGCCTCACATCTACTTACATCCTTTCTGGTCTCACTAGTAATGTACCTTATAGGCTAGGAGAAGATTTTACATCGAGTACCATATAATGAGTGGCAACTTTGCTTAGAATAATTTGTAAGAGTAGAATCTGAAATATTATCTACAGTTTCCATAGAAGAGCACTTTTTTTCTGAATATCCCACTTTTGATCTAGCACTCTTTTCTTTATTTCGTTGCATATATACCCCTTTCTTCATTTCCATCTGTCAAATATTGTCTGTCCTTAAGGCCCATCTCAAAGTCCACTACTTTTATGCAGCCCTTCATGCCTACTTCTCTTCATCTTTCTCTGTAGCAAAGGTCATTGATTCCTCCTAGGGACTCCTCTCCCCACAATTTTTGGTGGTGCTTGTATGAAACTTAGTACTTAATTTGTGTCATCATCCGGTATTAGTCTAATTCTTCTGCTAGATGTTAATTCTTTAAGTGAAAGAAGTTTACTTGGTATAATGTCTTGGACATAGTAGATTCTCAATAAATATTACAACTCAAATTGAATCTCTTTCATTGTAAACAGGAAATTTTTTTGAGTTTTCCATACTACTTAAAGGACAGACTTATAAATAAAAGCATCTCTATATTCAAAATTAGAAAGAGAATGAAAATAATTTTTAAGCCTTGTGAGTCTATAAGCTCCCTTTGTTTCATATGTTCAGGCATCTTTTTTTCCAGATCCCCTTTAGAAAAATTTATCTTAAGCTCTGTATATTCAAAAGACAACTCATAAATTATGATTTTTTAAATGGAGAACAAAGACACAAACAGGAAGAAAATAAAGAGATCTAGAATGGGACCAGGGGACTTCCCTGGTGGCACAGTGGTTAGGAGTCTGCCTGCCAATGCAGGGGACATGGGTTCGAGCCCTGGGCCGGGAGGATCCCACATGCTGCAGAGCAACTAACCCCGTGCACCACACTACTGAGCCTGCGCTCTAGAGCCCATGAGCCACAACTGCTGAGCCCGCGTGCTGCAACTACTGAAGCATGAGCACCTAGAGCCCCTGCCCCGCAACAAGAGAAGCCACTGCAATGAGAAGCCTGCGCACCACAACAGAGTAGCCCCCGCTCGTCGCAATTAGCGAAAGCCAGTGCACAGCAATGAAAAACCCAACACAGCCAAAAAAAAAAAAAAAGAATTAGACCAGAAAATAAGAAATTATAATTTTTTCCTAAAGGGTGAATGTAAGTTCTTAAGGACAAGTAAAAAAAAGAAAAATTACAAAGCTAAAACAACACACTTATTGTCTTCAAGGCTTCCTCCATAAGTGAAAAGGGAACAGAGTTGAGGAATGGCAGTCTTGTCCAGCATCATGTTTACACAAAGCTATAGACAAATCCACTTGCAGTTTGGACTTCAGTTTATTCACAGTGAATGTGAGTCAGTTTGATAAATGTATGTGCTTTATGCAAGTCATCAAACAAACTGTGGAATAAGTGATGTAAATACAACCAGCTACTGAACTAAAATGTACTCAGGAAATATTTTAATTGCATAAGAAAAATAGGATCAGATGTGATAAGTGAGAAAAATAATTAAAGAAGATATAGTTATATAGAAGTAGAAAGGATATTTTATAGAAAGAAAATTGAGGATGCACAGTGAGGAAAGCAAAATAGAAGAAGGATATTTGGAGTCAATTGCCCAAGCAAGAAAAATGTCAAGTACAAAGTACACTTCTTAACTGATAGGTTAACCAAAAGTCTAATATCAGCATCAGTTTTTTTAAAAAGTCAACTTGTAACCCGTTATGAAATCAATCCTGCCACAGCTTTCCAAGAAATAATATTCTTAGTGTAATGAGTTAGAGAAATTAAAAAAGAGAAAGGCTCAAAGGAAGACAGTAGTAAGTTGTTTATGTCCTAAATTGGGCATCATTAGCACTTTTATAGTTTAGTGTAAATTGCTGTGTGAAAGCCAAATTTCTATTTACAAAAAGAAAATGATGCTGTAATAGAGAATGGATTGTACTGCATAGACTTAAGACATGAGGAGCCATTGTGGTACCGGTAATGGTACCATGGCGAAAAAATCATCAGTGAGGATATACATTGAACACTTAACAGAATTTTGCCATTAATTTAAATATATTTTAGAAAAGGAAGTAGAAATATAAGACTGATAGAAGAATTGTTGTATATAATTGTCCACTCTACTAGATCATGTACTACGAAGTTAACACTTAAAGAAAATATTCAACACACTCATACACAAGGTGGACTGCTTAAGAAAAGGTCTTATTTTTAAGTTATAAGGACTGGTGAACAAGACTATCTAAAATGAACACATAAAATGCTCTTTGGTTGGATAGACATTTAGTAAAATGTCATAAAAGGATTTTGTTTCCTTGAATAAGAGGAACATCTGCCATTATATAGAAAGCTATAGAATTGTCATCCTTCGTATTTTCTCAGTAGCCAAAGGTCAGAAATAAATATAGTAATACCTTGGTATATTAAGAGGCTTTCATATGTTTGTTTATTTCTTTGGGTACTTTTTTCTTTAACCACTGTGAAGAAGTTATTTTCTTATCCATGACTAGTTTTCTTCAAGGTAGGTTTTCGGGTCCTAATAAATATAAAGAAATGAGAGTCGTACATCCATTTCTTGTGCTCTTTTTGCTTTATATTAATGTTTAAGAAATAATCCAGCCGTGTTTTTAAAATGATTTTCTTTTGGTATGCGTATAGGTGAACTCGATTCTGAGAATAACTGAGAGCCTGGGGTTCTGCAGCTCCTTAGATATCAGTTGCATGAGAGAAGGGAGATGATCTAAGAGATCAGTACTGCAGGTCAGCTCCCCACAGGTTTCCATCATACCTGAATTGACGACGAACAGAGGCTACAGCCATTGGATTCCTGCACAGTGCTTTGTGCAGAATAAGTGTGAATTTTCCTTTTTCCTCTCAACCCCAAACAAGCAAGAATTCACAATGTAATTGATAGTAGTTCCAAAACCATGGTCATAAGGCCAAAACCTGAGTGAGGCATAGAATATGCATATAGACATGTATCTTTCCAGGGAACTACATGGTTTTTGATCAGGACTGATCTGAGTGGAAATTTAAACCTGCTGTAACCAAAAGCCATCTTATTCAACTGGCTTCATTTAAATGCTTAAATGCTATTTGAGAAAAAAGAAGATATCCAAGTACACTAATAAAAATTACTTGATTATAAATTGTGTCGAGATGGCACATCTATATCTGATGAAAGCAGTGCTATGTCAGTGCCCCAAGAATTACAAACAATAGAAAATTAATATAAAAAAATGAAAATGTACCCTTTAAATAATGCTGCAAACAGGTTTAAAACATCTTCCATTCAGTGATGGAACATTTATGTCTCCTTATTTTAAGCTTTACGCATAGCTGTATTGTAAACCTTACACGTATGTAGACCCTTCATAAATAACTTGTTTAATTAAAAAATTAGGTAACTGAATGAAAGTTGTAAGCTCTTATGTAACATTAGGGGAAAGAGGTCTTCTAGATCTGCAGGTCTATAGTTTACACACACACACACACACACACACACACACACACACACCCTCCTAATCATTTGTACATCCCATCACTACCCAAAGCACCTTCCACTCCAGGAGTCTGCTTTCGTTTCCAATTACTATCCATGAGACCCTTTCCTCAGGCTCTGGCACTAGGATCATTTTAAAATTCTCTTCTTTTGCCCTTTACTTCCCATTTAATCAATCACTAAATTCTACCAGTTCTCCCCCAACAACATCTCTTGAGTTGGCCTCTTTATTCTCTTTATTTTCAGGACCTCCCAGTGGGCCTGGAGAAGATGGCCCTCATCTCCTTTCTGAACCACTAGAAATAGGCTACCCTTCCTTCAGGCTGTTTTCAGAAAATCCTTTAAGCATCTAAAATAATTGCCCTCACCCATCATTTTCTTCATCGCATTTCTTGGTTTAGGATTCTACTCTTCTCCTTTTCTACCTCTAGATTAAAATCCCAATTCCTCATCTGGTTGTAAGCTCCTCTACTACCAGTTATTCTCCTTGGTCCCCAGCTCATTTTTAAGTTATAAGGTCCCCAGTTATTCCCCAGCTCCAAGGTCCCCATTAACTTCTGTTTCCCCCAAAGCAGAATGAACAGGGGTTTGGTTGGCATCTTGGCAGTCTTTATGACCAGGTGAGTCAGTTCCTCATGCAGTTCCTTGCACCCACAGTGACCCTCCTGCTCTGACTGCCCTGCTTTCTCTACATCAAGCATCATAGGCTGACCCTTTCCCACCTCCATGCCCTTGTCCGTGCTCTCTCTCCACTCTGTGATGCTCTTCTCACTCACTTTAGAATATGTAGATCCATCGCTCCCTTCCAAATTCTTTTTTGTCCTATTACCCTAGTCTTTATATATCCTGTCTGTACTCACTTGTATGTTGATCTAGGAGTGT